>NC_140644.1:5004106-5690106 GCF_978046115.1 Saccoglossus kowalevskii
TGTATGTTATCGGAAAGCATTTTGGCACAATTTTACTGAAAAGACCAGTTTGTCAATGTCATGAATATTAATTTATGCAAATGAGACAATTATTTCAACCAATCGTGTCATGCAACTCCAACCCCCCCCCCCACCCCACCCCACCCCCTGATCTAAACATAAAATTACATTTACTGAACTCTTAAAACATTAAAATAGTACTAAGCTGATTACAGACACACCAGTCTTTACATGGTTCAAATATTACATAAATAAAACTGTGCCTCAGAACATCTCATGGAAAAAATACCTCTTAGGGATATTTTTAATCACATATGCCTGAACAGTGCATGGAAAAAAACTCAAATAAATATACCTTCATTCTCTTTCTGAAGTTCATCAGCTTGTTCCCAAAGGTCATGACTTGATAATAAATAATTTGTATAAACCGTCTGTTGCTGCATAATGGTGTGAATTCGTTGTGGAATGGTGACCGTTGCATGTGCTGCAGACGGGGTGGCCATACCATTGGTCATACGAGCAGAAGAGGCTTGCGTGACTGAGAGGTACCCGTCTCCATTATTACTACTAAGGCTACCAACAGAACCGATACTACCAGCAGGGGATGGTGTCGGTGACATTGGTGACGGTGTCCCAGTAGTACTCCTAACAACAACAATATAGTTCTAATTTAATATTTTGATGAAGTACCATTAAAAAAAAAACTTCCGATACAACTCGATGTAAATTTGTAAATTAATTTTCACTGATAGACACCAATACTTGAATGTTTTCGGCAATAATAACTGACACTCATTTATCAGTTAATTAATATGTCTAAACAAAAACTGTTCATAAACAAGCTGCTCTCTGATTGGTCTGACTTTTAAGTGTCAGAGTTAAATACCCAATCAGACACAATCTTATAAGCAGCTTTGAATTTTGATGACAGATTGCACTATTTAGAGATGTATTTTTCCCAATTGGAAGTATAGAAAACTTCTTTTCTTCAGATGTATGCAATATCTAAGCAATATATTACACTTTCTGAATACATAATTTCATAATTCAACTAAACTTTTCAAAATTTATAACCAAGTCATTTATTTAGGTTTGTCTTGCACGTCATGAAGTATATAAGTTAAATAACCCTGGATAAAAAATCCACTTTCTACAAAACTGTCATATAAGCATAACAAATGAAAGAAAATATGACAAAGTGACTTTGACGGTTATTATGATATGTACACTTCTAGAAAATGAAAAATGTATTTAATAATGTATACTGCGACTGGTAAATGAATATAGACAAAAGAATAATTAACATACTTGGCATTCCAATTAGGTTGATATGGTGATGGTGCCTGTGCATTTGTAGGCTTGGTAGGTGTCTTGAAGTGGTCCGTTAAAATCTTGGAAAATTTCATTGCATTGTCCTTTTTTAATTTAAACATTTTGTTGCAGAGTAAGGCTTGGCATCTCATGCTGCAATACAGTAGTAACATGTTATAATGTGAGTGAAGACATTCTATGTGTTACTGTAAAGGGGGTAATTATTCACTGGGTTTTAATTTACCTTATTTCGCTGACTGGAAAAATGCGCTAAATTAAAACACAGTGAATATGTAAAATTTAGCATAGAACACATTATCTAAATGACGAAACCGTGAATTTACATGTAAAACCTACTGAATATGCCTGAAATGGTAAATCAGTGAAATTTAAACCCAGTTAAAATTAGTCATTTTACAGTATTTCATTGGTTTATTAAAGATACTTACAAAAATAACTGTAGCAACAGGATGTAGTCATAATGCAGCACATAAATTTCATGTTAACAATGTATGTTTAAAGCGTGCGAGGGAGGGGGGGGGTCCTCACCTGCGCATGTGTGTCATTGTCATTGTTTACAAACAAGCATCTACCCATGAGCTTTTGCATTTTTAGTGTGTCTAGTTATCATCGCTTGGGACCCAATTCTTGCGTGTGTGCAGGTGACGACTCTCCCACTTTAATATACACACATTGTATATATTTTATGTGGGGTTGTGTTGTCATCAATAATTCTGGTATACCAAATTATATCATATGATAATCATGGTAACAATGGGTAGTACTCTTAGCATTTTGGTGTTAATAATTTCCAAATTCGCTCTATTAGAAGCGCATCCCCATTAGAGGTGAATTTAAGGCAACAGTACTATATACTGAATTATTAAAATACAACATTTTGACCAAAGACACACCTCTGCTGTTTATGTGAGCGCATGAACCACTAATAGAGCTAATAATGTACATTTAGATGAGACACTATTATGGCCATATATAACATGAGAAGTAAAGCCTATACATACCATAGGACTGCTAGTTTTTTATCTATCCCGCCAGTGTCTAAGCCATGGTTTACTGTGTATCTCATAATATATCTGAAAATCAACAAATCATGCTTAGATTTGAGACAATGAGAGCAGCCACTTTGGGGATAATCAGTGAACATCGATCAAATAGTGATAAAACAACGAGCTTCTTGAAAGATATAATTCTGTTATTTGCGATGCAAATCAAATATATCCAATCAATTAGCCATTTTAAGATAACATAAGTATTCACTAGAATTAGAATTGCCAGCACTGTATGAAATAGTCTGATAGCTGTTTTATCACCATGTCATAATAATCATATAACAAAATCAGCTTGCAATCACGAGGGGCCTCTTATGACAGAATGACCCTCCATTTCACACCACGAGGGGCCTCTTATGACAGAATGACCCTCCATTTCACATCACGAGGGGCCTCTTATGACAGAATGACCCTCCATTTCACATCAGATTTGAATTCAACTTACCATTTTGATATTCACATTATACATTATGCGAATGGGATTGGGGAACCAAACTTTCTTTTTAAATTACAGTTTAGAACATCAGAAATAAAACTTACTTTATGAGATCTGACGTCTCTGAGTACATGTTAAACGGTGATGATCTGCTCTCTGAGTCCGTCTCTATAGCATTACTGCACTTAATAAATGATAGGACTGCATCTACATAAGTCAAGGCTTTGGCAATCTTGTCAACCTAGAATGCAATATCATGATGGCATGAACACATGAAGAAGTCTGGGCTAACAATATGATCCTCCCAGATTATACTGTAAAGCATTAATTATTCACTGGGTGTTAATTTCCCTATTTTAGCTGCTAATTAAAATCAACCAAATTAAATCAACTTGAACCTGTAAAGTAACAATAAAACTCATTGTTTCCTAGATAAAATCATGAAATTAAAACACAGTGAATATGCTCAATACTTCAAATTCGTGAAATTAAATTTCAGTGAAAATAAATGGTTTTACAGTAGTGCTCCACAAATGCAGGTCTATCATTGACATACATTATCCTGTTGCGTAAATGGATCGTCCTCAAAATTATACCGATTATAAAATATCTTACCTGTACGTCAGCTGCATGCTTCAATTCTTTGGCCTCAGCACAATAATGATCGGCAGGATATTGTCTACAGAAAATATTTAACATTTAATATTCAAGCATGTCAATACAAGGACGATTCCGCTAAATGAATATACATGTAATCATTGACTGTGTATGAGGTAGCAGTAAGCAACCATTTAGCTCTTTCTCACTACAACTGTGAGGGCGCTAATCAGCTACAAATTACTTTGAGTCAAGCTGATAACTTCTCAAATCCATGAATCAAACCAACACTTGCAGGATTATTAAAAAAACAATTATCGCTATAAATACGATTCAGATCAACAGACGTACGTCTCATCAAACTCTGTTTTGATAGGTTTCCTTTCCTGGTGCCTCCTCTCAGGACCATCAAGATGAACTCCACCAGCGATGGCACTCCAATCATTGCCTGCTTTATGTCCATTACTTTGGTGTGCAGACGTCAGACCCACAGCTTTGGGACTTTCACTTGTTATAGTCCTAATTTCAGGTGTGTCCCAGTCTCTGCGTTTAAGTTTATTATCATGTTTAGTGTCACCTATACTGTGGTCACGTTTAGTTTTTTTCCTTGGCGGACTGTCTTTTTCTTTTTTCACACTATTTGTACTTTGAATGCTTGTATTACTTGATCGTCTTTCTGATAACCTTCTTGGGTGTTTACGATCCCATTCGTGACTATCCTCCGCTTTCACACCAATCCTATAAAAACATAAGTTTATAAACTTTAAATACAATCAACATTTTCCATACATAGTTCAAACAAGTCCAGTTTCTCAAAGCAGCCCGGCCAATTTCTTTACAGGTGCTTAGGAAGTCTCAAAAAGCTCAATCAATTTAGAAATGATCAACTCCAGATGCAAGTTGTGGCCATAACAATTATTTATCATGGCTCTTTAAGAACTAAAATCAATTCAAAACAATGTCTTCTTGGATTCTTGCTGTTGTCTATACTGTTTTGCATTAACAATTTCTCACTTAAAATACATGTACCTATTACTTGTGCATTAAGGGAAAAACACTAAGACTCTGTTTTTTTTTAGATTCTTTTGGCTCATCTATGGAGGCTCTCAGCAGAAGAAATGTTAATGTACAAGTAAAATAATTTATTTTAGCTGAAATTAATTTTCACTGAAAAGACGTTTTTTGTATTGAATTTATTTTTCACTGATTTAATGAGTTGAATGTAAAATATAGGAAAAAAGGTATATTCGCTGGATTTTATTTTAACTGAATCAGTTCCTTCAGTGAAAATAGCAAAAATTTATTCCAAGCGAAAATAAAGTATTTTACAGTAAAGTTAGTTTATTCAGTAGCAATAAACAAATGAGTGGTGTATTTTTTTTGTATACAGTGTCATACAATCAAATTACTAGAGTGACTTACTCCTTATTCTCTGGTTCAGGCTTCTCTATTGTTGGTGATTTAGAGATGATATCATGCTCTTTCTTGATTTTCTTTGTTTCAGTAGCACAATCAGGTTTATCATCTTTTCTCTACCCAAAGAGAAAAAAAATCATTTTAACTTTGAGTCTAATCCAGTTGATATGACAGAAGCTAAAAGTATACATTGTCATTGCAGTGCGCCCTCACCAGTTACTAAATAATGATCTTCCTTGTTATTGTGAATTGCCTGATTTATAAATGATGGTTAAATAGCGCCCTCATAGAGTCCCAAGAAGAAATGTAGATATTTGTTTATACAATGTATATTATCTAAAATACAATACAGCAGGATTCACTCAATGATTAAAAGGAATTCAGCTATTAAAACAGAAGGAAATAACTGCAAGCAGCATTGGTTAAAGTTGTCAACAGAGGGTGCACTATCTGATGTCCAACATAACAATTCTCTGTGAAAACATGCTTTCTCATTATTTATTCACAATAAACATTCTGTTTGACGAGAAACAACACTGAGGTCAGATATGGTTTCAAATGATTCATTGGGTCTATATAAACATTTTGACATTTGAAGATACATATAAATTGTGACACCCCCCCCCCCCCCAATTTTTTTCTTCTGGTGCACTGGTATATTTCTCACACAAAAAAATGGTGAAATAAAATGCTGGATCTCCTAACCTTGAATATAGAATATAAAATGCTCCCAATTTAAAAATAAACTAGAAAACCTGATTCTATATAGGACAAAACACAGTATAGATTAAGAAGACTTTGGGTAACTTTGATCTAAGAACCAGATTCAATAGGAAATGTATGTATCAGCGGATACAGAAACAAACATACAAGAGACAAATACACTGCACCACTGAAACCTGCACTGAAAAACTCATCAAATATTAATAATCCAGCATTTATGAATGCAAACAATATAAAATATCTTTTTTTACAAGCTAAGTTAATTAGGGTTAACAAGAAGAGATAAAAGAAACCTGTGCCATTAAACAAGTGAGCATCTTAAAGTCAAGCAGGGTTTGCGCTAGTGTCTCGGCAAGACGAGTCCCACTTACAGAATTTTAAGAAATAGAAATTTGACCCTGGATAACTTTATTAGAAATTGGACCCCAGCTTGCCTGAAAAACTGGGTCCCTCTTCAATAATTGGAGTCTGGGAAGCAAAATATGGGGTTAACGCAATCCCTACAAGGTAATTATTAATTAATTACATATGGAAAATGATTAGAAGAATAGTTTGAACGATGTATAGTCAATTTTTTCTGCATTTTTTTCAAAAACTCTGATTAACCTTTTCACCACCAGTTTCCCTTTTTTTCATCACAAATTCACAAAGTAGTCCTGTTTATAGTTTGCACTTTCCTTCGGAAAATTGAGACAAAAATAGCCAAATTTTGAAATAAAAACTGAAAATTTACTCAAATTTTCTGTGTTGGCTCCAAAATTAGGGTTCATTTCTAGAAATAATGTAGAATATAAGAAAATAGAACAGAAAAATTTGGCTGAGAAAGTCAGGTGGTGAAAATGTTAAGACCTTGTTAAGACGATGAGAGATTGTATCAATTTGATGAATTAAATAAAAAAAACACAAAAATAACAAAATAATGTCAAGAGAGAAATAGCGGTGTTATCAAAGTAAATAAGAAAAAGAAGCTTTGTTTAAATAGGAAAGTACAACAATTTAGTTTTCAAAATTATTATTAGATGCAATTTTACTCAATGCTCATAACAGGTTTAGCTCTTTATTCAGGGTGCTTTCGACACTAAAGCAACGGGTGCATAAGAAAAGAAATAAACAGGAGTGACAATGCTTAGAAAAGGCTGCAGTTTGTTAGGTATTCCGTCTGATACTAATCAGGGCTAATGGAATGTTATAGTATATATGAATGTAGTGAGGGCAATTTCTCATGAAAGCACTTGTGAAGCTATTATCCCCTGTTAGGATTTACTTAATAGGTCCATTAAAGGGTAGTGACTGTCATAAAGACATAGGGCAGTGAATTTTTATATTGACATATTTAATGGCATATGGACAGAGACAATCATACATGTTGATAACTGAGGTACAATATATACCGGGGTAGCACATAATAATACAGGCTTGTAAGGGAAGGAGGAATGGAGAAAAAATTTTATACATTGTTTTATTTATTGATACAGATTAGAATTCCAAAATAATATTGTAGATTCGATTTCATGATAATAAATAATTTGTTAGCAGGAAAGGGCAAGGTATTGATGTTACGAGATTCACAGTCAGTGATGGTGATATTAGTAATTACCTGTACATTAACTATGCCATGTATGGGTAAAGCAATATAAAGTAAATTGAGTGTTTTCCCAATGAGATATACTCATAGGTAATTGTTAGAACATAATCACTCTTTTACAACAGATGTGAAAAATTATATCTAAATTAATTTTAACATATACTTCAATCAAACAAAAGTAAGTGCCCCCAATAACGAAATAGAATTACTGGTAAATGAAATAATTTGCATATACCAGTAAATAAATAAATTTGAACTAATTTGCATAAAATAAACATGTACATGAAACACAAGATTGATTTTTTTTGCCTAATTGAAAAACAGAGTTCTGTACACCAATGGAAAGCTTCAAGGTACGTCTCATTGTTTAAACTGACCTAGCACAGATTGAGGGCAAAGCTGCATTCATATTGTTAGGCTACCCTTTCAACCCCATGTAGTATTGCAAATGAAATAACCCACAAGCAATAAAACAAATAGATCAATCATTTTTCAATGCCAGAGGTCCGTGCAGTATCTCGAATAAAATGTCACTGATTGCATGAGAAAAAAAAACAAAAAAAACAACGCATGTACCAGTATATTTATATTATAAAAATCACTCTTCGCTTTTTCTTTTTCTTTTTCAAATTTACAAAAAATACAAATATATTTATAAACTTTATGTATATTATTTTTACTTTTAGTTTATTTTTGCTATATTATTAACAAACGTAACTACAGAGCTTATGACAAATCAGTAACAATTTGTAAACCCTGATTGAATTTTCTGCACAAAATAAATTCCAGTAAACAAAAACATTATAAATATGCAAGAATGACACATCATTAAATTCTATTAAATTTGGTTGCCTTGGCAATTTGAACACTCCCAAAATAAACTTGCATTATTTTTTAGAGACATATACTCAATATGAAATTACGTCCATTTGGTCTACAATATATATATATTTGATGGCAGGGAATCACAGATTGAGGGCGATGTACATGTTTTCCACAAAACCTGAACTGAAATAAATTGTAATAATTCTTCTAAACACAGAGAGGTGTTTTTTTAGGTATGTAATTAGATTTAACATATGTACATGCCTAAATGCATAACTATGAAACAATAATCACAGGGCCACTTAACATGGTAACCTCCATTTCAAACAAAATACTAGTAACTATGAAATATTGTCCACTTATTCTACCTATCTCTTTTGCAAGAGCATTTCAAATTACCAATGTTAAGCTTGAGTAAGATTAGAAATAAATGATTGGCACAGATCTCTAGGCAAGCCAAAGTCTAGCATGGCAGCATTAAATTGATTGTGAAGACAGTCGGTGAAGCGAGAAATTCTCAAAGTTCTCCAGGTTTGCACAGTAATGAATTGTGACTGGAGGAAAGCAATCAGCGAGTGTGGCATCTATATACAAAATGCCATTACATCATTAAAACTCAGACTACTCTTCATTTGACCCCCAATCTATATTTGTATTAGTTGTGTAACAATATTTTGAAAAAATCGTTAAGCGAATATAATTTACAATTGATTAGGAAAGATTTAAACTTCATTAAATGCATGACGCATAGATTTTCTATTTTCGCATGTCTTTTGCCTGAACATTGAACACAAGGTAAAAAAGAGTTCATTGATTTTAGAGTGGCATGAAACAGTTGACGCAAGCAAAAACTATATCATATTTGCCTCGTTTAGAAACCAATAGAAGTGCACGCAAGTCAACAGTTGCATTATTGCAAACTGGATCATTAAAATATAACGTTTTCTTAACGTGGTAGTGTATGTGCTTACATAAATAGCCGAAACGAACCTATGTTAAAATAAGTCATAATTTAATGATCTAATGTGCAATTGATGCAACTATTGACTTGCATGACAAATATAATATATTTGAAGTCAAGGTCTTTGATATGTACTCACCTGTTCCTGTTTGCGTTTCGGAATCTTCTTCAGCTTTGGCGGTTTCTCCTCCACAGCACTTGAAGTTATAATTGGAGGGTTTCCACTGAAACTCGTAGACTCCTCTATCTCTTTTTTCACCGAGACTTTAGTGGGAACTTTAGCAATAAGTGAGAGATCAAGCTTGACAACAAGCGATGGAATCCCATTAACATACTCAATCTTGGAAAGTTGCTGACAAGCAGATGATGAAAGGAATGGTTTAGTTGGCGTCAAGGTAGGCATATGCCGGAAGTCCTCATTTTGAATTGGTGATAGCAATGGCTCTGGAAGTGCAACGTCTTTGCCAATTTCGCTGATCACCACTTTAAGTCCAGTATTAATTTCAACTTTTGCTTTCTCGGATGATTTCTTACCACTGCTACTTTTGTCTTTCGTTTTGGTCTTACTGGGAGTTGTTGATTTTGAGCATTTCGTATGACTTGGGGTCATAGTCAGTGAGGATGAGGATGAAGATGACAGACTTTTAATGCTTGTATTTTGTAATGATTTGTCAGGAGAACTTGTATTGACCACATCAATACTCGCATCAGAGTCTGAATCACTGTCGTCACTGACAAACGCTTTTGACTTGTAATATTTCTCCCCTTTCGTACTACTAGCTGTAGGTTTCTTGCTTTTTTTGTCACTTTGTTTGGGAGTTGAGGGCTTGTCAGACCTCGGAGTTGATTGTTTTGGAGTCTTTGGTTTCACATCAGTCTTTTTCTCATGAGACTTAGTGGTTTGTTTGTTTGTTTTACCCTTAGAGTCTTTCGTTTTTCCTTTCACAGGAGTAGTTTTTGAACCACACCCACCCTCAGCTGCTTTTTCAACACTTGATTTCTTAATTGAACTCATTTTCTTACCAGACTTATTTGCCGCTGATTTAACATTACTTTTACTTGTGGATGCCTTTCCCGGTGATTTCCCCTTGGATATTGTTTTGGATGGCACCTTCACTTTCAACTTAATCAACCCATTTGGTTTGTTCTTTTCAACTTGGTCCAAATCATTCAACCCACCACCAGGATCAAAACCTTGTTGCTCTGTGTCGCTAAAGTCCCTAGTGTCGAAGCCGTTGCTGCTGTCCCCACATTCCAACAGCTTACTCGGAGAATTCCTAGGAGCGCTGACAGCTTCACGGTTTGAAGAATTTGAACTGATGATTCCAGGTTTTGGGTGGTATTTATTGTTTTGGGAAGCACTTCCAGGAGATGCCTTTGTTTTCTGTACTGCAGCAGCACTAAAAAATGGCGCCAAACACCATTTACGCTGCAGGAAGAAGAAAAAAGTAAGATCCAGAATATATTGCACAAAAGGCCTGTCTGAGTGGCACCACAAGAGGTTAAGAATAGCAGCCAATTTGAATTTAAATTGAGGCAAACACTTTTTACCTTTCCAAGATTTTTGTTCAAGGAGGGTTGGATCGAATTCAATATTATTTCAATTATCAGGCCATTACAATACAGAACATGAAAACAATTGTCAGGTGACCAAATAAAAGACTCCACTTTCTGGGGTTAGATGTTATATTAATTTCTCTTAACAAAATGTTTTACTCAAGGAAGACAAAACAAAATACTGAAAAAAAATCATATATTATATATGAATTGAAATATTGCATTGCCATATACTTAATAGCTACAAAACTTGAATTTATATACCATAATGCATTGCTACATTTTCTATCCCACAATTCATTGCCATATACTCAATAGCTACAAAGCTTGAATTTATATACCATAATGCATTGCTACATTTTCTATCCCACAATGCATTGCCATATACTCCATAGCTACAAAACTTGAATTTATATACCATAATGCATTGCTACATTTTCTATCCCACAATGCATTGCCATATACTCAATAGCTACAAAACTTAAATTTATATACCATAATGCATTGCTACATTTTCTATCCCACAATGCATTGCCATATACTCAATAGCTACAAAACTTGAATTTATATACCATAATGCATTGCTACATTTTCTATCCCACAATTCATTGCCATATACTCAATAGCTACAAAACTTGAATTTATATACCATAATGCATTGCTACATTTTCTATCCCACAATGCATTGCCATATACTCAATAGCTACAAAACTTGAATTTATATACCATAATGCATTGCTACATTTTCTATCCCACAATGCATTGCCATATACTCAATAGCTACAGAACTTGAATTTATATACCATAATGCATTGCTACAGTTTCTATCCCACAATGCATTGCCATACAGTACAGCTCAAAACTCAGTACGCTCAGTAGATGTAAAACTGGAATTTGTATCCCACACCTCATTGTTCAAAAACAAATTCAGGCGATTCTTACCTCTTTTTGTAAAGGCGAAGGAGAGGGAGAAGCATTATCACTTGAGCTGCTTTCACTATCTGAATCACTTCCCGAACTACTCTCATCTTCAGACTCGCTGGATGAGCTACCACTATTACTTGATGAGGGACTTCGCGGTCTAGTTGCTGGCGAGTGCCTGAAAGATAATTATTATTGTTTTGTAAATATACTTAGTCTTAGGAATGTTTTTTTTATAGTCCCTCACAACAATTTGGTACATA
The DNA here is from genome assembly GCF_978046115.1 of Saccoglossus kowalevskii. NCBI lineage: Eukaryota > Metazoa > Hemichordata > Enteropneusta > Harrimaniidae > Saccoglossus > Saccoglossus kowalevskii. The sequence goes on from NC_140644.1 coordinate 5,015,772, forward strand.
CACAAAGCTATATTTAAACATGCTTGCTCTCACCCATGGTACCCAGAATACATCCCATACTGCATTTCATTTCACACAGACATGCTCAGACAATTGCACAAAAACTCACAGCACACGTACAGTTTCTAAAGACATATACAACGAGCGAAATGCAATGCACACTTTTACAGCATATGGAAATTCCTTTCTGTTTCTTTTCTTGAAGAAACCAATAAAGGTTACCATGAAAATACGAGCCGGTATTGTTGAGAAAAACAACATTTCCGCCTCAATGGCTTTAACTCTTCTAACAGGGCAAGGGACGCAGCCAATGGAACAAAAAGCAAACAAAGTAAATGTACGAATCACCAAATTTGTGTGCTGAGAAAAGCAGGATGAAACGTGAGGGTGAAACATGTGTGCCTAATTTACTCTATTCTACACACAATTTGTACATTCAAAATTTAGTATATGAACATAGACATTTATTTACATTGCCTAGAATTGCAAACATAATTTTTGGGAAATTATCATCTCTGACATTGTGTCTCAGTTGTTTGCTATACAACAACCCGGATGTCATATGGACGAGAATATAACCAGATGTTTTAGAAGAGAATATAACCAGATGTTTTAGAAGAGACATAAGTGAAGCAGGAAATCAGATGCTATACTATAAATAGATCTAGTGTAATCGATCAAATAAGATTATTTACTATAAGACTATTAATATTCACTAAAAGTCAACATGACAGGTACTATTGTATGCTACAAAACCTGGTATATTTGAGGGCAATCCAAGGAAAAAAATCCTCTAAATTTTCTGACTCTCTAAATAAAGTACCACAGTGACAAGTTTTTACCTGAAATTTTGTATCATTCTAAGCACTGTTGAAAGATTATTGTAAAATACATTATTTTCACTTGGAATTAATTTTTACTGAAGGGGTTATTCAGTGAAACTAAAATCCAGCAAATATACGAAAGACTTCAGAATAGTCGCGTTTTGTTCAACTAATGTCTGAATTACATGCAGCATAACCCTAAAGCTAGTCACGCACCATCACACCATCACGTTTGATATGGTACCCTGTTCGTTAACGAAATTCAACACTTGGTGACCATGGCAATTTAAGGCTCTGTTAAATACAAACAAAATTAATTCTTTTACATACGTTTTGGATTTTATATTTAAAACAGAATTCAGTTTAAAAATACCCGAGCTGTAAGACATGGTTGACAACTGTAACTTGCATGTAACAAGTGGTGGGATACATACACTTATTGACACCAAAAGTTGTGTGCATATCAGCGATAAATGACGATTGTAATAAGGAAGCCTTTGCACAGGAGTAACAATTACCCTTTATACTGTACACAGTTTGTATAGATAGCTGCAGGGCTTGTAAACTAATACTTTACAGAGTGGTACCAGTGTATTCACCCCATGTAGCCAGCAGCACTGTGCTATACTTGTCAAATACAGACACACTATCAATGCAGCCAGTCACCCGAAAAGTTTCACTCATTGTCACAGAGAAATTGAAGTTTGTAATTTGTACACAAACTTAATACTTAATAGTAGTATATAATTCCTGCAATATAATCTGTCAGGTTTAATCAGCTAGGATTCATTATCAAAAAATAGCGATATTTTATCTGACAATAAATAAGAAAATTGAAAATATTATACTTGCTACCGATATAGTAGAAATATAGAGCTTTGTTTTGGTTTTTCTTTTGCCTGCTTTCTTTATTGTGCAGCTTTATGGAGAATTAAACAAGGAAATGATTCAATAAATATTATTATTAATAATATTATTATCTGTCACCGTAACAACCTAAATTTCAGCGTATTTTACGAGATATTTTCATCCTACCATATTAGGAAATGCGAATTCCAAATAAGGAATGATTACACGCGTAAGCGTCCTCTAATAATAAAAACAAACATGGCTGCCACCAAGGTTTGCCCGGACTCCATACAAAGAAGTTCGCTGATTCTGTTCTAAACTTTTTGGATTTCGGCATTCCCATGATGTATCCTTGGAAGGAAAAGATGTATAATAATAAGGTTATTATCAATTATTCATAAGATTTATATTACTACAAATTATTACTACTGAAAGAGTAGATTGCAATTGTGGGAAACAAAACAAAACATTTGTTAGGAACAACCCTAGAGTAACAGAATACAGTAGCATTGCATCCCTGTATTAGCCACACATCTGGATAAAAACAACATAGATTGGCAACTGTAAAGAGCAAAAAAATAAAATAAACAAAAAGAAGCATAACTACCTAGAGGGGAAACAGCAAAGTAAAATGTCAAACATACAGACTGATGTAGTATTTTCTTTAATGTACAAAGATGCTGCGAGCACTTAAATCTTAAACTCCTGTCGTCTGGCTTATTCAATTTGCTACAACTTTCCCAAATTGAAGAATCACGTATAGTAGAGCACAAAGATACATAATAGTAGGTTTTCAGCCTGGTAAAAGTAATATCATTATTTTAAATTACATTTGTACTCAACAACCCAACAAGTATGATATGTAAACTATTTTACTAGTGGGGTCTGAAAAGCAACATGCAAATTTAATTTGTAATTTATGATTTTTTTTCGTTATTGATATATATATTTTATTATGTATATTATACACATAATTGTTTTTTTCTTCTTCAATATTTGCCATTTCAACAACTGACATAAATAGCATGAATGAAACGTCGATTAATAATAAAAAAAACAATGATCCGTATAGAGTCAATACTGTGTGTGCAGATAGGTGGCTGAATGTATTATCAGGGTGGCACAGCTATTACAGGAGACAAAAGCACCATTGCTGGTACCCGGATACATTGCTTCAGGTACACTCAATATTGTAGAAAGCAATCAGGTATTATATAGAAAATCAATTTCCAAAAATGCAAAACCTGATTGCCCTCAACCTCAGTTTATTCAGGTATGTATAAAAAAAAAAAACTTTCAAGATAAGCAACTTACATGTATTATTTTCAGAGTACATTTGTGTATGTATATCCTTTCATTGAATTGTGTAATTTATTTGAATACGAGCTGAAAACATCAATGATAAAGCAATATTTTTGCATTTATTTTTCTTATAATAAAAGAAACAAATGAAGTTGTAGAAACACAAAATTTAAATTCACATATTCTCAATATCATTATCACAATACAGCATGAAAGAATAAAACAATTGAAGATAATCCAAGAAACCAAAATATAGAGTGAATATAAATCTACAGATTAAAGTTTTCTCAATGCGGAGAATTTTTTTCCTCCCAACAGAGTGAATCTCTTCCAAAAATGATTTCATGCACTACTAGCGCAACCTCGTCATTTACTTAGAAATTGCCAACAATCTAACTTAATATCAAAGGGCAGATAGGGATTAGACACATGAAATACCGCCACAAAACTCACTTTCACGCACCAATGATACCACCCAGCACTACCATTATAAAGCCAGTGAGTGTAATTCACTCAATTTTAAAGTCATGCAGTCAGACAAAGAATTCAGAATTCACCATGTTCTAAACTGTTGAGGTCAGAGGCAGGGAAGTGACCTCTGTATCGTGCTACATAGAGAAGAATGCCCAGTAGAACCACTATGTCTGCATTCTGACAAATCTTTTTTTTTTAAAAGGCCAGCAACATGTTTCTGCAGAAACACTGGTTCAAAGGCGGGAGGGGACAGACACTCTTGTGTTAGTGTGGATATAACTCATCTGGTATGCACTACCTAGAGACAAGTGAATAGCTGCTGAGTTGACATACCAACGACTATGTCAGGGCAGTGTCTTACCAGGGATACCACAATGGAATGCTTACATACTATTATTAAGGTTTATCGGGAAAAGAGCACAATGTTAACTGTATACAATATATCACAAACTCTGGTCACACCTAGAACAATAATTAAAAGCATAGGGTTGCTTGAATAGATGGAAAAGCCAGATGCTGTTTAATACTGTATACAACAAATATCTTAGTTTTTAATTTGGCAAAATTTGTGGTTGTTTTTTCTTCCAAAGATTTTAGGTGTAATTGTTTAAGGTTACCCATAGATGTGGTAAAAAATAAATGTTTTTGTAAAAGTTTATATTCAAAATAGTTGAATGGTGCTCAGATCTTGCTTATCTGCAATTATGACATTTAATTCACAGCGGCTGGGATTGGTCAGACAACTATTTTGATTTTCTGAATAAACTTTTTTGTTTTGTAACACGCATCCATGAGCATTGTTACCAGCAAATGTTTGATTTAAGATTTTCCTATTAAATTAGGATTATGATTATGTTTGTTTTAAAGTGCGCTCGCCCTCTTATTCATTTTTTTGTTGTATTGTTGCAGCAAATCTGAAGGGGGCATATGTATTAGGAATGTTCACTAAGATCTATGTATTTTATGACATAAAATATGTAACATGTTGTATAATTGCACATGGATTTTTCGAAGGAGTATGTTGACATGGAGTTTGTGAAACTGTTATCTGAACAATGATTCATGGGTAATTTGAAACTATAGTGAACAGAGGGGGGAGGGTCAATGATTAACACATCGCCTGAAAGCAGAATATCTAAAATGAATGAGAAAACAACGGGTCAGGAAATGTGTTAACCATTTGAAAAATATATTACTTTCCCTCCCCTAATGTAAACTGCTATAATATTGCAAGAGTCAAATTTATTGCAAATTTCACGACAGTGTCTTCACAAATGCCACAATATCCTTGAATAACAAAAATTTCTAGCAGTGAAATACTCTGGGGTCCAACGACATGGAGCATCAGTGACGTCAGCAAAACATTGTATTCACTATAACAATAAAATCATCAAATAATGAACGTTCCGAGCAGAAACAAATTAATGGATTACAGTATTCACCACATATGGAACAGGGGGAAACATTTTATTTAAAGGAGTTAATAATTTTTTCTAACACAATCATATACATAGCTGTATAGTATAATTATAGCTGATCCGGGATCCGGGATCCAGTCACCATAGTCTCATTGTTAAGTGGTTAACGAGCACTAAACGCCATATTTTAAGATCTGACATTTATATTACTAAAAGAAACACAGTTGATAAATGTATCATGTTGAAAATTTGACAAGTATGATGTAAAAATTCAATAACTGGTATCCCTCCTGGTGATGGTAATGGTCACATAATTACGTTAATGATTTATACTTAGGGAACAACCAATTATTCTAATGTGGGGAAAAGATGCATTTTGTATATTCACCTAGGTGACAGTTTATATCATAAACAATACGTACATAACTGGCGCATAAATGGATTCTATTTGTAGAGTAAAATTAATTAAATATATTTTAACATACTGGAGCAAAAAATGCTGGAGCATCTGTTCTCTAATTTAATGATTTCATAGCAAAGCCTTTAATTCTCTGATGTAAATCAGATTTAGAAGCTGAATATTAATGACCGTTTACTTTATATAAAACTGCCATAGTACTGTAAAATACTTTATTTTCGCTTGGAATTAATTTTCGCTGAAGGGATGACTCAGTGAAAATAAAATCCAGCGAATATACCTTTTTTTCTATATTTTACATTCAACTTGTAAAAAATTAGTGAAAATTAATTCCATACAAAACACCCGAAATGTCTTTTCAGCAAAAATTTATTCCAGCTAAAATAAAGTATTTTACAGTATCTAGTTGTACAAAAAGGTGGGAGCTACCTGGGTAGTTCTGAATTTGATTCCTGGAGTTGACTGTTTACTCAGCCGGATAAATCCTGCCATCAAAACATGTGATATTTGGTGAGAGAGACTGGTCTGCACACATGCGCTTACAATTAGCGCATAGAAAAAAAAAATGTCAGGGGAAACAGATGTCGCTTGGAACAAAAATATTTTTAAAAAAGTAAGAAGTGCACATGGCTGAAAAACAATGATTTTAATCGGGCAGCCGCAAGATATATATCGTAATATGTAACTAATTCCTGCTATTTCCTAATACATTTCAATAACTGTAGTGAAAAACGAGAAACTGCCAATCAGAAATCATCAATCTGTTCATGTGACTAAACAGGGATGACAGCTTGAATAGAAACACAGCAACCAGCACGTCACTTTCTCTTCATCTCAAATTTGGGTCATCTCATTTGCAACGCAGGTTATTAAAATACATCAGCACTTATCTAACGCATCTTTCTGCAGCCGGCAGTTTATCTAATGTTAGCTGAAAATAGAATGCAAATGTGTGATCCTAGTAGCGGCTGCCAGATGGATGCTAACACATAACACCAATTCTCGGCTCGGCAGTCATGCTGCTTTCAAACCGTTGTACAAATAATAATAGCTGGATCAGATGGCAGATAATTAGAGTGAAATATCCTTGCATACTATATTCTTGATATTATAAATTCCTGTGAAGGTTAACAAGGTCAATTTTATAAATATACTATATCAAAGTGATTGCAAACATGTGAAAAATGTTTTGTTTTTTTGATAATGTAAAATAAATTTATGAGTTAAGTTAAAATTCAAATAAACTGCCATGTAATAATATTTTGAATAATCATATATATAGCGGCAGAAATAGTAATGAAATGTTCAATTAAAATACTATATACAGAATGAGAACAAATAATTTGGTTAGTAGGTCATTTTTATTTTGTAGATTAGAATCTAAAAATTAATCAGTCAAAATTATTACTGTTCACACTAGCTACTTGCCAATTCTGCAAATATGACTCAATACATGAATTAACAAAATGTTAACTTAGCTAAAGTGTTAACAATCTCTTTGTGAAAATATAATTAGGGAAATTACAGATTAGTTAAATTATCTAATTTAGAATACTAACTGAAAATACATGTCTTATAGTAATTAGTATCTAACCTGGTTGGGCTGGTGAGATCCCTGATCTATCCACACAAATTGTAAAAAAATACAAGAATGTATGAATTAACAGTAGATTAACTAAGGGCTAGTTCTGTAATCAGTAATGCTCTTTCAAGGTAGTTATTTAAGTATTAAATACAACAAGTACTACTAACCACCTACTTGTGTCACCATTGACACCTGGAACAATAATTTGACTGTCATATACATTTGTAACTTTGACATTTCCGCCTGCATATCACTCACACATCATTATTTACTATGCATTAATTTTGTACTCAACACAGACAATTTTAAATCATTTAAGATACCATTATTCTACCCTAAATTGCTTTAATTTTACCCAAAAAATTCTGGAATTAGTGAAAATCAAGAAACTTTCAGGCACTGAAAATCTTTCTTAGGTTCCAAAACACCCAGTGTCAGTGACTTTTACAACATTTTGACTTCAATAATGCCATAAAATCCTGAAATGGCAATTATTTCTATTAATTAAAATTAAACTGTTTACAGTACATATTAGCAGTGGACCATTTTCTTTTTTCTGTTCAAGAAATCAGTTTTCTAGTCTTAGCCAAATAATTCTAAATGTCCCCCATTTCCCCCAGAGTAGATCATAGACCATAGCAAGCAGATTACTCCCTGGGAAATTATTCTTAGAAAGTGGTATATCACACCAACTATTTCCATAGTAAAGATATACTGGTAGTCTCTGTTATATTTATTATTGAGTATTTTAGCCATGCATTTCTGACAGGTCGAGGCAAAGGTTACATGCACACCAGTACAATCAAATTGATGTCAACCGTTTTTAATTAGATCAAGGGAATCATACAAGTATATGTTAACAATTATGGCTTACAGACATTTTCAGGCATTGGGTTTCATCAGCCATATTTGACTAACAAGCAATAACAAACTGATAGACTATCTAATGTCTTTGTTGGACTAAATCACTTTGGATACATCATTAAAGCAACACAAAATGGCAGCCAGTCTGCCATTTACCACTGAATCAAATAAACTACAGGTTTTCTTAAAGTAAATTCATCTTTTTTTAGAACAAATGACAAATAGTCAGATAAAAAAGATTCCATCACCTCCGAAACAAGTTTGTATGTGCATGAATACAGACAGAAATACAAGATGGTTACAACTGTCACTGTTTTTAACCCTTATTCTGCCAGTCCCTTGTACTTGTACATTGACTTGACCAGTTGAGGGTTATCCTATACATTTCGCACAAATGATTTAACTTTTAGAATAAACGAACAAATGAACAAATATATGAAAGTGGAATTTTCCAATTAGCATGCCCCTGTCAAAACAGTTTGCAATCAATTATCTACCTGAGTCAATAACACAGCTATTAAAGTCAAGTTGTTAGTATCCACATGAGTAATCTTGGTTATATTATAACAATCTCACTTGGATAGTCAATCTCATTATCTCTACACTGTCACATGTATTGTACTATAGGTTAGAGGCAATTCAAGCTTTAATGATATGAGATTAGATTGCCATTGATTACACAGCCAATGTAATATGCCTCAACACAAGATAGTTTTCTTTTTTTTCAAAATTAATTTGAACCATACTTGATATGATACATTACTGTCATATCACTGGAGGGCCAGGTTACCTTTATTATAAATAGTAGTTAATCACTAGATATTTTGTATCATTGTATAGCCTTAATGTAACAAAATACATCTAATTAATGACTCCCATTCTTAGTTTTTATTTGATCACAAAAAAACAAGGTAAATTAATTTATAATCAGCTACATTTGGCTTAAGCACAAACAAGTTTTAACTTTGCTTTATTTACTGTATTTGTATTACTTCCCAATTTATTTGTAGTTATTAGACCTTTTAAATTTGTAGTTATTTTTAGTTGTTTGTCTTGTCTTACATTTTATTTTATTATTACCTTATTGCATCATAGACCTTGTTTTCTAAGTTAGGTAATAAACTATTAATATAGTATATTTTATTTTAACTGAAATTTACTCAATCAAATGAACATGAATATATAAAATTGCAATTTTTTAACAGACAAATTTGTGAAAAATAAAAAAAAGTGATAATAACCCTTTGAGCGTCAGTGACAACTTCCGGCACCATCTAGAAAATGATTTTGTAAGGTCTGCTTCACCCCACATGAAATGTTGATAAAAATAGAAAAACCTTTTGATCAAAAACTAAAAGTAATAATATGTGAAACTGTCTGTATAATCCAAAATGATGATGAAATTTTAATGACAATGACAATGTTTGGGACAAATTTCAATAAAAGTCAAAGTTATATATACTGTTACAGTAGTAGATTTAAGGTAGCAGAATAGTTTTTTTGGCACTTTTCACATTTTTTTTTGAAAATCACACAAATAGCTCCCTAAGGCATGCTACATGCATTGGTGTATTTATTTTATTGAAAGAAAAATATCTTGTACAAGTAAAGTGGTTTTTTTCTTGTTTGCAAACAAATTGCCAAGTTTTTGTTTATCCAGTGTACACCCAACTAGTGCATCTCATTAATATGCATGGTTTACAAACATAACTGAACTGAGGGTAAATAGTTTTAAGTTGGGCCACTTTCTTTATTTGCTATTTACAAACAACTGATAAGATATCTGTTTGTAGTTTACACACAGCTGATAAGATGTGTGCACTGCTGCTTTTCTAGATGAGGAAGTATAGCAAAGACAAAACAATCGCTTTTGAAACACAACAAATTTTGAATAAACAAAAAAGTACATGAATGTACCACTTCAATGTAATTATGTCTTAACAGAATAAAAACTTACAATAAATTTCTGTAATATTTTTTCTTGGCTTTGTCATTGAAAGGTGTCTGACCACAGGGTTACTTTATTACAGTCCAGAAGTAGTTACATTTGGGGGGGGGGGCTCCCTTTGCATTGCATGAAAATTCTGATAACAGGCCACAAACTACATGTAAAGGTTGATCAATGATAAGAATATGCTTGGACCTGGTTTATACGATCCCCATGTCAGAAGAGTTTTAACCAAGTAGGCATACATGCATGCTTTGGTTTTTCTAAATTCCTAAATTATGTTACATGTAATAAATCTGTCTGATAAATACTTGGTTGTTTTATCTAATGTACTCATGCGAACAAAATGCACGGCAACGAAATAGTAGCGTGCCAACCCCCCCCCCCCCCCCCCCCCCCCCAGGCCAACGTCTTGACATAGGATATGGGCCAGTGTTTCACGCACGGCAAGGGTTGACTTTTTGGTACGACTTTGGTAAAAAATAAAAGTATCATCTAAAATCTAGTTAGTTTTTATAGATGATAACAGTGAGTCCGGTTACAATTAAATTTTGAAGAGATTTATCTACAAGTATAAGACCCGAGGTTACTGCGACGGTAAAACTCTGTTTTGCGGGATTTAATTGTTAATAGCACAGGAAATGCTACATGCCGGCATACACCACTGGGTCACATTTTACAATTATTTCATTCACACCAATTAAAAAGCAGGGCAGCTTCCTTCATTAATGTGCAAAATATGCAAAGAAGGAGAGGGTCATCAGTATTCATTAGTTTAGTTTAGTTGTCATTCACTAATTATGAACGAGATAGTAAGCACGCGAAAATTTCCAAAAAAAAAAAAAGAAAGCGAGGAAGAAAGAAGAAAAACGTCAACAGAATGATCACTCCTGTCAAAAAGATGTTGAAAGAGACGATGCTGGGTTCGTACAGAACAGATTTCCCCGTCGAAACCAGTGTCAGCCATGAAGTGGGCGAAGAAAGTTTTACCATGAATCAGACTTCAATATAGTGGGTGATACTCCTGTTCAAAACGTTCGAGAGATGTCTGTATCTCGCAGGAAAATATTGTTACCTTCGGACGTAGAAGAAGAAAACAAGAGTGAATGTCACGACCGTTTGTTTGAAGACAGAGAGATTCGACTCGTTGACATGGCACTGTTGAATGGTGCCCTAGATAAAGCGATTTGTCAATTTTGCAAAGTAGGCAATATCTCAATAGTGGAGCACAGGCGTCACGGTCTGGACAATCAGCTTGAAATCCTTTGCACGCAAGGCGATTGTATTCGATCAAAACTGAGCCCGCCTAGCTTCCCGTCATCCCGAAAGAAGGGAGCAGTATTCAAAATAAATAGAAAGGCTGCCATTGAAATGTGAGCGATTACCCCACAGCCGCCATTTCATTTGCTATCGTATGCTGCGCAAGTTGGCGTCGGAGACTTCGAAACTCGTGGCATGCTTGAACTAATAAGTTTACAAACACAACGGCCCAAAAATAAATTTAATTTATTTGCAAACACTTCAACTGCCAAGTGTAGTGTCTGTATTGTTTGTTACTCGCAAACAGAACCGCCCACTTTGCATAATCCAAGCTTTAATGAATGACGTCACCGTTCGTTATCAGAACAGACCATCACAAAACTCCATAGCGTGAAAGAAAATGGTCAAAAAACAAAGTTTTTCACATATATAAATGTCGGTTCATGATTTTTCTCAAAAACAACTTTCAAAGTATTTCATTTACAATTAGCCCATGTAAATTTTGCTGCTAAAACGGGAGTTAACGTTGATTTAAGTTTGAAATCATAAAAGTGCCGATTTCTCGGTGTTTGGTTTCTGACAATTACTGTTGACCTAATTTTAAATAGCGTTTCAGTGAATAGCGCTACGATGTCGCCATTTAGTTTTTCTTACTCTTGGATATGTTGGCTTCATATCCGTATTTACATTTTTGCGAAATTCTATTGCGTTTTTTCACAAACCTCGCGCAAACCATCGATATACACAAACTTTAACACCAAAAAACGTGCTTGCAATTTGTGATTTTCGGAAAGGAAAAAAATACTTAATGCAAAAATAGAAATACGGATTTAAACTTCATGACCTTTGCTTCAAAACAGTGTAAAGTTTTTGATCGCATGAATGACTGTAGAGATGACAATTAAAATTGTATTCACGTTAGTTAAATTATCAGCCCCGCTGATTTTCAGAACCATGTGACGCTAAAACAAACACAATGTTCACAAAATATTAATAATAGGAAAATACAAGTCAAGAGCTTTCCAAACATATATAGATTGTATGGTTTCTTGTACAATTTATTCCGATTATAGGTGTTTACATTTTTCATGCAAAAAAACTATCCTCCTACCTTAAGGTGTTTTCTGTCTAATTATTGGCATTTGAAATGAAAAAAAAATGGTCCAACAGATAGATGTTGAAGAAAACAGCCAGATAAGCAATGTCATGGTGTGGTACATGTTGAAAGGGAAGCTGTCATTCCCTGGGATAGCACTAAATGCAATTGTTGATGTATGTACACGTGTATTGGATAGGCACTTCTAAAGCATGTGGAACAAATACAGTATATGATCCTCAAGTTGAATAATTGAGCTCAGGCTTTCTACCTGCTATTGTATTTGTAAAATTGTATATAGCCAGTTTATCTTGAATAAAGCTACAAGTGTCTCTAACCTGTCAACACAAGGTGATAGCGAATACTGATTTCTTATCTCAGTACAGGGTTTCCCTGTAAATACACTGTGCTACATTAGAACAGTCTTTAGTGTTGGGGTGGTCTATATTTCTGTCAGCACTTTAATTATTTGATATTAAGTCAAGCAATATGTGTGAAAGCAATTTCTGTGACAGATTTCTAGCACCTGAGTACCTCTGCATTTCAATTTACTGCAACTATAAATTAATATCATAGGAATTTATTCATGAAAGCAGTAGGTGAGCACCCTTTGACCACAAAGACCACCTATGATCATATTTCACAAGATAAGCATCATTAATTTATTTCCATGTTTTTTTTGTGTTTTTTTACACAGTTATATAATCACGAACCTATTGTAGGTTGATGGGAAATTATGATCGAAAAAAAAAAAAAAAAAAAATTTTATAATAATACACACAAATGTGTAAAATATTGCACCAAATTTCGGCAATGATAAATACTGTATCCAAAATTAACAACTCGTATCATACTTGCTCTACCATATATTTTCTACCTGTATTAGTTGCACATGCAGATGGTAAAAATAATTAATATTTTAATAATTTAGTATTGAACCAATGTGATTTTGGGGTTTTTATATAGTCTTGGGATTATTATGTGAAATGATAATGAATATGAATATGCATGAATTGAATTGTTGTAAACATTTTAGGATTTGTTCTGATTTGATTTGGGAATTACATTAATTTGAAATGAATCTTTGTCAATTACACAAGCTAGTATTCAAGTGATGGCAAATCAAATTTACACAAACAATCAAATGGGGAACCAAAACAATTGTCAACACTTGCATGGCTGAAAGTAATTAATACTTTGATGTTTACTAAACATTTTTCAGACTATCTAATATTTTAAATAATAATCAACAACATTTAGGATTGATTTCAGAGAGCAACAGCAGCAGATTACATTTTTAATAATATCATGATTGATAATTTATCCCCAGATTGTTTTCAGTCTTTCTGTCAGTTTTTAAGATTTACCTAAAAATGTTAAACATTTATATTTAATAAGTGAATAAAGTGAGGTATGTTTTATTCCAATTATTGTACTCTTAAAAAGCTATCTAATTATCATGCTTGTTATAGGTGAGCACCGTGGGATGATTTGTTTACATTTTTGACAAACCAGCATGCTCGGTGATTAGCACTAGATTGCGTTCTGCTGCGACAACACAGCCTGTAAGTTGTTTTATAACCAGGGACAGGGACACTCACGTACGTGTAATTGATAACAGAAGAAAATAATATTTTATTTTTGTGTGAACTAGTTTTTGTCAACCAGCCACTGCCAATACGCATGCAAAACATAAACAACTATAAATTAGAGCTCAAGTTGTCTGGTTTTTAAAAACAAGGCAATTAATACCATGTGCAAATGTTATGTAGTTACGTTATCAGTTTAATTCTTTCTGGGAAATTTTACATGTTTTGGCAGAAGCCAGTTAGTTTCAATGTTGAATTGCATCAATCGGTTCTGAACCTTGCACAGTAGTTACGTATTAAGGAAAACTATTCAAGTTACGTTTTACATAAATCAAGCATTTAAGTTACTGGTATGTGATTACGTAAATGATAGAGGTGTATAAAGTACACTTCTATTCTATGATTGGAGATGTGCTTTTGATATAGAAAATACAGTAATCTTAAAAAAAATACAACTCTAAAAATATTACAAATACATTGTCTACCAATACCCTAATAGTAATTTCATGATGGAAATAAACCGGTCAATAACCTTCTTGATCTACGTATTATTTTCTTATAATAGAGCAGAATGTCTAACTGTTATTGAATACAACTGTAAATGATTCAGTGAAAACAAAATCAAGCGAAAATTCTTTTTTTCCAATATTTTACATTTAACTCGTCAAAAATCAGTGAAAATAAAATCCATACAAAACACCCAAAAAGTCTTTTCAGTGCAAATTAATTCCAGCTAAAATAAATTATTTTATAGTATTTTGAGAATTTAAAGTGGGCGTCACAAAAATTTTTGTCAAAAAAAAAAGAAAAAAAGAAAGAAATTCGGTGTTGTAATGCATCTCTCATGTTCTTATTCAAAAATAAAAACAATATAGCATTTCAAATATAAGCGTTGGTATTTTAAATATTAAAAAATAATATATGGGGGGGGGGGGCAAATATCAACATAAAAACCAACAAGCTGGGAACAGGGTAAAATGTAAATAAACAATAAAACCAGAGTTGTACAAAGTAACTGATAGCAAGAGGAGGGCAAAGGTCAGAGAGTTAAATTTAGTTTGTATCATGGTAATGTTTTGACAACTCAATTTTAACACTACAACACGCACACAGCAAACTATAGTGCTACAGGACACCAAATTAGATAAATAAATAATTAATAAGTAATAAATTAAGACTATACCTTCATTCAAGTGTGACACTTTGAGTTAATCTTGCTATTGAACTTACAGTACACTGATCAACAGTAATCACATCCAATATATTCTAAAGACTAATTTTAATAGTTATATTTTAATACTTTCCCTGTCTCTATGCCTGTATGTGAATCCCTTGAAGGGACAATTATTGTCTGCACATATGACTTGTTCTTTGCTGGCGAGGTTAGTAGTACTAAGGTAAATCACTTACTATGTTGACCTAATCAGATTAGTATTTATTTGTGAAGACCTGAACAGTCATCAAATAGAAGATAAGATACCATCCTCTATTTACAGAAACCCACACACTGAGTTGACACCGCAATATTGCTGAATCTGTTAAGGTAGCACAGAATCAACTCCTGTTATACACTATTCAATAGGCAGTAAAAGAAAAAAAGCAATAAGATGAGCGGCACATATACAGCACAATAATAGTCTCGCTGCCTTTGTTTGTCTGCTATATTTATAAGAAACTGATGAAAAACCTGTGACCACCCGGCAGTCAAGTACTTTGATGTATGTAGCTAGTAATGTATATAATGAATGCATCCCGGTGGAAGCACTTAGCTGTACACATATATACATTCACCTACACTATGTCTGCCAGCCTGCCTGGCAAGCCGTCTCATCAATGTCCTCACAGCCAGCAATGCTGCCGACTATCGTTTACTTACTGGTAGTGGAGATAGGTCTTCAAGTACAGCGAAGTCGGCTTTTTATCCTGGCCATTCATTCTATTCACAAATAACGATCCCCTTTACTACCAAGTGAAGGCACACAATGAAGTCCGCTGCATTCATTTACTACTTAACTCATTCTCCTTTACACAGGATAAAATAAAAGCAGTCTCTTGAGCATGCTCAGTAGCACCACATTGGGTGTACTGCATTATGGGATAGGAATGGCTGATGTCAATATCTGTGGCAGCACCAAGATTTATGACTACTCCAGTAGGACTGACGGTTGCCATAGCAACATGACATAGTGACTAGGAAACCGGGAAGCATAGAAAGAATTTGTGGGGCAGTGAAATTGTCAAATTTGACACCCATTACTGTAATGGATTGTACAAAAACCACCCAGAAGTTGTGTTTATTTATGGATCTGGATAGAAACTGAACTAATGACATCATACAAACTACATGGAATCTATTACATAGTGTCTACTATTTCTACATAAAAAACAAATCTGACTTGAAGGAAAACAAAATTTAATTCTGCATAACAGCAATTTTTTTTTAACACTCCTCATAAGCCTAGCCATTTTTAATTCAACATAACAATATTTTCAAAAAGGCCAATTTAATTTTCAGAATCTCACTGATAATAAAATACAATATATTATACTATAAGCTAAAATGTCTCACAATGATAAAAAAAAAACAATTTTGTTGTAAGAGAAACGTGACCTTTTTCTCTTGCTGCAATGCAGAATATTTTTTTTCAAAGGAAACCAAGTTTAAAATTAAAATTACATTATGCAATTTTAAAACAAAGAATTTAGTAATAAAAGGTTACAACCTGTTAAAACTCAAGGTTAAATAATTTCCAAGGAAGTAAAAGCTACCAAAGTAAAGCAATAAACCACAATGTAATTAGATTATAGGCCGGATGTATAGATTTTCAGACAAGCTCAACCAACCAGGCGGTAATCATCTAGGCATTCGGCATTCCTATATAGTCTCAATGTAGCAGGTCATAAAAATTCATGAGAGTTCGCGATCTGTCCACAAAACAGGAAACCACACAAGACCGTACAAATATTAAGCAATCTAGCTGCAACTCCAGCTGATGTACAGTTACTGTGCTTGTCATATTTTCATTATATTGCTGCTTGGAGTGATTGCACAAGATAGCAACTGTGACAAGCAGATGAACTACTTAATTGAAACAAAGCTACATCTTGGTCAGGTTGACAGATGAACACCATTACAAATAAGACAGAGACAATCAAACTATTTGGGTGACTTTTAATAACATGAACACCGGCACCTAACCATGAATGAACAACAAAAAAAAGATGACTAAACAGGAACCACAAAAAGAGACCGACAAACAAAACAACTGAGGGCCAAAATAAAATTGGACCAGGTGTTGCAACGCATAGCTGAGAAAAGTCATTCGCTGAATGGAAATCTAGTTAAAGTAAACTGGCAGTTACTTGAGATTGCTTAGCTTATCAGGTTCTGTATAGACTAATGACAATTAAGACTTGGATCAAATGGACTCATTGCATATTAGGAGACAAGTGTAAGACACCCGAGACATTAATAAGTCATTTCACTTATTTTGTCCAATATTATTAACCTCTCTTTTCAACAGATCTGATTAAATAAATTATGTTTATAAAATCAATGTCTGACATTTTAATGTACATGTAGTCAGACTAGCTGCTAACTCTGTATATTAGAGTAACACCAGGTGTTATTTTTATACATGTACAGGTTTTTAAGCCCAAGATGAGAATTTGTTGTACTAAATTAAAACCGACTGAAAATCCAGCATATGTGTAGTTGCATCTGAGTTCAAGTTATGCCATGATAGTGATCAATTTTCAATAAGCGGGGTTGAGCATTAAAAATGGCTTTAATACCAGGAGTCAATCGGAAGATATCAGGGGGGGGGGTGATAGGTCAAGTCAGATCAACTGATATTAAATGCAACATATTTCAGAAACAGTTTTGTTAAATTAGTTAAAAAAAAAAAAAAAAAACAGTTATCAAATGATTGATCACATCTAAGGTCAAGCAAATATGATTTATTTATTTACTTGCAATAAATCAATCAAGTATAATTATTATCAAATCCAACATGGATGTCGAATCATAAATCAATCAAGCATAATTATTATCAAATGCAAAATGGCTGTCAAATCATAAATCAATCATGTATAATTACGAGTATTATCAAATCTAACATGGCTATCTCATCATAGGGAAATTTAGTAGATAGAGAATACCTCCTGAGTGATGCTTCAATATCAAATTTATCAAACGAGTGTCGTATCAAAGTAAAGGGTAGTAAAGGGGATTGTTATTTGTGAATAGAATGAATGGCCAGGAAAAAGCCAACTTTGCTAAACGTGTTTAATACATCTGATAGGGTCACTAATTTCATATCCTATATCACCACCCATATAAACATTAGGCAACTTTTGAAGACGAAACACTAACACAGTGATCACAAATTTAAGACATCCCAGAGCGTTTTGGCTCAAGTACATAAACGGTCACAGTTTACGAACGAGACTACTACCAGTATACCTATTGTTAGAAGAAATATATTTATTTTTGAGTCATCACTATAATTACAGTTAATTACTAATTTTGGAGTCAATTGTAACTGTGGCCTTGGAAATCGCCACTAGACACCAGTTTAACAAATTTCTGCGCACAGTGAAGTTGAGTCTGCATTTGAAATGACATCGGAAACCAGAAATAATATGATTCATAATAATAATTCAATAAATATTGAGATTGTCAGACTTGATGTCAAAAGTTCAATCCGCTTGCATCAACCAATTTTTATTACATAAAATTACATAAAATTTTATTACACTGCTGTATTACATGGAACAGACATGATATATAGGATAAAAAATATCATCAAATCCAACATGGCTGCCTTTACGCCCTCTTTGACAAAAATGACAGCTGGGTCTTATTTTTTTTTAAATATAATGCAATTGATGATGTAATACCAGCAATTTTCCATTGAAGCCAATTTATAAAAACAGATGTAAAACTTACAGCTGTCATTCATATTCATAAAAATATAAAATATTAAAATATATTTGGGTGAGAACCAGCCACAGATGTTAATTGTTTATTATTATTTAGCAGAGAGGAGGACAGAAGCAAAAAAAAATTATTAATTTTATAATTCTACAAATAATTTTAGTAAACCTTATGACTGGTATTCAATATGGTAATCCTTTTAATTTTTAATGCTGGCTATTTTTGCGACATCAGGATTTTATGGCATTTGTGAAGAGAAAATGTTGTCACTGTCATGTTGTAGAAGCCCAGAGCAATTTTCACCACGTCAAAATTTCGCCAGATTTTGTCTCTTGCGAAATAAAAGCAATTTATAGAAACCTAATGTTGGCATTTTTAGAGCCTCATTCATTTTCAAAGTATGAGGTGAAGAAAAAAATATATTACTTGAATGTGACAATTCTGAGAAAATATTACAAGGTGAGTGGAAATAGTTTGAAGTAAAACATGGTAACTAAAACAAATTGACAGAAGTGAATGTGTTCCCAAGTATCTGCGTTACAGATAAACTCATTACGCTGTACATTAGATAAAGTACAAATGACAGTGTTTTTGCCACCATGAGGCCTAATCCATTTTCATTTGCACTGCTGGCTATGTTCTATTACATTCAGTGTATAACCATTCATATTCCTGCAATCTGTGAAATGGCCACATCTGCTATCGGGAAATTAAAAACTTGCACAGACTTGTGTCTTTTCTTTAGCAGTATTATGCCCGAGGGCTGCTAATGTGTTACAAGAAATACTTTCTATATGTTATCTGGAATCTTATTATAGAGCAGAATCTAGTGTAATATATATAGAGCCTCAATTTGATATGTAAGTGCTCCAGGATTGTCCACTTCTTGCATAATATCGCCTTTTTTCTGGGTACATATCAAACATAGGTACAACATCATACAATAATATCAATATTCCAGAAGAATTGAAAAGTGATGTCCAGATATTTGAAATAATATGAGTTCAAGAGAAGACATACTAATAAAACAAGTTGGTGAATAGTTATACAAAATATTCAAAATCAGAAATAACAATAACTGACATTTTACTTATACTTTAGTTTTATATGTATTGTACTTTATTACAAACATTTCATTGCTGTCAACCAATGGAAACTATTTCTAAGGGATTGGTCAGTTACTTCGGCCTAGGGGGGGTCGGTGGATCAGTAGGGGGGTTACCCTGTTTTTGATTGTGCGAATAGGAGGGGGGGTCACCCTGTTTTTGATATCATATTTTACAGAGTTCACACACACTCATGCATATATTTTTAAAAATTTAATTTCAGAACAAACGATAAAAAGTTAATCGTACAAATGTGTTCTTAATAATAACTATTACCTATATTGCCTATAAATTTGTTGATGCAAAAAATGTTATAGGCTAAATATTTTGAGGTTAAAGTTGCCAAATAACTAACAGATTATGCAATGCGGCTAGAACCCCAATTATACAGTTAAGTTTTAAACACATCCCAAGTCCATGTGCTGCTGATATCAGATTATTTTATTTAAAGTCTGAAGTCACTCACCATTGCATAAGATATTTACTGGATTTATCCAATTATAACAGGAGACAGAAAGACAACACAGCAATTAGTACAAAGAGCAGTGACAGTTAAAAGTTAAATTTGTGAAAATGCTGATATATAAATAAAAATATAAGGGCGTATATCAAGCAAGTACTCCACAGCTTTGCTTTTATTTACTATCTTTAGCAACATAGATTTCCCTCCTTCCTGCAGCCTTTTCTGTAGTCATTTTTTGGCTTTATGCTTCCCCTCCCCTCCTAAGGTCTATTAAATACAAACGTTAAAAATTATGTCAAAATTATGGCAAACCATGATATTTTCAATGCACATATAATACATTTTGTAATTATGTTAAAGCCAAAACTGTTAATGTTTCTTCGTTTTTTTAGGGGGGGTGTCAGCATGTTTTAAGTTTTAAAATATACCGGGTAATGTTTTTTTTGGGGGGGGGGGGGGGGTCATCCACTTTTTTTTGTTTGATAGGGGGTGGGTCAACTGAGATTTACAGCTGGCAAAATGGAATCTGCCCCCCCCCCCCCCAGGCCTAAGTAACTGACCAATCCCTAAGGATGCAATAATTTCTTTATTATTTTATATTTTATATACAGCCATGAATATGATCAACATGTACCTAACCTACATGTACCAGGTACACTGGTGATTTATAAACCTATAATCTGTGGTACCCTAAGAAAATAAAGGATGACTCGAAGATGTAATGTAGAGTCTCAAATTATTTCAAGTTTTATGAGTTTCAAAATTATCTTTGATACAGACAGTGTATTTTTGATTGTTTTTTTTTTTTTAAAACTACGATGAAATAAGCAAATAATGAAATTATCAGTAATACTTTCATCACCATGGTTACTTTGTCTTCCGCATATTGTTGAAATCTGGTTAATACAAGTTTTGAATATGAAACTTTTTGAATAAGAGTAAATTTTGAGTGGGAAATTGAAACTGCATTTGAAATAATATTGGAAAAGAGGGTAGACAAATTTTACTTTTCAAATACAGTTTTGGGGCAGAATTAAACAATGTAGGAAAGCTGGTGAATTGCACTGCCTCATCTCTTTACGCTAATATCGGTGTTGAATCAAAAAAATGTCCAACACTCAGACTATTTCAATTATAAACTTCACACCTTGCTCCACCACTAATAAGATATAATTGCAGACAAATTTAACACAAAGCAGTAGAAACTTTAAGTTGATTTGATTTATTAATATTGATCTAGACGCCGTACTTGAATCGCAGGTGTACCATATTACCTGACTGAATAAACATAGCATTAATTAAAGAATGGCAGGGAGAGTACAATTAATCACAGCCTCCAAGCATGCAAACCTACAAAATGCAAAATTACCTTTGGTTTTCCCAAGAAAAGATATTTACTAAAGCCTACAGATGTTGATTGACCTTTTTCAGCTTGGGTTTCTTTCCTTTTGTTACTTTGGTCACACATTAATCTTGTTGTGTGCGTAGATTAAGGCTGAGGAAAGCGCAAATTATATAACATCCTTGCAGTATTGTAAAGAGAGCTTTGGGGGCAATTGTTTCTTTGTTAGGCGGGCTCTTGAGAGCAACAAAGCAAAGGACCCGACAAAGTAAATGCTAGCAGCAAGGCAATCTATAAGCCAAATACTAATAGTGAAGTGGTCAGCTTTTTCAACAAAACAAGGTGTCTAATGATTTGACTAACTTGACATCACCCTGACTTGTTAGCTTTCTTTTTCTTTTTCTTTACAGATGCTTCGTTTAAGCATTTTGTTGGCTGAATGAATGCAAACGCTTGAAAACAAACTATTTGAAGAACTAACTTACTTGTAGTTATTGTGCTGATAAACACGCGTGTCACAATTAAAATAATTATTTTCACCTGGAATCTATTTTTATTTGAGTAAATCAATAACAATATTATTAGTGAATATGCATTCCACTTGCAAATTACTATTTATAGGAACAACAATAATGCACTAGAAGAAAGCCAGAGATGAAATTTCATTCAATGCTTTTATGCAAAATTCTAAATAAATTCATATATTCAGCCTAAACAGATTAAAACAGTGATTCTCACACAAGAAAATGTTTTATGTATACAACTTTTGAAAGTCTGCAAGGAATAAGTAGATAAGATTATATACCAATCTTGAATTAAACCGATAAACCAATTGAAAGCCCTTTAGCAAATAAAAACTTGAGCTGCAATGTCAACTGACTTCTAGTAAAATCATTCAGCATTTAGGATTTACAAATGATTATTTATCAATTACAACTCACTTATAAATTACCTTTTTTATTGAAATCAAAACCAATGACGAAAATAGCATCTTCATATTTTCTCTTATTCTTATTGAAACCAGTGGATTTAGCCTTCCAATTGAGTCTATAGCACACACATACACATACCCAGGGTCCCTACCAACCCATTTTTAGTGTTCAATCCCCGGTAGGATTTAATCTACCCCGGTAAGATCTGTTAATCATGAGTCTGATGCTACAACCACTACCTGTCAACATTTGAAGTTAAAGATAGACGAAATAGAAACCAGCAAACTCTGTTTCAATTCAATTCTTATATTCACTTTGGCTACATGTGACTAGCAGCCGGCAGTCGTGTTTTAATGATTGCGCACGAAAGACAAGCTGACAACTGACAAGAAAAAGAAGAAATCACTAAAGACTGAGTGAAGTTGATAAACACCGTTATATTGTTGAAACATCACATACATTACAGCTGACACTTGACACAGTGTCTAGAAAGCAAATTGCTAAAATCATTCATTCAAATCACACATGTCACTTGCAGCAATTGCACCAATAACTAATTACCTGTAAGTTATACATTCCATCAAATTAGGAAAAAACACACACATGTATGGATAGTGTCATGCAAGCTAACGCTTTCTTAAATAATGAAAATTTATTAATATATTTTGGTTGAAAATGAATGTAACTTTGTTCGGGAATGTGTAAAATATAAATACCTGGAAGAACAACTTATATGGCAACAATGTATAAACAAAGATGGAGCTCCATCTCAATTCTCCCATGAAGGAAGTAATGGATTATTAAATAATAATATTTTTATAATAAGGTATACATTGTATAATGAATAGTTCTCCACACACATCTGAAAAAACCTACAAAATAAATTTAGCATAAAGAAAAGACATTGCTTTTAGCCATACTCCCCCCCTTCCTTGTTTCCCATCATTGTTACCATGGCAACTGCATGTTTCTACCTCATCAAGCACAACGCCCAGAGGCTTGTATGTAAATATCACTATCAGATTTTAGGACAAGAGTAATTTTGATTACTAATACAGGCATTCTGGAAAGAGGGGGAAAAAAAAGAACAACGGCAGAATTGCCATGTATTGCGGCATGGTAGAAAGATTTAATGAAGATGTCATTAAAAAATGCATTGAATGTTGAAATGTCAAAAGGTGATCGAGAGAGATAAATATTAGATCTATTCTCCTAATAATAGTAATATTATCTGGAAGTGATACACTTTATATCCAATATTGTTTACACTCTATAACCAAAGGCTTTCCTCTCTCTCCCACTTACCAAGATTAATTTGTATACCTAAACATCAAATCTCAACAACTACAGCATCCTTTGATTTTTCAAACCAAGGCCACACAAATCAGTTATAAATAGTATGGAAACATTAGTACTTTTATTACCAAACTTCCTGTATCAAAAGCATGCATCAAAAACTGTGAAATACTTTATTTTCGCTGAAATTAATTTTCGCTGAAAAGGCTTTTTGGGCGTTTTATATGGAATTTATTTTCACTGATTTTTGATGAGTTTAATGTGAAATATAGGGGAAAAAAGTATATTCGCTGGATTTCATTTTCACGGAATCATCCTTTCAGCGAAAATGGTGAAAATAAATTCCAAGCGAAAATAAAGTATGTATTCTACAGTACTAGTAGTAACATATGTAACTTATCACCTCCAGAAACTTACACATGTGAATCCGTTAATTTACAATTTGTATCTAATCCATGATAGTCTATAGCCACAATGACTCAAAATGAGTCTTCAATCAATATCAATCTAAGAAGTATTAAACAAGCACACAATTCAATTTTCTTCGCAAAAAACATGTTATTATACATCATCTGTCATCGTAATGCCATAAGTTACAGTGTGCCGTAATTTTGCGATATTTTACGGGGGTATTTTCATTCTAATATATTAGGAAATGCGAATTCCAAATATAGAATGATTACGCACGTAATTCTAATAATAAAAACAAACATGGCTGCCACCAGGGTTTTGATCGGACTCCATACAGATTATGTTCTAAACGTTTTTGATTTTGATACCTCAAAGTATGTACTCAGACAGTACGCCCGTCGCATGGACATCCGCTGTGCGTCGGCCGATACTGTCGCTGTACTTTCGTTGTGCATACTTTGAGGCACATTGTATCTTCATAATAACCTTATAATACAATCAATCCCATAAGCATGTGCAATGTTATGGTACATTATGTTGATTTAGTTGCAATAATAATAATAAATACTTTATGAAATCATATCTTCATTTGGAATTTAGATGAAAATACAATCAAGTTGGAGCATTTGAAAAAATGTTCGTTTGTTTTAAGGCTTGTAGTTTTACTTCTTAAAGTGAAGCTCTTTTATTTACCCCCCCCCCCCCCCCCGAGAATAATTCAAGCAATACAGGATAATATGATCATTGCTATGGCATCTAGATAAGAATTGTAAACATTCCAACACATGTAGGAATCCCTTGTTGGGCTCTACTGATGTAAAGACTGTTGACTCAGCTCATGAATATTCATGATGATCAGAGTGATGGAACATTTTATTTTAAAGGAGGGGGATTAAGCATTACAGACAGTGAGACGGTCGTTTGTATCACAGATTCTACAATATTGTAGAGACTATGTTCTATTTTGTGCAATATCATGTATTACCTAAATAAACTAAATTAAAATGCTTAGTTGAGAAGATAATTTCAATTGAGTATAAACATTCTGTATTATATCAAAATTACAGAGGTAAAAATACTAAGTATGCCAGAAACAGTATTAATTTGATATTCTAGACAGAACAGAAAGACGAAATTGACCCGAGGTATGGACTAGTGATTCATGATACATTGTATCAATTAAGTTACATTGGAAAACAAATCATGATGACAAATAGTGTCGACGAGCAATAAAGATCTGAATGCTCTATTTTCAGTTTACAAGAACGTTGAGAGTACGATTATGTAAGGTCAGTCGCGGGGTGAACTACTAAATGATTTTAGAATTTACTATCATACCGCCATTTTGTTTCTGACAACAAAACAGCAAAATTAGCTGTTAATGTTGCTGTTTCGGTGTGCAAAACAGTATGGCGGTGACAGAATATTTATTTATAATTGATGACAGATTCATTATATACATTATCAGCATGGTTTCAAACGATTACATATTACTAGTAAACAGATAGGTCAAGATTTAGATATTTGAGTAGTTAAATGTGGAAAAGATGTGCCACTTCTTCCCATTGGCTCTCACTGCCAAATATAAAAGTACTGATCCAATCACAAAACTTCTTTTATACATGTAAGACGATTGAGTGAATAATCCATCTTTTTATTGGCTAATGAGAGTATGTATTTCAATTGATTTAGCCAATGAAAGATGCTCATATTGCATCCCTAGTGGTGGCAGTCCAAACAGAATGTTTGAAATTTTTATTCCCAAGTTATGACCAAAGGGAACAAGAAATTTAAGTAGAAATGGGAATTCAATTACCCAAATAAAAGCACCCCATTACAAAAACTCCCTATTTATCAAAACACTACAAAAAAATAAACAGACCCCAACCAGACCACTTTCACCCAACACACATTAAATGCACTAAGCATATGGCACCATATTTATTCACATTTGGCACCATGTCACACAGAGCGTTGAATGATTACAAATATTGATAAATGATGTTCATAATTGTTTTACCACACTAGACTCAGATTTATAGCAAATTTAGTTATCACAAGCATAAGTATGTGGCATGTAGTAATTAAAGCCTGTGTGATTTACAAGTTCCTGACAGGGTATTGGTCAGAGGCTATAAATACATCACCCTCCAATTACACCCTTGAGATTGACCATAAAGCAATTTACAAGTGGATGACCTTTCTCACTTGACCTTTAAGGCTATCTCTCTGTGTGAAGTGATTTGAACTTTGAGGACATAAACCCCTATAAAGTATATTTTTGAAAACTTGAAAATGGCCATAATTTGCAGAGGCTGTATTTTCCAGTAAATTTACAAGACTTGTAATTCTGGGTTATATTACACAGTATCAATAAAGAAACCAAAAAAACAAATTTTTATTATTATTTTGAACAAAAAACCTTGTATAGTATGCATAGCCAATGTAAAATTTATAGTCAGTCCTTTTAGAATTAATTATTGATTAGAAAGTAGCAATAAATTTGAACAGTCTTTAATAGGTAAAAATTGATTAATTATTAAAGCGCCAGACATTGAAAGTAGTTTGTAAAACAAACCTACAGGTCATATGATTTTGTTTTATAATTAGATACCATTAAACAAGTATACTGCAAACTGCTTTTATTTTCGCGGAAGACAAATTTTCTCAGAACAAAAATTATGGAGCAGTGACAATTTCTCTGGGGGATTCTATTCAATTTCTCTGACTTCCGTTGAATTTTGTCTTCACAAATGCCATAAAATTATCAAATTGCTAATACTTCCGAAGTGAAAGTAATACAGTTGTACCTTCAATCTTTATCACTTAACAATGCATGTTATATGATTGGCCACGTGGAAGATATGAATATATTATTTCAAAGTAAATTCGCTATTAAAACTACATCTATTTCATTAATTACCTTATACTCTAAGTCCACTTGAAATTTTGCCAAAATAACAAGGAGTATTTTAAATATTATCATGTCATTTTATTTTCTGAAAGTAATGCTTTGTATGATGGAAATCTTCAATACTTGTACGTGTAAAGAACAGAGGCCATGCTTCAGTTTGGAACCTACACACTATGACAATTATTGTCTATGGTAGACCGAGCATGAAAACTGTACCAGCTTTTTACCTGGTCAACAGACACCGGCAGTATTTCTATTTCACACTGCTCTGCACTTATATTCATTGACAGTAAATAAACGTTTTTTGGACTCCTTAGGGTGGCCATTCACTCTACTTAAAAACTGCAACCAACAGGGGTACTGAACAGTAGATGAAACAGCCAGCTGACTGCTAACCAGTAAAAAAAATTGTCATAATTTTTAATGAAAAAATCACGAACGAAGCTCGATTGAAAACAGCAAATTTGTAAAATTGAAAAAACGTAAGAAAATATTATTAATGAATGATGAAATATTGATAGTTTAAGAGGATAACAAATGGGTGATGGATTAAGTTTTTTCAATTTTTACACATGATTGGTCAAGTGTTAGCCACCTGCTCTCTTTAATGAAGTAACAAACAAATAAACACATAATATTAGTAATACAGTTAACCGCTCAAACTTTTTTAGACAAATTTTAAAAAATTTGCAGCAGTGAAAACTACTATGGGGTTTTGAAACAAATAATGTCAGTGATATTGGCCAATTTTGTTAAAACCTAAAAACTAAAAACTAAACCTAAAATAGACAAATTTTGTAGCAGTGAAAAATTATTTGGGTGTCCTAGAAAGTGAAAATTAGATGATTTACAATATGCATATGTACTGGTACAAGCAATCAGGATATATTAGTTGGTTAATTAAGGAGATTATTTTCAGTCAGGTTGTTCAAACAAGACAATAAAAATATCTATAAATTAACATACAAATTGGTACGCATCAGCAATATACACTGAAACTCACAAAAAATAGCTCACAGTGTGAAATGGAACGTTATCAAGTAAACACGAATACATAAATAAATGAGAGGAATTAAATTATATAGACCAGCAGGGCAATTGTGGAAGGCAGGTATCAACTCATTTCAAGTTAATGATATAGATTATATCATGTACTAGTAGCAGATGCAAGTATAAAACTATAAATTCACTCATGTGGCATCTACGAGTAAATTAACATGATTAAGAAAGAACTATTGTAGTCTCTGTAAATCAGGCGTGATTATTGCGCTGTAATAAAATACAACTGATCAAACGACCACACATACATAACTGCAACAACCATAAACTATAATAACCTAGAATATAACTCATAGATTCTTGTATACAGTCATGTAAGCTACAATAGAGTAACATTCAATTTTAAAATTTCTTTGTAGACAGTTTCTATTTTCCAGAGTAGAAAACTAGAAATTGATCATGTCGGTACTAAATGAGAAGTGTACAACTATTACCAAAGTGTCAGGTTTCTTGTACACCATATAATGGGGTGATTAACAAGGATATGTACAATGACAAATGTGCTTGTTGATATTCAGCATACACTACATGTATAATATGAGGAGGGGGGGGGGTGAAATGTAATGTTATGTAATTGACAACTACCAAATAATGGTCCCTATTCCCCAGCAGCAGTATATCAATTTCCCTAGATCACCCACAGGCAAGGAGAAAAATAGACAATTGCATTTTTTTTCTACAGAGCTTTGCTTGGCAATACTACCTTTCTAACTGCTGCAGGAAAACCTTTAAATAATTAAACTTTTCAGTTACATAATATAAGTTGATTACTTTTAAAGAAATTCAGTTACATTACATGTACATGACAAAAAAAAAATGCACAAGATAATCAAATTCCTTGATTCAATATTTAGTTCCAGTAAAATTGGAAAATATCCGAGAATAAAAGATAAAGAAAAAAATGAAATGTAATCTCACGGTATGGTCGTTACACAGCATAGTAGATATTAATAAAAGCCTCTATTGTCAAGATTACATAACACAAAAAACGTACTACTCACTACATTCTAGAAACATCATTTCAATCTACTCTATAAAGCAGACATATTTTAGCTACAATCCATCTCTTTCGTTCTAATAATCACTGGGATGAAAAAATTATTAATTCTATTATTTAACAATTTATTTTGTATGAAACCAAAGATTGGAATGGGGAAGGCTACATGTAGTTAGTTTAGCAATAGGTTTCAGTATGAAGTTTTCAAGTGATTCATTTAAAGCTGAGGTAGATAAAGAAATCTTGCATACAGCAAAGGATGTTTTATTTTAATGTTGTGTTTGTAACATGAAATATAGACATACCGAGTACTTTACAAAACAAAATAGATATACATGTAGGCAGTCATATAACAATATAGTAAATAAAGTATGATTGCCCCCTCAAACTCTCTAAGAGCACCCCCTTCCATTCCGCATGAACAAACTCCACCACACCCTTCGTGTGTAACCCCTCCACATTCTCCAAGTGCAGCCCCTCCACATTCTCCAAGTAAACCCACCCCCAAATTATCTATGAGTAACAGCTCCGCATTTTCTATAAGTAAACCGCCTACCCATCAGTATTCTCCAAGAGTAAAATCCCAGTTATTCAAAAATACAACGCTTACAGAGCTACAAAATAATGTATAGCTTATGGATGTAAACATGTGCAGGCCAGTTGGCAACAATGTGAACAAGTGACACCTACATTGACAGAATACACAGGTGAGTGGGGTATAATCTATGGTATTCTGCAGCACTAACTCAAACACTTGCAAGATCAAATCTAGCATCAGTGGACAACATCTGGAAGAGATCACTGAGAGTCTTAGGATAAGTGAAGACCAGTAAGAAGTTGAATATGATTTATTGGTCTGCATTCACTAAGATTCCCTGCTTAGCGCCTAGTATAATGCAGATCAACTGCCATAAAAAGGACTATTCATTGCGTTTACTGCCAACCCCTTGTATTGTATAAGGCCAATTTCCATGTCCCAAGGGGAAAATTTCATAGCAGTCAAACTGCAACAAGGTGTCTTCCAGACAGGAAGTGGACTTTCAGTAACTGAAATTTAAACTTCGTAAAAAGCAAAATTATTAAATCATTTTTCTGGTGAAAACAATTTTTGGAAGACTCTCAGAAAAGCACTTTTTGTAAAATATAAAACTTCAACTAGTATTGAGAATTAGCTAAAAATGCCCAAGTAAAATCTAACTTACAAAAAAAAATATGTTTACAATGTTGAGTCTCTATTACAAATACTGTACAAATTAATTCAGTCTATTAATTTGTGCACTTATTCATTTAAAAAGAACAATTAATATATGTATCCTTTCAATTTACTGTGTTAAAAAAATCAAATTAGCGGTGACCTAGTTTTTGCTTTATCAGGGCGATGTACCCAAAATTTTTATCAAATTACTTAAAAACATATTTTTCAATAGAGTAATATTCCACAAGTAGTTTTTTTTTTTTTCTTCAAATTAATCTCAGTTCAGATTTGTTTTTTAAACCCCTGGGGTTAATATTGTAAAATCTGTATTAGAAGCCGCATCCTTATTAGAAGTCGCATCCTTATTAGAAGTCGCATCCTTATTAGAAGTCGCATCCTTATTAGAAGTCGCATCCTTATTAGAAGTCGCATCCTTATTAGAAGCCGCATCCTTATTAGAAGTCGCATCCTTATTAGAAGCCGCATCCTTATTAGAAGTCGCATCCTTATTAGAAGCCGCATCCTTATTAGAAGCCGCATCCTTATTAGAAGTCGCATCCTTATTAGAAGTCGCATCCTTATTAGAAGTCGCATCCTTATTAGAAGTCGCATCCTTATTAGAAGCAGCATCCTTATTAGAAGCCGCATCCTTATTAGAAGCCGCATCCTTATTAGAAGCCGCATCCTTATTAGAAGCCGCATCCTTATTAGAAGTCGCACCAATTCTTTTTGAATAACTAAGAACCAAAAATTCACCATTTCTCATACATGTATGTGTAGATGCTCTAATAGAAGCCACATCCTATCTGTTGCATTGTACACTTTTAATAGAAATTGCAGCTTCTAATTTTACAGTAATAGTCAACAGCAGATCAGTGTTAAAATAAGTTTTTTTTTTTTTTTTTTTTTGTTTTTTTAAATATTTTTGTGCCAGGCAACAGTTCTGGACATTGAATGTCACTGTTGTCTTTCCTGACTTTTTTTTTGTATGTGCAAATTGCAAGTGTTAAAAAAAGTTTGTGGGAGTCAGTCATGTGGTATTTGAACATGTTGAAATTACAGTCAGAATTCTATCAACATGCCCACTTCACTATGGTGATACATTTACGATAACCTTACAGAATTTCAAGTAAAATACTGATTTATGTGAACCTGATATGTTCACAGGAAATCAAAAGTGAATATATCCCATGATCATAACATTGACAATATCCATATACATAACAACTTCAATATCCCTATCAGCACTGTGTAACCATGGCAACTACTCACGTTTAGGATGAAGCAACTTAAAACAGTTTTAATCTCGCAAGAAAGGAATTTCGCACAGTGACATTCTGACCCCAATGACGCCATTAAATCATCAAATTACGACAATTCAAAGCGGTTTACAATATTCTCGGTAGCAAAGTTGTGACGCCGCCGTATGGGTTTAGAGTTTGCCAGTCACAATTCTGTCTCCTGCCATGGTTAAACATCTAGTTACTCAAATTATTATTGAACAGGGAGTCGTTACACCCAGCTGAGTCTGCAGAACATATCATATCACTTATAACGAACATAAGTTATTGATAATTCATACTATTTAAAATAATAATTAGAGGGCACACTGCCAGTCAATGATTGTAACAACTGAAGGGTAAACATGCCAATGCTATATTTCTCAGGAAACGTGACTCAGGATGACAGAGACTGACCAATATCCTGACTCCTCCCTTAAACAAAGTTGGTTGAAGAGTTACACACACATAAGTATATTGTACAGGTTTGATAATTTGTTAACTGCTGTGTTTAGTTTCTAATTCATTGCTGGATTCCATCCATAATTATAAACATGATGCCTAGTGTACAATATGGTGTGTCATATCAATTAGTCTTTAAATGCAGTAAAGCCAAATGATGATCAATGCACCATGCTGTCTTCAGGGGTCAAAGGGCACACTGGGCTTGTGCAAAACAGTCCTAAACATGTTTGATCAATCATGGTAAAATTAGAACAAGACTTCATCCTTGCTTACATCTGACCTAAGATGTTCATATATTTGACAATTTTGGTAGCTCAAGCTGAAATTATAATAATATTTTAGTCTGAATCTAGCAATCTGATTGGGTGAAGTATGGTCTTATATCAACTGTATATTTATTTTTATCTCTTCTTTTTTGTAGTTTTTGTTTTGTTTCTAAGAATTTGACTATGTTCTATTCAAAATGAATGTCAATAAAGTTATTATTATTACTGTATTATATCTGGCACTAAACTAAATATCAATCTGAATGAAGATCGCACAACTGTGAGCAGTGTTCATAGCCATTACTGGTGAGCAAAAGTGAAACCAGGTACAAGCAATAATACAAAATAGTATTTCCAACACTCTGTTAGTATCTCCCTCCAAATATGCTAACTTTGCCATTTACAACCTCTAAATACATACTCATAGTGCCTTAAAAACAACACACAGTGATTGACTTAGGCAATATATCAATTCTTTATTTCTTATTTACTGTAAACTACTTTAACTTGACCAAAGATAAATATCATGGGGCAAAACTTTTGTAGAATCATAAAAATCTTAATGAAAGGACCACCAGCTGATTTTTTTTTTCTTTTTTTGGATTCCCTACATCATTCCTATAAATCGCGCTCTCTAGTGACAGAAGACCGCCCTCTAAGACAGAACACCGCCTTCTAATGATGTCAAAATGGTGTACAAGAAAGCAATTGTCATTTAAATTGACAATTCTATTTAGATTATTTGTTCTTTGCACTTTCGCTATCTACAATATAGTAACATTCCTTAAAACATATCTCCCCTTTTGGGGAAAATATAAATGAAAGATGTATGTCAGTGAGTGAAACAAGTCATATTAAATCAAGAATACAATATAAGCAATTTTCAGTTGATGTCGCTTCTATTGGAGATAAGTTTCTATTATTTTACCCCAAATGAGTAAAATAACACGTTTAATTTTCGCTGCTGAGAATTTTCACAATTTGAAAATTCTATGGCATTTATTGAGACAAAATTTCGTGAAATTCATTGACAGTGTCTTATGATCCTCAGACAAATATTTGATGCAAGAAAGTGTAATAATTTTACTGCCTCAAGAAATTAAAAAAAAAAATTCTTTATTGAAATTAAATCAATTTACAGTATATCACATGATGCGTTTTAATTATAATTTCACGCTAAATGACCATTTGCATGTTCGGTATTTTGAATGCTATTGTTAAGATATTGGCAACCATATTGGTGGTCTTTCAACTGTTTTTATAACATGTAGAAGATCACAAGGCAGAGCACTAATTACAATCCATAACGGGAAATTAATTTTGCTTCCAAATAACCAGATAAGATTGCAGTGATGTTCTAAGGCCTTATGTATAATATAACTATCACATTAATATCTGAGAAATTACAATTCACTATACCCATTACTTACAGTTAAGATCACCGCAAAAATCTAATTTGTACACTCTGTGGTATGTCTATACGCAAAAAATGCAATGTTTTCACAAGATTATAACAGTGCAACAGTATGGAGGTATTGTTAACTAATAGTATATTCAATAATCAATGTATATATGGATGGACTATAGCTTAATAGTTCAGTTAATTGTCAATATTGTAAAAGCTAAGGCGTTTTTGTATGACATCACTGTTATAAATAGAGGGAGAAATAAAGGCCGCAAGCTACAAGATAGCTGTGTTGCCTATACACCTATTGAAGGTGTTCAACAGAATTGTTGACGAAAAAGCCAGTGGATTTAAATAGAGAACCGATGTCCTTTGTATAATCAGTCAGATGAGACTGAAAGCAATGAACAAACCAATTTACTTGCACATTATTTCCACTCACTGCGCAGTGGGTGTTAATTTAAGTTCAAAGGTTGTGACAAGGCTACATAACAATCAAGTGATTGTACACAAAGATTTATGTAAATGTTATACCCTAAGAAAATCTGCTTTTCAATTCAACTATCTTGTCTTAATTGCAAAAGAAAAAAAAAAATGTAAATTAAAGCTCTTTTAAAATATTAAAAAAAAAAAAAAATATTGTACTGTTTTATGAAAGGAGAAATAAATATATAAAGCAGGTTTTTTTTTAGATGATAGCTAATAATGAAAATAAAAAAGATTTTTCTGGGAAATGTAAAAATGGTATGTTCAGTAAAAAGCTAAACATGTAGAATATTACATTACAGGGTACGTCATGGATTAACCAGAAACTGAGATGATACAAAAAAATCATGCAAATTATTTTTGTCCCTTCAATGATTTTTTAGCTAGACCCCCCACCCCCACAAGGAAGTACATTTAGCTGTAAGAATTTTTTTTCTATCCAGTATAATATGTAGATGCCCTTTTTATGAATATTTTTTTTTTTTGGAGGATTTTTTTTTTTTTTTTTTCTCTGCGCACATTTGTTTTCCCTAAATTTAGCCTACTTCTAGAGTTTTAATGATCAGCCCCTTATCGGCAGAATAAATCAAGTATCCGGTGGGAAGAGGATAACAACAGTAAACAAGAAGCCATGGGAATTTAGTAATATCTAATCAAAATTGTGCTTAATGACTATGAAAATAACCTGTCTGCACTGAAGATACAAATATATTCATTAAATAACTAAACACCGCTATCATAATATTTTAATGAAGGTTTCATTGATTTCAGCCCAGATACAGTCTAGCAAGGGGATTTGTACAAGTGTCATACTGCAAGGCAATAATGTTTTCATTAATAATTTAAAACACTACAGAGTGAGTGCAAATGAATGTACACTCAGATAAATCAACAGACATTACTTTGATCTTTATAACAATTCTGTATTCAAAATTGATGGCTTAGCAAGGGCAGTTGTTTTCTCAGGTTATAAATCACCTACTATCAATTTATCAAAGGAGTACATTTACTA
The DNA here is from genome assembly GCF_978046115.1 of Saccoglossus kowalevskii. Classification (NCBI taxonomy): domain Eukaryota; kingdom Metazoa; phylum Hemichordata; class Enteropneusta; family Harrimaniidae; genus Saccoglossus; species Saccoglossus kowalevskii. Next base: position 5,050,967 of record NC_140644.1, read on the forward strand.
AAATATTACCTGTAATATTAGCATAACCTGTGTAAAACGGTAATCTTTTACTAGCTTAAAGTACACATAAAATCGAATGCACTCCGACTGGGTTGGGAAAATAATTATATTGATATTTTTAAAAATTGTGAATAATTAAGCTTATGTTTTCACAGAGAATAAAACTGTTTCACAAACCATGTAAAAAAATAGAGGCCAAAACAACAGGAAATCATTTTTTGCATCATTTCTATTATTAATAATAATCTTTATTATATTTTTTTGCCTGAATACACTGATGTAATAAAATTTATCTTTATCTCCTTCTGATTATTAATAATAGTGACAATCCTATGCATTAAATGACAAATTTTCAGAATTCAATTTTAAATATTACATCCACCCGATATAGTCAATTCATTATTTCCTTCATGTAATTTCCTGAATTTACATAAACACGGCTAAATTTACATAAACACGACCCCTAAAATGTTTACAGGACTACACATAAATACCACTACTATCGGTATATGCTGAATCAGTTTTGATTTTGTAAGGAACAAAATTTTGTAAAATTCGCTAGTCAGTAAAAATCACAACATTGTGTGAAATTCGCTAGTCAGTAAAAATCACAACATTTTGTGAAATTCGCTAGTCAGTAAAAATCACAACATTTTGTGAAATTCGCTAGTCAGTAAAAATCACAACATTTTGTAGCAGAGAAAATTTGTCTGGAGTCTGTGAAGTATCAGAGACTTTCATGAAATTTTCTTCTCAACAAATGTTATAAAATCCTGAAATTGCAAATTTTATAGCAGTAAAAATTAAACAGTTTACAAGAGTGCCCCTCTTATTTACTTGAAATGTGAAGCTGAAATAATAAAGCAGCCTCAATTGAATTCAGTTTATAGATGAGACAATTACTGAGCAACACTGAGGGAATTCCTGACCTTGACACCAGAGAACATACAGTACACTGTTTATTTGTTTTGCTTACACTCTATAGGTATCAAATTATTTCTCAAAAAGAGACTAGAATATTTTATTTTAATGCTTGTATTAAAACTGCTTTAAAAAATAAGAATATATTGCTTTCATTTCATAGCTTTGGTTGATTTTACTGAGCAATTTTAAGTCTTTTATAGAGTAGACACAGATGTAACGAAATGACCTGCCAACCATTGTTGTTATGTACAGTTTAACTCACCTCATGGAAGGCATTACAGAACACTTGGTAAATGACTAAGGTAGTACAAACAAATCTGAATAATATTAAAACTGACATAGTTACTATAGAAGGGCTCTGCTCAACAGGGACAACTGGTTGTAAGTCCGGTATACTATAAACGAAGCCAAACAAAGCAGAGTCTGGTATTTGCATACATAATGAACTTTCCTTGGTACAGCACAGTGCTGTCCAGTCCTTCTCCGGTGGGCGGATTGTCTTACAGGGGATAAAAAGCCAGTGCAAGCTAAAACATCCCGCCATTGTGAACAACATGTCGGCTTTCACCAGACAGAATGAGGTGCACGTAAAACGATACAATATGCGAGTAAATACTCTAATGACAACACAACCTGGTACAGAACAACAACATTCACATGATAAACACCATTGGAACCACTCGGTTTTGGTACACGTCTGCTACAAATGGAGTCACCTACTCCTATTTAGTGAAGAAGCACTCCTCATAAACTCATTGATTTTTTTTAACAAACATAATAACTAGTAAGCATAAAAATCAAGATAGGTTTTCACTCTCGTTTAGACAGAGTATACTTTTACACGCTTACTAATTACTATACACACAGAGACGTTAAATCATTCACACCACAGACAAAGCCGATATAATGACATAAAAAGTGTGTGGACTTTTAAACACACTAAACATAACAAAAGACGTGTCATTAAAATATATGTGGTGACACAATACCATGCGTATGGTCACACACTTATACATTGATTGTCCCTTCGATCTGCATGCACACAAACATACACAGTACAAGTAGTTGCGTTTACGTGCTTCACATCACATGTATGACACTATGAAATTGAAATATACTAGAAAACATGTAAAAGGGAGAAATTGATCATTGATCAAATTACATTGCTAGTTATTACATGTTCATGATGCATTACTGTCTATTTTATGATTATGCATTCCTGTGTCAATTTGTAACTCCTTAGCTCATACAAAACAGGGGGGCCCAAAACAGACAGTATCCCACACAGTAGGATGGTACGTGACAGACAGCATACTTATAAATATATGCACAAAGAGGGAGAGGGGTGGTGCATGTTTGCGCAACCACAACATGAGATACAATGTCAGAAATCACCCACAAATATTTGCGTAACCATAGTACAGAGAAAGAAGAGAACACAATCCAATTATTAAAATCAAAATGGGTTTTCCACTATTCCCTCCTACACACACACATTTTCATACAGTATAAATCAACACCAGTCATCCTGCTATAAACAGTAGACCACACTATCCAGGCTTAAATACCAGACATCCCAGGGGGTTGGGTCATTACCAATAGGCAATCCAGATTGGTAGTGACCAACTGCTGTATTTTTAGCAGACTAAGAGACTGATATACAGTGTTGATACTGTGGCACAACAGGGAAGGGGGATTAAACACATAACAGAAGCAGGCCATCCTACCTCATTGCTGTAGTGGTGGTCTCAGTTACAGTGTGACGACCTTCAACTGCTTTCTGTGTGAATAAAAAAAAAAAAAAATCAAAAAGCTGAAGAAAGCATACAACTGTTAGTGAGTAATGAGTGTACTGACAGAGCCACACAGCAAGTAATTTGTCAGACATAGAATGGTGTAGGGGCAACTCACCAGCATAATACAGTCCTATTCATTTCCACTGATTGTTGTTGTTCATTTATCGAGCACTCGCCACTGCAGATAAGGTCCATGGACGTTTTGCCAGACAAACTGTTACAAGCCAGCAGTTTAATTCAGATTTTTTTTTGTAGCTGTATGTTGTCTTATGCATAACAAAGCTTTATTCAGGGATCAGATTACCTTACAATGCAAATGAATCCATTCTGACTTGGCAGCCAATTGAAAAGACACCCCAAAAGTGGGACATACCAACAACAAAAAATATGTAGGGTAGGGTGGGTCACTAATTGAGGGGCAGTGCACAATTTGCATCAAACCGCAAAAACATAATAAAGTTTGAACTTGCAAAATATTACAGCAGCAAATCAATGCATATCAGAACACATACAAGCTACATCTTTTGAAGATATTGTTAGTTGTCTGACAAAATGCCTGTAGACTAATTTTTTATTTATAATAAATCCCAATATTATTCTAATAATTTTTCTGATAGTAACATCTCAACACACAGTACCACCCACCCCCCATCAACAATTATTGAGCATAGCTAACAAAATAACTGTCTGCAGTGAGGTGTATAAACATAGTCAGGCGTAGAGTTTCAGCCACAATTAAGATATGTAGGGCTTTTGAATTGAATACACATTTTTCTATTCACTTAGAAATTTAATACTTTACACTTCCCTGGTCTATTTGTCTACATTTTTTTTACAGAATGCAAAATCCTTTCTGAGATGTAAACAACTTATCGACAAAAATATATGACTTCATACATTTCGCTGTTTATGCAGAGAGAGGGACAGATGACATGGCAAGGGAAGACATGTGAAGGAAATACAGAAGAAAATCCAAACAATTTAATAAACATTATTTCAATTTCTAAATTTTAAAATAATCTTAGACATGTATTTATTTATTTATTTATTTATTTATTTATTTATCTATTTATCTAAACCTTTAAATCAAGAACACAGGGATATTGTATTTCATTCTCTGCAGAATAAACTAATAAGATGAATGTTATCTGGTCTTCAGTCAAGCTTATATTTAATGACTGTAGAGGGAGTGCTCTATCATATTACATGACATGAATAAAGCAAAGCAATCAGTGCAAATGAAATATATCTCATATATACAACCATTCAGTAAGCATTATTGGGCAAAACCCACCCGCTGTTATTTGGAGATATAACAGTTTTAATCAAGCCAGAGATTTCCGCAATATTCAATGCATTGCTATTGCAATACCTTTTCAGAATAGAAAAAAAAATATCGGCATTTCCAGATGTGTGTGTTTAACTTATCATTATTATTTATTTATTAAAAAAATCGAGTAATATTTCATCTGATAATAATTTTGTGCTCTATTTTTTTGACAAACACAGATGTACTGCATGTGCTCTAATAATTTGGTATAGTCTGTAAAGTACTTTGTTTTCACTTGGAATTTAATTCGCAATTTTCGCTGAAAGGGTGATTGAGTGAAAATAAAATCCAGTGAATATACCTTTTCAACCTATATTTTACAAATCGAAAGTCTTTTCAGCAAAAATAAAATGCAGCTCAAATTAAGTATTTTACAGTACTTTAAAACCGCAAAATGTCTTTGCTACAGAAGAAATATAGAATTTGTTGCTATATTATGAGAATTCACTTAGATATTTAAGTGTTTTGTACCTAACAACAGTAAAACATTCAAAGATTAGTACCATTTTGGCGTTAAAATAACTACAGTTAAGAAAAGAAATTACCACTAACAAAAGTTGTTGAATTTTATGCCTATAATTATTTTTTTTAAATGAAGAATAAGACATGGGAAAATGCAATTGAAGACACTTGGCTACATTTTAATAATTGAAATCCAGGCAGATTCAAAATAAAGTGGCAAATATTCTCAACACATAATTAAGACTACATTGATTAAGTAAACAATTATTTGTTCTCAATCTCAAATGTATTTTATTTATTTTTGTTAAACACCAGAAAGAAGCAAATTAATATCGGAATCCTTGGGCTATATTATGTCAGTAAATAAATGATATAATACATGACCTTAAGACTAAAAAGGTCACAATGCTGTTATGTACAGAATAGATATCAATACATCAACTACATGTATATACATAATAATAAAAATATTTATCAATAGTTTATGCAATTCACATCCTTAACTGAATTTTTTTTTTTTACATATTGTTAGTTAATCGTTAATTTAATAGTTTGTTTCTAAATGCCCTTAGTAAAAAAAAAATTAATCAAATTTTAAAATGATACATTTTTGTTTTAATTCAGTCAGCAGAGATCAACGTTCATTGGAAGTATTTTAGAACTGTTTTGCATACAAAATAGCAATAATAATAGTTCAAATGAAACAGTTTGTAATGATAAACTGATAGCAATGTTTTTTAGCAAGTGATCCCCTGGAATACATCATGATATGATTTTGAGGGGATGTCTACTGGGAGGAGGTGGCATTGACATGCTGGACCATGACTACTGGGAGGAGGTGGCATTGAAATGCTGGACCATGACTACTGGGAGGAGGTGGCATTGACATGCTGGACCATGACTACTGGGAGGAGGTGGCATTGACATGCTGGACCATGACTACTGGGAGGAGGTGGCATTGACATGCTGGACCATGACTACTGGGAGGAGGTGGCATTGACATGCTGGACCATGACTACTGGGAGGAGGTGGCATTGACATGCTGGACCATGACTACTGGGAGGAGGTGGCATTGACATGCTAGACCATGACTACTGGGAGGAGGTGGCATTGACATGCTAGACCATGACTACTGGGAGGAGGTGGCATTGACATGCTAGACCATGACTACTGGGAGGAGGTGGCATTGACATGCTGGACCATGACTACTGGGAGGAGGTGGCATTGACACGCTGGACCATGACTACTGGGAGGAGGTGGCATTGACATGCTAGACCATGACTACTGGGAGGAGGTGGCATTGACATGCTGAACCATGACTACTGGGAGGAGGTGGCATTGACATGCTGAACCATGACTACTGGGAGGAGGTGGCATTGACATGTTGGACCATGACTACTGGGAGGAGGTGGCATTGACATGCTGGACCATGACTACTGGGAGGAGGTGGTATTGACATGCTGAACCATGACTACTGGGAGGAGGTGGCATTGACATGTTGGACCATGACTACTGGGAGGAGGTGGTATTGACATGCTGAACCATGACTACTGGGAGGAGGTGGTATTGACATGCTGAACCATGACTACTGGGAGGAGGTGGCATTGACATGCTGGACCATGACTACTGGGAGGAGGTGGCATTGACATGCTGGACCATGACTACTGGGAGGAGGTGGCATTGACACGCTGGACCATGACTACTGGGAGGAGGTGGCATTGACATACTGGACCATGACTACTGGGAGGAGGTGGTATTGACATGCTGAACCATGACTACTGGGAGGAGGTGGCATTGACACGCTGGACCATGACTACTGGGAGGAGGTGGCATTGACATGCTGGACCATGACTACTGGGAGGAGGTGGCATTGACAGGCTGAAGCATGACTACTGGGAGGAGGTGGCATTGACATGCTGGACCATGACTACTGGGAGGAGGTGGCATTGAAATGCTGGACCATGACTACTGGGAGGAGGTGGTATTGACATGCTGAACCATGACTACTGGGAGGAGGTGGCATTGACATGTTGGACCATGACTACTGGGAGGAGGTGACATTGACATGCTGGACCATGACTACTGGGAGGAGGTGGCATTGACATGCTGAAGCATGACTACTGGGAGGAGGTGGCATTGACATGCTGGACCATGACTACTGGGAGGAGGTGGCATTGACATGTTGGACCATGACTACTGGGAGGAGGTGGCATTGACATGCTGAACCATGACTACTGGGAGGAGGTGGCATTGACATGCTGAACCATGACTACTAAGAGGAGGTGGTGGTATTGACATGCTGGACCATGACTACTGGGAGGAGGTGGCATTGACACGCTGGACCATGACTACTGGGAGGAGGTGGCATTAACATGATAGACCATGACTACTGGGAGGAGGTGGCATTGACATGCTGAACCATGACTACTGGGAGGAGGTGGCATTGACATGCTGAACCATGACTACTGGGAGGAGGTGGCATTGACATGTTGGACCATGACTACTGGGAGGAGGTGGCATTGACATGTTGGACCATGACTACTGGGAGGAGGTGGCATTGACACGCTGTACCATGACTACTGGGAGGAAGTGGCATTGACATGTTGGACCATGACTACTGGGAGGAGGTGGCATTGACATGCTGGACCATGACTACTGGGAGGAGGTGGCATTGACATGCTGAACCATGACTACTGGGAGGAGGTGGCATTGACATGCTGGACCATGACTACTGGGAGGAGGTGGCATTGACATGCTGAACCATGACTACTGGGAGGAGGTGGCATTGACATGCTGGACCATGACTACTGGGAGGAGGTGGCATTGCCATGCTGGACCATGATTACTGGGAGGAGGTGGCATTGACATGCTGGACCATGACTACTGGGAGGAGGTGGCATTGACATGTTGGACCATGACTACTGGGAGGAGGTGGCATTGACATGCTAGACCATGATAGATTGGTATAATATTGCAATAATGATGGATGGGTCGTTTTTTTTTCACAGTAAAACCCAGTAATAATGTAGACAGACAACAAGCATTGGTGTTAAGCTCACAATGGCCGTGAAGCTTAAATTGTAAAAACAATGCCCTATTGCCCAATACTTATTATTTCTACAGCTACAATTCAGTGGACAGAAAAAATGCATAATGAGCCCACAATCATAGAATGAAAACTCGATGATGAGTTATTTATATCATTGATAAACTTCTACTGGTACTTGGATACATAAATATAAAATTCCCCAGGAATACATCCTGATATGATTTTGAGGTGATGTCCACCAAGAGGGGGTGATGTCTACTGAGAGGAGGTGGCGTTGACATGCTGGACCATAATAGATTGGTAGATAGGAAAAGTAGGATAATTGCATACCTCGGATCTAGTGGGAACCTAATTTGCAGTTGTTTGTATTCACTGTGAATAGCCATGAATTAAGATTTCATCCCTCTCAATCAATAATGGAATGTCCCATACTAAAAGTCCAACAGCAGGATTACACCACTGTACGAGGTGAATAGGGGGGTTTAGAGTTATGGGCTAATTAGCTAACCAAGGTGTTTTGATATTCTAATTGCTAGACACTTGAAGTTCACTAAAAAATGGCACACATGAATAGCAAGCTTATTTATTTGATATCCAGTCAGAGATGTATAATACATAAAGCCTGGGGCAATAAAAAGACTTTAAGTGGGGTTGGCAGAACTAAAGATAGGAGGGGACAAACCAGTTTAGTAGGCAGACCCTTATGGTACAAATACAATGGGGGTGTGGAATCTGGTTAAAATCAAAGGCCCAAAGCTGTATTGAAGTTAGTCAAATGCTTCTAAAATGTCCAAATACTCACAGAATAGAGTAATACAATTAGGTAAATATTCTGCAGCCCCTTCTCTATCCATATATACACACACAATTCTACTGCAGATATTTTCATTTCCAAATGCATTATTATTATTTATTGTGCTAAAATACAGTTTCCTCACTTCTCTAGATACACTTGTATACCAGGGCTTGGACTTCATGAAGGCTTAGATGCCCAATGATGCCTTTGTAGTGTTTGCCTCCAAATGGCATAGCTACAGGAATATTGTTCCTCAGAAATTCAAACCCTGCTATATATATTACTGGTACATATATTATCTAAATCTCACCTCATCCTCGCTGTCATCATCACTAATGAGTAGGTCAGCACTCAAGTCATGGGCTTGTGTTCTACAAAATAAAAAGAGAACATCATATGATAGTATACAAGCTTTTTTGCATGCAATATACCAGAGTACAAAACCAGCAGTTGTATGGCTGCCTGAGCAACTCTTTATGTGACAACCAAATCCTGAAACTGGTTACGCATTTTTTTTCTCTAGAAATCACAATTTGTATATGCCATATTGATAGTCCTGAACAGCATCATCATTTCGATGGAAAAATCTTCAGTTTTAAAATTAGTTCTTGTCTCCAGATACATGTAGATAAACTAGTAAACCAGAAATTTGAAATTTGTTTTGATTAAGAACCAATAAAAATTATTGTACAATTACATTTTCATGTGGATAACCAGTTTTTCCAGAGTGGTTGTATGTTTTTTAATTTCAACCTATTTATATTTGAGAATACCTGTAAGTACCCATATATGTACATAGCATATTCACAGGTGAACATTCAGACAATAAACATCATGTATACATGTATACCATTCCCTTTGTCAAAACGTATTATGATGTAGACAGATTTTATACATCAAACCGTCAATAAAAGCTATTTTCGGTTTACATGTGTATGTGAACTATGGACAGTACTGTTATGTATAACACAATTTAGTTTAAAAAGCTGAATGACAAAATTATAAAATATTTCCAAAAACAAGTTGAATCAGAACAGAAGAAAATCAATGGATCACAAGAACATTTCAACAACAGCAATAACAACATTAACACCACCACCACCACCAACAACAACAACCTCCTCCTTATCTCACTGTTCTTACCCACTCTGATAAGTAATGGTTTATTCCAAAAGTTGGCCTCCTCATAGAAATGAAACAGTGGAACATGTAAAATTACCTGGAATAGCAATTTCTGAATAAATAGTATTTACAGGACAAACAACATCGGGATTCACACTGATCATATACTTGGAAAGAGCTGATAATGCAGATTACAGCACCATTAATTCAAACAGCAGACATACTTGGACACAACAAGCCAATTGAAAAGAAGAAATGGCATACGATAACAAAGTCTATGTTCACAAACCCCTGCCATTATTGAAACGCAAGCAAGCGGAACAAGGCATATTTTACTCTAATAACAGTGGACCAGGCCAATAGTAACGGCACTAAAACAACAAACGATAAAGTGCGGTCAGAGAACAATCACTATGGAATGGCGTTGGTTTCAGCTGATCTACATCACCGAAAAGACACATGTTTCGTTCACGTGTGCATAGCTATAACTACACCCATGAATAGAGGCGCCACTCTTGACCGATCAGCTAAATACGTTCTAAAGTTGGTCAATAGAAATTTGTAAACACAGGTAAACAAATTGAGTGTCAGATAAACACAGATAAGGTTAGCCAACTATTTAACAATTGATTGGGGATGTTAACCCACCAAAAGTGGGGAAAGTAGTATAGATAAAGTGGATAAGAATGTGGACATGTTGACTAGTAACCTAGTAAATTATGGCTTCCATTAAGGGGTTGACCCATAAGAAACTTGGGGGGGGGGGGGGGTTCCACAGGTAAACAAAATGACAAAAATTTATATAAAAAGAAAATCTTACTCAAAACTTACTGAGAGAAGAAATAAAATAATTTACACAGATTTTGCACAATCTCCTCTCCCGCAAATTATAATGGTTTAAAACATAGTCGGCAGAAATGCCTGAACAGGAACAAAATTGAACTAAAATTTAATCATCACCTTTTCAACCATACTATATAATTACAATTCAATTTTCCCTTTCAAAATTTGGGTTCCTGTTACATCATAATTTTTTTTTTAAATACATACAATAGCACAGATATTGGTGAACATCACTGTAAATGTAGCGATTAAAAGGTGAAGACATTGGACTTCCATAACATACCCATACTAATCATGCACAGATCAGCGAGTCTGTGCAAGGTATTGTGTTAAACACAATTGACTATTTTTACACCACGAAATACCAGAAAAAGTCTGTGTTTGACTTTGTTAATATTATAATCATTTTGTTTCTTCAGCTAACATTATCCTTTGACTAAATACTTTACTTTCATTGAATGTTCTGGGGCCACACCATGACATATTAATTCACCTATATTATAATTGATCACCATTGGTCTCAAAACATTCACTGTTTCAGAAAATCAGCAGTGCACCAAAACATTTCTCAACCGGCAATTTGAGCACTGGGATATTTCTGCTAGATTCATATAATACCGGGTGGTCTCTTCATTAACAGTGTTTAGATAGGACAAGGATTTGCTAGGATTGTACTACTTTAAAGCACAGACATATGGGTGACATACTGGAAACTTTATACTCAGTTGGTATGCATTTATTGGTTGTAGCAACTAAACAAACACTGTACTTGATCCTTTCCTAAGAAAGGTACTTTACTTTTAATACATATATATATATGGAGACAAGATGTTAACCACAATCTATCGGTAGTATTTAAAGAATTAGAAATTACCAGTTATTGCTGAAATGCTGAGACATTGGTGTGAGTAAAAAGGGGGGGGGGGTGTAAAAGGGGGAATCAAGGAAGTAAGGGAAAATTGGCGCAGGGGTTTGGGCGAAGAAAGCCTTTGGCTCAAGTGAGAATCAGTGCACCCTCTGTAGTCCATTTGATGAACTGTACGCAATTCATTACACTAATTCACTGACATGTCATTGACACAAAAGAAAATAGTACATTGATATAGTGGTCTTGAAAAACATCTTACGAAAGTTACATAATTAGTGACTTGGAAAAACAAAATCCATCCTGTTAGAAGACAGACAGACAGATAGATCGATAGATAGATTTACATGTCAAATCGGAACTGTTTTTATCTTTGATAACAATAAATCTAATCTACCTACATCAGACATTCCAAAATTCAGGTATCAACTTATAAACAATAATTATAATGAATTAAATTTGTCAGCTAAATTAACTCAAAGATTGAGTTTAAATCAATTGAGGAAATCAGTGAACACTGCGCTTCCACAAGATGGTTATCACATAGAATGTGACCTCAGTGGCTCCGTACTCCACTGAAAGCTCAAATGTCTACATTGGACATTCTCTGCGCACATATGCCACCTTTCATGCTTTTTTTATATTTATTTACCAATTTCCCATCATTTTGTCCAGGGAATGTGGTTGCCATGACAACCAAAATCAATCTGCATGCAATTATTTCCAATTCATTGGTTTTGAGAGCGGGAAAACATTACCTGTGAAACCTGCAATTAAATCAAGGTAGTCCATAACAAAGTGGTCTGACTAGCACTATTTTTCTTCTCATTAAAAAATACATCAATTTGATGTCCACACGCAAATATCAGAACCACAAGGCTTCCATTAGCACCTTCATTATAGCTTACTACATTAAAGCCATTCTGTTATTGACAGAGTTTTTAAATTTCAATGAGTGCTGATTTGAAATAGAAGATTTAATATAACGAAGCAAAAACCTACAAAGAGTATCGATAATAGATTGCCAGCATGGAAATCTTCTGCGAGGGCTGCTTGTAATACAACAAACACACACACATTTTGGTTTCAGTTTAAAACACGCTTCCTGTCGGGATGTATCGTCAACCGTGTGATCTTGACGTCATACAACCAGAGGGAGAACGCAAGTAGTTCTGATTTATTCTGAATAATCACAAAAGCTATTCATCAAATTCAGCATAGATTGGAAAGCAATTTTCCCTTCTCCTATTTATATCTATTTTTAGGCTCTTTTCTCACACAAAAGAGCTCTTCAAAATGCATAGCAATGTAATACTTACAACTCAACTTTACAACAGGCAACACCTATATAATTATTTATATGAGCATTACCTATAGCCTAAACCAAAAATCCTGATTTTATAGCTACCAGGGATGAATCAATTTATAAAAAAAAAAAAAAAAACTACAAATCACATTTTCTGCCCGATTTTAAAAGCCGATGGCTGTCACGCCACATATGCACAACATATATATGAACAAAGATGGCGACTTTAACTGTTGCGCAGAACAACAAGTACAAATATGTTACCAAGCTTTAACAATTAAGGTGGTTGGAAGGTATCGAAGAGTCACGGGTGGTAATTCGTTCTTGTCGTACCCAGCTCAAAACTCGTACTTGTGATTTCCTTTAGAAGAGTGCATTGAATTGTGGGAAAATTAATGTTTATCAACACAAATGTTGTACATGTGTGGCACGGCAACCATCAACCTTTAAAACAAGGCTTCTTTTATTTTCTGAGTTCTAATTTCCATGTCTCCATTTGTGAAAGTTCATGTTATGAATTTACATCACTTTGTGAGATGGCTGACATGTATTAGGATTTGGAAGCTAACAATTTAATTATTATCTTGGTTTCCATGGCAACAATTAATGGTATTATTTGTTTTACAATTCTCCTTTGAGTGGCTATCATTTTTCCTGCCAAAATCTTAGATATTTTTTTTTTTAAATTTCAATAATTTTTTTTTGAAATCAGCATTTTTAAAACGATTATGTAGGTTCATTTTGTGAAATAAGACATTAGGGTTCTAGGTCAATGTTGTCTGCAGATATTGAAATGCAACTGTCCTAGCCATCCTGTGATTTGAATTGATTTGATTTGATTTGATTTGATTTGATTTGATTTGATTTGGGAAGAAAAACAAATGTTTCATATTTTAAATTCAAAGACAACTAATCAATCTTGTGGTGGTGACTAATGCCGTCTGAGGAAACTTTCAACACTCATCTCAAAAGAATTATGTAAATACATTTTTACTAACAAATGGTAAATATTTTGGTAGTTTGGGACACGAGTTTAACATGTGTTGAATGCCGGTCTTAGTGATAGATCATTGCAAGACATTCTTATATACAGTTACAGTATATAAACAGTAAATGCCTTCTCAACAGTACCAAGATTATTTATTTTCATTCCAGAAAGAAATAAAAATGTTTACAGTTACCGAGAACTGAACAATTTTCATTCTCAGATTCTAAATGCAATGGCTCGTGGAGATGGATTAAAACAACACAATTTATCAGTCATTATTTTGACTTCTAGCTATCATGGCAACTGGCCTCTATTGACTTAGGTACCATATTGTCCAGGTCACAACTACAATCAGAGAGTTGGATCAGCTGCTACTAAGTCTGTATGTGAGGTTGGTGCGACATTGCTCACACACATGTTTACAGACATACTTGTCTGTGTAATTTTTTTACCCCCTACACTTATTCTCAAAACTGTTAAACTTATATTATGCTGATGTAAAATAGAGTTACCGTAGTTCAGGTGTATATGAAAGTATAAAGTAATAAAGTAACATTGTTACCAAGGGAAGTCATATGCATAACCATAATCCATTGTGGGTAAATAATAATTGCAAGGATTTCACCACCTGGGGTTGAGGCTACAAAGCATGGATTGTGGATGCATTGTGGGTAATTACCAGAATCCTGCCACTTGGGGTTGCGGCTACTAAGCATAGATTGTGGGTGCATTGTGGGTAATTACCAGAATCCTGCCACCTGGGGTTGCGGCTACTAAGCATAGATTGTGGATGCATTGTGGGTAATTACTAGAATCTTTCCACCCAGGGTTGCGGCTACTAAGCATGGATTTCAGATTTGTTTATTCTTTTCAACTTATAAAAGATCTTTCAAGTTTACTCAAAAACAATCTCGGTAGGTATCAACTTTCTGCTACTTTTCACAGTCATGCTATTTCTCAGGATAATTTGACAAATTTACTTTCATTTTACAAATTTGGATTTTCAGTTACCTATGCTTAAAAACATTTTAATCCATACTATACAAAATCAAGAATTCTGTCAGCAATTTAAATATACAGATCACTGCAGAAAGGTAAACACTTTGATAGCTTCCTGCAATGCAATATGTCTAAGACACACACCGCCATGCAGGAGATCCGAGAGTAATCAGCGACAAGGCAAAATATAGAGATACATCAAGTAACCTAGAATCACCTTTGATTAGCCTACACTTCAGGCAAACAATCAAGACCAATGACACTAATAACTTGGAAACCATATCAAGATTTTTAAACACACATAGCCTGGCAAGATACTGTATTGGTTCGATGCACCACTGCTTTACTAACGGTGTGTAAAGGACTAGATTTCCTACTAGACTACGCTTCACTGCTTGGAATGATCATTTTATTTTTATTGATATGCTTCAGTGGGCTCATATTTCATTTAATACTTTAATTCTATTTGTATATATTATAGCTAATTAGACTGCACTATAGGTAATTAAGTACACAATTCAGTGAGGTTTTTTTTAATGAAGATGACACTCTGAATTCAACCTTAAGATTGAGTTGTAGGTTCATACATCTTCTTACAAACCCATTATAATTATATTGCAGTAGTACATTAAGTTTATTTATATAGTTTTCAATCCTTCTTTGCTATGAATATCCGGATTTTTCACATTGATGGCGCTTTAATTTCTAGTGCCAGAATGAGGCTGGGATTTAGTCGACATCTCAAAAAAACATGCAATTGTTCATTGCTATGGTGATAACTATTTGTCAAAGATGCAAAATGTTTGGCAAATTGTGGTTATTATTTTGTTGTCTAAGTTTCCAAAAAGCTACTTTTTCATTTCAAGAACTTATCAGCAGTCTAGTAGACCTTACAGAATTGTCCGTACAATTGTCAAAATGAATAGCCTATACTACTATTCAGTTAGTGGGACATGTGATCAGCATTGTATGGCATATTTATTGCACAGATAAGCATTACATGCCATATTCATCAGCTAATAGACTGTAATTTTTATAGCTACTGAAAACTGGATAGTTTTGTATATTATCTTTATTACTCTGTGTGTACCATTGTATAATGTAACATGTAAGTAGTATCAGTGCATCCATTACCTGAAATGTACCTATGGCATTATCAATCAATTCAAAATATAACTGGCTGCAAATAATAGCCAATGTTTTGTTTTTAGCTTTTTTTTTTGTAAACTACCATGATCAAAAGGTACATAAATTATAATGTAATCAAAATTACTCTTCTTTGGTAACTATGATTGGTTTCCATGGCAACCAAAGTGTACAATGTTTCCAAGGTAAACAGTTTATGCATGGCTGTAGCAACCATTATTTCCGCATACCAACGGGTGCCATGGCTACATTCCATGAACAATGCAGAATGATAAGACACGCACAGCTGGGAATATACATTTTCTTTGAAAACAAGTTTGTAAAACAAGTCCTGTCATGAAAGAGTCCCTCTTGTTCAATAGTAAACAAAACTGAATTACGGTATGTCAGCCATTTTAAATGAGAACAAATAACAAAATTTGACTCCAATCTGAAATTAATTTATCAAGGTCCCATCATGTTCAATGTATGTACCAAAGCTTGAATGATAGTTGTCCCTGTATGACAGAGATCCAAGTACTGAAATTCTTGATTTTAATGCATTTGGCCATCTTGAATCAGATCATGAAACAAGCACATGTCTTTCAAGATGTATGTGCATAATTTGAAAACTACGTCTGCAGGCATGTCCCAAGATACAGATGGTTGTGTATGAAAATGCATGCATACAGACACATGCACACAGAGGTCAATTTAGAAGTTTTCATTTTGGTCTGGTTCACTCATTGGGAAGCCATTTTGTTGATACACATAAACAACTTAAAGGGCGGTAGTCGTAGCGCTGCACATGCACGAGATATGGATCGCGATTATGATTGTAGCCCGCACCAACTTGAACAACTTGAGAGGTTACCAAGCTTTAATTAAGTACTTTATTTTGATGTTTGGAAGGTATCGAAAGAGTCGCCAGCGGTAATTAGTGCAAGTGACGCCTAGGGCAAAACTCGTACTCGCGATTTCATTAGAAAAGCGCATTGGATTATGGGAAAGCAATGTTTATCAAAACAAATGTCGCACATGCGCGGTGCGAGGACTATCACCTTGTAAGAAGAACAATCTACTTCTGCACTGGAGAAGATCAGTACTCTATTATGATAAATAGATAAATAGGTTTTTGTAATGAGATGGAATAATAGTGATTCTAAGTATGTAAATAATTTGAAATCGTCCAAAAAAATTGTTTCTAGCAATAATTGGATTACCTAATTGCGAGTTGTATTAAGTTACATAGCAGATGAGATATGAATAAAACTCGACGAGACACAAAGTACGGGGGGGGGGGAGCAATGCCAATTGATGGTACTGATATCAATGTGGTCAGTATGAATAGAGCTATTTCATAATTATATAGTCAATCAACATATTATTGTAATATCTGAAGATAGTAAGTTTACACAAGGTAGTTTAATATTCATCGTTGCTCAAGGCAGACTGTGTCTCAATGTAAATTCTGACAGGAATTACAAATTATTGATTTTTTTTGTATAAAATTGATTTTATTTCTCTCACTAGCATACTAACTGGTTAAAATGTCTGGGTGCATGAAGAATACATCAAAACTGTTGGAGGACAAGAGGCTATATTTTCTAGTGTTGTCAATGAATTAAAACCATTGTAAAAATTAAATTTGATGGTAAGTAGGTCAATTTCTTAAAATGAAAAATGAGGTTATGAAGAAACAGATGTCTGTGAATAAAGAGTAAACGCTCTGTGAAATATTCATAAATTTATAATACAGTTTATCCCGATTTTACCAAACAATTTCTACATCAATTGCTTATTACCACGATTATCAATTGTATAAGTGATTGTACATATGTTCAGTGACCTGATTTTATTTAATATGTACATGTGGTTTGTAGCGGTTTCTATAATCTATGAAAATGCTACATATTTTTTCCCCCATAAAAGATCAGTAATCGTAATACTTTCTGACATATTACATTAATCTACTGTACAGACGTACCTACCGGTGTGTATATGTGTATATATATATATATATATATATATATATATATATCATATTTTTAATTTTAATTGTTTTATGCTTGTTATATAGAAATGATTTTAGAAATAATTTTATGAAAGAGAAAGTTATGTCATGACATGACACAGTCCCACATTGTTCAAATACCTGCCAGTCAGACAATTTTAATTTGATCTGAAAAAAATTATTTACTTGAAGTCACATCTATACTACGTCTCAAAGAACAGAGCTCCAAGTAATAACAGACACCAAGCATTGAAGCAAGTAATTAATCCTTTTTACCTGGCTTGATCAATACTAATGTATTAGTGACCAAAGAACTGCTTTTTAGATTTTTGTCAATAATATTGATCAGTTTAGCAAGATGTTGGCACTTAGAAGCGTAACAAGCGCATGAAACAGAAAAAGTTTCTTTATATGATTTATTTTTCTCCTACAGGTGTTTTATTTCACATGGTTTACAGCCATGACACACAAAGATAACACTGTCTTTAATATTTATCTTCCAGTGATTTACAAGACATGTAACAACCAACGTATTCATTTGTATGTTCTTAGTGTTGTATCATTCATGATTGAAGCTCAAACATTTTGCATTATTTACATTGTTTTCTCATCTGTGACATGGTAATCTGGTATTTTTACTGCACACTGCACCCAACACAGAAGAAACTGTTAGTGACCACCTCTATACAAGGACCACTTGCCTATAATGACCAATTTCAGGCAACATATAGCAACACACACACACACAGTCAGAATGCCGTGAATATTTTAAAGCATGACTTCATGTATACGGTATAAGATTAGGACACCTGCAGCTAAATGCTTTACTTTGCAAGACGGTAATCTCTCAGTTAAAGAATCTCATCACTTACGGCCCTATCACCATGGAAATACATCTTATCACCATGGAAATAATACCAAATGATGAGCTACAATCTTCAGTTTACTCTGACAACTTCTCCAGGGTAAAGACGTTTGTTATCATTAATTATTAATAAAATAGCATCCACCTAGCACCTTGTGCTGATTTCCACTACACCTTCTTATAGAATTTAACATCTGTGGCTCATAGAAACACAGCCATTAATACTGCATGGTAGGCACATTCAAGTTAATATCACCAATACAGCTGTCACATGACAATACCATAGAATAGTAAAATTATTCTAACAGATGATTGGTCACTCTTGTGTATATTATTATTCTTTTCACCACCAGTTCCCTCTTTATATCACAAATTCACAAAATAGTCCTGTTTATAGTCTGGACTTTCCTTCAGAAGATTTGGACAAAAATAGACATTTTTTTTTTGAGTAAAAACTGAAAATTAACTCAAATTTTGTCTGTTGGCTTCAAAATTAGGGCTTATTTCCAGAAAAATTGAAGAACATAAGAAATAAGAGCAGGAAAATGTGGGAGAGAAAGTCTGGTGGCATATTCACTACATTACAACAGCTATTTAAATAGATGCAACCAGTAATTTTGTATTACCAGCAACCTGACGGTTGAAATAATAAGAACATTGTGGTAGCCAAGTCAAAAACAAATTGTTCAAAAAAATAATGTACAACTCTAATATCAAAGCAATCAGGTTGGTAGTGTTCAAGAAGAATTCTAAAATCCACCCAAGGTACATACATACCAAATATCAAATCAATTGCATACAAATTCACCCAACTTCAAATATATATTTATTTATTCATATATGATTCATCTGCTCATTCATTCAGGTATGATCTTATTGATAAAAAAAATCAATGTAATATATTCAGCAGCAATAACATTGTATTTATTCTATGAAACATATCCGTACACAACAGGATTCAGTTTTAGTAAAAGTATTAAATTTTCATCATTGATATATACTATGCTGAAGTGAAACTGAAAAAGATGACAAGGAAATGCCCATGAGCTATTCAGATCAGACATGAGGTACTAAAATAATAATTTTAGTTTTAAAAATAAATAAACTAGCTGTTTTATACATATGGTTGTAATACACAGCAGATACAGGTACATGTTTTCTAATTGGTTATTTACTTTGGTTGAGTAAGCAATCAGTAATACTTAATTTAATTGCAAACCCTCCATCTGATTTTTACAAACAAGTGGGAATAAGAAAAAAAATTTAATTATCAGATCTTTTGACCTTCCAATTATAATTTTTCTCACCAAAACATTGGTGTCACTTATTGCCAATTTGTGCATTATTTTCTGCAATTCTATGATATTTTTATAGACCAAATAGATTTCTAATAGTACAGGTCTTATAACAATTTTGGAAAACAAAATTATCTTGGTTTTATTTTGTGAATTATGACAAACCAAAGTTTACTTCGGTGCTCAAAAGATTTAACTAAAATGATAAATCAGGAAAGCATCTGATAACTGAAGAGACATTTCCAGTTATTATTACATTACCAATTATTTTTGTTCATGGATAATGGATATCATGAATAGATAAGTTATTGAACTTTATTAATTATTGAAAGAATCATATGAACCTTTTACAGGCCAATTTATGTCCTTACATAGATTAGGACGGAATATTATTGGTACATCTGTACTTTCAGTAGAGGTAGTTTTTATTATCGCAAAAATACATGACACGCTAAAAACACATTAGGTAATTGGAATTTTCACATGAAATATTACAGATAATCATTTATTTAATTCATATAATGCCAAATTACGAGTTGGGTGTTGATCAGAGTGTTGTACCTAGCTAGCAAAGCAGCCACATTGCTGTGATCTATATTGAAAGTAGACCTGTTGGATACTTCTATTACTCATATGAAGAAGATACAAACAAACTCAGAATAGATAGGTTACACACTTGCACATCATATTAGTGTATCCAATACCAGATATAAATGTCAATATATTAATGACGTATATATCACCAAGCTTATACCTACATCGGATTTCATTCAGATTTATCATACACATGCATACAAGCAGCTAAATAAAACACTAATCAGAAAAATGTTACAAAAAACTGTATATTTAGACTGTCAAGCACTCCCTCAGTCATACGTCCACCTTCACCTGGTTTATGTCTGCCAATAGACTTGCTCGCAGTCTGTTGCGTTCCCGATGAAAAATTCTTGAAAAATAAATATAAATTGCGTAAACGAATGGTGAACGCGAAAGTCATGTGACCGCAAAATCCCAACAAACTTGTCATCAGTGTAAGCGCCCTCACATTACTGGCCAGATTTGTGATTTTCCACTACCTGTAGGCACGTACACGAAAACGTCTTGGCCATCTGAGTAGGCCTCCACGACCTCTCGCTGTTATCGATGAAGGCTTTGGTATCCTAATACTTTTAAGGCTCGCTCCAAATATTCTCCTGATAACATTGCACGTTTTTCTAAAATAATGGCATATGTGATTCGGATATGAGAAAGTAGGTAAAGTTTATCCAAGAAAGTGTGTATGGTTTCCGGGGTCTCAGTTGATATGTTAATTACCATGTCTTCTGATTGGTTGAAACATATTAGACATGTCAAGCCTGAATCTGGTCGGTAATGTGAGGGCGCTTACACTGATGGCAAGTCTGTTGAGATTCCGTGGTCACATGACACTCCTTGTTTACGCAATTTATATTTATTTTTCAAGAATTTTTCATCGGAATCGCAACAGACTGCAAGCAAGTCTAGTGAAGACAATAGCAAAATATTATTTTTTAGATATGTGGGTATTAGACCAACCTGTTTTGAAATGACGGATCAAATCATCTACAGTGGTACCGGGGTATTCATGCAGCTGGGTTAGCTATTGCGATGCTGCCAGTATCTCAGTGTCGTTGATTCACAGTTTCAGTTTTGGGATAGTTTCTTTTAAGGTGAAATCAAAAGTTTCGAGCCAAGTCGAATGTACACTCAACGACACTGTCAGTAATTACAAATAGTGTCTCAATCATCTTGCAGAACAATATATGATTTACATTGAGTTCTCCATAAAATTGTATCTCTGAATTTAAATTATGGAGACACATTTGGCAAATATTGGTGTTCTATTACACAAATGTTACAGAAAGTGCATAATAATAATAAAGAAGCGTAAAGCATATAAATTAATAATCCAGATGACTGCATCTGTGTTTATACGGAGTGATGGAGATGAGTACAGTGCGTAGTAACAACTGGATAAACACTCACTACAACCAGCTATAAAAATTTCAGATTTTTTTTAGTAAATAAAATTTTAAAAATATAATGTAATTATAATTGTCTTCATAATTGTCTTCATAATTCGTCACATTAAATTTCTGATATTAAGGTCATGGCAATTATTGAAAAGGTGTCAGTCATAAATCATTTCACGGGATTTGATCAAAAGACAGTTTTTGAGCATAACAACCAAATTTGTCACATCATCACAGATTATGTAATTTCTAAATCAGACATTCTATTATTCAATAACCATTGAAGAATCTCACAAATATCAAAGGTGCAACCTTTCAACAAAGCCAAGCATGGGTAATACAAGCAGTGATACACATGCTGGTCATAAAAGTAAAACGATGATGAAAAAATAGATTGTGTGCACCATATGGCTGTCAGTTTTGGATTACCATTTTATATTAAATTGAACGGTAAACGAGTGTAAGATGGAAATGAACACTATTATGTTGAGGAAAATTAAAAGCAGAGTTCAGTATGGTAATTATGTTAACTGTAAATTGCCCAAATAAGGTCAGGCCATTTTAGTAAATCAGTTTGAATTTAATAACACTTTGAAGTGTATTTAATTTACACTACGCAATAGGTATGATATATCAATATTCGTATATTGTTGATTTTATATATAATAATGGTATTTGACATTCAGTCTTGGGCTTATGAGATGATTTCCATTTTTTTTTTTTAACACTTTTAAATGTCTTAAATCTATTGCCTAAGGTAGCAAAATGTGCTTAATGTACATAGCTAGTTTTTTAAAGTTGTTATATGTTTTGACGAGAAAATATATACCCTGATAATGTATAAGAGTCTAACCTAGACAAGAGTTATAACTAAAGCAAAAAGAATCATTGTACTTACAATCCACTGAACTGAATCATTGTATTGATGGTAAACAATGATTGGAACAAAGAGACAGCTGTGACAAAACAAAATGATTAATCCCTGTGTACAGCTTGTATTTGTTACAAAACACCTCGATATCAGACTGATAGACTTGTTGCAATAACACCACACATTTAGTAACATACAGGTATTGTTTTCCAAGTTTAATTGGTAATGACAACCCTCTTCTAGAGCTAACACTAACATTATCTTTCATAAGGATATAATGAATACCGTACCTCATCAGGCTACCAGAGTGTAACATATTCACCCAAAAGCTCTATTTTAATGAATTTTAAAAATTAAAATGCCCACCATTCAGCCATATTGAAATGTATCATAAAACAAATAAATGCGCGTAAGTGATATTATGTGTGATATATGAACAAAGTTTGACTGGTCATGGTGTGTCAGGTGTCCTCTGGAATTGCAAGTTTGAACAAAATCTGTTTGTACAAAGATGTGGTTCTGAAATTGCAGAAATGCTTGATTTTTTTTTTTTTTACTTTGCCTCACCGAATGAATAATCGTGCATATGTGCATGTCAGAGATTTAGATCTGGAACAGCATTTGTTAAAACAATTGATGAATTTAAATGACTGCCATTCGGCCATCTTGAATCGGATCATGAAATCACTGGACGTGCATATGGACTCAAAGATGTATGAAGTTTTTATGTAATTGGTCCCAGATACAGATGAGCACAAAACAGTTTGTGTTTTCAGACTTTGTCTGAACGGGAACTAAAACAAAATTATGTTATACGTGCAATATATAACACACCCAGGAAGCAGGTCTATTTTGTAAAACCATTTAATTTCACTATTTTGATGTTTTGAGCAATTTCACTGGGTTTTAAGTTCACAAACCTGGCTCGGAAACAATGAGTTCTATTGTTATTTTACATATTCACATTAATTTAATTCAGTGGATTTTACTTTTAAAAAAAGTGAAATTAAAAACCAGCGAATAATGCATTTTCAGCATTAAATATGCTACATTTATATTTTCACTCAATTCTATTATCAACACTTAACAGAAATAAAATGTTATAGAAAATTTTCACATTTAAATGATATAACATAATTTCCTGCAAAAATAAAGTACTCTGCTGTATCTTTCAAGTGGTTGCCATGGCAACTGCTTCTGAATCTATCTGCACATTATACATAGAGGGCAGTATTTTGTTTTAATGATTTATCCAAATTGTTAAAACACTATATTTACAATAAATGATTGTGCACGAATAACATCAGGTGTACATTATCCATTCTGTACACTCGGGTCGTGCTATGATAACTTTGAGAAGAATTTAATCTTTGGAGTGTCGTTAGTTTTCATTTTATCTAATTATTCAGTCACCTCACATCTGTAGTTTAATTCATTGAAAACTGTAACGTAATTGGTTTTCATTCTGCCGTGATTCTCAAATCGTGATACATGTAATTTGACACTTGCATCGTAATATCGATCGTTGTTTGAGCACATCACTCAATCGTACATTTAAATTTACTGCAGATATCCAACGTTAAATTTCACGATATTGTTGTTTCCCCCCCTTCTCTTCCTAATACAGGTTATAAATTTGATGATTCAGGGATCACCCAACTGAGACATTCAGGATATTTTTACTTATCATACTAAACACCTTTTAATAGAATGAGACAATTCAGCAACAAACATATTTGCAACGGAAATGGTGAATTTCCAGCAATCTGAAAGTTTTTACCAAATCAAACAACAGATTATGGTACTATTCAAATTATTGTATGAAACAAGCCAAAAAAAATAATAAATAAATACTCATAAATATAAATAATCAACATTAATTTGTTTATCTCTATTTGATATTGTGAAAGATTTTTGCCTATAGATGAATGAGCCAAGATGGTACGAATAGATGGGTTGTTAACAGGCAGTGTTTTCTATAGACAGACAGACTGCGATACAAGATGACAAGTAGTGGCTATCAGCAGTCAGGGCTTAGTGGTAAGATTTACTCTAGGATAGCAAAAGAGATTGAAGTAGCTACATTGTATATATTCACTAGTGGCCAGTTAAATCAACTTCCAGCATACTGTAGCAGTTTTATCAGCGTCAAGACAAGCATGAAATCAAAAGACATGCACAGAATAACCAAACAGACCATTAAGGGGCGGAACAACTATTATTGGAGCAGGGTGTCTGCTTCTCTGCATTATAAGGATTTACTGCATAATGAAAGTAATTCTGACTGATTCAAGAGAGATTAAAAACAGATTTGAAATAAATATATATTTCATACACGCTTTTGATATACTCTTTAATATATAATTACGCGATATTTGAAGTATGTATTTTATCACAAGGTAGTTATGGAATCATTAAGATTAAAGAGTTTTCATATTTTGTTTGTTTGTGCCATATTGGAAAATTCTGGGACATTTTTCATGGTAACTGATATCAAAACACATTGTGACCATATTTTCAAGTTTATAGTTTGGGGTCTATTGCGACCTAAGGCAATAAGACACGTCACTGACGCACATAGATTTTTCGCAATGTAGTAAGTTACGCTCAATCTGTGGTATGTCATTGACTCTATGGCCACAATGCATTTTGATAAAACTGTCAAGTGAGAAATATTCTTTCCGCAGTGCAGGGTGTGAATAAAAAATCAACTTGGAATTGCCCCCAATGAATAGTTTGAAGATGACAGCAGTGATCTAATTTGATAAGGCGACTAATATTCAGTCTTCTTATGAGCCATCACAACCTAGGTAATTGAATTGACCAGACTGTGATCATATCTCTTCGTCCCTCTTATCCCCCGACAGGAGAAAGAAACACATCAATAAAAACATTGCTAATAAATAATTTAGCACTAAGGTGATACACACACAAATACATTAATTTCATATGTAATTGTATTTAGTCTTAGACTGTGTGCTTATGATACTCTAGGAAATTACCCCCCCCCCCCCCTACCACCACCACCACCACCACATTGACATAAAATGTTAATTTCAATTCCATGTATTCATGCATGACTGATGATGTGAATCGTGATCTGGAACCAAGGAGTCGTGATCTAAAGCATTAATCAATTTTCGTAGATGGATTTTTTTTTCTCGGTTTAATAATACATCATTATAAGTGAGTTTTAATATTTCAAATCTACCGGCAGGTTGAAATCTCTTTGTTTAGGCTAAGCAGCGAGTAAAATGGTAATCTATCTTTACACCTAAACCAGCCCTAAACACTGCATTTGATAAAATATCAATTATATAATGTTATTTTATGAGCATTCATCTACAGAATGATGCAACACAACCTAACACAATCTAGTGAAACACTAAATACCAGGTAATATAAATCATTGATGTAAACAGTTCAAAGATCAATACATAGCTAATAATAAATTGAGTAATTTTAAATACAGCTGGAAAGCTCACTAGACTATTTAATTGAATATACACCAAGTTACCATACTCATCAAATTTAGCGCCCATGGGTATCATTGCGTCTCAGAGAGATGGGAGCTGAACTTAGCCGAGCACTCACCCACCCACTGACCCAAACACCCACCCTATAAATCCACCCACCCTATAAACCCCCTCACCCAACCCTCGAAACCCACCCACGAATGCGAATGACAATTTTAGTTCACCATGTGCCAGAAAATAAAATTGCGAAATTAATTGCATCATCATTAATTTCTACAACTCAAAATAAGCACATTTCAATATTAATTATGCACCACCAGAATTACAAGGTTAAAAGGTATTAGGGTCTGAGGAAACACATTATAAGAATTTTTATCATTGTCAAGTGAGTTTGATCACACACAAACTCTTCTCTCTTGACCAGATAGGTCTGATCTGCTAAAAAACAATCAGAATGCTGTTTTGTACATGTACTAACAAAATTCTCTGGGAATTCCCACAGTCATCCTGGCATTGCAATGCAAAAGTGAGTTCTCTATGTCGAAGTATAATCAATTCCGATAAAAAAAGGGGCATTTGGAAAAGTCGAATAATGATCAAAGAGCATGTTTTTATGACAAGACAGTCCAATTTGGGGCATTTTGGAAGGGATGGACGCTTAGCCAAACATGAAATATCCTAAAAGTGGGGCCTAGGCACTTGAACAAGTATGTTAAAACTATTTTATATTTATTTGTTGGTGCTTTGAGCAATTTCACTGGATTTTAGGAAAGCAAATGTAGTACGGACAAAGAGTTCTATTGTTATTTCACATGTTCATGCGATTTTAATTTACCTGATTTTACTTCTCAACAAAAATAGCAAAATTAATAAACCAGTGAATAATAAATGTATTTTACAGTACATGTGTACATGGAGGAATAAACGTCAGACAAGAACACTATAAACACAGAATAGCTTTACACGAGAATGAAAAAACACAATTATAAAGCAAAGAATCTAATACTTGTACTAGAGCAAGCAACTTTTTTTATACCAATATCCTTTTTTTACAAAATCATCGATCATAGTACACTGGAAAATGTCAGGATACCTGGAAGGACGATTTGAAGACATACTACAGCTACTTACGTTTGGGAAATCCTGATTAATGTACATGTAAGCACACACAGGATGAGCAGATTGACTATTCAACTGTGTGATGATGTGACGGTGATTAAGACGGAAGGCAGGTACTCGTGCACTAAATACATAATAATAATTTATCATTTTTGATTTGATGAAATATAACATTTAATAGATAATGAGTTTTGATTTCTTTTAAATTAGGCAGCAATTGTCAGAAATTGTAAATCCATGTGTGTGAAAGAAGGCATTGAAGTGACACAGCTTTCATTATTACTTTTTCAAAGTGATTTCTCACGAGGTGAACACCAGACATCCCAAAGAAAAGAGTGGATTACATGTATGTGTAAAAGAAAAACAACATCATGCAGTTGCAGATGAAAGAAATGACTTATTCAAATATATCAATTAGAGTAATGATTAGTATGATGGTTGATTGCATTAGTAGATACAATTCTTGGTATGACGAAAGATACAAGATTTATTTCTTTATTATCTATTATGACAGACAGATATGATACAAACTGGAGAAAGATTACTTAAGCATTTTTAGGGGAGTGTTGTGTTGAATGTGATTGGTCAAGAGATGTTAGAGATGAGGCTCTAGAAGTTGGAGATGCATCAAGGACACAAGTCCGAATGTGTTATGCCCATGCAAGACTGAGTTCCGAAATGGTAGATTTACTGAATTTTGATGAAACTTGAAATGAATAATGAAACATGTACGTATGTTATTATGTGACCTATTTGTGAAGTTGAATGTAATTGACTAAATATGTCTGAATTACAGGTTCAGATTGACGGACGCACACACACTGGCGGGCAGACAGATGCATAGATGAACAGATAATCATAAGTTTTATTAACATACGAACAAACAAACACACAAACAAACACACAAACAAACAAACAAACAAACAAACGGATAAATCAAATCTAATGTTCAACAGAGTTGCAAGTACATGTACCAGTAAGCTTATCTTTCTATTAATACATTATGAGCTAGTATATACCTGGTAAAGCACGAGTCAGCCTTAAGGATTCATGTCCAATCATTGTCTGAAGCCACAGCACATCACTTTTTTTTATTTCAAAGATCAGTGCTCTCCAGGGCAAGATGGATCATCAAATATGACCACAAACACTTTTTCAAGTCATTTCAAATTGATGCTGTTAAATTGACTCCGCGGTGCATGCAATTAGTTCTACATTTTAATACTCTGCAGAAGATATGCCTGCTGTACAAGTCTATTCAATGCGTGTTTTCTAGCATGTCATAACAATGGCCACATATCAACACTAATTTTCACAGGGACAAAGAAACAGCAGGGTAGCTGGCGAAGCCTTACCAGTATGCCTGTTCCCTGTCTGTAAAATTCTCTGGGTATTAATAGCTTTGGCACAATCTCTTTATTAATCTTCCATTTATTGATACACTGTAATATATCATTCTAGCTGCAATCAAAATCTAACAAGTAACTGCCTTATTTATAAACACCCCCCCCCTCCCCATGCACTAGTAGGTGGAAGATACCATACAAAATAACATAATTCCAATCACAAATCATGCCATTTGGCAAGACCTTAACCTGTATATTTTACAATTCCAATTTATTTATTTTCAAATTACAAAGTGACACAGAAATTTGTGCAAATTATAATGACACCAAAATGTCACATGAACAAATTAGTTTCGATATCATGTTTTTTTTTAATATCTTAATAATCCACTATGAATCGTTCTCACCTTGACCTCAGAAAAGTGCACGTATTACATATATAATATGTCCAGGCACCAAAGCATGCGCATTGGGTTACCGATTCCCTATAATTATACATAGTTTTTTATTTCAATCATGCTATTTAGCTACAGATTGAAGAACAACAACTCGTTAGTGTTTCAGAATTATAAGTTTGTATGTGTGTATACTGTGAACCGCTTTAATTTTTTGAGAGACATAATTTTGCAAATTTCTTGAGTCATTGAAAATCATTAATTTATTGGTAGTGACTTCTATGACACAGTGTCAATAAATTTAACAATTTTTTTTCTCATTATTGCCATAAAATCCTGAACTAGTGGAAATTTCTAGCAGTGAAAAATTAAACGAAAGTGGACGAATGAATTAACGAACATTGCATCAAAAGTGTCATCATAATTTGGTTTCTACATTTTCTCACTTTATTTTTTGGAAATTTCACAAGCTCCAGTAAAAAACATCATGTATAATTGCAGAACAGACTTGTATCAGAACCGAAACATTTATGCTTTCTTGAAAATATACAACAGTCCAATTCCAGTTTTTTTTTTAAATTCCCTTTTTTTTTTTGCATTCTTCCACACCACTAGTTAGTTAAATAGTTAGTTTGGCACAACCGGAAAACTGGAATTCAGGTTAAGCTACATAAATTATGTTGGTTGCCATGGAAACACTTGGTGAGGGCGCCCTTCAAACAAATTAAAGCCCTTGTTTACTCACCCTGAGCTGTTGAACAATGCATCGGTTAAATTCAATGGAATGAGGAAATATTCTATCTTTATATTATCTGGGAAATCAACACTAAAACCTGGCATAACAATCTACCACAAAATATTTACGCTGAACAAGCTTTAAATTGCCGTTTGTTTGCAATTCTAAACAAGCAGCCTATCGGCTGAGATAGCTCCGCTGTTAGCAATGCACATTTCAATTAAAGAACAGAAGATATCATTAGAAAATGAACAATATGTATAGTATCAAAGCAATGGGACTTGCTGTTTTTAACAAGAATTCAAAAATATAATTTTTAACCATAAATGATTGTGGTTTTTAACAAGAAGAAAATATCACTTTTTACCAAAAATGACAAAAATATTCACCAAAATTAGAGAATTAAAGATATCATTACAAAATGAACAAATCTGAGAGAGGTCTATACACATACATATACACCAAGTATCAAAGCATTCAGGCTTGTAGTTTTCAAGAAGAAGTCGAAAAAGTAAAACATTGACACGGACGACGAAGGACAATCACTCAAAGTCGACAGCGGAGCTAAAAAGTGCATAACACTGACACGAACTATTAAATAAAACATGGCCATATGAATGAGCAACCAACTAGAACTCAGATGTGGACGAGTTAAAAGACAATTATTTCGGGAGGTGTAAACACTGCCACGTTTGGTATTTAATTTTGCAACAAAACAAACACGTCCGTTCTATTCTTATAAATCTTAAAATCTCAAATACTTGCTGGGAATGTGTTTGGTGTAGACTTTTACAGGTGAACCGAGTGATAAGTGTTAAAGCAGCCATAAAAGGATCATTGTAGAATAAGATTAATGATTGTATTCTTCTCATCTATCATAGTTACACTTTTACATGTACATGCCAATTTATTCTAAACAGTAAAAATACCGTAATGCATTTAATTTGTCGCTACTACATGTCCCAATTTTTACTGTATGTTAAGTCAACTGCTTCTGTGGGGACGAAATTTCTTGATAACCACCATTACTTAAAGATAGCAATGAAAAGTCCACTGATGTATTTCATTTCAGGCCAAAATTCTAGTATCACAGGTAATCGTGAAGACACAGGAATGTGACGAGTCAGAAAATTTTGTTTTTCCCAGACTCAGGAAATTCATGAAAATCACCGAAATATAACTGTTTACAGAACGTTTGCAGCAAGAATATGACACATGAAAATAAACCCTGGTAAAATGGATGGATGGAGGCAATTAATCCAATCACAGTATATATTAGATCTAATTTTGACTGTTATAGAGACTGCTTGACAATACCTACAGTAAAATCTAACCCCTCAGGCTGCCAAATAATGAAACCTTAACACATACATACTGGTAAACAAGTACAAACGAGAGATTTAGTACCCCTAGACCAACTACTCTGAGGCAAGCTGCATTATAGTAAATCTCTGTAATAGCGAAGAAATCTGCTGAAGATGTTGGTAATCCAATGAAACACCTAGGGCTAGTCATATTTGATTGGAAAGCGTGGATGTTGAAAGTTTAATGATAAAAGCAACCCTGGGGGGTAAGGGATGCAGATTGCAGAGATTTCACTATCACCATTATGTTGTCTGGATTTGTCAAATTGTTGATTCACAAATAGCACATCGAGATGAAATTTTTATACACAGCGTTAAGGGGGGTTAAATATTAATAATTTTTATTTCTGAAAATAAAATCCTTTCTAGATGTGGATAATAAAGTATGGAAAGTTCTTATAATTTCATACAATCATAAATCAAAACATTTTCTGCTGACTCATTTCCATGACAACAATTTTATTTTATTATTATCTCCCCACCCCCAACAATAGGCTAATCTTCCCACAATAAAGGAATTCCTCAGAAATTTGATGATTTAGTTGAAAACTTGGTGAAAATTTCTGTTCATTTAACTCTTTGCAAACATGTATTAATTACAGCAGTTATACTTTTATCATTAATGATTTTATAATTGTGGCAAATGCTATCACATTTTAATTGTGTCCAAGTTTTTGAACTATAATACCAGGATGTGTGACCCTTAGGAGTCAGAAAGTACCAGGATGTGTGACCTTTAGGAGTCACATAGAACCAGGATGTGTGACCTTTAGGAGTCACATAGAACCAGGATGTGTGACCCTTAGGAGTCAGAAAGTACCAGGATGTGTGACCTTTAGGAGTCACATAGAACCAGGATGTGTGACCCTTAGGAGTCAGAATATACCAGAATGAGTAACCTTTTTGTAAACCTTTCAAATTTGACAGGGATAAATTCAGCAGTAATAAGAAAATTGTGTAGTGGTGAAGAAGTTACTTTGGGTTTTACGGAAGGAGTCACAGCGACTTCCACTGAATTCAGTCATTAAGAAAACCTCAAATAGCAAAATTTCTGGCAGCCAAAATTCTAGTATCACAGGTAATTGTGAAGACATAGAAATGTGATGAGTCAGAAAATTACAGATTTAATACGTTTCAATAAAGGTGTAAGGATTCGTATTTACAACATTTTTTTTTTATTATATTCAGAAGCCCCAAATACATTAGAGCCACAATACGATTACTCGTTTAGAATACAGAGACCTATATTGTAAAATTTTAGGGGTCAAATAAGTGGGGACTTTCAACACATTGGTTAGATTCACTTTACAAAATACCACCACTTGTATGTCTAATGGAAAAGGTCACGACGCGTTTACAAAAAAAAGCACTTAAGTCAATTTGGCTGCTCTTATGTAATAAATGAAATGTGCTTTTCAATGGAGTTGCTTTGTCACAGAGTGGATGGGAGGAAATATGTGGATATTGTTTATCATCATTCATTCGACAAGTTAATACAAGTTGAGAGAATTTAGCTTCACTGAAGAAAAGAACTGACAACAATATTAATAATATTTAGTTATTTGTAAAATGAATGATAAATGTCTTTAATGCATCCCTTTTGACTATCATTTCTAAGCTTTCAATATAGACCTAAACGTGCTGTCAACTGAAAAGCATTGACAGAATGAATGACATACCATGCAATCAATACATAACCCTCAAATACAGTGTAAAAACATGTAGGTTGCATTTCTTGAGATTGCTCATGATCAGTAAGCAATACAATATTAATATTAATTTTCCCTGCTCATATTCACTCTATCAAAAATTTATCCACCCAGCAGTTTTCAAGAAGAGGTTGAAAAAATATTATCATTTGATAACAATATTCACTAAACACTGAATTTTATATATTTATAACAATTAATTAGGTAAATTACAGGGATTTTTCTATGGTAAAAATAAGTAATATTTTAATAATTTAGTAAAAAGCCATTGCAATTTTCTATTTATTTCTTTTTATTTATTTCTATACCATATTTAATAGAGTTAATAAGGTATATAGAATTATAGGAATCCCCTTGAAATAAACAAATCTACCAAAAGTATATATATAATACACACCAAAAATCAGAATGATCGTCCCAGTGGCTTAGAAAATCAGGACGACACTGAACAACATCGGGTCACAAAAGTTCATAGGCATGATGGGAAATTGAGGTATCCTTCTAGTATAGCACTAGTTGATGAACCAAATCCTCAAGTCATAGCCATTAGCTGCCTGATATAATTTAACAATGCAACAAGCAGTGGATACAGATTTATTACGGATATCGATAGGAGATTGTCTCGGGGCATGCAAGTTAAATATGCCACTACCTATCATGCACAATTATCTGATAAAACGGAAAAACTCATTAGATCCTTTCAAATAGAAATCCTGGGGGAAGGGGAATTTGACAATTAATGTACGAGAATTACTTTCAAAGATATTAGTCGGTAAATCATAGGTGCTCGTCCTTGTAGAATTTTTTTAAATATTGAACAGTAAAACAAATGAAGGTTGAACACATGGGGCCTAAATGTTTGTATCTGAACTAAGCGATGCGCAACACTGCATATGCAACGAGTTACCCAGATAAAACAACAGTGAGATAAACAGACAGTCTATCAACTACAGGTATGACAGAATATCTTCACACACTCCAAGAAGCAAAGTGCAAGTAGTTCCTTACTCATAAATTTCTGATACAAGTACAGGCGACATGATGGATCACACGAACACCTAAGGAACACAGCTACATATGTCTGATATAAGGCGAAAAAAAAAGAAGATATATTGCGAGTTTTCTATCACAACTAATGATACATATACTAGGGGGGGCTTACTAAAGACTTGGATTATTCCAATTGAAATTGGGTGAGGGGGGAGAACAGGAGGAGGAATTAGTTCCCGACAGGTGTCTGTGTCGGAGCACTACAAAATTTGTAATTTCATCATTCAGGAAAACTAAATAACGATGGCTACTAAAAGATTTAACACTGACTGTTAATTGTGATTGATCAAATGCCCAAGATATTAGAGTAATGCATATTTACAACTTACACAAGCATATGTAGTAATACTGCACACAAATGCTATTACTAACAATAATATCTCTCATCTACTAATCCATTTATTTAATATCCTAGTCAGTCAGTTGCCAGTCATTTCCACCAGAGACATATAAATTACAGTAATACTATTAAAAGTAGGTACTGACAATGCATACTATATCAGAGCATAAGCAAACACATAGCGTATTGTAAAAAGCCAGGTTTACATGGTTTCAATGTAGACTGGCGTTCAAATCACCATCAATGCCTATATCAGTTTAATGTTCAGCTAATCTCAATACGCATCTGCTGAAATAGGACATCAAGCAGAAATTAGTGATACTTGCTATGAAAGCAATCTTGAATACAGATATTATCTCAAATTGAAAAGATATGACTGTATTCATCAGACTGTAAAATATAATTTTTGACCAAATATGAAAAAAATATTGACTAATAAATACCAAAATAAACTGTGGGAAATGCCTTGAAATCAACAACCTAAGAAATAAAGTGAAAATTCAGTGAAAATTTGTCAAAATGTGGAAATATTTGCACTGAATTTGGGCAGGAAAATATCTGCCACTCAAAGTTTTATTCATGTAAGTTTAATTGCCATGCATTAGCTGCATGCTATAATTATGTCTTAGTTGCCCACTGACTATCGAGGTGAGCACCAATAGATGATTTTCAGTTTCAATACAAGATCTTGCATATTGCATGAAAGGCGCAGAATGAATGTATACTGCGAAAATC
The DNA here is from genome assembly GCF_978046115.1 of Saccoglossus kowalevskii. Lineage (NCBI taxonomy): Eukaryota > Metazoa > Hemichordata > Enteropneusta > Harrimaniidae > Saccoglossus > Saccoglossus kowalevskii. Next base: position 5,085,878 of record NC_140644.1, read on the forward strand.
AAACAATTGATTTTGAATTTCTGCAGCTCAATGTTGAAATGTCGTTCTTAAAAAAATATTGCGTCAAGATACCCTTACTTCATCAAAATTGACTATCATCAAATGTATATACGGTAGCAAATTATAATTCATGGATATGCCCTCCAAAATACTTCAGATAAAGATATTCCTCCAAAATAATGTTTCGATGCAACTATGAGGCTATGACCTTTGTTTGTCCTGTTTTTATATTTGACTTCATGAATCTCGGGGGATCTCACGGAGAACAGAAAATAGTCAATTTCAGTTGTCTTTAGAGATGGGGTACCCAGTGAAACTGACATCCAGGCTAAGAACAACTGTTTTGGGTCTAGTTTTCATTACAATACTGAACACAAATCAATATTGATCTGATAACCCAAGTACATGAACATTTATTTCATCTTTTCATCAAAACTAACAAATCGGATACTACAAAACAATCTGATATTTCTTTAATGTCAGTGACAGTATCTCTACACTACCAATCACTTGTATTCAGCATTCTAGACGACACATTTCATTTGTTATCATGTCTAGCATCCTGACACCTGAGGCTCAAACTCATTGAATGGTTTCAATCAATACGATAGCAATCCTACAATTGTGTAACAAGTGCTTTTTTGTTGTGTAACATTGATTATTCGGCTCCGTGCCATGAAAGTGACAAGCAATCAGTTCCATTATGGCTATAATTAAATTCAAGATTTTTTTTTTTCAGTTCATCACAGTTTCTACTTGAACAATTCAATAATGTCGGCTGAGATTCTCTACAATAATGTATAGAGAATGAGGTAATGGAAAATTATATTAAGTCACATATACCAGCATGACTCTAATTGGTTTGAAAGGAACAGTGCACAAGTGATGGCACGATCCATATTTTAAATTTTCCAAAGGTGGATAAAACATATATTGACTTGTTATGAATAATAGAGGAAATATGGTAGCACATTCACTTGATTATATAATATGCAAACTGATCACATTTGAGAATGCCCAAAAACATTTTTTTGAAACCCAATATGAAATTTTTGAGTGAAAACAATAAATTTCGGATCAGATATTAAAATGCCAGCCAAGATAGTTGTTGTTTATCACCAAAACAACTAGCCTCAGACTAGACAGCCTTATCTTTATGATAATTTTTGGGTCACAGTTGCATCGATTGTTATTATTAGATTTGTGCATGTAGTAAGACATGTATTGCAATCAGTTTTGCAAAAAAAAAAAAAAAAAGAGTATGCAGAAAATGTTTAAAGGACTATGTTGACCTAAGTACCAGCCTAGTCCTGATCAGCTATGTGATTGTATTGCTTTCTGACCAAATTTCTCAAATTCTCAAACTTGGTTCAGTTTGCCCATTTATTATGCCACTTTGCCACTGTATTTACGTCAAGTGAAGTTAGGGAAAGTTTTTCACATTAGATTAGACTGGGTTTATTGCAACCCTGTTTGGTCAAAAATAAAAAAATAAAAATCACAAAGGGAGAATAACATTATTCAGGAATGACGTTTAACCTTATTACCATCAGACTTTCTCGCCCAACATTTTTTTGCATGTTTTTTTTTTCTGATATTCTACAATATTTCTTGAAATAAACCCTAATTTTGGAGCCAAAAGACAAAATTTGAGTCAATTTTTACTCAAACAATTTGGCTATATTTGTCACAATCTTCTGAAGAAACATGCAGACTATAATGAGACTATTTTGTGATAAGAGGGAACCGATGGTGTAAAGGTTAAAACAAACTCTTTAAAGAAAAACATTACAGGACATGACTAATTTACAGCACACACAACACATTTACTTTTCATCTGATATCCTAAACACTGAATTAACACACAGATTATAAATAATCACAGCAAATAAAAGAAGAAGAGAGTCAGAAGTGAAAGATGACAAACAAACTACAAGTGGGATAGTACTTACTCAGTGGATGGCACCATTTTGTTCGGCTTCACAGCGATGCTATGTTCTGTTGTTTTGGCTGTGAAATAAGATAGAAAAAATGAATACAATTAGTACTGATAGCATTTATTCTGTTTACAAAACGCAGACAGACACATAAACACACACACCGACACCAAAAGATATGTCTTCGCAGATAGACACATAAACACACACACCGACACCAAAAGATATGTCTTCGCAGATAGACACATAAACACACACACCGACACCAAAAGATATGTCTTCGCAGATAGACACATAAACACACACACCGACACCAAAAGATATGTCTTCGCAGATAGACACATAAACACACACACCGACACCAAAAGATATGTCTTCGCAGACAGACACATAAACACACACACCGACACCAAAAGATATGTCTTCGCAGATAGACACATAAACACACACACCGACACCAAAAGATATGTCTTCGCAGATAGACACATAAACACACACACCGACACCAAAAGATATGTCTTCGCAGATAGACACATAAACACACACACCGACACCAAAAGATATGTCTTCGCAGATAGACACATAAACACACACACCGACACCAAAAGATATGTCTTCGCAGACAGACACATAAACACACACACCGACACCAAAAGATATGTCTTCGCAGATAGACACATAAACACACACACCGACACCAAAAGATATGTCTTCGCAGATAGACACATAAACACACACACCGACACCAAAAGATATGTCTTCGCAGACAGACACATAAACACACACACCGACACCAAAAGATATGTCTTCGCAGATAGACACATAAACACACACACCGACACCAAAAGATATGTCTTCGCAGACAGACACATAAACACACACACCGACACCAAAAGATATGTCTTCGCAGATAGACACATAAACACACACACCGACACCAAAAGATATGTCTTCGCAGATAGACACATAAACACACACACCGACACCAAAAGATATGTCTTCGCAGATAGACACATAAACACACACACCGACACCAAAAGATATGTCTTCGCAGACAGACACATAAACACACACACCGACACCAAAAGATATGTCTTCGCAGATAGACACATAAACACACACACCGACACCAAAAGATATGTCTTCGCAGATAGACACATAAACACACACACCGACACCAAAAGATATGTCTTCGCAGATAGACACATAAACACACACACCGACACCAAAAGATATGTCTTCGCAGATAGACACATAAACACACACACCGACACCAAAAGATATGTCTTCGCAGATAGACACATAAACACACACACCGACACCAAAAGATATGTCTTCGCAGATAGACACATAAACACACACACCGACACCAAAAGATATGTCTTCGCAGATAGACACATAAACACACACACCGACACCAAAAGATATGTCTTCGCAGATAGACACATAAACACACACACCGACACCAAAAGATATGTCTTCGCAGACAGACACATAAACACACACACCGACACCAAAAGATATGTCTTCGCAGATAGACACATAAACACACACACCGACACCAAAAGATATGTCTTCGCAGATAGACACATAAACACACACACCGACACCAAAAGATATGTCTTCGCAGATAGACACATAAACACACACACCGACACCAAAAGATATGTCTTCGCAGATAGACACATAAACACACACACCGACACCAAAAGATATGTCTTCGCAGACAGACACATAAACACACACACCGACACCAAAAGATATGTCTTCGCAGATAGACACATAAACACACACACCGACACCAAAAGATATGTCTTCGCAGATAGACACATAAACACACACACCGACACCAAAAGATATGTCTTCGCAGATAGACACATAAACACACACACCGACACCAAAAGATATGTCTTCGCAGATAGACACATAAACACACACACCGACACCAAAAGATATGTCTTCGCAGATAGACACATAAACACACACACCAACACCAAAAGATATGTCTTCGCAGATAGACACATAAACACACACACCGACACCAAAAGATATGTCTTCGCAGATAGACACATAAACACACACACCGACACCAAAAGATATGTCTTCGCAGATAGACACATAAACACACACACCGACACCAAAAGATATGTCTTCGCAGATAGACACATAAACACACACACCGACACCAAAAGATATGTCTTCGCAGATAGACACATAAACACACACACCGACACCAAAAGATATGTCTTCGCAGATAGACACATAAACACACACACCGACACCAAAAGATATGTCTTCGCAGATAGACACATAAACACACACACCGACACCAAAAGATATGTCTTCGCAGACAGACACATAAACACACACACCGACACCAAAAGATATGTCTTCGCAGACAGACACATAAACACACACACCGACACCAAAAGATATGTCTTCGCAGATAGACACATAAACACACACACCGACACCAAAAGATATGTCTTCGCAGATAGACACATAAACACACACACCGACACCAAAAGATATGTCTTCGCAGATAGACACATAAACACACACACCGACACCAAAAGATATGTCTTCGCAGATAGACACATAAACACACACACCGACACCAAAAGATATGTCTTCGCAGATAGACACATAAACACACACACCGACACCAAAAGATATGTCTTCGCAGATAGACACATAAACACACACACCGACACCAAAAGATATGTCTTCGCAGACAGACACATAAACACACACACCGACACCAAAAGATATGTCTTCGCAGATAGACACATAAACACACACACCGACACCAAAAGATATGTCTTCGCAGATAGACACATAAACACACACACCGACACCAAAAGATATGTCTTCGCAGATAGACACATAAACACACACACCGACACCAAAAGATATGTCTTCGCAGATAGACACATAAACACACACACCGACACCAAAAGATATGTCTTCGCAGATAGACACATAAACACACACACCAACACCAAAAGATATGTCTTCGCAGATAGACACATAAACACACACACCGACACCAAAAGATATGTCTTCGCAGATAGACACATAAACACACACACCGACACCAAAAGATATGTCTTCGCAGATAGACACATAAACACACACACCGACACCAAAAGATATGTCTTCGCAGATAGACACATAAACACACACACCGACACCAAAAGATATGTCTTCGCAGATAGACACATAAACACACACACCGACACCAAAAGATATGTCTTCGCAGATAGACACATAAACACACACACCGACACCAAAAGATATGTCTTCGCAGATAGACACATAAACACACACACCGACACCAAAAGATATGTCTTCGCAGACAGACACATAAACACACACACCGACACCAAAAGATATGTCTTCGCAGACAGACACATAAACACACACACCGACACCAAAAGATATGTCTTCGCAGATAGACACATAAACACACACACCGACACCAAAAGATATGTCTTCGCAGATAGACACATAAACACACACACCGACACCAAAAGATATGTCTTCGCAGATAGACACATAAACACACACACCGACACCAAAAGATATGTCTTCGCAGATAGACACATAAACACACACACCGACACCAAAAGATATGTCTTCGCAGATAGACACATAAACACACACACCGACACCAAAAGATATGTCTTCGCAGATAGACACATAAACACACACACCGACACCAAAAGATATGTCTTCGCAGATAGACACATAAACACACACACCGACACCAAAAGATATGTCTTCGCAGACAGACACATAAACACACACACCGACACCAAAAGATATGTCTTCGCAGACAGACACATAAACACACACACCGACACCAAAAGATATGTCTTCGCAGATAGACACATAAACACACACACCGACACCAAAAGATATGTCTTCGCAGATAGACACATAAACACACACACCGACACCAAAAGATATGTCTTCGCAGACAGACACATAAACACACACACCGACACCAAAAGATATGTCTTCGCAGATAGACACATAAACACACACACCGACACCAAAAGATATGTCTTCGCAGATAGACACATAAACACACACACCGACACCAAAAGATATGTCTTCGCAGATAGACACATAAACACACACACCGACACCAAAAGATATGTCTTCGCAGACAGACACATAAACACACACACCGACACCAAAAGATATGTCTTCGCAGATAGACACATAAACACACACACCGACACCAAAAGATATGTCTTCGCAGATAGACACATAAACACACACACCGACACCAAAAGATATGTCTTCGCAGATAGACACATAAACACACACACCGACACCAAAAGATATGTCTTCGCAGATAGACACATAAACACACACACCGACACCAAAAGATATGTCTTCGCAGATAGACACATAAACACACACACCGACACCAAAAGATATGTCTTCGCAGATAGACACATAAACACACACACCGACACCAAAAGATATGTCTTCGCAGATAGACACATAAACACACACACCGACACCAAAAGATATGTCTTCGCAGATAGACACATAAACACACACACCGACACCAAAAGATATGTCTTCGCAGATAGACACATAAACACACACACCGACACCAAAAGATATGTCTTCGCAGATAGACACATAAACACACACACCGACACCAAAAGATATGTCTTCGCAGATAGACACATAAACACACACACCGACACCAAAAGATATGTCTTCGCAGATAGACACATAAACACACACACCGACACCAAAAGATATGTCTTCGCAGACAGACACATAAACACACACACCGACACCAAAAGATATGTCTTCGCAGATAGACACATAAACACACACACCGACACCAAAAGATATGTCTTCGCAGATAGACACATAAACACACACACCGACACCAAAAGATATGTCTTCGCAGATAGACACATAAACACACACACCGACACCAAAAGATATGTCTTCGCAGACAGACACATAAACACACACACCGACACCAAAAGACATGTCTTCGCAGATAGACACATAAACACACACACTGACACCAAAAGATATGTCTTCGCAGACAGACACATAAACACACACACCGACACCAAAAGATATGTCTTCACAGATAGACATGTGTGCTATGACAAACTTTTGTGCAAAAGCAACTTTTTTAATCGTAAAATAATAATAAAATTTTTTTTTAAATTAGTCAACTTGGTCAATCACTGTTTTAAATATAAGATCTCTTATACAACAATGCAATTTGGGAATGAAGAATTTTTTGTCTCAGGTACGGATCTAAATAAATCCAATCCTTTCACTTGTTTTAACAAGTTCAGTGGATCAAAAATATTACTACACTATAACCTACAGCATATGAATGCCAATTATGTATAACAAATCATTTATTGGGGCAATTATGATAATAATTTACCACAACTCATAAATTAATTAGTTGCTATGTGTCATTAATTAGCATGTGATGATACTTCTGCATCATTAAATGCCTCCTGCCACCTTTACAGTGTTCTAATAAGCTTAATTGTAAACTAACTGCAAGTATTTTAGAGTTCATTTAGATAGAATGTCATTGTAGCATAAGCCTCTTATTAGTACACCCAGTCATTGGTGGAATAATTGATAAAAATAACCATTATAGTAAACGACAGATGGCATGACATACTGGACACTATACAAACAATGCCAAATAAAAGATTGTGTAAAAAAAAAAAACTTTTTTTTTAAATATTATCAATCATTTATAATTAATGAAATAAAATTCATATATTAAACATACATCAGACAACAACAAATAAATAAAGCTCAGACAACAACAAATAAATAAACTCATAAAAATAAATTAATGTTAATGCAGACAGACGTACAAAACGTGTGGCAGCAGAAAAAATATAATAGGGCAGCTGAAATACTTAAAGGTCTCCACTAAAAGCAATCTAAAAATAAATATAAAATAAACCCAGTCTTCATAAGGTGTAATGTTTAAACATCGCACACTAACATGACAGAACCAATCACCTGTTTGTTAAAGTAACACATTGGGAAATTGGATTGGGGAGGGGGGAGGGTGTTGACAACTGAAACAACATAATTACATGACATTTAATAAGTAAATATAAACAGGCGTATAATCAATTCAGTCTATATTTTAGTTTGCATATGTTTTGAAATCATAGTCAGAAGGGTCATATCATGTCATAACAGTCACACCTCCACATACTGTGATCGTGTGTAAATTGAACACCTATCATGATCTGAACAAACATAGGCACACACACTATTTAACCTAAACAGGGGATGGCAACCGCAACCCACTGGAGACGGATGTTATCAAGATATTTTAAATAGAAATTCTCTTTTTTTTATGGCTAGCTATCAACCCATTTTTACATATCCGCAAGACTTTATGCTACAAGACAAACAGTGGGCCTCTAATTATTACAATGCAAGTAATAAAACGAACATATAGCTGAACATTGTTTACGAGTTAATAGATGGCAGGTATTCGTGATAATGGGAATGTTATTAGCACAGAAACTCATTCTGATGTAATATTAATCGTGACACTTACATCCATCTTGCACAAAGGCTTGTGATAATGTGAAATGGCATGCTGAGATCCCCATATGCATTATCAAATTAAACTCCCCGTTTTGAAACTATCGCAATTGAAAATGGCCAGCCAAGTGCCCAGTGAAGCACACATCCGTGTGTTTTTTTCAATTCTCCATCCACTTGTTGTAACTCTAGTTGTGAGTGAGTATGTTTCTCAGCTTGTCTGTCACTCGAAGTAGCAATACTACTTTATACTATTCTACCTCAAACCAGCCAAGCATACATATAGTGACAAGTTTTCAAAACTACTTGCACAGGATAGTGCAATGAACTACCAGAACAAGTAACACAGGAGTTAAACGTGGAAAAACGATATGTAATATAAAATCAACTTTTACCTCTAATGAATACATTTAGAATAATAATAAACCAGGTAATAAACTATTGTTTTCTATTGATTATCGTTAAAAGTTCCTCGAGACTTTACTAAATTTTTTGTGATTGACGGTTTTAAATTCTTCAGAAAAAAACTGTTGGTATTCAAACTACCGGTATAAGCAGTTTTGGATTATTAATTGTGTGATTTTGCTGATTGTCCAAATTCAAATGGCCACCAAGAAATTGACGAAGACTATAGCAAAATAACAGCAAAAAGTCATTGTTTCCATGGAAACAGGTTCTGGTACCCCCGATTTTAATTTTCTCTATATCACCTATCACTACAAAAAATAACATGAATTTTTAAATTCCCACATTACTAACTGAAATGTTTATTAACAATAGTTTGCAATGAATACAAAAGTAAACCACCACCCACACCCCACACCCCACCCACCACAAACGCCAAAATTACAGAACCAGGTATATTAGCAATGTCAATTCTTAAACAAGTTTCAGCGAACTCAAACAATGGAATTGTTAGATATTAGTCAATTTGATAATCGAAAATAGAAAACACGAAATAGCAAATATTTTAATATAAATTTCTCAGATAATGTAATTTTAATAATATATTTTGAGATTTTTAGTAAAACTAAATTTACTGCTAAAGAAATACAGCAGAGAGAAGTGAAATATTGTAGAATCCAAACTTGCAAATTTAAAATAAAAAACAATATTATTGGTTGATGTTTATTGCATCCGCTGATCACAATTCAATGGTTATCCGGTGATTGACAGGGAGGAAATACAGTCAGGATAAGCTGAGGAAATGAGACTTAGAAAGAAACATGAATAAATAAACTAACCCACGTCTTACAGTTTGTAGCTGTATATGTATTCCTTGAGGGCAAGTTTACCTCGCATAAAAATTTACAATACTTTTTCTTTTATATAGAACATGACAGCGAAGTGCTGTTTTCCAAAGGGTTTATTTTTTTTTTTTTTTTTTGTGCACGTGTGTGTTGAATTCAAACAATCATCTGATGTATTTTTATGTTTACGAGTAATAAAAAAAAATGTCCAAACAATCATCGCTAATGAGAAGAGGAATGAAGATTAGATAGTTTTGGTTGAGAGTACATGCTGCGAGCAATGTGCCGAGTCCAAAGGGTTAGGGTTAATCCAAGACTGAAATGGTAATGACTACACTATACATCCGTTATTTTACATCTATCCTGTACAGGTCGTGATCTCGACAATCAAAGCCAGATGACAGTGAAATTGTCAAAGTGCTTTGATTGTCATGAAGCAGTCAATAAAGGTGTTCTGCTTTCAGCTGTGATAACTGACGTTCACAGTACATTGTACGAATAAAAAAGATTGCCAGATATGATAGGTTGAAATTATTTGATTTTTAATAAATTAGTTAAAAAATTAACTTATTTTTTTTAATTTAATTTTTTCAGAATCATTATTTTCAGTAAATTTGAAATAATATAATTTTGAAATTTGTGATAGTCATGCAGAGGAACCTCATGGTGACAGAGAGCACCAAGGGAATATACTCCAAAAAGGGGTTACATAAGAGGCGACACAGAGAGAACCAGAGAAACCCCATAAAAGCCAGGTAAAGCCCATAAGAGATGACAATGAGAACTCCATGAGAGAGAGCCAGAGTAATCCCTTAAGGGACGGGTGACACTGAGGCAGCCAGAGGAATCCCATAAGGGGCAAGTGACACTGAGGGAGCCGGGGACTCCCCATAAGGGTTAGGTGACACAGAGATAGCACAGAGCAAAGGTAACCAGCATATGAGGGATCACGAAGAGAGAGCCCCCCCCCCCCCATAATGACTGAAACATAGCCGAGTCAATTTCTATATGTACACATACTGTTGCCATGACATGTGGATGATCCTCAACAAAGCATATAAATTAGTCCAGATATAAGAGAACATAAACCCTAAATGTAAAATATACACCAATAAATAATTGAGATATGAAATAATATATTTCCAGTATATTTGTTATTTTGTAGTCTCCCATATCTTCAATATTTTCTGATATTTCTAACCTTATACAAATATTTCTAGGTCATGTCCCAGGAGGATACAATGATTTTTACATTGCCTTGCAGTCTGATAAGTTGTCAGTCTGCATTTATTCAACTAATAGGGGTGTAGAGGTATGGGAGAGGGAGAGCCCTGACATACACTATCCAGCTTTAACAATATTTCATCTATCCCTACATGTGTTTAAATTTCAAACTACTTTTAAATTCTACTGGGACGTGCATACCATTTTTTTTTTTTTTCATTTTTGAATATAATTTATCTAATTATGAAAACAAACCATCGATTATGTTAGGATTTTTTATTTCTGAATGTACTTGAAAAAAATTATTGTTCAGACAAAGCAATAGAAAATTTAGTCATAACAGTAATTACTACATAATTAATGATCCATGTTTATACAAAAAAAAAACACTTAGATGTCCCTCACAAAACTAACCTGACACCACCCACAAGTATAATCATCTAACCCGTTTTAAAAAAAAAAACACACACATAAGACAAGATGACAAATGAAATCATGCTGCGCATACAAATGTCAGGCAAGCATGAAGTGCATTGTGGGTATTTGTAGTAAAACTTGCATAATGATTGAGTTAACTATTAGAAGCCGTCAATGTCATTGATGACATATTATTGATAATAATTAATATCCCTTAGTGGTAAGATACATTAAGTGTACAATTAGTTTAAACATACCCACAATATAATATAATAGACATATAAAGTATAATTAAACATGAAAAGAATTAATACATATCATGAATTCTACTAATCAGCAAATTAATTTTTATTTTTAATTTTTTAAGTACCAAACATAATCTAAATGAATTACCCTCTTAACAGTGATCGCCAATCCAGGGTAGGTTTAATTTATTTATTTGTTTATTTAATTGGTTATCGATGCGTTTTATTCGCACTGATTACCGCAGTGTAGCTATTGTACATGTCCCCAGCAGCAGATTATAAACGTTGATCCCAGTGGAGAGAAGAGCGTCATTGCCAGCATGCCAATAGCTATAGCTTTGATATCACTCACCGGCTGCATTTTATATACATCACTAACAACCAGAGTGATATAAAGAAAATCTCTTGCACGGTAATCCACACAAACACACACACACACACACATCCAAATCACTCAAACAACGTCAGAATAATGGATTCGCAATGTATCTATTATTCACCTTATTGACGAGAAAAGTATGTACTTACTGTGAGTGAACAACTGGGACACGTGTGATTCCTTGCCCTGCTGTTGAGACAACATTGTGTACAATTATTCTCTATGCTATAATAGTATAAATATAATATTGAGTATGGTGATAAATTACCACGTTACATTCCGTGGAGATCTCATCAGAGACGTCATCGCAAACTCCGCACTGAGATAAGTGTCCGTTTTTAAGCTGATTTTGATAATGGATTATATTTGACTAGAAATATCGGCAATACACACAGTGTCATTTCTACAGCATCATTTCAAAGACAATTAACCCTGTGTGGCTGAATTGTACCCATATGTACTATCAAATTTATGCCATTTAGAGAGAAGCCAATATCACAGCAATGCCTGAGCAATTCACTGTCCATGGAGGGATAAGTGAGGATATTACTGACAGGGAGAAATGCTGGTTATTGTTAGCATGACACAAAATTGTCAAAATAATTATTTATTATTTTGTAGTTTTTAAAATTTCATTTGTTTCGATGTCTGGGAAAAGCCCCGCTTTGTTTAAAATCACGACCCCCATGTTGCATGTTGCCTCCCACTCCCACAATCAAATGGTTTGGGCCTCATTATAGAAGCTAGTCATCCAGAGCAGCCATGACAGATATAATAGAATAAATTATGTCAAAACTGACACAGGAAAAGAGAAACAGTAGGATTCCAGCTTTTCCATGGGCTATCCTATTAAAGTCTAAGGGGTGGAAGGCCTCAAACTGAGGGCAGTATGCCGTATCAGGTCATGTAAATATGACAATATAATACTATGGATAACATCGCTTATTTGGGTAGATTTTATCCTAAAACACAGATTGATTTAACAACGTATATATATCAACTCCAAATGACATCATTACACCAGAATGATAAAATATTAAAGCTGTTCCCTCACAGATAGGACTCTAATTACATCACATCAGATTAGAGATGCATAATTGAAGAAGACAAAGCTGAGCATGTTGATGAATTCTACAAAAAAAGCATCATCTGCCTCAATGATTTCAAAGACCTCATCTTAAGCCAGAAAATCAAAAAAATATTTAATCTATATTTAGTTATCAATGTACAGATGAAATGACATGGAATGAATTGGATTATATCATTAAGTCTACTGCTATGATGCTAGTATAACGTATTGTTATGACTAATTAACCCAATGGGATATACTACAATTTGTCCCACCAAAACTTTGATGCAATACTTTGCCCTTTTTTTTTTATACTTTTTCTTAATTTGTTTCTGAATAAACATCTAAACGATTAGAAAGTTTTACTTATTTTTTTTTTTTTAATTTGACAGCAGAGCTTGTATTTGGCAATCAGCGGGTGGTTAAACCAGTCTAACCCTGTAAATCTCTAAATAAAGACTTGGAATAATTTTATGCAGAAAACAGCATTTTTGAGTGTCTAATATCTCCAGTTAATTGATTCCAAATAAAGTATCATAAAATACATATTCTAGATGTTTTAATCACAGTTGAATACCCAGGAAATAAATAATAGAAACTGAACATCAAGGATTTGTCTTTTTTGATTCAAGTACACAACTGCAAAATTCGTTTGGCGTTTTCAGATTTAAAAGTACAGAATTGTGTTAACCTAAATAGAATGGTTTTATTTGGGACAAGAATCTGCAGATATATCACCAATGATCTGCGAGCTGCTGTTTTAAAAAAATAAACATGTTTCAGCGTTTTAAATAACAGTTTGCAAATCAATGGCAATGCTTCAATAAATGACACAATACAATGATGAAAATAATTTAAGATGCAAGTACAGTACCTGAGCTGGAAATGGAAATTTTGCTGGTTCACCGCCTTTACTTGGTGTCTGTATAGCTGTCAGCAGTGGATCTATTGGATTGGTCATCTCCTACAAGTTGAGAAAAGAAAAAAATATGAAATTAAAAAAAATGACAGCTGCTGCAAGATACGACAGGAAATGATAATCATACTTGTGGTTAACACAATTGTTAACTTGAAAGCTTCATAAAATGTTGAGGTCTACAACACCTGTCAACATGATTAAAACAACAATTTCCTGCATCACTTAACCCAGAATCAAGCAATCTATCAATTTTTTTTATACAATATTTCCGAGTAGATATTCCAAACAAGCCAAATAGTAAAACCTTCTCTGGTTGGTCAAATGAATGTACTGTTTGCTGTGGTTGGTCGAATGAATGTACTGTTTGCTGTGGTTGGTCGAATGAATGTACTGTTTGCTGTGGTTGTTTGAATGAATGAATGTACTGTTTGCTGTGGTTGGTCGAATGAATGTACTGTTTGCTGTGGTTGGTTGAATGAATGTATTGTTTGCTGTGGTTGGTCGAATGAATGTACTGTTTGCTGTGGTTGGTTAAATGAATGTACTGTTTGCTGTGGTTGGTTGAATGAATGTACTGTTTGCTGTGGTTGGTTGAATGAATGTACTGTTTGCTGTGGTTGGTTAAATGAATGTATTGTTTGCTGTGGTTGGTTAAATGAATGTACTGTTTGCTGTGGTTGGTTGAATGAATGTATTGTTTGCTGTGGTTGGTTAAATGAATGTACTGTTTGCTGTGGTTGGTTGGTTGAACTATTGTATTGTTTGCTGTGGTTGGTTGAATGAATGTACTGTTTGCTGTGGTTGTTTGAATGAATGTACTGTTTGCTGTGGTTGGTTGGTTGAATGATTGTATTGTTTGCTGTGGTTGGTTGAATCATGGAGCTAAAAAAAGCTCCATGGTTGAATGAATGTACTGTTTGCTGTGGTTGGTTAAATGAATGTACTGTTTGCTGTGGTTGGTTGAATGAATGTATTGTTTGCTGTGGTTGGTCGAATGAATGTACTGTTTGCTGTGGTTGGTCGAATGAATGTACTGTTTGCTGTGCTTGGTTAAATGAATGTACTGTTTGCTGTGGTTGGTCGAATGAATGTACTGTTTGCTGTGGTTGTTTGAATGAATGAATGTACTGTTTGCTGTGGTTGGTTAAATGAATGTACTGTTTGCTGTGGTTGGTTGAATGAATGTACTGTTTGCTGTGGTTGGTTGAATGAATGTACTGTTTGCTGTGGTTGGTTGGTTGAATGATTGTATTGTTTGCTGTGGTTGGTTGAATGAATGTACTGTTTGCTGTGGTTGGTTGGTTGAATGATTGTATTGTTTGCTGTGGTTGGTTGAATGAATGTACTGTTTGCTGTGGTTGTTTGAATGAATGTACTGTTTGCTGTGGTTGGTTGGTTGAATGATTGTATTGTTTGCTGTGGTTGGTTGAATGAATGTACTGTTTGCTGTGGTTGTTTGAATGAATGTACTGTTTGCTGTGGTTGGTTGGTTGAATGATTGTACTGTTTGCTGTGGTTGGTCGAATGAATGTACTGTTTGCTGTGGTTGTTTGAATGAATGAATGTACTGTTTGCTGTGGTTGGTTAAATGAATGTACTGTTTGCTGTGGTTGGTTGAATGAATGTACTGTTTGCTGTGGTTGGTTGAATGAATGTACTGTTTGCTGTGGTTGGTTGGTTGAATGATTGTATTGTTTGCTGTGGTTGGTTGAATGAATGTACTGTTTGCTGTGGTTGTTTGAATGAATGTACTGTTTGCTGTGGTTGGTTGGTTAAATGAATGTATTGTTTGCTGTGGTTGGTTAAATGAATGTACTGTTTGCTGTGGTTGGTTGAATGAATGTATTGTTTGTTGTGGTTGGTTAAATGAATGTACTGTTTGCTGTGGTTGGTTGGTTGAATGATTGTATTGTTTGCTGTGGTTGGTTGAATGAATGTACTGTTTGCTGTGGTTGTTTTAATGAATGTACTGTTTGCTGTGGTTGGTTGGTTGAATGATTGTATTGTTTGCTGTGGTTGGTTAAATCATGGAGCTAAAAAAAGCTCCATGGTTGAATGAATGTACTGTTTGCTGTGGCTGGTTAAATGAATGTACTGTCTGCTGTGGGTGGTTGGTTGAATGAATGTACTGTTTGCTGTGTTTGGTTAAATGCCTTCACCTTTTACAGTAATTAATAATTACAATTTGAATAATGTTTTAATCCAACAAGTTCTGGAGAAGCATATTCTCTATAATTTGAACCAAGTACACATACAGCTACACTTTGTTTTAGAGGTCCACTGTAAGTATTATTAATTATAATTTTAAAACTTTCATTGCATGAGCTAGATTAAATAGGTAATATAGCTCGAGCATAAATAGGTAATATCAAAATCAGCAGCAATTTTAATCTGAAAACGAAGAAATGAAATTCTATATTCATATACCAGTAATTTTATGCTATACATATTTCTTAATATATAATATTTATTCACACTGATGATCTCGCAGACCTGACATAATTTAATACCAAGATGATTCTCTTGGTAAACACAACAGTAGGGGATGATTTACAATCATCAGCACAGTAGGTTTTTCATGAAAAAAATAATAAATTAATAATACAATTCCCTGAAATAATCAAATTGGTATAAAATATCATTAAAAAAAAAAATCAACATTAAAAATTCAAAACACACCTACCGGTACTTCATGTGAAAAGACTAAAAGCCGTTAAAATACAACACTACAAGCACATCATTAATATTTAATATCATATTTTTGTTTCTTTATTATTTGGTTTGTATGGATAAAACGCATATTAATTATGAAACTCTTTTAATACAATCATCTTTTTAATCATTTTTCCATTCAAAACATTGCAGCAACAATTTTTTTTTTTGTATTTCTATAATTTCTTTGTTAATTTTGACAATTGAACATGATTTCCAATTGACTAATCTTGAGCAAAATTTTGAAAGAAAAATAAGTCATGTAGATTTATTTTGTGAAAAGTGCTAAAAACTGACTAGGTGACAGAATTATCACAGAAACCTGATTTTGAAACAAGAAATAATAATTTTACAAACGAAGTTGGTTGCTACAGGTCAGTTTGATTTAAAAATCATCATAAATTTGATGAACCAGACACACTTGAGGAGACTGTAATAAACAACCAAAGAATGACTTCTTGTCATTTACGATGTATTCATACACAAACTATATTCTATCCCTTCGGGGTGGTTTACTTCTTCTTGGATTGTCATGGCAAATCAATTTCTACGACAAGGTTTTTAATTATGCATAAATGCCTCCTCTGGCAAGATGCCGGTGTGTCTTTGTAAATGTATATATACGAGTGCCTGGTCGTGTGATAGCGTTTTCAATTAATACAAAATCCCATCCCTGTTGGATTAATTTCATAGCAACAAAGAGTGGAGTACACAACGAAGATGCCGCTATCATTAAAGCTGTATGGAGGTAACCACACTAATGCATTTCACAGCTAAAATATAATTATTTAACTTTTAAAAGATCAAACAAGAATACATTACATCATAATAAATTCTTCAAAATAAATACCTGCATTAGAAAAGATGTTTACTTCAGATGTAACTTTGTAAGTTGCAGGAACTTTGACCTTTCAACTCTGACCTCAGCACAATCTGAATATTGTATATTTCAGTATAGTTTTCCACTTTCATTTATGTTTTTACTTATTTTTTAATGTGAAAGATGTACATAGATCTGACCAATGCCCGTACAGGGTCTTTCTTTAAATCTTTCAACAATATGATGGTGCTTGTAATGCGAAAGCAAAACATTCTCTGATCGGTTGAGTAATTTACCCCAAAGCAATTTACGAATGGCATCTCTCGCAAACGAGTAACCATCAAAGCGCTCTTACATCATATTGTAAAGACTGGCCTAAACCCACGCGCAGTATTTACGTAACTTCACAAAAACCTGA
This sequence comes from Saccoglossus kowalevskii, assembly GCF_978046115.1. Taxonomy (NCBI): domain Eukaryota; kingdom Metazoa; phylum Hemichordata; class Enteropneusta; family Harrimaniidae; genus Saccoglossus; species Saccoglossus kowalevskii. Next base: position 5,103,853 of record NC_140644.1, read on the forward strand.
TTTGCTTGCAAATAATTTGAGTCAACAGAATACCAGATGAGTTAGATGGTAGCTGTGACACCCACTTTGTGCTAATCATGTCAAAATATATTTACACACATACCAAGTGTGATTTATTGATGTATACAAGCGTGTATTCCTTACACCATCTTTACAATAGGCTAATCACTGGTACATATTTCAAGCCATTTAACACAATACAAGCATGGATATACAATCACTTGATTGTACAATACCATATTTTACCTAATACACATTAGGCATCAAAAGATACCATGGAAACAGCAGCATCATTGGTATGTTTTAAGCATACCATATTTGGAAGTATGCAGGTCTGTTTAACACGCACTTTCAAAGAGCAGAGCACTAAAGGAAACATATTGTGTTGTGTTTACACTATATAGTCCAATATTTTTTACTTATAATATTGGGGTAAATCAAACAAAATGTTTAGCAATTCCATGTCATACTGTTATCTGAAATATTCTATGAATAAATAAATAATACAATGTTTAACAAGATTTTGCACATTTTAATGTACTTTTTTAATGTAGTTTTTACCAAACAAGTCATTGTCAATGACACGTCCCCGTTCCGTTCATATTTGAGTGACATATACATTCAAAGCAGATCATGACCGAAATGCACCTGCATATGTACAACACATTGTGCTAAATCTGAACAAAATCCATCCATGCATGACTGAGATCCGGTTCTGGAATTGTGAAAATACGTGATTTTGATGCATTTTCGGCCTTAAAATGGCCATCATTTCGCTATTGTTAAGCAGATCATGAAACAAAGGCACATATCTATTTGTGACATGATGTACCATGTGTGTGTGAAGTTTGAACTTGATCAATCCAGACATGTCTTGGATACGGATCCAGAACTGAATTCTTTAACAAAATGGCCGCCAGTCGGCCATTTCGAACTTGATCCGAAAAAAAAAAAGACGTGCATCAAGGTCCTATTATGTTTAATGTATGTACCAAATTTGAACAAAATCCATCCATGCATAACTGAGATACGGGTCCGGAATGGTGAAAATGTGCGATTTCAATGCATTTTCGGCCTTAAAGCTGCCGCCATTTGGCTATCGTTAATGAGATCATGATACAAATGCACATACATATTTGTGACATGATGTACCTTGTGTGTGTGAAGTTTGAACTCGATCAATCCAAGCATGTCTCGGATACGGATCCAGAACTGAATTCTTTAAAACAAAATGGCCGCCAGTCGGCTATTTCGAACTTGATCCGAAAAAAAAAATGACGTGCATCAAGGTCCTATTATGTTTAATGTATGTACCAAGTTTGAATGAAATCCGTCCATGCATAACTGAGATCCGGGTCCGGAATGGTGAAAATGTGCGATTTCAATGCAGTTTCGGCCTTAAAGCGGCCGCCATTTGGCTATCGTTAATGAGATCATGAAACAAATACACATTTGTGACATGATGTACCTTGTGTGTGTGAAGTTTGAACTTGATCAATCCAGACATGTCTCGGATACGGATCCAGAACTGAATTCTTTAAAACAAAATGGCCGCCAGTCGGCTATTTCGAACTTGATCCGAAAAAAAAAATGACGTGCATCAAGGTCCTATTATGTTTAATGTATGTACCAAATTTGAATGAAATCCGTCCATGCATAACTGAGATCCGGGTCCGGAATGGTGAAAATGTGCGATTTCAATGCAATTTCGGCCTTAAAGCGGCCGCCATTTGGCTATCGTTAATGAGATCATGAAACAAATGCACATACATATTTGTGACATGATGTACCTTGTGTGTGTGAAGTTTGAACTCGATCAATCCAAGCATGTCTCAGATACGGATCCAGAACTGAATTCTTTAAAACAAAATGGCCGCCAGTCGGCCATTTCGAACCCGATCCAAAAAAAAAAATGACGTGCATCAAGGTCCTATTATGTTTAATGTATGTACCAAATTTGAACAAAATCCGTCCATGCATAACTGAGATCCGGGTCCGGAATGGTGAAAATGTGCGATTTTGATGCATTTTCGGCCTTAAAATGGCCGCTATTCGGCTATCGTTAATCGGATCATGAAAAAAATGCATGTGCATATGTCCCATATAATGTGTGATGTATGAGTGAAGTTTGAACTCAATCGGTCCATGCATGTTCGAGATACAGGTGATCACGGACGCACGGACGCACGGACGCACGGACGCACGGACGCACACAGGGCAAAACATAAGTCCCCGTTTTCGGACTGCATCCGAACGGGGACTAATAAATATATTTTTTCATTGCCTACAGGAAATGACCAGATATACACGTCTTCTTTCATTTTAGTATTTGACAAATTGTATGTTTTGAGAGAACAAACAAACAAACAAAACAAGCAACAAATAAATTGGCTTAGTGAAAACAAAGTTCCTGGTCTCTCCAGTGCTCCAAATAAGTCAAAACAAGCAGATGGGATTATTGATTACACATGCGACACCAGCATGGTATGTATTAGTACAATCAATAAAACTTAATTAACATTTTTGGGCATAGTATAAAACCAAACCAGAAGCGACAATGAAGTTAGATGGATTTTCACCTCAGTTAACATGACTTGACAAAAGATTGTATACACAGCTGGAGGGATACAATGATTAAAGCCTTGACCGAGAAACCATTCAAAGTAACATTACGCCAGAGAAAGACATAAAAGCTGCATCTAATGTTACATATATTGTAATCTCAATATTTGTTTGATCATCTGATTTGTTCTTAATCAATAATTTGTTGTTTTGCTCTAGCAATTCAAATAATATTTCTTATTATTGATAACAAATTATTTAATTTACTAGTTAGTGATGTAGTATAAATCAAATAGTAGCCAGTCAAAACAATAATAAATCAAAGAAAGCTTAGAAAGAACTCCCATGTGCTGAGAGTATTGGAGACACATTAAATATAATTTGAAATTACTTAGCTGAAAACTAATTATGCAAATCAGAAAATAACATGAACAGATTTGATTGTAAAACTAATGAGGTCTGCGCAATGTAACAAAAACTCTATGTACCAAGTTTAATTGAAATGTGATTAGAACCAAAAAATTATGAATTATTATGCTAATTGGGGAAATAATATGAACAGAGTTTTACCCCAAACTAATTAGGTTTGTACATTGTCCTAGAGCATCTTTGTACTAAGTTTCATTAAAATGGAAATTAGTACTTTAGATATCAGTGTGAAAGCTTAAAATTGGTTAATTATGCAAATTGGGTAATTAATATGTACAGATTTTAACCCACAATTATCCAGGTCTGTCTATTGTCCTACAGCATCCATGTATAAACATTCATTGATATGTGATGATTACTGGTAGTACCTGAGATATTAGTGTGAAAGTTGGAAATTGGTTAATTATGCAAATTAGGTGATTAATATGCACAAATATTTACCAAAAACTAATTGGGTCTCTGCATAATTTTAGATTCATTGAAATGTGATGATTAGTACTTTAGATATCAGTAGAAAAGCTGAAAATTAATTATGCAAATTAGGTAATTAATATGCACAATTATTTACCCTGAAACTAATCAGGTCTCTGCATAGTCCTAAAGGATCTATGTACCAAGTTTCATTGAAATGCGATGATTAGTACTTGAGATACCCGTGGAAAAGCTGAAAATTAACTAATTATGCAAATTAGGTGATTAATATGCACAAATATTTATCCGAAACAATCAATCTCTGCATAGTCCTCGAGTATGTAAGTACCAAGTTTCATTGAAATGTGATGATTAGTACTTGAGATATCAGTGGAAAAACCGAAAATTGACTAATCATTATGCAAATTAGGTAATTAGTATCCACGGATTATTACCAAAAACTAATCAAAACCTAGCATTAGTTCAGAAAATCTATGTACCAAGTTTCATCAAAATCCAATGAGTGGTTGTTTAGATATCAGTGGAACAGTCATGGAACCACTAAAAAATAGCTAATTGTCATGCAAATTAGGTAATTAATATGCACTGATTTTTACCAAAAACTAATCAAATCTGCGCATATGTTCAGAGCATCTATGTACCAAGTTTCATCAAAATCCAATGAGTGGTTCTTTAGATATCAGTGAAACAGTCATAGAACAGCTAAAAATTAGCTAATTATCATGCAAATTAGGTAATTAACGAGCATGGATTTTAACCAAAACCTAACCAAAACCTAGCATTAGTTCAGAGCATCTATGTACCAAGTTTCATCAAAAACTGATGTATGGTTCTTGAGATAGCAGTGGAACAGTCGCGCGCACGCGTACGCACACACGCGCACGCACGCACACGCGCACGCACACGCACACGCACACGCGCACGCACACGCACACACGCACACACACACACACACACACACACACACACTTCATACTACTACTAGTTACAGTGGGTTTTTCTTGCCAAAATTTGTATGTATTTGGGACAAAGTGTAACTAATCTACTACTGGCTTTTCATCAATATATATATATATATATTGATAAACAAACAATAATAAACATGATTATTTTGTGAAAAATGATGAAAGTTGATTTTGCTGTTTAGAAGGTTAAGCCCACTCTATAATTCAACCACTCAAAACACACAATTTCAATTTTTCATTGACAATTCATCTACCTTCAAAAATAATTATTTGTTCATGGATTGATTAAAATAACCACATTTTTGTAAACACAAACTAAAAAATAGATTAAAGTAGAAACATTATTACCATCCTCATACACATACATGATTTCCTCTTATATAAAAACAGAATTTGAATTTCCAGGAAATCCACCGATCTAACAATTTTTTGTTTGATCAATAAGTCACAAAACACAGAAAATTCCCAAACATCCATTCCACAGGAAAACCGTAAAAAAAAGATACGTGAAAAAAGTTTGTGAGCAAGATGTCCCTAGGGGTGACAATCTATCAACATTGAAACAATCCCATTAAGAAGAATGTCACAATAGTATTACCAACTACACTTGATGTATCAGATAGGGAGTGTTAAATAAAGACCAATAAACAGGCACAGAGTGATGTGACAGGAAAAAAAAAAAGAAATCAAAAATGTACTGATATTCTTCCAAACCCAACTCTATGATTAAAATTTCAGCTTTAGCTTCTCTTCACTTGGTAATAATCTTGTATTATTTTATTTTACTTTTATTTTAAGAATAATTCTTCACTTAAGATAACTGTAAGAACTTTTGGGTAAGTTTACTGAAAATATTATTGAAGATACACATATGCTACTAATAGTGAGAATACAGTATTGGCAGTACATCTTTTTAAAACCCCTGAAGGCTAGGTCCCTTATGAATGAAACAAATTACTGCGCGATTACAAAATAATCCACCACCGTTACCTAGGGAATGTTTCAGCAACTGTTCAATAGTATCAGTATGGAATGACAGCACAAACAAATGTGTAATATGATTAATTTTTTGTGAAGTCATTCAATTTGATGGACAGAAAAAATGTATTTGATTTCACATGTGGTTAAAAAATTAGAGATTTTTCTAAGGTCAAAGTAAGCAATTTTTTAATTATCTAGTAAACAGACAATATGATAATACTAGTGTTTTTTAAAATGATGCCATCAGTAAACATCGTTCAATTTGTTTTTAATTTTGCTTTCATTTCAGTCCATCAAAGATAATTCAGAATTTTTTGGGGGATGTATGAACATTCAAGGAAAACTTGAACTTGGTGTCAAAGCTACACATGATAACAAATTGATTTTTAAAATATTGTTGTCAATTCCATCACATCATTTAAACACATAACACATGATGTCAGAGCAGAGATGACAAGTCTGGTGGTGACATTTCAAAACATATTAGCCATGACTGCATTCAAGAAATGAATTTTCTTTTGGTATCGCGGGACGCAATCAATAGTACAATATGGTTTAAAAACGTCTTTGTCACCTGTGAACAGCACTTAACTTTTTTAAGTGACATTTTATAGTTATCTTATTTATATTAATAATAAACAGACAAAACACCGAATCATCAGCACTTACTTTAAGAATAGTCTCCACTTCACACTGGATTCCTTCAATTTGATGGTTATTCAGGCTGTCATCCTGAAATTAAACAAAATATACGTCAGCCAAAAAGAGATCAATTTTGACGACAGCTGCCGAGATTACGATGCGAATTAAAACAAAAATATTGTCTTTTTCAAGTCACCTTTGACAAAACGCTATAGAAAAAGCACAGTGACAAGAGATGAGAAAACACCAAGTGAAATGTTATAATCAGGAAATAAGATGACAGATGGATCATTTGAGAATTAAGCATAATCAGGAAATTTACATTGAAAAGCAATATCAAGGATTAAGAGCTAGGAAATCATGACAATAGTGAAAATATACACACCACAGTCTGTGGGACATTTTGTTCAGTCTGAAAAGTATTTTCATATCAATGTGTTGTAATAAAATAATATTTATTTCTACTGTTTAGCACCCAATATTTTTTACTTTATGATTTTATGATTCACATGGCTTTATGAATCACGAAAAAATTGTGGAACACATATTTTGATTTATATATGGGTAAATCTTGTTGACAATGATCATGTTGATTTTTTACTGAAATCATTCATAAGATTATACAAGAAATAAGTTGAAAAAAGGCCAATGACCGTCAAAGACTGACAATAATGAAACAAAGATTGATGATAAATATGCAATGGTGCAACAAACAGTAGGGAATTCAACATCACCACAACACTGCCTATATATTACGATACCTAATATCAGTGTTCATGATTTCCCCAAAGTAGCATACATCTAAAATTTACGAATCAGAGAATGCCAGTGTAAGACCTGAACATCAATCTCCTGCTTAGAAACAACTACAGGAATTGCAAAAATAATAGGATACAGCATAATAATGAATGTCTCAAAGCAAATTATCAATATCTCATCATGAAATCAACGTTTTACAGCTTAACGTAAGCCACTCATTTCGTTCCAATTCCTTCACTCAAACCATGAATAAATTAAATTGTTTATTCAAATTAGAGGCATGCGTGACTGGCGGATGTAATGCTCATGGAATGAGATGTCTTATGCTAGCTGCTGTAGTAGTATATGTTGTGTGGGTGAACAGAGAGGAATGCCACTAGTGATTATTACGTGATAAAGTGAATCTCACTTCATTTCAATACGACACGCATGATACCAAAAATCAATTACTCAATCTTCACTATTATCCACCACTAGAGGGCGTACACTAGATTACAGTTTTTCATTTGCTTTGCATAATTTTCTCCATGAGTGGCAATCAAACAATAAAAATACTTGCCTTTAAATAAACTAATAAACATAATAAATTAAAGTATCATAGTGGTTACCTTGGGTATAATATAGCCTCCAATGAGACCAACTGTATTTGCGCTATTAGAAGCGCATTTCCAAAAAAGTACATGTAAAACAAGTTACAAGTATTGTATAATGAATCATTAAAATACAACTTATTTTGACCGTAAACCAGACTTTTATTACAAGCCAGTAACTGGGCAAATTGTCTAGCTACTACAACAATTTTTCTCCAGGTACTTTTTTGCACCTAAATACTGTAGAATACTTTATTTTAGCTGGAATTAATTTCACTGAAAACACTTTTTAAGTGTTTTGTATGGAATTTATTCTCACTGATTTTTGACAAGTTGAATGTAAAACAAAGGAAAAAATGTATATTTGCTGGAATTTATTTTCATTGAATAATCCTTTCAGCGAAAATAGCGAAAATTGATTCCAAGCAAAAATAGAGTATTCTACAGTAATCTTGTAAATGGAAAGTATCGTGAAATCTGCATTAGAAGACACATCCCTTTGGAACAGAACTCATACCCATTTGTTTTGAACAATTGAGAACCAAAAATTCACTATTTCTCATATGTGTGACTGCTCTAATAGAAGCCGCATTCCCTCTATTGCATTGTACCATTTTAATAGAAGCCACAACTTCTAATACAGATTTTACAGTAGTTGTAAATCTCCACTTACAATCTGCCATTAAAACATAATTTTTCCAACAGTTTATTAATCACATACAGACTGCATCCACTGAGAGGCAGAAATCAACAAATGGGGATTAAAATGTTTACTATTCAAAGTTTCCGGGGTTTTTTACTCTACACACAAAAAAGACAGATGTGTATCATATAATATCTATCACAATGTTTCAGCAATCCGTGTCGAACACAATTTGACAAACAAAATGTCTATCCAGGTTAATTGCAGGGGTCAATGGTGAATAGACCTTCAATGTGAATGTCCACAAAGATCTCGTTAAGAGCAAGGCAGCCATAAGACGCGATTCCCACCCCTTATATAGTGTTCCATTCTCTATCATTATCGTGTCAATTGTTGCAATGATTTATTTTGATATTTAATGATTTTATGTTTTTTATGTTTGTGAAATGGCCAAACAACCTATTAACTTGCAAAGAATAACATTAGAATGGTTTTAGTCACTGTGGCTAAAACTATTTCACCTTTAGTGAAAGTTCAGCCAATTTAAAATATTGTTTTTCTCTCCGATTCACAATTCATCTTTTATTTTATTTTACAGAGTGTACAACAAGCAATAATTACACTAGCCCAAACATTCCATGGTACTCAAAGATTCCGACCTGAGAAGCATATGAGTTACCAATAGCTAGCTTAACATAATAGATATTGCTACAGCTAGAAATGTGGACTGAGACACATAACACAACGGTGATACCTGTGAGAGATGACTTCCTTTATTTCGTTACTGATTCAATCACTATGAAAAAACTAGAAAGCCCCTGACACTACAAGACACTTACAACCATTACCAAATCACTGTATTCACAGTGATAGTACGCTGACTTAGCGGTGCCGTCAACACACCCACTCGCAACCTTTACCAAATCACTGTATTCACAGTGATAGTACGCTGACTTAGCGGTGCCGTCAACACACCCACTTACAACCATTACCAAATCACTGTATTCACAGTGATAGTACGCTGACTTAGCGGTGCCGTCAACACACCTACTCGCAACCTTTACCAAATCACTGTATTCACAGTGATAGTACGCTGACTTAGCGGTGCCGTCAACACACCCACTCGCAACCTTTACGAAATCACTGTATTCACAGTGATAGTACGCTGACTTAGCGGTGCCGTCAACACACCCACTCGCAACCTTTACCAAATCACTGTATTCACAGTGATAGTACGCTGACTTAGCGGTGCCGTCAACACACCCCCTCGCAACCTTTACCAAATCACTGTATTCACAGTGATAGTACGCTGACTTAGCGGTGCCGTCAACACACCCACTCGCAACCTTTACCAAATCACTGTATTCACAGTGATAGTACGCTGACTTAGCGGTGCCTTCAACACACCCACTCGCAACCTTTACCAAATCACTGTATTCACAGTGATAGTACGCTGACTTAGCGGTGCCGTCAACACACCCACTCGCAACCTTTACCAAATCACTGTATTCACAGTGATAGTACGCTGACTTAGCGGTGCCGTCAACACACCCACTCGCAACCTTTACCAAATCACTGTATTCACAGTGATAGTACGCTGACTTAGCGGTGCCGTCAACACACCCACTCGCAACCTTTACCAAATCACTGTATTCACAGTGATAGTACGCTGACTTAGCGGTGCCGTCAACACACCCACTCGCAACCTTTACCAAATCACTGTATTCACAGTGATATTACGCTGACTTAGCGGTGCCGTCAACACACCCACTCGCAACCTTTACCAAATCACTGTATTCACAGTGATAGTACGCTGATTTAGCGGTGCCGTCAACACACCCACTCGCAAACTTTACCAAATCACTGTATTCAGTGATAGTACAGTGACTTAGCGATGTTGTCAACACACCCACTCGGAACCATTACGAAATCAGGGTGCACACAGTGATAGTACACTGACTTAGCGATGCCGTCAACACGAGACCCACTATCGACGATTTTAGTCAACGAATCACAGACCTCCTTCTATAGCGCACATGATGACGTCACCGGGCGGAGTCGGGTGGCAAACACTAAAATAAAATGGCGGATTATACCGACGTTAGCGACCGAGAATAACACGGCTTTACGGTAAGTTTATCATTGTCAAATGCAACGAAAGTCATTTTTATGTTAATATTGTGGCTCGAATGGTTCGACTTTAGATCGTTATTTTGCATAGTTATTCTGGGAGTGACGATTTTGTTTCCACCGTTTCAACCGAATACCAGTGTCTTTTTCCAGTCGCCTGCCCTGGAGACGGGTGATGTTTTGTTGACGATCAGGCCAACATCGTCTACGGTATTGAAGACGTAGCTGTAAATATTCATCAAATTGTATCAACATTTTGTACATTATAAATAACTCTTTATTAAAGTAATTGAGCTGATTTGGACTGGAATAAAATATTTTTAATTTGGAACACATTGAAATTGATCAGGAAATATTTGTTTGCTCCAATTTTCTGCGTCGATGCCGTGGGCCGGTGACCGCTATACAATTTAAAATCAGTTTGCATTGTTTACTATAGCTGTTTACAGTATTCTAATCATTACAATTTACTTATTTTTTTGCTTTCATTCTAGATAATTATGCTCAGTGATGTAAAATTGAAGCGATGACTGAATGAACGAACCTTGGCTGGCGAAGATGTATCTGGAAGTGTACACATTTGTTGGAAGTGAAAAAAATATTCAATGTAATGACAAAAATTGTAAAATGCTGAGGAATTTCTTTTGCAAATAAAAATATACTAGCAATTTTCTATTAATGGTTTATTCAAGTGGGCAAAATATAATGTACAGAAAGATTGCCCGTAGAGTATCGCTACACTGAAAAGTAAGCAACCGACAGCCTGTATAAAAGGGGGCTGTGATTGGCTGTTACTTACGCGAGATTTGAACGGGACTTACATAGGCGTCGAATCAGATGTAGATAGGGCAGAACTAAAAAAAAATCACAAAATCAAAATCAAAGTAAAATAATAAAATAAAAGGGCATTAATAACAAAAGTAATAAAAAATAAAATTAAAATAAGTTTATAGCCAAAATAATTAAAGCCCGTACACTACATCAGATTTTAATCAGATTGGGTGCACACAGTGATAGTACATTGACTTAGCGATGCCGAACACACCCACTTGGAACCATTACCAAATCAGGGTGCACACAGTGATAGTACACTGACTTAGCGATGCCGTCAACACACCCACTCAGAACCATTACCAAACAAGCCACGCATGGCACAGTCCCAGTTAGTTATCAAATTTAAGATATATAGTTTTGTTTATAGTAATATAGCTGGAATATAACCATGTCAGGAATATGATTTTTTAACATTAAAATGATTGACATTTGTATCTGATCGTCAAACAAGTACTTGTCCATATTGAGAGATATTGCTCTGGAACAGCATTCAAAATCAGCCATTTTGAATACATGTACCGGTATATATATATATATACATGTACGGTATATATAACATGATGTATAGCATATACATGTATATAAAATTTGAATATAATCAGTCAAAGCATTAAAGAGATATGGCTCTAGAAGCCCAATCATTAAAACAAAATGGCCGCTAGACAGCCATTTTTAACCTGATCTGGAAAAAAAAATGACGTGCATTAGGAACCCGTAATGTCCAATGTATGTACGAAGTTTGAAAGAAATCCATCCATAAATGCCAGAAATGCTTGATATTTGATGATTTTTTAGCACAAAAATGGCCACCATTCGGCCAAACTAATATATCTGTCTATCTATGACATGATGTATAATGAATATTTAAAATTTGAACATAATCAGTCAAAGCAAGTCAGAAATATGACACAAGAACCACATTCATTAAAACAAAATGGCCCCCAGTCGGCCATTTTGAATCTTATCTGAAAAACAAAATTAGTTGCATCAAGGTCTCATAATGTCTAATGTATAAATGTATATAAGTTTGAACAAAATCCATCTGTAAACAGCCGAGAAATGCTTGCTTTTTATGATTTTTTAGCACAAAAATGGCCGCCATTCTGCCATCTTGAATCAGATCATAAAACAAAATGATGTGCATCAAGGTCATATAATGTTCAACGTATGTACAAGGTTTGAACAAAATTCATTTGTAAACAGCCGAAAAATGCATGATTTTGATGATTTTTAGCACAAAAAAGGCATTTCTAAAATACAAGTCTGGACGCAACACACGGATGTACGCATGCACGGACGCATGCACGGACACACGGAGGTCAAAACACAAGTCCTCATTTTCGGACTGCATCCAAACAGGGACTAATCAGGGTGCACACAGTGATAGTACAGTGACTCAGCATTTTTGGAATGGTGGGAATTATTGACTTAGCATTTTAAGTTTTAAATCAATATCATTGGTTATCTTGAATTTGATCTTGAAAGAATTGCATATGCAACCCAAGCTGTAGGATATGTATTGAGTTCCCAGGCATGTGGAGACACAGGTACAGATCAAGGACACATGGATACACAGAGACAAAATTAGTCCAAAAAGTCCAAAATTGATGAGCATGAACCTAAACCTTTCAAAAAAACTGTGACAAACAAACAAACAAACAAACGAACAGGCAAGCAAGCAAGCAAGCAAATAAATAAATAAATATAAGGATAAAAATACATAAGTAGTACTAGTAAATGCAAGTACAACATCCATAGGTTTCGTTTAATAGTATTATCACGTAAGCAACTCACTATGACGTCAAACAAAAACACTCAATTCAATGCAACTACTACTATTATTGTTACACTGATGTCACACAGATACAAGCTGTCATAACTTAACGATTGAAGACTGACAGTTTTAAAAAGCTGAGGGTCATGCATGCTACATACGTCATCAAGATATTTACTCACACTCCTTGTATGGGCATAGTGTATGTACTAACGTCTTCATATGCGTAATGTGTGCGGCAGAGCAAACAGTGATTGTTATCAGCAAACATTTTTAGTTTTTGAATGGAAAATTCAATTTTTATTTTTAAATTAGGTCATAAGCGAAACGGAAGCAGGAAGCTGTTAAAAAGGCACGTCACTTTAGATAATTGAGTTTCAATGATGACATTACGCAAAACAATACAACTAGCTGTTGGTTAAATTGACTGAATCTTGTTAACACGGATAACACTGACTAAAATCAGCTAAAATTAACATGGGAACTGTAAACTAATCAGAGACCACGCAGCACTGGCAGTCTCAGTAGCATCAACAGATGACATGATACTAGTATAAGGATTTATAAAGAAGATTATACAGCTGGGAGCCCATCTTGAAAGATACAAATTGCACTGGAAGCATTCATCACAGAAGCTCTCGTACAAATGTACAACACTTTGAATAAAATCAAAACTCCAGTGTACATGTTACTTAAGAATATACATTACATTGAATAATTTATCAATGAGCAAAAAAAAAAAAAATATATAAAAGTTTTAACAGTAGAGATACAAACAAAGTAATACCATGCTGAAAAAAAAATCTTTTAAATATAACATTTTGTATAAATATTATAATAAAATCCATATTTGCTCTCTTAATACCGTGTACACTTTGAAAATGACTAAGGTGTATCTATGATTAAAATCAATCATATTTGAATGACCCATCATCATACAATAACTGTAATTTTAGGTTGGAGCGAACACAAATGCAAGATGTATTAATCAGAACTTATTATGTACACGCTACTATATATACCAATGTAAGCAAAAAAATAAATTGTCTCTCTTCTCTGATTTTTGTGGGTATCTTAAATTTTGTTTGGAAATAGACAAATATTTGGTCAGAGATAGTAAAGTAATTTTTAATAAAAAATGGCGTAAATTGGCAGAGCAAATCGTTCTAAGCCATTGATTTTGTAATATTTAAATGTAATACAGTGACCCCTCGCTAAGTCGCGATTCGGCTAAGTCGCGGATACTTGGATGGCTCCCAAAATTTCTATTGTGTTTTGACAGCAGTTTTGAAGTACAAAGACTAATGTTTCGTGGCATAGTGTTTTTAACTAACCGTTAAAGAGACAACTTAACACCCACTGTCCGTCAATTGCTGAGATGCAATGGGTGATGGCGGCCTTACTCAAGGTGTCAACGGGGGTGTCGAGTAGTGACCGTACGTACTTCTCGACCGGTTCCATTTTGGTATACCTCTAAAAAACTTGCTACAATGGGTTGAATTCATTATCTGATCTCTATTTCTTAATTGAGCAGCATGTCAAAGCGAAAGCTATCCAGCCTGTTCGTACGCCATAAACTCACATCGATTGACTGTGTCAAGAAGAGGTGAAACCAAGTTAAGGGTTGCGCGTGATCTAGCAGTGGTTGAGCCCACTATTCATGGATGGGTAAAAAATGAAAAGTAAATTTGTTTTCAAAGTTGACAATAAGGCGGGACTGAACAGAAAAACGTGCGAAATTGTCCGACAATGATGACATCGATAAAGCTGTTTACATTTCTTCAAGAACGGTCTGCCAGAACTCCACTCTCTGGTCCCATCACCCAATGCAAAGGCACACAACTCAGATATGACGACTTTGAATTTGAGGCCAGTTCAGGGTGGTTCTTGCGATGGCAAAGAAGACACGCTATACACGCAGTCTCAATCTAAGGCGAAGCTCGATTTGCGAACATGGACGCTGTCAGAACTTTTCCCGAAAAACTGAGAGAAATTATCTATGAAGGTGGTTATTTTGACCAACAAGTTTATAATTGCGACGAAACTGGTTTATTTTGGAAGCTGTTACCGTCGAAGTCACAAGCAACAGCAAACGACCCACATAATATCAGACACAAACAAAATAAACAACGCAATGTTTACAGCAAACACAGTCATGATTTTATTCGAATACTGTCTGACACATGTGATGATACATCAATTAACTAAACCGAGGGTTTATATGTGCTTTTTATATGTTTTTCAATGCTCGACTTCCCTTCTTCACAATGTCCCTCGGCAAGTCGCAGCCCTCGATAAGTCACGGTTTTTGATTGGATCCCGACACCCGCGACTTAGCGAGGGATCACTGTAGTTCTAAAAACAGTGGAGAGTTTGTTTAATAAGAGTACATTATTGGATTATCATCCTTGGTACTCATCCACTTTTCTTTTTCTTTCTTGTACATGCAGTCTTTTTTTCTTGTGTTGTATATGTATTTTGTAATGGAAAATAAAACAGGTAATAATGATAGAGACGATTTATAAAAATATAAACTTTTCCAGCATGGCAAAATAGCCTACTATATAAAATGCGCTGTTATCAATAATTACATACATACAACAACATAAGATTATTGTACCTTCAATACAGCCATAACAAATATTATTATACATCTGTCACCGTAACGCCATAAGTTACAACATGCCGTAATTTAGCAGTATTGCACTGGGTATTTTCATGCTACCATATTAGGAAATGTGATTTCTAAATATGAAATGATCAGGCACGTAAGCGTCCTCTAATAATAAAAAAAACAAAACATGGCTGCCCCCAGAGTTTGACCAGATCCCACACAAAGAAGTTTGCTAAATCCGTTCTAAACATTTTGGATTTCCATGATTTATTCCTGGGAGGAAAAGATGTATAATAATAAGGTTATTACGATACCTCAAGATATGCCCTAAGACAGTACGCATTTGAATCGAGCTCGATCTGCTGCACTGTCTTCGTGCATACTTTCCAGTATCCTCGTAATAACCTCATATTATTCAGATTATCACTATTGGGAATAGTATTAAATACGTGGTACAATATACTTGATATCAGCTTGGTATTATGTTGAGACTTTGACAAAAAAAAAAGTCACTTTCATGCCAGCTGCCATACTAATCTGGCAGAAAATGTGCTTACTGAATTGTAAAAAAAATGTCTACATTTACTCGAAGATTAGATAATAGAAATAATTACCATTAACCCAGGATAAATGTTATATACGATACACAACCATTTTGAATGAGCACTATCCATGATTCCTAAATCTTTTTATAAAAGGTACAAATTTTCCAACAACAAAAAATAAGTTACTGCAATTTCTTAGTTCAGAATATAGATTATTGTAAATACTGTTATTCTCACAATGAGATTGTAGGCACTTTAGCTAATTTAAGATTCATGTAGTGACTACAATTCACTAAAATGAAATGTAAGGCAATACCCCTGAAAATGCCAGGATGTGTGACCTCTAGGGAAGAGGGGCATGATGGGAAATTCTGCATATAGCTAGTACTTTACTGTCATCAATTATGGCGCAATTGTAATACACTACACATGTAGATGTTATTACAAGACATGGAAGATGTTAGCATATGTACAACAAACCTAGGTCATTGATAATCATATTTGCATACCTAAAGGAAATGCAATAAAGAGTGATAAATTTATTTGCATATTACAGTTTAAATTTGCATACTATATTACCTTATATGGGATTTGCATATATTACCTTATAAGGATTGATAAGAAACACATTTGCATTTATTATCTTATAAACAAAAATTTGAATATTTGTTACACTTACACAGGATAAGAAACATTGCAGTATTAAATTTTATAAATTTATGTAGGCGTAAAATCAAATTTCAGAAACTCTGTCTATGCTTCACATAACTAATGGAAAATGTGTCTCAGGATAATTACTACAATTGAGTCTAACTGCAATGAGGTTACACAGACTACACAAACTGACAGATTTACAATCAGTAATGGGTAATATCCAAACGTAATAAGGTCAACTCAGATCACATAATGGAGGTTATGAATACAGGCATCCGGTGCCAGATCTGATTGCTAATTGCACACAATATAAAAAATGCAGACCATGGCAGGTTAGTGTATGACGTCAATGCATTACAGTGAAATGAACAAGACACCAATTAAGTGCTCCTCTATGTAATTAATCGCACACTGTTACTACCAGCCATGTTTGCTGAAGTAATTTAAACTCTATATTAAGGAGAGTCTGCTGGCTTAACCTAGATCATTGTTACATCACAGAATTGTATAAAAACAAACTGGAATGAACTTGTTTGCTAATATGGGTCTATATTATTTTTCCCAACCAACTGTCAGAGTTTTAATCAGGATTTGTGAGAACTAATTCAAGTGTTTTTCATTAACTCTATGTTGGGCTAAATAATTTGGCATTTTAATTGCCAATATTTGTCACACTATCACAAAGTAAATCTGCAGGATATTTTTGCTACATTTCTTCTAAAAGCCAGAATTTGGGTCTAAAATAAAAAATAATAATAGTCCTGCTTATATTCTGCATTTTTTTTCATAAGATTGAAACAAAACTAGCCAAATTTTTTGAGTAAAATACTGAAAATTGATTGAAAGTTTGTCTGTTGGCTCCATTAATATTGAAGAATATAAGAAAAAGTTACAAAACAGTTTTTGGGTGAGAAAGTCTATATCACATAATGTTGAAAATCTGAATTTTGTAACCATCAAACCATCCTTGTCGTACAGTATAAAATACAAAACAATTATCTATTCCATTCCAAACCTGTTGACACGAAGGCTGTAAATAAGACATCGCTCAATCTTTATTTCTTTTTAGCGACTTCCCAGTGTGCCTATTCGTCTTCATTTCATGGGTATTACTCCTTTGGGTATAAAATAGTTTCAACTGTAATTTCAATCTGTTATTACCTAGTTATGCATTAGTGCTTTTGCAAACACTGATTAATATTTGAATACACCTCACAGCTAGTAATCGCAACAGTTCAGGAATTCAACAACATTTATCCAATGTCCGATTTCTCAAACACATGTACGCAATAAATCATTGTAAAGTAAAAATTAATTACAAATCTACTGATATTCAGGAAATACTCATTTGGTTGAAATTTAGAAGATTTTGTAGATTTGTTGGGACATTCATTATGTTTTGAATTCACTGGTTGAATTTTGCTTAACCTTTTCACTACCAATCTTTCTTGTTCAAATTATTCTGCACTTTTTTTTCTATATTCTTAAATATTTCTGAAAATAAACCCTATTTTTGGAGCCAACAGACAAAATTTGAGTCAATTTTCAGTTTTTTCTCAAAAAAATTGGCTTTTTTTTATCCCAACATTTTTTTTGAGTTTGTGATGAAAATACGGAACTGGTGGTGAAAAGGTTAATTTTGTATATTTACTGGGTTTCATGCTTTTATCTATGAGGGTAAATAAACCTCAGCTATGAGAAGCGCATATACACCAACAAATCTATTGACCACCTATATGATTTATGTAAGCACATTGCACTATGAATTAAGCAAATACGATAAATATTTGTTGGAAACTGCAATTGATGACATACACACAATTTGACAGTGATGTGCCCAAGGTAATAAATAAATTATAGATACAGTGAATTTTTAATTCAAAATATTGAATTGCAACTTTTTTTATAATTCATCAATTAAGAGCACAATATATAGTAAGATGACCAATGTTTAATACTTAGGACTACATAATTGTGGGACTCTTCCTAACATGATGATTTTTAGAGCAATTTAGAATATTTTAATGACATCAACTACGTGCTGTCAACAAGGATGCTTGGTACATGCTTTTTAGCCTAGCTTTCAAGTGACACCCACTCACTCAACAAACACATTGAGATTTGAACTACGATATCTCTCACCAAATGTCAAAACCTTTGTCACTGCATTAACTACACTACACTTGATCACTTCCAATCACTACACTGAATATACAAAATAACTGCATAACAGTATAATGTGACAACAAACATTTAGGTCACGATCTTGCTCTAAGAATTTTTCTTCAAAACCAGCAATTGCGAGTGAATTGTTTTTTTTTTGTTAAGTTTTAGAAATGAAAATTTTTGTTATATGCTAAACAAGATCAACGATGACACTGATTAAATCAGCTCTGGAAAAGCGTTATCAACTACACAAATTCATATCCTGCACTTCTATATGCTATAATCACCAGATTTTAGATACATGTACTAGTGGTAAGTGTCATTCCCAAACAAACAAAAATTTTAAAACTATTTCACAAGCTGAGCTGGTTATTTTTGAACCTGGTTCTACTGCAGGATAATTTCCACAAAATTATTAGATATGATAGGCTGACCCTCAAAACTGACAAATGGCCCTCCTGTGGCATAATGAACTATTCCGTGATGTAAATGAATAATAAATGAGATACTAATTATAAGACTGGTAGCCGAGGTTAATGTCGAAATCACCAGGGGATGTAGTAAGGAGAAATGAGTGGCGCCATACTATCATCATAACACACTTACTTCAATATATCAATTTATATTCGGCTTTAATTTGGCGTAAGGTTTAACCATTGAGATGTCATCAGCTGCAAAGGCCACCCTCTGTAGTGTATCACTATGACGGCAGCAATCATGGGTCATTTTTTCCTGATTTCAACTCTAATTGCTATTTGTTTGCTGCCTCAAGCTACAAGTCAGGTTCTCATTTCTTTGTAATTGAGTTGTTCTTATTTATAAGGCAAAAATCAACACCACACTTGAGAGTTCGCATTCAATGCTGCTTCAATTATTTTTATTTGGGTTGACCGACTGATAAAAATTTGATTTAACCAGTATTGGCGAATACTAGAGTTGTAGCAAAGTCTATGAATACATACATTTGGGATATACAATGTACGACTCTGGAACAGCATTTATTACAAAAATGGCCACCAGTTGGCCATTTTGAATTTTATCAGAAAAACCGAATGACATGCATCAATGTATAAATTTGTGTATGCATGACCATAATCCAGTTCTGGTACGAATTATTTTGATAAATTTTTAACACTAAAATGAAGTGCCACGAAATGATGTGCATGTGAATCTCAAGAAGCAAGATGTATGTGTGAAATTTGAACACAAGATATGGATCCATTCATTAAAAGAAAATGGCTGCTAGTAAGCCATATTGAAACTGATTTGCAACTTGAAAAGAAAGTGAAATGCATCGACACCCATTGAATCCAATGTATGTACCAAGTTTGAAAGAAATTGCTTCCAATACTGAATTGGGTCATTGAATGTATCACAAAATGTTCACGTATGATTGTATGTGTGAAAATTTGTCAGAGATACACATATGGAAAAACACATGGACACACAATAGCACTGCAATGACCTTGTCCAAACATGGGCTGATAACAAAAATGAGCCATTAAATCTAAATTTTGAATCAACTTCCCACAATTCATTGCAACTACTATGCCTAACTCAGGACTAACTCTGCAATAAACCAGACCTTAACCAGGATTCCACTAATGTTACAGTCATTAGGTAATGAATCTGCACCAGTAATTTTGGCTTTGCCGTTAAGTCTGTGGCACACTAACCCAGGTTACAGTGGCTTTGGTCTCCCAATTGCGCATATGACACTTACCCAGGGCAAAGTGAGATTGAGTCTATGACACACTTACCCAGGGTAAAAGCGAGTTCGGCCTGCCATTGAGTCAGTGGCATATTCGCCCAAGGTACAGTGGCAATGACCTCCCCAAATTGAGTCTACTGCACAATTACCGGTACCCCAGGGTACAGCGGCATTTGTTTCCCCTTTGAGTTTTTGGAACACTTACCAAGGGTACAGTGGCAATGACCTGCCCATTGAGTATGTGGCACACTCTCCCAGGGTACAGTGGCAATGGTCTCCCCATTGAGTATGTGGCACACTTACCCAGGGTACAGTGACATTGTCCTCTCCATTGAGTATGTGGCACACTTACCCAGGGTACAGTGGCAATGGTCTCCCCATTGAGTCTGTGGCACACTTACACCTGGGTACAGTGGCAATGGTCTCCCCATTGAGTCTGTGGCACACTTACCCAGGGTACAGTGGCAATGGTCTCCCAATTGAGTCTGTGGCACACTTACCCAGGGTACAGTGGCAATGGTCTCCCCATTGAGTCTGTGGCACACTTACCCAGGGTACAGTGGCAATGGTCTCCCCATTGAGTCTGTGGCACACTTACCCCTGGGTACAGTGGCAATGGTCTCCCCATTGAGTCTGTGGTGCACTCACCCAGGGTACAGTGGCATTGGTCTTTCGATTGAGTCTGTGGCACACTTACCCAGGGTACAGTGGCACTGTCCTCTCCATTGAGTCTATTGCACACTTACCCAGGGTACAGTGGCATTGACCTGCCCATTGGGTCTGTCGCACACTCACCTAGGGTACAGTGGCTTTATTTTCCCCATTGAGTCTGTGGCACACTTACCCTTGGTACAGTGGCAATGACCTCCCCATTGAGTCTGTGGCACACTTACCCAGGGTACATCCTAGTAGGGTCAGAGTAAGAGTCAGTAAAACCATCAGGAAGGTAAGTTACCCAGTCACGAGTCTGATGCAACATCAAATGGATTACCCATTATTGGTCTGTCACTTTGACATATTACTTGAAACCTTATTAAAACCAATTGTCATTTGCTATATTTTGAATAGCCTATGCTTTAATACATGCAATAATATGTTTTGTCATAATACCTGCTATGTTACGTTTACTAACACATGAATAAAATACGGTACTGGAAGAGTAAGTAGTAAAAAAAATAAACTATACACACCTCTAGTGAAAGTAGCAACTAATATGCATACAAGACATACGCTTTGACACCAGCATTCAATAAGCAGAGATGGCACACACCACAACATTAGCATAGCCAATAATAATCTGACCTCTTAAGAGATTGAACAGTCTGAGAGCTATTTGAAAATCATGAGTGAGTATAGTAAGTAAAGTTGTTGCCAATCTCATCGGCGATGCAGTGAAATGAACATGTGATCTGAGGGAAGACAAATTTGCAAGCCAGAATAATCAGAGTGAAATGCACAGTAGAAAAGCTTATACCTCAGGGGATGAGTGAGATGGGAAGAGAAGGAAATTAAACCTGCGGTGTATTATTAAGGGTCATCAGTACAGGTTACTGGAGCCGTCATACTGAATACAAATCCCAGCAAATCTTTCACCCGATTAGGGATATTCATACTCCCAAAAGCGGAATACTGTAAACCATTAAACTTTGGCTACCGGAAATGTTTGGGATTTGATGATGACTTTGGCAGAAAATAAACGGTGTAAAGCAGTACATGTTACATCACATCATATTGTCTAATTTTGGCAAAATAAACCACACAAGAACCAATATGTTATTGTTCATAAGTTTGATGACAACCGAATAAACAAGCCATGCATGGCACAGTCCCTGTTAGTTATCGAATTTAAGATATATAGTTTTGTTTATAGTAATATAGTTGGAATATAACCATGTCAGGAGTATGATTATGATGATTGTTTAATATTAAAATGATTGACATTTGTATCTGATCATCAAAAAAGTACTTGTCCACATATTGAGAGATATTGCACTGGAACAGCATTAATTATAACAAAATCAGCCATTTGGAATACATGTATATATCTATAACATGATGTATAACTAATATATAAAATTTGAACATAATCAGTCAAAGCATGTCAGAGATATGGCCCAATCATTACAAGCCATGCATGGCATAGTCCCCGTTAGTTATCAAATTTAAGATATATAGTTTTGTTTATAGTAATATAGCTGGAATATAACCATGTCAGGAATATGATTTTTTAACTTTAAAATGATAGACATTTGTATCTGATCGTCAAACAAGTACTTGTCCATATTGAGAGATATTTCTCTGGAACAGCATTCAAAATCAGCCATTTTGAATACATGTATATATATAACATGATGTATAATGAATATATAAAATTTAAATATAATAAGTCAAAGCATTTAAGAGATATGGCTCTATAAGCCCAATCATTAAAACAAAATGGCCATCAGTCAGCCATTTTGAATTCGATCTGAAAAATAAAATGTGCATCAAGAACCCATAATGTCTAATGTATGTACCAAGTTTGAACGAAATCCGTCCATAAATTCCAGAAATGCTCGATATTTGAAGATTTTTTAGCAAATAAATGGCCATCATTTGGTCATTTTAAATAGAATTGTTAAACCAATATATCTGTATATCTATGACATGATGTATAATGAATATTTAAAATTTGAACATAATCAGTCAAAGCAAGTCAGAGATATGGGTCTAGAAGCCCATTCATTAAAACAAAATGGCGGCCAGCCAGCCATTTTGAATCCGATCTGAAAAATAAAATGACGTGCATCGGTAACCCGTAAAGTCCAATGTATGTACCAAGTTTGAACAAAATCCATCCATAAATGCTTGATATTTGATGATTTTTTTAGCACAAAAATGGCCACCATTCAGTCATTTTGAATAGGATCGTCAAACCAATATATCTGTATATCTATGACACGATGTATAATGAATATTTAAAATTTGTACATAATCAGTCAAAGCAAGTCAGAGATATGGCACAAGAACCACATTCTTTGAAACAAATCTTATCTGAAAAACAAAATTATTTGCATCAATAATTATATCCCATAATGTCTAATGTATATACCAAGTTTGAACAAAATCCATCTGTAAACAGCCGAGAAATGGTTGATTTTGATGATTTTTTAGCACAGAAATAGCCGCCATTCAACCAACTTGAATCAGATCGTGAAACAAAGTGATGTGCATATGTATAATATGATGTATGTGTGAAGTTTAATTATGATTGACCCAGGCAATTCTAAGATACAGGTCCAACAATTAAGTCCCTGTTTTCGGACTGCTTCCGAACGGGGACTAAAAAAAATCCCTGATTATTGTAGAGCCAAACAAAAAAAATCACACTAAAACTAGATCTGCATTGTTAATTTCATTTTTAGTAATTTTTCATTTTTCTGTCAATGTTACATTTACAGTGACTTCAGTAAAAACGTTCACAGAAAGTATTCACGTATGCAAGGTTAACTCTTTGGGTGCCATATTTGTTTCCTCCAAAATGTTGAAGCAACATTTTGCAGATTTTTATGTATATTTTGGACTGAATGAAAAAAATTTCCTATAGTTACATGTCTTGAATAATATTTTTGAGGAAATGTTTTAAAAATTAGGTACATTGTAGGTTTCATTTTGTGGAATGAGGCAACATTTGGCACTAAAAATAACAAATATTGTTTGCAGAACTCTGATATTAATTTCCAAGAAATAAGTCATTTTATTCTGTCATCGTAAATCAGTACTGGGGGAGTAACGGGACTTTGATCAGAAACATAAAGCACTATTAATTATAAAGTTTATTACCTGTATGTAGCACCAAATAAAAAGAGTCATAACATTAAATATAATGTGGGCAGGTGTCAAGGATACGAGGGATAATTTAAGTACGATACAATGCTGCGCAGGAAAACAGTAAAAGTTACAGAATATAAAATCACTTGATTCACCGTTCAGTTCACGATACTGAATCCATACTTGCTCTATAAGTAATACATTACAAAGCTTTAGTGAAATATTTAAACGACCACCAGAACTGTTCATACTACTGTTAGATTATTCTTCTGTTCCTTGGTGCTTTATATGCATATGTGAAGTACTGATGGCAGTGACTCTTTAAAGTGACACAGTCAACACGATGTTTGATAAATGACATATTGCACACGACTTGGTGCGACAATTAAAATGAGTTCCCTCGCATTACCTAAAGTACTTGCGTGCAAACTGTCAACTGAATCAGAGATATACATGTAGAGTAGTGAGGAATCATAAGCATAAGACATAAATAAAAAATAAATCAGCTGTCATTTTTGTTCAAATAAAAACAAATTATGACAAGGACCTACAATCCAATATGTATGCTAATCGCTGAAAAAACAATTCTGAACATATCTAAGCATTAAAGTTAAAGACCAAATTTAAGGACCAAAATGGCTGTCAGTCAGCCATATTTAAGCAAATGCTAAAGAAAATGATTTGCATACGTGTCTTTGTGTTAAAATGTGATCAGTCACACAACTGTAATTAATAATAAAAGCATAGCTTTAGTGAAAATTTCATTCATAAAAATAATAAATTGACAAAAAACTTTCGCCCCCAAGTCTACCTACCATAATTTGAGCAAGATTTGTGTACTTCAGATACAACAAAAACTTGCATTTTAAGTTACACATGTCTCATAGATCCGCTTCTAAGAGAAAATACATTACAATGCTATATGACAATTGGATAAGTAATTCTTTTCTAATAAATAAAGCTTGTCAACCATTTTCTTTAACTGACACAGAGGGCAGGCATCAACCTAAATGTTTCAAAACTTGAATCCATGATAATTTTTTCATTTCACTTGTTAGAACAAGTCCCAACAGCCATCAGACAAATATGTAATATGTGAATAAAAGAACATCATATTAGAGTATACAGTTACATAAAATCAAAGGTAAACATTTCAAGTTTTGAAAAAAAAAAAAAGTATATTTATACTCTCAGCTGTAATTCAGTTCGGGAAGTGTGTCTAAAAATAGAACTATGCAACATAAGAAAGCCAATCCATGAAGCAGCAAATATCCAGCGTTCAAGATGTCTTGAATTTTCTTTTAAATTACTTTTCAGAGCAAATTACTCGCAACAGAGTAAAGGTTTTGAGAAGTGTTGTAGCATATCCAATCAATAACAATAGAACTTGCAGTGCTAAATCTGAGCTGCAATCAAAGACTTACAGTTTAACCTATATCAGTGACCACTTTTAAATAAAGACAAACCTACCCACTGTGACCAAATTTGTTTTAATCCAAATGCAATTCACATGGAAAGTACCCTGTATATAAAGACCACCTACTTAATGTGACCAGCAACTACCCTTTTGACACTGGTTTGGTCGAATAACAAAAATAACTAAAGAAAATTGCATGTTTGGTATATTACATTAGTCTCTAAACTGCCATTTTCAATTAAGACAATCAAGCATTTATTAACCTTGAAACAAATTAATTAGATGAATTCCTGACTTTGGATGGATGGGCGCTAAATAATTGACTGTACATATATTTGCATTTATTTCTATTTTACTTTCATAGATGGTATGTAAATGGTCGTAGTATATGCAAGTCATACAAAACGCCATTAAGTCGCGACACATAGCCTTGAGTGATGGGGAATACACGATAATCAGATTGCACAAGTCAGAATAAAAAATGGAGACAGTACTTGGTTAGGGTGATAAAGTTAGTAGACATAGAGCCCCCAGTTTAAGTTCCTGTAATCGAAACATTGATGCAACAGACGAATTGCAAATATTTTTCTATTACCTTAGAGTGGCTCGGTATCAATTGATACACACAAATAATGGTATGGTCATGGCGGTTTCAGGTGACCTTAGAGCTTTCTATTTGATTGATTTTCAGGTAAACCAAGGCAGATGGGGTGAGCAATGAAATTTTGATGCAGACGGACGGCTGGAAAAACATTAATTCGGTATAATGAGTAGTGATTAAACTGGTGGGGCACACACAATTTATTTGGATGAAAAATTGTATACTGTAGAATACTTTATTTTCGCTTGGAATTTATTTTCACTGAATGGAAGATTCCGTGAAAATAAAATCCAGCGAATATACTTTTTTACCTATATTTCACATTAAATCAGTGAAAATAAATTTCACACAAAACGCCCAAAAAGCCTTTTCAGCGAAAATTAATTCCAGCAAAAAGAAAGTATTTCACAGTATTTGTCACAGTGTTCAGGTGTCCTCTACACCGAATTTAAACATTGCATGTCTTTATTCTCACACCAAGCATTTTCCTTGATACTGTTAACAGGAGTACATAACCCTTTTGTAATTTGTGGTAACGAATACTATAAACTATTTTTTTTTTAATTGAGAGTAATAAAACAGAAACTGAAATAAAATTAGGAAAGTAGCACAATTGCTGCAAATTCTTAATGAAAGCTTATACCATATTTGTTCTATTAGAAGAGCATTTCTAATGGAAATGCATATACGTTGTCAATTGCATTAATTATATACATGATCGTTCAAATATTACTTCTTTTTGCCATAAACACGCCACTATCATGCAAGCATCTAAAAGCTTCTAAAAGCAGTTTTTAACACATACACATAGCGTGGGAATTTTCACAGTCAAGTAAAACATTACATACAGAGTTTTATGAGGTTACTGACATATCACTCCCTTCTCTTATAAAGCAGGTATTTCAAGCAAATGTGGTTTATTTTCTTTGGTTAAACACTTTCTGTTTTAACCTATAACATACACAGCATTCATTTAAACACAACCAATGAACAGACCATTATGATATCAGACCCTGGCAGGATAATAAAGTTAATGCTTTATTTTTTTATTCACTGCAAATCCCTTACTAAAATAGATGATTAATCTCAATTTAGTCTTATATGCATTACTAATGTATGTTTAGTAACAAACAAGGTTTACATATTCATTAGTAATTCAGACCTTATCCTGCCAGCCCCATGTACTTTTACTATGACATGACTGGTTAAGGGTTAAAGGACTAGACCTGGATGAATAGTTGCATGCACATAATTGCAACAACACAGCTACTGTTAACAGGGAACAGAATAGATAGACTTGTACATGTAGAGTAAAGAAGGCTACCTTGTAATTGACCACTTCAATTTACTCCAATTGCCACGCATTCACTCCCCCATGTGTAGGTTAGATCAACTGGAAGGTGAATAACCTCAACAAAAGTAGTAATCAAAATAAACACTTCCTGCAACCTCAGACACGCATTGCATCAATGGAAAGAGATCAATCAGTGAATGAGATGCTGTCTCCACTCGTAAGACATGACCATTCACCTTAAAAGTTAAAAAAAAAATGCTTTCATAGTTACACCCAGAACACGACTCAGACCACTTGAAAACATTTGTACAGGAAGATTACAGAGCAGACGTGCAATCATCCGATAGCAGACCATCAAAGATGAGGATCAAGATAAATCTGAATCTTGCTTATAAATCACACTATTCAATCATATATTTCAGATGTGAACTAAAAGTAAACAAAATAATGGAATAAAGAGTATAACCATATGGTGGTAATCTCTGATTGTGACAGCTATAAGAAGCAAACAACCTACCTAATGGGAATGAGCTGTTACCACACCACTGTAGTCTGTAATGTATTTGACTAACTTGCACATGACCATAAAATCTCCGTACCAACCCCTGGATGCCCTGTCTCAGTAAGTCGTCCATATTTTTTTTTTTAGACACAATAAACTTACATGTTTCATAACAAGTAATACCTTGTCACACAGTTTGAATATAACAGAAAGGACATGAACTAACTCCAAAATCACCAATGGCAGGGAAGGATAGAGAGACTCTGCAAATATTTGCTCTTGGATCAAGTAAGGAACCTCCACTTAGAACCAAATGCAGTGAGTAGAAGAATCAAAGATGCAAGATTTACATTGTCAGTG
The DNA here is from genome assembly GCF_978046115.1 of Saccoglossus kowalevskii. Classification (NCBI taxonomy): domain Eukaryota; kingdom Metazoa; phylum Hemichordata; class Enteropneusta; family Harrimaniidae; genus Saccoglossus; species Saccoglossus kowalevskii. The sequence goes on from NC_140644.1 coordinate 5,132,268, forward strand.
AATTCTTTGAAATATACATAATATAAAAATGCATATATACCTCAGCCACACTTTATATTATATGTTGTTTCTATTTTTATTTCATTTTAAATGCCAAAGTAGATATGTAAAACTTCTTTATGGGGAAAAAAAGTTTTTAATTATCTATATAACTATTCAATTGAAATAAAAATGGTAATAAATAGTCCCCTTGATTCAAACTTTCAACTTTTAATCATTTTTCAGGACTAATTTCAATCAGTTTGTGACAATATCATCATATTTATATATAGCAAAATATGTATGTATGCAAGAAAAAAATGTTACAATACAAAGCTGTTCTTTGATTGGTCAAACTGTGAGGTGTTGGGCTGAGCAGCCAATCAGGCACAAAGTAGCTAAAATGCATTAACCTAGAATCTTTGTGATTTCCAAAATCTGTGAAGGTTAAATATTCAATGGACACAATCAGTAATTGACAGTATATAAAAAATGGCATCAAAATCAGCAGAGTATGAATTATCAGAGAATTGGGTGATGTGGTCGGAAATCGCTGACTGAAGCAAATAATTGATTTACCGTACTGATGAAACCTACCAATAACAAATAGTAGGATTTCTGATAAGATAAAACCATTATGCTAATATACCTTGCTACAAATGGAAGCTGTGCAAGTTTTTATGCTTTTTGTACTTATTATATGTCTCAGGAATTTTGTCATATTTTTCAATCATAATGAATTTCAGGGTAAAATTACAGAAAAAAAATGCAATGCATCTGAAGATGACCAGTATAACATTTTATTTTAATATTGCAGCATTGACATTAGGTTTCAGTAGAAAGTTCCAGTACAAAAGGTTATGTGCGGTCAACATAGTTGTTTATATAAACCTCTCTTTGGGAAACAGAAAATTAAAGCAAAGAATATTAAAGCATCTCACAGCGTTCCGATATGAAATAAACAAATTTTAAAAAATATACAACAAATCACTGTTAATGACATATTTTCTGTATATTTTTATAAATAAAATTACGAGTTGAGTATGGTACAACAAGTGTGAACAAATTTCCATAAGAAAATGATTCAAATCAAATTTCAGTTTCCATAAGAAAATGATTCAAATCAAATTTCAGTTTCCATAAGAAAATGATTCAAATACCAATGTAGTTAGTATTTATGTAGCCAAGTTAGTCTAATAGATATTCAAGCAAATGAACTGTTTGCTGGAGGTAATATACCACAAGATTTTGTACAGAGAAGCATGCAAGTAATGCATCAATATTTAATATTCATATTAATAAGAACAAGCAACCATAAACTAGCTACTGCAAATGGGAGACATACTAATCCCAAAACACCTTTAGAAAATAGAATTTGTGGTAAATGCTCATTTCAGGAAATCAAAGATGAAACCACACTTTTTCATGGAATGCCCCAAATATCTATCACTTTGGAAATATTTGTCGACAGCAAGGTTTCCCATCAAAATACAAACCAATCTCCAAACAATTTATTCATTTATTGCAAAGCATAGATAAAAATATTATCAAATCTGTAAGAGAATTTGTACACAATGCGTTCTTACTTAGAAATGAAAAATGTAAGTAATCTTATCCACAAATGATTTCAAACACAAAAAGAAAATTACTGCATCTCCAAAGTACTAGTACATCACGATGTAATAAATAGTGTAATGTAGAAATAGTTTGGCGTACCATCCAGATAGCAGGGGGTAAGCTGTTTAACGGGTAATATCAAAAGGAGAGGTCTGATTACTGACGAGAATAAGGGTATCGATGATAATGGAGATACGAAAGTTAATATCTGTTGAGCAAATTTGTTGCGATAAACTGTAAACTCGATGCGCCATTAAATAATGCATAGAGTGAGAACTTTGGAATCAGTACGACACTCAATTTCAAAAACTGTTTGCAGGTTACGTATAGTAAGAAAAAAACTATAGGCCCCTTTATATCCATGTTCCTCTCCCCAGACAAGTAGGATAAACACACGTATAACCTTGCATCTCTGCAGTAAGATGGTGTAACATTCTTTTCATAGAGTAGGGTAAGGATTTACAAGAGGTTCACAGCATGGTGTCGTGACCTATAGGGTCAACAGACAGCTAGCATCACATAGCTATAAACAAAGACATACAACATGCATGTACTCTTTTCTCTAGTCTACCGAATTCATTCTTACTCAGGTTACATCATCAGAAACATGAGTCGGGTAGCCTGTGACCAAATATGTGGATTGTTAGACAGTGTGATTACGCTTGTTACATGTATGTTGAGTGCTAGACTGATTACACTTGTTACATGTATGTTGAGTGCTAGACTGATTACACTTGTTACATGTATGTTGAGTGCTAGACTGATTACACTTGTTACAGATATGTTGAGTGCTAGACTGTGATTACACTTGTTACATGTATGTGGATTGTTAGACAGTGTGATTACACTTGTTACATGTATGTTGAATGCTAGACTGATTACACCTGTTACAGGTATGTTGAGTGCTAGATTGATTACACTTGTTACAGGTATGTTGAGTGCTAGACTGATTACACTTGTTACATGTATGTGGATTGTTAGACCGTGTGATTACACTTGTTACATGTATGTTGAATGCTAGACTGATTACACCTGTTACAGGTATGTTGAGTGTTGGACTGATTACACTTGTTACATGTATGTGGATTGTTAGACAGTGTGATTACACTTGTTACATGTATGTTGAATGCTAGACTGATTACACCTGTTACAGGTATGTTGAGTGCTAGAATGATTACACTTGTTACATGTATGTGGATTGTTAGACAGTGTGATTACACTTGTTACATGTATGTTGAGTGCTAGACTGATTACACTTGTTACATGTATGTTGAGTGCTAGACTGATTACACTTGTTACATGTATGTTGATTGCTAGACTGATTACACTTGTTACATGTATGTTGAGTGCTAGACTGATTACACTTGTTACAGGTATGTTGAGTGCTAGACAGTGATTACGCTTGTTACATGTATATCGAGTGATAGACTGATTATGCTTGTTACAGGTATGTTGAGTGCTAGACAGTGATTACGCTTGTTACATATATGTTGAGTGCTAGATGGTGTGATTATGCTTGTTACATGAATGTTGAGTGCTAGGCAGTGTGATTACGCTTGTTACATGTATGTTGAGTGCTAGGCAGTGTGACTACGCTTACATGTATGTGAATTGTTAGACAGTGTGATTACGATTGTTACATGTATGTTGAGTACTAGACGTTGTGATTACGCTTGTTACATGCATGTTGAGTGCTAGGCAGTGATTACGCTTGTTACATGTATGTTGAGTGATAGACTGATTACACTTGTTACATGTATGTTGAGTGCTAGACTGATTACACTTGTTACAGGTATGTTGAGTGCTAGACTGATTACACTTGTTACATGTATGTAGAGTGCTAGACAGTGTGATTACGCCTAATTGGTGCATGCAGAGTGCTAGACTGTGATTACGCTTGTTACATGTAAGGTGCTAGACGATGTGATTACGCTTGTTACATGTATGTTGAGTGCTAGACTGTGATTACGTTTGTTACATGTATGTTAAGTGCTAGACTGTGATTACGCTTGTTACATGTATGTTAAGTGCTAGACTGTGATTACGCTTGTTACATGTATGTTGAGTGCAAGACTGTGATTACGCTTGTTACATGTATGTTGAGTGCTAGGCAGTGATTATGCTTGTTACATGTATATCAAGTGATAGACTGATTATGCTTGTTACAGGTATGTTGAGTGCTAGACAGTGATTACGCTTGTTACATATATGTTGAGTGCTAGACTGTGATTATGTCTGTTACATGTATGTTGAGTGCTAGGCAGTGTGATTACGCTTGTTACATGTATGTTGAGTGCTAGACGATGATTACGCTTGTTACATGTATGTAGAGTGCTAGACGGTGCGATTACATCTGTTACGTGTTTGTAGAGTGCTAGACTGTGATTATGTCTGTTACATGTATGTTGAGTGCTAGACGGTGATTACGCTTGTTACATGTATGTCGAGTGCTAGACGGTGCGATTACATCTGTTACGTGTATGTAGAGTGCTAGACTGTGATTATGTCTGATACATGCTTGGAAGTCACATATTCTATATACCTGCATACAATGTCCACAACCTGCAATCCAACAAAATCCTGATCAAATAATATTAAAAATATTCTACTCACCAACTGAGGCAGTTTGAGAGGAGGCAGCGTTTTTTTGATAGAAGCCTTGTCCGTTCTACCTTGCCTATAATTAATATCTGATTTGCGACTCTCGGACTCCACGATCACACCATTGAATGTTGTTTTAGTGGTTGATTCGGATGGCTTGGCAGTGTTAGCTGGCGATGGTGTTGAGAGTTTACTACTGTCATTATCACAATTCACCAAATCCTTCAGCGGAGATATAACCTTGGCCATTTCAGGTGTCATCTGGGCAAACAAGGATGGCCTGGGATATGGAGGGGGAAAACCATCTTCCTTTTTAATTGGGGTAGACTCTTTTGGGGATTTCATGAAAGGTTCAGTGTCTAGTCTATTGCCACTTGAGTGAGAATGTTCAGTTCTGGGAGGGCTAACAGTATGTGAGGACAACAATGACGATGACTTATCATCTTTTCTTTTCGCGCTGTCAGATGAATGTTTGTTATCAATGTGAGCTAGAGTAGTATTGGTCTCGGACGCGGAGGAGATATGATGTGAAGCGTTATGTTTTTTCACCTTGTTCTTGTCTACGGACAACTTCCTCTCACTTGGTCGGTGAGACTTTTTGCGGCTGGCTTTGTGATCTGCCGTTTTGGGCTTGGTTTCTGTTTTCATTTTAACAGAAGTAGCGGCACTACAATGACCAGGCATCATGGCCTTGTCAGTACCATTGTGAGTAACCCCACTTGGAACAGTGAAGATTTCGTCATTACCCTTGCCTACAACAGGTGTCGGAGGTTGTTTAGGGATTCCAAGCAACAGATAATTACTCCGTTCAGTCAACTGGTCCTTCACAGTCTCATAGCTTCCAAGTGTGTTGTGTATCATTTTGCTCATATCATCGATAGGTTTGGCTACCTGTGAATGCAACAAAAATAGACTGAGTACTCATTATTCTCAGACTAACACATGTGATTGTATGCCACAAAGCACAGTCAAACTTTTGCCAACAGCAAATTTTATGGTATATTTTGTGGGAATATATATAAATGGATGCTGAGATTTTGTTGAGAGTGAGAGAGAGTGAGCACTCGTCTTCCCCCTCAAATAGTGGTCCATTCTCTCTCACGTAGTTCCACTGAATACATGACCTACTCAATCATAGTATTTGGAACAGCAGATCTATGCTCTCTCTGTCTCTGTAGTAAATTTAGATTTTTTTTTAATTTATTAAAAATCTCAAGACGAATTATTAAAAATTACATTATGATTTATGTTCTCAATTATCCTATTTGCAGACAGAAAATCTAGAGCGCACCAATGAGATGCGATGATAAGAGATAAGAGAACTCCGTAGTGATGCATCTGGTCAGAGAGCTCCCTTGAATTAATATTTTTGACAAGCAGAATAGAGTATTTTTAATTTGTAGAATTTGATTTTGACAGCTAAAAGTTGACAAGAAGGCATAGTTTCAAACATCCATGCTAGTCTTTAAAACGACTTGCAAACAGATTTACTCAAATCAAAGTGTTAATCCAAACTGTTAGTGACATTACTGTTTTTTTCACGGCATGCAATCATGTGGTAACGCTTGTTTTCATACCAAGTAAAGGGTTGGTTATTTACATTACATGTCCCAAGATGCATTGGTACAATACCAGGCAACGCAAAGCCGTATTTTCAGCCACATGAAAAGACACTCTGCTCAAAAAGCTTCTAAAAATTTCACTGCTTAAAATTCTCTTTGCAAATTTTTTGAAAATTAATTTTTTACAGAAATAAAGTGGTTTGCAGTACATAAAGTAAGAATAAAGTATTTTACAGTACTAGGCAGAATTTGATACATCAAAAAACCTGTCAACAAACAAGCTGCTCTGTGATTGGTCTGACTGTCAGGTGTTTGAATTGGATAGCCAATCAGGCACAATCTTGCATTGACTTCAAATTTGTTCAAACAAACGTACACGTAAGTTGAAGGGTTACTAATATGATGTGTTTTTTTGTCATTATCACTCAGTTAGATGAAAAAAAATTGTCAGGCCAGAGTGACTGGAAATGCTGTGTAGTTATGTCATTTAGACAAGAGTTATTTGGATAAGCCTAAGAAAAAGAAAACTCCACAGACAGCAATACTGAAACACATTACCGTACCTTAACTGGGTTACCAAACAAAGGAGCATTATCAATTGGCTCCTTTTTCATGGTTGTGTGCATTTCATGCCGTCTCATTCGGTCCAACTCCTTCATTCTTTCCCTGTCCTTGTCAGGAGTAGATCTGGAATAACAACAATCACATGTTTAGCAAAAAGCTAATGTACTGACATTGTGCTGAAGGCTGCCCATATCATATCATATGGAGTGATATTTATGTGACATTTCAAGTATGAAACAAACAGCCTGTCGGCTGAGATAGCTCCGCTGTTAGCAATGCACATGGCAATTAAAGAACAGAAGATATCATTAGAAAATGAACAAATCTGAGAGAGGTCCACATGTAGTACCTATATGTATAATATATCAAAGCAATTGGACTTGCGGTTTTCAACAAGAAGTCGAAAATATCACTTTTTACCAAAAATTACAAAAATATTCACCGAAATTAGAGAATTAAAGATATCATTACAAAATGAACAAATCTGAGAGAGGTCCACATGTAGTACCTATATATGTAATATCAAAGCAATTGGACTTGCGGTTTTCAACAAGAAGTCGAAAATATCACTTTTTACCAAAAAGTACAAAAATATTCACCAAAATTAGAGAATTAAAGATATCATTACAAAATGAACAAATCTGAGAGAGGTCCACATGTAGTACCTATATATGTAATATCAAAGCAATTGGACTTGCGGTTTTCAACAAGAGGTCGAAAATATCACTTTTTACCCAAAATTACAAAAATATTCACCAAAATTAGAGAATTGAAGATATCATTACAAAATGAACAAATCTGAGAGAGGTCGACATGTAGTACCTATATATGTAAATATCAAAGCAATTGGACTTGCGGTTTTCAACAAGAAGTCGAAAATATCACTTTTTACCAAAAATGACAAAAATATTCACCAAAATTAGAGAATTAAAGATATCATTACAAAATGAACAAATCTGAGAGAGGTCCACATGTAGTACCTATATATGTAATATCAAAGCAATTGCACTTGCGGTTTTCAACAAGAAGTCGAAAATATCACTTTTTACTAAAAATGACAAAAATATTCACCAAAATTAGAGAATTGAAGATATCATCATGAAATGAACAAATCTGAGAGAGGTCTACCCAAGGTACATATACACCAAGTATCAAAACATTCAGGCTTGTAGTTTTCAAGAAGAAGTCGAAAAAGTAAAACATTGACACGAACGACGACGGACGACGACGACGACGACGGACAATCACTCATATGATAAGCTCCGCTCGACAAAGTCGACAGCGGAGCTAATAAAGCCTACGGCTCTGTAAATATTCTTTCAAACAGGAAACATGTTTATTCGTTACATTCTTCTTTTATTTCTGAATGCTGATTTTTTTAATCATTTTTTAGTGTAATTCTTTTCTCTCTTTTTTTTCCTGTGGAATGAATGATTGTTTTTCTGACAAATCCCTTGGTGTGATAAGAATACGAATGTTGACACACTTGACGAAGGCTTTCTGATCCCATAATCAATCAATTAAACAATTGACTGACTGCACAATTGCAGTACACCGTGCATGCCGCAGCAAGACTATATATCAAGCCCTCATAATAACTAAAAAATCAGATGTTTTAATTGACACGATAGAAGGGGTATGGATACAATATCATGCTTTGAGTTTATCAGTGATGATGGTCTTTGATTAGAATTTTTTTTTTATTTTAAATACTCATTTATGTATTTGATAAGACACCGATACATTAGTTCAGCAGTATAAACACAAATATCTACAACTATCATTTACTATTTTTAAAAATAATCTTCATATTCAAAGTATTTTATTGAATGAATATCTACAGCACAGTACAGTTTATTTTATCAAATTCAGGAAATGAGCTATTTTGAAATGAATAAAAAAAAAATTTAACTAGATCTAGTTCAGTAAGTATATAAAGTGCCACAGTCAACTTCTGTTATCTTATACAAATTGGATCCTCATAATTGTTTTGACATTTTTCAAATATTTGAATAAAAAATTGTGGCCAATGAGAAATTATGTTGATTTCAGTTTAAAATTAACTGAGAAATTAGAAGGGAATTACTGAAAAATAAGCAAAATGTTGCAATCCAATTTTGACATGGAAAAACTGGGATGTTCAAATCTGTACAATTTTTCCATATTTAGTTCAAAAATTCTCCCAAATTATGGCCATTTTGTTCAAAATGACCAATTCTGGTATAAAATTTAGTTTGCTGCAGATAATAATGCACTAAAGTTTTGACAACAAGAATTACAGCAATAATTATAAACCCTTTTATAATGATTGGTGATCCTCAACAGCAATGTACGGTGTCAATAAAACAGCGCCCTCATTAGTCCAAGTTTGTACTCATCAGCTTCAATATACACTGAAAAAGTAGACACCTTATTCAATGCAATACAAGAATCCCTCAGGGATTTATGTAAAAATAATTGCTGGTAAAACTCTACAGCCTGGGGTAAATACAGTGAAGCTAGTCACCCAGTCGACATGACAACAATGATCTGGACATTGAGGCCAGTAAGGGAATCCCAGTAGATAGGTATATGATTGATGAGGAAATCCACCTAACAAACTATTAAGCATGCATTGAGAGCGGGTACAGCTGTCTGAGTTTTATTTTTAGTTTTTATTAACATTAAGCTGTCACGACTTATTCTAGGAATTTTGAGCTAAAATAAAAAAAAATACTGATTTACATATAAAATGAAGAAATGCAGATATTTTCGATTGCTTGAATTGTGATTCATGATTCAAATGCTGGAATCCGAGTTTAGTCTGATATAAGAGGGGTAAGGTATGGAGGTAGCTGGGATGACATTTGTGGTACTGAAGAGAGTGTAACGCTGTGTAAAATGAAAGAGTAAATGAAAGATACTGTAAATCACATAGAATTTAATACAGTAAATATCAGTCAATACTTTTGAATGTAACCCTACAAGTAAGGTGTAAATGAAAGCTACTCTAAATCAGATAGAATTTAATACAGTAAATGTCAGTTAATAATTTTGAATCCATCGATCCGAAAAATAATTATGAGATTTCTGATTTAAAACAATATTTAAAAGGTAATAACAAACACAAGACTACTATACATTTTGACCTTTAGAAAGTAGGTCACCATCTTGAAGCAATCCATTAACAATTGATGCTGCCTAATGGTTTTGACATTGTATTCAATATTTTAATTGTTAAACTGACAGTCCGGTTGATGTTATAACAACAAAGCCAATAACTTGGCTACTGTATCTGGGTTAGTTTATCAACCTACAAGCCCCAGTAATGTGCTTTATACATCAGCATGCCTTCTAACAGACCTGATTTTGTAGGGATCTCAAGTCAAAAAGGAACCCTCAAAATTATTGGGTATGCTTACTGATTGCAGTGTAGAGGGGTTTTCCAGATAAAGACTGTATATGGTTGTATAGGTGACTTGAGGTGAAAAGAAAATGGGTGGCTGCTCATTTCCTTCGTCTTGCATGTAATATTTATTTTGTTTACAAAATGTATTTTTCATTTTACTAAATTACAAATTCTGTTTTCATATATCACTTTATATCGATACAATATATTCTGTTGCGTTAATGAGGTGCCAAGAAAGGAGCACTAGTTGTGTCACAACAAATATATTCACATCAGTGTCATATCAGCTTTAATAGAGGGCATACTGTCAAATCTGATGTTTTTATATCTCTTGGTTTAACATATATTTTTAGACATGACCATTTCAGACTGCTGGCATAAATACATTTTGCATTAATGACCATGATGTGTAATTTGCATATAATAGAAAAATATTATCACTCTGAAACTAAACTACCGGTATATGTTAAAATTTCAACAATTTGCAACAGTAATATTAGGTTTCATATCAATAAAAAATATACAACATGTTCAGTCAATGTCACTAAAAAAAATTTCTAAACTATGTGATTTTTTCCATGACATTTTATTTCACACTTATAAAATATTTTCTGTTGAACCCAGATCTTATTTTATTTCCTACATTTGTTTCAAAATTACCGGTACCTTTTAACATTTCGAGATGCAACAATTTTTATTTATTTGTTATTTTTGTGATGTAAATAGTAAATTTAACAGAAAACACTTTCACAATCATTAAATAAAAATCAGACATTTTGAGGGAAAAAAAAGACTGATTGCTGATGTTCGATGAAAATCAGGTAAGATCCCATTTGTGTCTATTTTTGCACTCCTATCTGAAGCCTAACAATAGGTACACACTACAAGGTTATCATATGTTTGTAGAGCTGATTGATAGAACTGACAGACTCAAGTTGAGTGGATAATACAGACCATGACACCATGGGTATCAATGAGATCTTCAAATCAGTGATATCAGATGATAACCTTTTTATCACATGACCAATTTCGAGAACCAAAAAAAAAAAGAGAAATTTGACAGAACTACCAGTCATATGCTAATAAGGCACAACAAGTAAGCATATAACACACCATGCGCTCAGTTATAATAAACTAATCAGAGGTAAACATGTAATTGCATTACATAGTCCCTGTGAGGTATTAAATATACATAGTTTGAACACAAACAAACAGCCTATGTCAGAGATGTGGCTTTGGAAGAGCATTCATTAAAACAAAATAGCAGCAGTCATCTATTTTTATTCTGATTTAAAAAACAAAATGAAATGCATCAAGATCCCATAATGTCCTATAGTGTATACATGGCCAAGATGGCACAGATCCTTGATTTTGATGAATTTCAAGCACAAAAATGGCCACCATTTGGCCATTTTAATTGGATTGTGAAACAAATTGATGTGCATATGTCTCATATACATGTACATTGTATGTATGTTTGAATTTGGAATGTGATCCGGTACACACACACACAATCCATAAGTTTTTTCATTTTGGGCATTGTCACAGGCAACAGGCACTAGTTAACAGCAGCTAGGACATGCAGCTAGTTTCTTGGGAATATGCTGTCATAGCAACGTCAGATAGGAAACCAGGTTGCCAAGAAAGATGCACACAATTAGTGGGTTTGTGTTGACACATGCCTGGTTTGTAAAGACACAGCAGTATATATTATTGTTAAGTTTGTTCATATGATATCACAGCTGGAGATATTAATATTACAATTAGTAACAAATTATTCGCATGACTTATTTATAGCTCGGCAATCATGTATATTAATTCATTTTGAGCATTACATTTAGCGCCTTATTCAGCTTACTAACTTTGACAAATGCTCATTAAAATCCAACTTAACTAAATTTTATTTATAGCCACAATGGCAGACTAAATTATAAAAATGCTTATTTTAAAATAAATTTGTTTTATTTGCAAATTATAATTTTCTTTATCACTCAATATACAATGTGTCATATAACATTTTATAAATATGTTACTTTGATTCTAGAATAGATGTTATGATTATTATGCATAAGGTAAAGCATGTGGTTAACCATTTCACCACTAGTATTTATAGTCCACACTTTCCTTCAGAAGATTGGGACAAAAATAACCAAAAAGTAAAAACAGAAAATTGACTGAAATTTTGTTTGTTGGCTTTAAAATTAGGGTTCATTTCTAGAAATATTGAAGAATATGTGAAAAGGTTGCAGAAAAATTTGGGTGAGAAAGTCTAGTGGTGAAAAAGTTAATGTAAAAAACCTGTTAAAAGATATACTGTGGAAAAAAAATGAAGCAAATGCAATAAGAACCGTACCTACCCAATATTTTGTTAGATTAGATGATTTAAACTCACTCATAAGTATGCAAACATTCAACTATGGCATTATTCAATACATATTCACATTTATTTATCACTATCATGAAGAAAGCTGTTTAAAAATATCTCTTGTGTTGTATTATGTTACGAGAATGAGCACCTAGGCAGTCTAACATCCACCTGTTGTTTCTCACAAAACCATTGCTTTTCCAGCAAAAATGTTGGAGCAGAATTTTGCACATTTTTATGAATTTTCAACAATTTTTTGTTAATTTCATACCAAAGAAACACAATTTCTATTGACATTCAAGTTGATTGGTAAACAAAATGAGAATACATGTCCATTGTTATACAGTTTAACATCCTTAACACCCCAACCCTGTCAACCACCAATATATAATATAAAAACATTTTTGTGAAAGAATCGTTAGTTACAATATTTAGTTACATTGCTTACATTCGTCTTAATAAACATTTTGTACAAAGTAATTACGTCTACTATGAACCATGTTTAGCACTTATAACATTTCTTTGAAAGGTGATTCTAAAAAAAAAGCTACATGTACAAGCAAAAAAAAAAAGATGGCCGCCCTCAATAATTGAGGTCAGTGACCTTCGGTCATTGTTGTATCTTATAAAAAGATAATTCTAGTGGCTCATTATAAGTTTGGTGAGTTGTTGACAAAATTTTAGCTTGCAAGAATATTTAATGTATTGACTTTCAGGTAATCACAATAAACAAAGCAACAAACAAACAAAAATATGTTTTTATGCAAGCTGCATAATAAGCTGCATGTTTACTAGCAATGTATGTCGTTCTATTTTTCAAAAATGAAAAAAGATTATTAATATAATTCATTCTTGCTTATTTTTAATTGATTATTTCAGCCAATAAAATAATTGTCATCACCTGAAAGTGAATGAAGGTAGATATTTAAATTGATATTTATATTAATTCAATATGTTTTAAATTTATGCACCTAACACAACCAGAGATTGGTATAACTCTAATCCCATACATAAAAGCTGAACCGTTATTTGGGAAGGAGTAGGAGGTTGTATCTTAGAATGAGATACTTGGAATAAAAATTACAGAGTTTCAGATTGCCTGGTTGCTTAGTTACCTTGAGCACAGTGTTGAGTCAAGGTTGAGTCGCTTCCAGGCAGCAGGAAATACTGCAAAACAATTCACTGGCATTCAATTTCATTTAATATTTCACTATTTTGATGTTTTCAGCTATTTCACAAACTTGTCAGGGAAACAATGAGTTCTATTGTTATTTCCACATTTCATGTTACCAGTGAAAATAGTAAAATTAAAACCCAGTGAATAATTAATGCACTACAGTATTACTCAGCATTGTTGGTATCCACCTTTCATTTGGAATACACAAAATGTGTTTTCCATTTGTACACACATTGGAGTTTATAAATATAATATAATTAATTCATGTTTTGGTTGTTACTGACATGTATTTTTTTCTGCCTTTTCTTTCTGTATTCTTAAACCATTTCCAACCCCCAACTCCATACATACACACTTGGCAGCATAACACCCAGGAGAATTAGAAACTCTTCAATACCCTAAGCACGTTCTCATTGCTACACAACCCCCGACACTTGTTAATATACATACAGGATCTAGATATCAGATGACAGAACACAGATGCACCAAGTAATTCAATTCATTCAATACCAAAATACTGCAATGCATTGAAGATCAGTAATCTGAAATTGAAATCTGAGATACTGACTGGAGCATATTGTTGGAATACAGTTAACAGACAGTTATACGCGCGACACTGACTGAAGCATATTGTTGGAACACAGGTAACAGACAGTTGTACTCAAAGACATTCTAATCCCAGTTCAATGCACATACCCCTGGGTAACTTCTTTCTAGTGCTTTAAGCACTGTGAAATATATGTATGTTAGAATCCTACAAAAACGTATTCAATAAATCATGGTTACATACGGCTTACTATATAATCTAGACCACAAATCGCCCCGAGTGCGAGTGTGTGTGCCAAAATGCAATTGCTTATTCCATCAGCACTACAACCTTTACAGAGTTCTCTTAACCAGGGTATGAATTTTAACAAAATTTATTGGAAGCCTGCTGGGCTACCAGTTTTATGAGTTGCTAGTCAAATAACAATATTGGGTAATCCATTATGTCTAGTAGGTACTTAGAGCCATGCAAAATAGTGTGAAGATAAATAAATGATGTATTGCTCAATTTGTGTAAAAAAAACACATACCTTTGAAGACAGACAGATTCATTTAAAATCAAATTATATTTATTTTTTTTGGTAAATTTCATTAGAAGTCCAATTGTGCGACTAATTTTGAAAAATGGTAAGCCCAGTACAAAAATTGGTAGTCTTGTGCTATTGTTACTTTCAGGCACTGATAACCATACAAGTATAATAATATAATAATAATAATAATAATAATGAATTTATTGCATCCTTAGAAATAATTTCCATTGGTTGAACAGCAATAAAATTTTAGTAATAAAGTACAATACATATAAAATTAAAGTAAAAGTAAAATGTCAGTTATTGATATTTCTGATTTCAAATATTTTGTATAAGTATTCACCAACTTGTCTTATTAGTACGTCTTCTCTTGAACTCATAATATATTTAAATATCTGGTTATCACTTTTCAATTCTTCTGGAATACTGATATTATTAAATAGCTTTTGTCTTTCTGTTTGGTACCTAAGACATTCCATGAAGAAATGTTCTTCATTTTCAATTTTGATCTGGGAACATTGCTTACAGATTCTGTCTTCTAAAGGTATTTTGGGTTGGGTATGTCTACCCTTCTCAATTTCTAATACATGACTGCTTATTCTGAAACGAGTCAATAAGATTTTATGTTTCAGATTACATAAAAGCAAATATGGTTCAAAAGTGTATGAGTCTTTAAACTTTATATACGTTCTCAGTTTTCTATTATCATTTGTTACACTCAACTTCCAGAACTCTACATACCTTTGTTGGATGTTGTTTCGTATGTTTTTTATTTTACTGTGTGGTAATTTTTGAGGTATGACAGACGAGGACAAGTTTGTAATATTTTCGGAGACCATGTTTTTTACTGATGTAAACCAATTTAAATTTTGTTGTTTTTGTTCTTCAAAGGCTTGTTTTGTAATATTACTGTCTGGTAAGGCATTAATACGATACCAGTATTTAATAAGATTTTCCTGAATATCTATAAGTAATGGGAATTCACCAAGTTCAGCTCTGCATGCTGCGTTTGACGAGAATTTACACACACCTAGTATTTGTTTGCAGAATTTCAAATGTAACTGTTCAATTGGTGTTTTGTCCCATCTATTATTGTCTAGTATGTCATGTCCCCAAGTTGTTGATCCATATAACAAAATTGGTTTAATACATATCTGAAAAAGGTGCATAAATGTTCTACAGTCAGTCTCTCTTGGCATTGCTTTCAACAGTGCATACATTGCTCTAGTAGCTTTGTTTGTTAAACATTGTCTTGTTTCTTGGAACTTTCCATTTGATTGTAAAGTTATACCTAAATAAATATAAGAATTGACACAACTTATATTTTGTTCTTGGAATTGAAATAACTCTCTCTTTCTCATTGTTCCCTTTTTGAAAATCATAACTTTGGTTTTATTAAGATTTACCTGGAGTTTCCATTTGTGGCAGTATTCAGATAGCTTATTTAATGCATTTTGCAAACCTAATTGTGTTGTTGAAATCAATACTAGGTCATCTGCATAAAATAGAGAGTTAATTTTATAATTATTTAATGTTACCTGGTTTACTGAATCTTTTAATGTGTCGTTCAAGTCATTAACATAATTTATATGAATAGTATATGAATTTCAACACAGCTCTTATCCAAAGTTTTTTCACACAATACCTCGTAAGTTTAAGAAGTTTGAAATCTTTGTAGAACCCCAATCTAGCCACTACTTGTGGTCGGTTAGAAACTCCTTGGGTTATGATCACAAAAATTAAACATACTAGTGTGAAAAATTATTTTTCTTAGGTCTCCATTGAATCAAAAGTACCAGAGGGTCTCATTTTTTTATTGCACATTTTTGTTGATTCTGTTGACAGAAGAACTCTTCTGTATGCTATTCACATTTTGGGAATTCTTCTAAACAAAGAGCATAGTTAAACTACACATGGTTTGCCCATCAATTCTGGCAATTCATAGCATTCCATTTCCTCAATTTTGCACAACAATTGATATGATGTCAAACTTTATCTATAATCCTTTGCTGAAGAATCGAGATGGTAAAAAGTTGAATATCTAAGGAATGAAAAATGATATAAAATTAACTATAACTGAATTCTCCTATATTTGTGGAGCTCTTTCATCTGGAAGTTTTATGTTGTTTGCCTAGACAGCCCCTTTAAGCAATTAAAATGTTGGTATGATTATGTAAAAAAAACATTAGTAACTATAGAAACCATTCTTGAAGTACACAGACCCTATCAAATAACTGAAATTTTGTAACATAATGATACCATAAAGCAGAATAGCTAAATAAATAACATTAGAAGTCACCCTGTTTAATGTATGTTGATATAAATTAAGATTTAAGCGGTCAGGTCAAACCACTTTACTATGGCAGCAGGTATGGTAATTACTAAAGGTCGCTAGGAGTTTCACAAAACTTATAGACATCCAGTGAATAGCAAACCGAAACCTGATGGCCTGTATACCGTATTTGCTCTATTAGAAGTACATATACTCACGTAAATCACACAGGTATGCCTATCCATGGTTAAAATAAGTTTAATATTTTAACAAATCACAAATCAGTTATTTTTTCAAAATGTCCGTATTTGGTTCAATCATTTAAGACAAAGAACCTAAGCATTTTCTGTTGAATTTATTATTTTACATCTAGAATATAGTGAATAATTAGAAATGTCCAATGTCGCTAGTTGTCATTTTGGACAAAAAGTCCTAAGCCACTTTTGAGACAACTAAACTTCTTAGTATACTACTTCTGAAACCCCCATCCACACACCCATTATAATATCTAAATCAAACCTATCTTATTTGTGATTATGTTATCAGAAGAAGTGAATGTGACCTTTATAATCTGAAGTATTTTTAAAGGACAACTGTTCAGTATACATTTCAACTTATTTAAGGACAGAAAGTGAAGACATTATAAATATTGTAGTCTAACCCAAGCTGAAAAAGCAGGGTGTGAATTAACTGTAGCCCAAGGCACACAGACTACCAAATCTTGTTTCGGGGCTGCCATTCTCCAAAAACAGTGACCAAACCAGACATTTATGTAGTTACAAAATATTAGTATTTCGTTTTAACACAATTTTAGCAAAATGACATTTATTTATTTTTTATTCACACTTGCATGGCTATAGGCACAATGTACCTACTAATCCTGAGGGAATACCAAATAATCCCAAACTTCACAGTAACCTTTGAGAAATCTTTGTAGTTCATAAATAAACACTGACTGGTTGTTATTACTAAAATGGCTGCCAGTCGGCCATCTTGAATCAGATCATGAAACAAATGCATGTCTGATATGATGTAACGTGTACCCAAGTTTAAAAATTGATTGGTTCAGGCATTTAGATCTATAGATAATCAAAACAAAATGGCTACAAGTGGCCATTTTTAACCTGATCCGAAAAGGTCCTATTATGTTCAATGTATGTACATAGTTCAAACCAAATCTGCCAACACATGGCGGAGATTTGATTCAGGAATGATGAAAATGTGTGATTTTAATATACTTTTGGCCTCAAAATGGCTACCATTTGACTGTCAGGAAATGGAATCATGTAACAAATGTATATGCGTATATCTGATATAATAATGTCTTATGCATGTGTAGGTCTGAATTTGATCGGTCCAAGCATTTGTGAGATACTGATTATATCACACACACAAACCATACAGACACACTATCTGTCATTTCCATACCAAGTTCAATTTAAATTTGTTAAAGCATGCCAGGGCAAAGGTAATACATCAAACTGACAATCACACGTCTCCCAAATATGTTGCCATTTCCACCAACTGTGGCAATAAACATGTCTGAAAAATGACACACATACAGATGGATTCATATGAACGGATCTAAATTATCATCCCTATTTTCAAGCATATCTGAGACTAAAAACAACTAGAACCAGTTTGAAAACTGCCTTTTGTTTTTTAACAATAAACAGTCAAAACTATTTCATTTTACTCTTAGCAAAAATTCAAATCTTCCTGATATTTCTGTTTCTATTTTCTGTCTGTGTGCCAACCACCCCCACCCCACCCCCCTCAATCATGTTGATGACAACAGCATCCATTGACAAATGAAATATTGGGTTAGAGAATAAAAATGATCAGTTGTATCATGGTAATGGTATCCACTGAAATACACACATCTGCAATTAGAGAAAAATAAATACCTGAATTTGTGTTTCAATAACATCTTCACTCCAGACAATACACAATCAGAGAGTTAATGTACAAATACAGGGTTGCCTTACAAGGTCAACTTGAACTGTAGGTGGTGAATTTGCACTAATTTTGTATCATTTGATGCACTGATAACAGACAGGTAGAAAGAAAATACCGATAGCAGACAGTTAATTTTCCCCTTGTCATCCTTCTGGCAAAAAACCTGTAACTTTACATACAGCAAGAAATTGTATTCAACTATCCAATTTTTGTAGTGGAAAAGACAGGAGGGAATCACCCCACACGCAGTTCTGCTGACGAAATGTCAATTGTTATCATAGTATCAATGTAATCAGTATAATAATTAACTTTAGGTTTTCAATAACAAAAAGCGGCTGACTATGCTGTCCATACCGAACACGAAGTACTGACAAGAATAACACTTTTAACCCTTATTATGAGCCATAGATTTCCATATACGGTATAACACCTATTTTGAGGCATAGATTTCCACATATGTTTTAACACCTATTTTGAGCCATAGATTTCCACATACGTTTTAACACCTATTTTGATCCATAGAATTCCACATATGTTTTAACACCTATTTTGAGGCATAGATTTCCACATATGTTTTAACACCTATTTTGAGCCATAGATTTCCACATACGTTTTAACACCTATTTTGATCCATAGAATTCCACATATGTTTTAACACCTATTTTGAGGCATAGATTTCCACATATGTTTTAACACCTATTTTGAGGCATAGATTTCCACATACGTTTTAACACCTATTTTGAGCCATAGATTTCCACATACGGTATAACACCTATTTTGAGGCATAGATTTCCACATATGTTTTAACACCTATTTTGAGCCATAGATTTCCACATACGTTTTAACACCTATTTTGATCCATAGAATTCCACATACGTTTTAACACCTATTTTGAGCCATAGATTTCCACATACGGTATAACACCTATTTTGAGCCATAGATTTTTACATACGTTTCAACACAGCCATAAATTTCCACATATGTTTTAACACCTATTTTGATCCATAGATTTCCACATACGGTATATAACACCTATTTTGAGCCATAGATTTCCACATACGGTATAACACCTATTTTGAGCCATAGATTTTTACATACGTTTCAACACAGCCATAGATTTCCACATACGTTTTAACACCATTTTGATCCATAGATTTCCACATACGTTTTAACACCTATTTTGAGGCATAGATTTCCACATATGTTTTAACACCTATTTTGAGCCATAGATTTCCACATACGTTTTAATACCTATTTTGAGCCATATAATTCTACATACGGTTTAACACCTATATTAAGCCATAGATTTCCACATACGTTTTCGCGCCTATTTTGAGCTATAGATTTCCACATACCTTTTAACTCCTATTATACGTTTTGAGCCATAAGACTATATATTTGGACTATATTGTCTTAAATTTATAAGAGACAATTTTCCAAAAATTGTTGGAGAAACCGGTTACCAGTACCTAACGATACATTAAAACATGTCTGAAAATGAGAATGAGGTGCAAAAACAAATATGCCAAGATATATAGCGTTTGAAATTGAATACTTGGGTCAATGCCTTCAAAACACTAAATAAATCCAAATAACATTCAAGTGATTGGGAAATAAATCAAAATGAAAAAATGATTTATATTATAAAAGCAGAGTGTCAATGGTTCAAGGTAGAACCAGTAATATAGTCAAATATTGATTGTCAATTAACACCTTATTATACCTCATCGCCAAGCTGATAGATAGTGTTGACCAATGGTCAATATTTGATCATAGAAACTGGTATGAGAACGCTTATTCTTTTTCACAGCTGCACACACCTGACAAATGTGTGTGTTTACAATATAAATATGGCAGGAAAAGCATTAGAATTCAGTTCAAGATACACTCGTATGTTACTGAGCACATGTGCAATGCATTATGTGAGTAAATTAGATTAATATAATAGGAAAATATTACTGGAAAGTTAATAAATTACAATTTTTTCTTTTTTTTAATTTGGATTCAAATCAAAAACAATATTTGAGTTGTGTAACTAATTTTGAGATAACCAGTTGCCGTGATGGAGAGAATTTAAATTATAATAAATACAGTTTCTGAGTATATTTATGTCTGTGATGTCAGAAATCTTAGTATTCTGTAATATATTTGAAACTGAGCAACTTGCAATGTTCTGAATCAAACTAATTCAGCGGTACCGGTACATTATCTTACCGCATGTGGCTCCTGTGTGGCAAATACATTCATTAAATAAAATTCATTCATATGTGCATGACAAATATCACATATATTTAAAGCAAAGGCAGACACTATTTGTTATATTTTCACAAAATGATGCATTAGATAATTATAAAAGACAAAGAGGACAATGTCTGTTATTTTTATACGCGAAACGATAAAATATATAGACATCGACTATTGGCAATAATTAGATATATTCATGAACTATAGAAATTATGAAAGAAAAATTCCCACAGAAAAATTCCACCATTTTCCTTTTTAAGCGTTAATTGGCCATAGAGACAAAAAAGAAAGTGCCAATAAAGTAAACATTCTATTTCATTATTTCAGCACTGATTTGTTAACGTAAAATTAAGACAAAAAATGAATTTCACAACATCCAAATCAGTGATACCACTTCAGGAGCATGTTGTTGAACAAAACTATTTTTCAAAAGTCCACCTCGCTATACTATACAGTATGCCCCAAAACATAAATTGTAAGGTTCCAATATAACATGCACTTCAAAAACCAATTGGGTAGGTCGGATTTTTTTCCCCTTCTATTTATGAGATTATTTTTATGTATTTTGCTTATTAGTTAAGTGACAAGTTTGATGATGTTTTACAGTAAAATATCACCAATTTGAACAAAATTCTGGACATTAAGGTTATTTCATTCACATCTCATTCAAATCTCAAATTTGTCACACTTTGTATCATTTTTCATGTTTGGGCAAAACTTTAGGGAAGGAAATAAACTTTAGATTAAAGTAGGATTATCGGAACCACACTTATTTTCATTTGACCTTATGGTGATGATCAATGACCTCTTTATGCATCTAAAACAACTGAAGTATGGCAACTTATAACTAGCACTTCAGCAAAATTACACATTTAAACCAAAAGACTCTTCAAATTCAGTAAATAAAAGTAATAAAATTACACATAAAAGGCAAATATTAATTCTTTTTGAATTAGAGGCATTGTCAACAATTACAGACAAACCAAAGAACAACTACAAACTGTTGAAGTAACCAAAGTTCTTAGAATCTTACTTTCTGTGAAATCCTATATCAAAAAACATGCTTGGGAGCAAGACAGAAAGGTCAAGGCAACCTGAGTATTAAATAAACCAATATAATAGATCTGGACAGAATATTCAGTAAGTGCAGGTCAAAAGTCATATACATACTTAAAATGCCATAGATCACCATAGCAGAGAAGCATCACATACTGAACACCCATAATAATGAACAAAAGTTTTTCTGTAGATATGGTTAGCTATTTTTGGAAAATCGGATGCTGTTTTTAGTTTCATCCAGTCAAGATATTCAGATTTACAATACTTTAAGCAGCCAAATTACAATTTTGCACTACTGAGCAAGGTTACTGCACATATTTGCAAAGCATTATTGGAGATAACATCCCACTAACTCAAATATTAATTTTTTTAAATGTTTTAACAATATTAGAATTCATTTCAATAATTATATACATTTTCTTTTCATTTCACCAAACAAAATTTTGAGAAATTAAGAAATAATTTCACCATAGAAACCAATGCAAAAATGCACGTTTTGACCATTTTCAATGAGAATAGAGTTAATTTTTTTTTTCAATTTTCGGTATCCTTATGGCATGAATCCACAACAATGAGCGCATGACAAAAGTGACAAATATTCATCAATTTGCCTAGAACCTCCTAAACTGATAGATACCATATACCTGTACATATTTCATGAAACAATGTACCATATGTTAGTACTATGCATTATTTATGAACCCTTAACTTCACACTGTCACATTTATAGATACTTTTCTGAAAGTATTGTTACATCCATAACAGCAATAATTAGTTTTAATATTCATTGCTTACATATTTTTAGAAAAATAATTGAGAAACTTCTCAAGCATTCATGCACACTTCATTCGCCAATGCTAAGGGTCTGGATCGGGTCTTAAAAACGAGTCAGATTTAGCTTGTACTTACCTGTTTCCAATCATTCGCGCACGTTTTCTTAGCATGGCCTAACACTAAAGCTTGTGCTAAGGAATGTAACTATTTGTAGAAAAAAAAACTTCCAGAAAGTTACTTATATGACCATGTTTTGTTTTTGTTTTAATTCCAACACCACATTTTAAATTTTATTTTTTTTAATTGTTTTTGTTCCAGGCGACAGTTCCGAACATTGAATGTCACTGTTGTCTCTCCTGACTTTTTTTTTTGTATGTGCTGTTAGTGCTGACACATAGAGCATTTTTGCCACAGAACTCATATTCATGTTTGGGAATACATGAAAGGGCTGATCAGCCATCTTCATATCCAATGAACCTTAATCAAGGTTCCTCCAAAGTCGCATTCGTTAGTGAATGAATCTCGGCCAGTGGAATTGGCCTTCTGATTGAGTCTGTGGCACACTCACCAAGGGTAGGGGTCGACACTTTTTGATATTCAGCCTAAGATAGGATTTGAACTTGGGTCTATCGATCACGAGTCTGATGCCACAACTATGCTACCAGTGACTGGTGAAGTTGAGAACAGATGTTCAAGATTTCAATAACAAAAAGAGGCTGACTATGCCGTCCATACAGAACAGGAAGTACTGACAAGAATAACACCTATTTTGAGCCATAGATTTCCACATAGGTCATGCAAATACAATATAAGCTTTGATTGTTTTCTGCTATGCTATTAGTCAGAGTAAAGTGACTGACTTGTAGGGAATTATGACAGCTATAGGAATTCCACTGTGCTCACAAAGTATGCATTACATTTGAAAGATCATTACATATCACCATGCATGGTTAGGAGTCGTACGCTATCATCTATCCTTCCTTGGTAGTGACAGCATTTGAAACAAAGACAGAATTCAATACTCTCCTCCACGGATTCCGTGCCTAGAATTTTACAGTGGAACTGACAAGTTTAGAACATTCTGACCCAACAATTTTGATGGCTGTAAAAATGATAAAATACTGTTTGCGATGGCAATTATGGTGGGGAATTTCCTTGTCAGTCATCAAAACAACATATTACTTCCACTTTCATTTGTGGTCATATATTGGGGAGGGCAGCATTTAAGCAGGGCCAAACACTTATTCAACTTGCAGACCCTGCAGACCACTTTGATATTTCACTGAGTAGAGATCTCAATCCCAACAATATGGTGCACGTTCAATGTACCACTTTATATCAATCACATATACACATACTTTAATTAACAGAACCACAAATACAACTCTGTATGCTGCCACCATAACATATGGAGTGTAATTTACGCTGCCTCTCATGCATTGGCAAACCACAGCAACGTATGCGGCCTCCCTAATGGATGGAATAAAATTTACATGGCCTCCAATTGAAAAAGGATTCAAATAAAAATGACCACACACTTTATATTCCACCAATGGTCCATAATTATTTTTTTGGACACATTAATTTGAAAATACTCCATTGGGAAATTTGCTCAATGGTGCTAACTCACAGACAAGGTAAGGTTGACCTTATATATCTGTTTTTAGGTATTTTTTCAAAATCAGGCAATAACAGTTGACAATTTTGGGCAAGGTAAAATGTCATAATAATATACATGCATGTAAACTGATAAATTTAAATACATTTTTTTTAAATTTTTTTTTCTTTTTCTTTTATATTTTTTTTTTGTGCCAGGCGACAGTTCCGGACATTGAGTGTCACTGTTGTCTCTCCTGACTTTTTTTTGGTATGTGCAAATTGCAAGTGCTGGTGCTGACACATAGTGCATTTTTGACACAGAAGTCATATTCATGTTTGGGACTACATGACAGGGCTGTGCGGCCATCTTCCTATCAAATGGCAGTTTAATGCGCTATGCTGGCGTCAACCAGGCTCGGTCGAACACAAGCACCTGCAGACCTTAACCAAGGATCCCCCAAAGTCGCATTCGTTAAGTGAATGAATCTTGGCCAGTGGAATTGGCCTTCCCATTGAGTCTGTGGCACACTCACCCAAGGTAGGGGGTCGACCCTTTTTGATATTCAGCCTGAGGTAGAAATTGAATAAATAAATACAGTTGACTTTTGCACTCAAATTCAGTTCAGTATGTCAATACACTTGCAACACTTGTTGCAAATAGTCGCTAGTGTTTCCCCCTTCCAATAGAACACACACACTCAACCATCCCGTTACACTGGTATAACATGTACACATCAGCTTATTCTTGTGTCAGCATAAAATGGATGCAAAAAACAGATATGAGCATGATAAATATATATTTCGTAGATATGTTAGGATACATTATAATATAATAGTATATTAAATCCAAATGAAAAAGGAGTAATTGAAAAATCATTAGAAATATGCAGGTGAAGCGAATACATGTATCCTATTGTTCCCCTTGCACAGGAAGTGTTATGTTAATATCTCTGACTATTCAATTCCACATTTATTGAAGGAGTCCGGATATACGACTATACAGTTAGTGCGCCTTTAGCTAAAGGATATTGGGATGTGAGCCCACATTTGTTAACACATGTACACACATTCTATTTTCTTCAGGCCAATATTAAAACACCCATGACAATCTTACGAATCAATGACCTAATATGTGTTTAAATGTGTTTAAAGAGAAAATGAAACACGGAAAGCTGAACGAACATAGATGCACTTCAAAGTTTTACCAAGAAATTCCCCAAAACAAACCACAAAATAACGGGGGAATCCCCAGAAATGATGTTAATTGCACTTCCTAGACGAGATTCGTCAAACCAATATATCTGTATATCTATGACATGATGTATAATGAATATTTAAAATTTGAACATAATCAGTCACAGCAAGTCAGATATATGGCACTAGAACCACATGCATTAAAACAAAATGGCCGCCAGTCGGCCATTTTGAATCTTATCTGAAAAACAAAATGATGTGCATCAAGGTCCTATAATGTCCAACGTACAAACCAAGTTTGAACAAAATCTGCGTCCGAACGGGAACTAAAAATTATGACATCAATACCTTGGCTTGAAATTCGTGTTGACCATGAACCTGATTACTTTAGTGCCAATTAACAAATATTTTCCTTGAATATTATTCAATCAATTGGCTTCAGAAAAGATCAAGACCGGGAATACCTGAACAAGCATTCATCAATCCCACACCATGGAATTATGAGACACTGTTGTTATTAAGGCTGTAATATGTTTCCATCAGTTGTACCATTAATCCAGTCTATAAATTTATTGAGAGATTAGTTTATAGCAACCTGTCACTGTTTGTCTGAGATAAGGAACTAAGCATGCAATAAGTGTGACCATTTATGACACCAAGAAAGAAAAATGAAATTTTCAAGAGAAGCATGAATGTAGTTTTCTGAATCAACAACGATAAAGTAAGTTTTTTTTGCAATCCTTGTGGTATTTAGTTGTTACGTTTTTTTACAGTCATTGTGGAATTTAGTTGTTACCAGTACTTTTTTTACAGTCATTGTGGAATTTAGCTATGTTTTTTGCAGCTGTTGTGGAATTGAGTTGTTACACTTTTTCCAGTCATTGTGGAATTTAGTTGTCACTTTTTTTCCAGTCGTTATGGAATAGAGTTTGTACTTTTCTTGCAGCTATTTTGGAATTTAGTTGATACACTTTTTCCAGTTGTTGAGGAATTGAGTAGTCACGTTTTTTCCCATCACGTTTTTTGCAGCGATTGTGGAATTGAGTAGTCACGTTTTTTCCTGTCACGTTTTTTGCAAGCAATTGTGAAATTGAATTGTCATCCTGCATCATCAGCCACACTATCAGAAAATACCCAGCAGTCATGTTTTTATTTTAGGAAGCATCGGTTAGCACAAACTGGCAAATTATTTTATTCAGTCGGTTGATTTTAAGCTTTGATGATGTGGTTTGACAACTATATATTATTCATGCATAACAGCTTCACAAAAATAAAGACAAATCACAATGAGGGTATTTGTATTTTCTTATGAGCTGAATACAAAAACAAGCAGCCCGTCGGCTGAGATAGCTCCACTGTTAGCAATGCACATGGCAATTAAAGAACAGAAGATATCATTAGAAAATGAACAAATCTGAGAGAGGTCCACATGTAGTACCTATATATGTAATATCAAAGCAATTGGACTTGCGGTTTTCAACAAGAAGTCGAAAATATCACTTTTTACCAAAAATTACAAAAATATTCACCAAAATTAGAGAATTAAAGATATCATTACAAAATAAACAAATCTGAGAGAGGTCCACATGTAGTATCTATATATGTAATATCAAAGCAATTGGACTTGCGGTTTTCAACAAGAAGTCAAAAATATCACTTTTTACCAAAAATGACAAAAATATTCACCAAAATTAGAGAATTAAAGATATCATTACAAAATGAACAAATCTGAGAGAGGTCCACATGTAGTACCTATATATGTAATATCAAAGCAATTGAACTTGCGGTTTTTAACAAGAAGTTGAAAATATCACTTTTTACTAAAAATGACAAAAATATTCACCAAAATTAGAGAATTGAAGATATCATCATGAAAAGAACAAATCTGAGAGAGGTCTACCCAAGGTACATATACACCAAGTATCAAAGCATTCAGGCTTGTAGTTTTCAAGAAGAAGTCGAAAAAGTAAAACATTGACACGGACGACGACAGACAATCACTCATATGATAAGCTCCGCTCGACAAAGTCGACAGAGGAGCTAATAAAAAAAAAATTATAAAAATGAAACCATCAGCCAGATTATGACAATATTTAGATAAAACGTATCACTACAAATTAAATGAGAGTGATGATTAAAGAAACATTGACATCGGTCAAATCATCGCAAATGTTTCCCTATAAGAAATGTTCACAAGCAGTTGCTGTCAAGATTGTTGGAACGTAAAGCGATTGAAAAAAAAAAAAATATATATATATATATATATATATAATATGCGTAGATGTTTGCAATTTGATAATTTACGGGCATTTACAATGACAAAATTGTCACTCTGCATATCATTATATTTTTACTGGAAAATTTTCTCACAAAATTAAAGCTAGATATAATTCTCTTCACAAACAACAAATTTAAATGGAGAACCAACCAATCACAGGCGGCAGACATAGTTGTTCAACCAATCACAATAGACCTTATTAGAATATTCTTAAATCCAGAACTAAATTCATGAGCATTATGTTTTTGATATCTATTGATTTGAAATTCCTAATTTATATACATATCCTGATTCAATAGATACTATGGTTCACCACGGAGTAAATCAATAAATTGGTCTGACACAGTCAGACTAGCAGTGGGAATGATTCAGATCTGATAAGGATATGTGCACTAATATGAGGTTGACATGAGAATATAGCTATGTATGCTTGAAGGTAGTATCGATGTACAACAACAAAAAAACAGAAAATTTTTTTCCCAGTGCAAACATTTGTGTTTCATCATAATGCTCATTCTCAATTTCCAATGTGTTTAAATGTGATGCCAATAACATGGAAAGTGTTTCATGTTGGTAACGTAGTAATCCCATATAGAGAAAATGCAACTTTGGAAGGAGCCCAGATATATGTTTTTGAACGAATGCAGATACAGTTTTTAACAGAACTAATCGTCTTAGTGCTGAATATATTATAAAGGAAATATGTATAAGAAAAGAAAAAAAAGAAAAACAAAGAAAGAAAAAAAATTATGAGCATTGTGAGTTGCCAATTTTAAATTAAAAAATGCCTCTACCATAAAAACGAACGGCATTATGAGATTAGAGTTACAGCAAGGTTTGGTGAAATGATCAAAAAATTATATACCGGTACTGATGATTGACAATATGAAATGATAATGCATACATTTTTATTTTAATGATACTTGTACATGTATAACTTTGTAATTCTTGATATCTATAAATGTATGAGAGAAATGTACTCTATCTAAAGATGCAATAACATTTTACTCATTCTGTTAGTAATATAGAGCTTGGTGCATGTTTCTACAGACTAGTCCATTATAGAAGGGCAAGAGCAGTCACTTTCACTGGTCACCCTAGCTACTGAGAAAATAGGCATACAACACCCCCTTGTATTCTGAGGAGACCACCTACCTATACCTCTTCCCATTCCTTGCATTCTTAAAGTTATTGCTATAAAGCAGGCAGCTCAGGGTACAATTTATAAATCACCAGGTGTACCACACATAAATGTCATTATTTAGTTTAGCTGAAATCTAATATGATCAAAATGAAACGGATATGTACAGAATGCCCCAATAATTGGGTGCCTAATAGTTTGACAAGTAGGTTAGTTTCTTGTAAAGATTGTAAAGAGAAAAAAAGAATACAAGCATTTCCCGGTTAACACCCCCCCCCCCCTCCCGAAAAAAAGATATACATGTCCCTCTCCCCTCTGGTACATATAATATTTTACTATTGATAGATACCAGCGAGAAAGTAAGTTTTCTGTTTCCATCTTAACACCCAATTAAAAGTGTGTTTTTTTCAAATGATAACAGTTTTAATCTTGAAATAGTACGGAGACATTGTGACCCAGTTCCCATCACTTAGAGCTAAGGAGTTTGAAACATGCATTGTGTCACATATAGAAAACTATGTTTGCGCATGAACACCAAAGCCTGACACGAGATATGCTAGCTCAACACTGAATTCTATAAACGCTGCGTTAAAGACAGTAGTAGAAAAGGCCTCACGAGTTTAACCAATTTGCTGCTTGCCATGAAAAGACACTAGACACTGAATATTATTAAAATCATAACATGATATATTGTGATGAAACAAGCAGCCTCTCGGCTGAGATAGCTTCGCTGTTAGCAATGCACATTACAATTAAAGAACTGAAGATATCATTAGAAAATGAACAATATATATATAAAAAGCAACGGGACAAATCTGAAAGAAGTCCACACGTAGTACGTATATATGTAATATAAAAGCAATCGGACTTGCGGTTTTCAACAAGAAGTCAAAAATATCACTTTTCACCAAAAATGACAAAAATAATCATCAAAATTAAATAATTGAAGATTTCACAACAAAATTAAAAAATCTGAAAGCAATTGAAGCACTTTTTACCAAAAATGACAAAAATATTCACCAAAATTAGAGAATTGAAGATATCATCATGAAATGAAAAAAATCTGAGAGAGGTCTACCCAAGGTACATATACACCAAGTATCAAAGCATTCAGGCTTGTAGTTTTAAAGAAGAAGTCGAAAAAATAAAACATTGACACGGACGACGACGGCGGACGCCGACAACGGACAATCACTCATATGATAAGCTCCGCTCGACAAAGTCGACAGCGGAGCTAAAAAAGTTTATCATTACTAATTTATTCCAGACTGAAGATAATAAATATTATTTCATGATTTAATTATAAGGCACCCCAAGGTGTGCAGACAAGTGACAAATAACATGTGTGTAGACAAGAGATAGACATGCACATTACGGTGTGCAGACAGGTAATATAAATGCACAGCACAGTCAAGCAGGCAGACACAGCACAGAGATACACTGACAGAGCATACAAATGATAGAAGTATGCAGGAGAGTTTTTGTAAATGAACATTTCTAAGTATTGACAACACTTGTAGGTGAAGTATCATTTCCTCTACCCATTGAGGCTATATAGTGTGTAATCCTTCTACACACTGAGTTTCATTTATACACTAATGGCTACACACTCCAAGATGGGTACGAGTCTAGACGTCTGGCCTCAATGAAAAATTTCACTTGTATTACTAACATGTTTCCAAAATCATGCTTTCTTACAGTGTCATCAAAAGCGTGAATCAAAGTTAAACTCTTGGTTATCCAGCTGTGCTCTCTGTGACTGCTTCAATCCAGTTACGAAAAGAAGAAACACTTTTGTGTGATTCATAGTTGAATTGAAGCATGTGAAAAAGACGCCATGGAGTGCCTAGACTCATGTGGTGGTGCCTTAACAAATTTACAGCCACCAATATGTGCTCCAATGAAAATAACATTATTTTTATAAATAAAAAAGTTAGTAATTTACAATAGTAGTAATTTACAAGTGAGATAGGGATGAAATTAACATTACAGGTGGTCACCCAAGGGACATAGCAATGTAACAATGTTAATATTTCATTATTCTCTATCGTTACAGACTCCTTTGAGAATTGCATGTCATTATCAATTTACGAACATAAGCAAGATTCATGGGATGGGCTTGTTGTCATCTTGTGCTTATTGCTTTTTAGTTAATTTTTAGTTAATTAATTTGCAATTTATCTTTGCTGATTGTGAAAAACATCAAAAATAAAGCCAAAAGTGGAGCAATAATTTTTTCCAATATCTTGCATGTAACTAATCATAAATTTCTGAAAATAAATTTTTTCCACTAAATTCTGTAGTCAAATAATTCTACACTAACAGAATTAACCATCAAGGTCCTGGTTTGGGATCTCTGTAATCATTCCAACTATGAAATAAAATTGTCTGTCTGTCAGCACAACTTTCACTTAAACCTGTCATCGACAGGCACGAGTCAGGTCAACAGATAATGTGAACAATGACAGGGTTTTCTAATGGTGATAGAAAGAGGAATGATCTTTAGACAATACATGACGATTTATTAAATAGAGATCTACGAGAAGCCATTGTTGTGATAAAAACATCCAGCCGACGAATACTCCATTGTATGCAAAGATAAGTAAACAACTGGTGAATAGCCAAACTATGATTGACCTATGATCAACAATGGTAAGAAATCACTGGATGTTGAACTGTTCTGGAGAGAAAAACAATTCCTTTAAATTAAATGCAAGTTTTGAATCAAATATGTCATAGTGATATAAATAACTACTATCAAAAGTATCCGCCATTTTGATCATTTGAGATTGAGTTGTTTACAATAATCAATGATTTACAAATTTAATTTCCTCAATAAGAAAAAAAAAAAATCTGCCTCTGCTTTTGTTGATATTGCATACATATTGCTAAATATTAATATGATTCAAACATAAATTGATTTTTTTTTTGCATCCTCACAGGGGGATATGGAAGCGTATATAAAAAAAAATAATAAACAAACAAATTTCAGTGACCTATGCTTTGTGTGCATTCATATATGTTATGTATGTGTGTGTGTATATAAATAATTAGATACCACAAGGGTCATTTTGGCTCAGTATTCAATACCTATATATCAATTAAAGTCAATGACTTTCAGTTGTCAGTTAGTGGCAATTGTTTGTATGACCCTGTATTGATGTGCAGTCTGTGGCAATTAAAAAAACCTGCCCTGATTGACACCATTCTAGACATTTGTCTGGGGAAAGTACTAGCCATTACTGTAAACCATTTCAAGGGAGACAAAATTCTATGAAAATATTGAAATTTTGTAGCGCAGGCATCTTCTGCTAAATGTTGTCTTCACTAGTTCCTTAAAGTCAATTGCAAAAATTTAGGGCAACAAAAATTTAATGGTACAGCAAATCATAGAGCAAATATAGTATATTGTAATCGTGGATTTAGCAAACTACTACAGACAATAGTGGGATTAATTACAGGGATTAAATTTTATTGGATTATTAGTGGTGATTGTCCAGATGTCCAAGCAGTTTACCTTGATGACCCTTAACCTGTTAACCACCTGACTTTCTCGTCAAAATTTGTCTGCAAGTTTTTTTTTACTATTCTTCAATATTTCTGGAAATAAACCCTAATTTAGAAGCCAACAGACAATATTTGATTTTTGTCCCAATCTTCTGAAAGAAAGTACAGACTATAAACCGAACTATTTTGCGGTGAAAAAAGGGAACTGGTGGTGAAAAGGTTAAAACATATAGATTTTCCTTATACAATTCATCATCGTCTGATGTGCACGGTTTCGCTGAAGCCGACCCAGTCAACAGTCATCCCTACAACCCATGTGTGATTGGGTGTGTCAAAGGGCTGGGTCCATCAATCAGTGTTTTTGTAACAACTCGCATTAATTTCAAATTTGAACCAACAGATTTTGTCATCTTTTATCACATCTCGTTTGATTCCCCATGGAAACACATCGCATCACAACACTTGATGTGGGAATTCTGCCAAAGTATAATGGTAAGTCAACGGCTAACTAAATGAACCTTGGCTGATGTTGAAGCACTAAAATGTTGAAGCGCAGAGTAATATGAATGTCATGAATTCAAAATGGAAACCAGAATCAAACACGTCGCTATTGGCAGACTCATGGACAGTTTCTCATCCGCTTCAAGGTTCATAATAGGTCGTGTTTTCTGCAGCGTCCTTGGATTCACAAGAAATGCACTACAAATTAGTCATTGTATCTTATACAGAGGTTGTTGACTTCTTAGCAGGAGAATAAACTGCTAGATTATTAGTAGCCTAATCAACAAATGCGATTTGCTAGAAAAATCTAATGATGTTATGTGATTACAATTATATTTTTTTGTGGGTCATTAACCTCAAAATTAATGCCATCCATTATTTCACATCAAGGCTGTAAGCAAGATATCAACCCATGGAATGATATGATATCCAATGAGTCATTTATTTCTCTGATCAAAATACTGTGAATTCAATTTTGTGAGAAGGAATTTTTATGTTTGCCAGTTTTCTACATCGGGCTTTCTCGCCCAATTTTGTCTGCACTTTTTTCTCTCATATTCTTCAATATTTATGTTAATGAACCCTAATTTTGGAATCAATTTTGGTCAATTTTCAGTTTTTACTCAAAAAAATTGATTATTTTTGTCCCAATCTTCTGTTGAAAAGTGCAGATAAACGAGACTATTTGATGAATTGGTGGTAAAAAGGCTAATATGCAATATGGATTACAGACCATATATTCACTTAATTCTGTCCTTGGGAACACTGCTTTTTTCCTTACAACTTTTTTACTGCCATTTGAAAAATTACTTCAAGGATGAGATTACATTTATAACAAAACTGCAAAAATGAATCACTACTTCCATTTTTAAAAGAATTTTTAAATTAATTTTCATGTTTTATAAAGATTTATAGTCATTCATGAGCATTCAACATGTGTGTTTTTTTGTTTAAAAAGTATTTATATATATGTTTATTAAAACAAGTCCTCTATTTTTGGACGTTTTTTTTTCAGTACAATATAGAAAAAAACACTATGGAACTACCGTAAAATCTGTATTAGAAGCCGCATCCCTAATAGAAGTCGCACCCATTTTTTTCGAATAATTGAGAACCAAAAATTCATCATTTCTCATATGTGTAGATGCTCTATTGGAAGCCGCATCCCCTCTGTTGCATTGTACTATTTTAATAGAAGCCGCAGCTTCTAATACAGATTTTACAGTATTTCCATATGAATCCATGTTAAAGTATAATCTTATTAAAAATTATTTAATATTCAACAGAATGTTCCCCTAATTTGTGTAGTACATAAGTACTCATCTTATAACTACATATGATTGTTTCACCATACGCACTCAAATATTATTTTTTACATATGATAAAACTTTTTTACAGCATTTTTATAAGTATTTGACATATTTTTTTGGCAAATGATAATTCAGAGACGACACATTTTTATTATGAGCAACTGGATGAAATAAAGCCAAAGGATAAGAGTCAAGAAAATCTAATTACAAGTTACAATGGTAGCAAACCAACTTGAGGGCATCTGAACTAAAACCTTTTACTCAGATTATCATGATGGATTAGATAGATAACTGTCGATTTAATTTCAAGTAAGTAAAAAGTTAGGCTATTATTAACATAGCACGAGATATTTATTTTTGTGTTAACACTGTACCTAGTACACCTGATTAACTTGAGACCACCAGCTCTTACAACTAGTAGCCATAGCGACAAATAAATTTCGTCAACTTTGATCTTTTTCATGCGTGGTTCATAATGCCCAAGAGGAAGACCTGGTCACTATGTCAGACAGACACATGCCTGGCTGGTTATCCCATAGGAAGACCTGGTCACTATGTCAGACAGACACATGCCTGGCTGGTTATGCCATGAGGAAGACCTGGTATCTATGTCAGACAGTCACATGCCTGGCTGGTTATCCCAATGAGGAAGACCTGGTTACTATGTCAGACAGACACATGCCTGGCTAGTTATGCCATGAGGAAGACCTGCTTACTAGGTCAGACAGTCACATGCCTGGCTGGTTATCCCATAAGGAAGACCTGATTACTATGTCAGACAGACACATGCCTGGCTGGTTATGCCATGAGGAAGACCTGGTTACTATGTCAGACAGACACATGCCTGGCTGGTTATGCCATGAGGAAGACCTGGTTACTATGTCAGACAGTCACATGACTGGCTGGTTATGCCATGAGGAAGACCTGGTCTCTATGTCAGACAGTCACATGACTGGCTGGTTATGCCATGAGGAAGACCTGGTATCTATGTCAGACAGTCACATGCCTGGCTGGTTATGCCATGAGGAAGACCTGGTTACTATGTCAGACAGACACATGTCTGGCTGGTTATGCCATGAGGAAGACCTGGTTACTATGTCAGACAGACACATGCCTGGCTGGTTATGCCATGAGGAAGACCTGGTTACTATGTCAGACAGTCACATGACTGGCTGGTTATGCCATGAGGAAGACCTGGTCTCTATGTCAGACAGTCACATGACTGGCTGGTTATGCCATGAGGAAGACCTGGTTACTATGTCAGACAGACACATGCCTGGCTGGTTATGCCATGAGGAAGACCTGGTTACTATGTCAGACAGTCAAATGCCTGGCTGGTTATCCCATGAAGAAGACCTGGTATCTATGTCAGACAGACACATGCCTGGCTGGTTATCCCATAGGAAGACCTGGTCACTATGTCAGACTGTCACATGACTGGCTGGTTATGCCATGAAGAAGACCTGGTATCTATGTCAGACAGTCACATGCCTGGCTAGTTATCCCATGAGGAAGACCTGCTTACTAGGTCAGACAGTCACATGCCTGGCTGGTTATGCCATGAGGAAGACCTGCTTACTAGGTCAGACAGTCACATGCCTGGCTGGTTATCCCATGAAGAAGACCTGGTATCTATATCAGACAGTCAAATGCCTGGCTGGTAATGCTCAAGAGAAATACTTGGTAACTATGTCAGATAGTCACATGGCTGG
Source organism: Saccoglossus kowalevskii (assembly GCF_978046115.1). Classification (NCBI taxonomy): domain Eukaryota; kingdom Metazoa; phylum Hemichordata; class Enteropneusta; family Harrimaniidae; genus Saccoglossus; species Saccoglossus kowalevskii. The sequence continues at coordinate 5,168,147 of NC_140644.1, forward strand.
CTGGTCATCCCATGAGGAAGACCTGGTCTCTATGTCAGACAGTCTCACGCCTGCCAGGTTATCCCATGAGGAAGACCTGGTTACTATGTCAGTCACATACCTGGCTGGTTATCCCATGAGGAAGACCTGGTTACTATGTCAGACAGTCAAATGCCTGGCTGGTAATGCCCAACAGAAATACTTGGTAACTATGTCAGATAGTCACATGGCTGGCTGGTCATCCCATGAGGAAGACCTGGTCTGGAACATAGAGATTTGCCTGGCTGGTAATGGCTTTCATAAATGGCATAATTATGAGACAGAGATCAAATTATCAGAAGCATGTCAGTACAGTGTTAGTAGGAAATGTTATACAAATTAATACTGACAATGCAGCAGTTCCCAGTTGTACACTTGGTAAACTTGATGATGAAAGTGATAAATTCCTGAACAAGATACAACCTGTCAGACATTGCAGCAGTCAATTATAAAACTGAATTCAAATATCATTTGAATCTAACTATAGATATACAGGCTAATATTTTTTTTTAAAAACTCGTGTTGTGACATGATACAGTCCCTGTATATTTTTGCTGAAAGATAATCACTATAAGAATGCATGTGTACACGAGTCCAATGTATTTACACAAGATACATGTAAATGCAATCTGTCTAGGCTTGTGGCAGATCAAATCCTGCACCACTACTGGTTCCAAAATTACTAATTCAGAATTCCTGCTATGTTAAATAAATTGAGCCTATGTGCCTTGTGCAAGTGTTCCAAAACTAATCAGATCTATTGTCCGAGAGCATCTATTTACCAAGTTTCATTGAAATGTGATGATTAGTACATCAGATATCAGTGGAAAAGCTGAAAATTAACTAATTATACAAAATAGGTGCAATGTCATGATGCAAACCTTGCCGAGCTAATGTAGTAAAAATATTTGTTACAGAATACTAAAATCTAAATAAATAATAAATAACGTAAAAGTCTCAGGTCAGAGGCAGCAGCTACAGTTAGGTCAGTGGTTAAGTCATAGGTCAGTTGATGAGGTCAAAGATAGGAGTATTCACTAAAAATAAGCATGTCTTCTATCAGAGGTTAGACTTGCATACAGTCTCTTGTTTATTTGTTGGTGTTTTCTTTTCAATGAAATATGGGAGTATATAAATGGCAAAAACCAGGTTACAAAACGCTAAAATAAACAAGAGTCCAGAGACAGGCAATTTGTACATGTACCTGTCCCAGATAAAATCTGTCTGTCTGTCTGGGACAGGTGAACAGGTCTCAATTTTGATCCCTGCATGTGTTCCAAAAACAGAAAATACACACCCTATCCATTGTTTGATCATGGAAGGTACTAACGGAAGGAGCCACGACGCCTATCAAGTGGCCACTTAAGCCACTTAATTGGCTTATTTCCTTTTGTTTCAACCCAGGTTAATCCTGATAAGGACATTGTCTAGCTCATCTTTGATGTCAATGATAGTTTGCGATTGTTTACACAAGTAACGAGTTAGCGGAGTATGATACAACCCCGCCATTTTTTTAATGTGACTATGGAATATATGCGCATTAAGAAACTACAGTCATCACACATGCGCACTGGGTTTGTTGAGGTGTAAAAGGTCAAAATACGTATTTTACAACCGGAAATTCAACAGATGAACATTTGACTTCACAAATTTCCCATGTTTTAAATATTAGCAACTGTAACTAGAACAAGATTTCGAGTGCATACAAAAACAATTCCTAAGGACTCCTAAGAAATATTATCACAGAGAACGTGTCGAGGCATGCTCTTCTTTCGATATTATCTTTTCTGTTGGTGTTCACCGATGTCCGGTGGTCAAAAATTTCGACAATTTCGACAATTTCGACAGTTTCGGGCGCCAAACCCACGCACTGACAATGGTACCATTGAATAATGCAATCGTCACAAGCAATCATTGATTAAGTATCATTACCATTACAAATACAAAATTCACGTTATTTCATCAGTTCATCTTCAATCAATGTTATATCTGACAATTTTCCATTAAAGTTCGCCATTTTCAATATTGTACATGCGAGGTACGACTATCGCTTCCAAACATGCTCTGAATGTTACCGAATGCTCGAGATTAGCATAACCCATTGTACGAAGGTGTCAAAAGCTAAAAAGAACAATGTTTGTGAACAAACATTGACAAACGATCATGGGGTAAAGCTAAAACAATAGCGTCGTGGCTCCTTCCGTTATATCTATCCTGTTGGAGCATGTCACATCTTAGTTTTTTTCATATTTGTTTGTATCAGACATTGACATATAATTTTATTTATCCTGGTTTTATCAATATAATAAATTATCTAGCTATTGTAAAAGTATTAATTTTTACTGGCATTTAATTTTACTATTTTGATATTTGGTCATACGAATTCTGATAATTTTACACATTCATAAAGATTTAATTCTGCAGATTTCATAAATGAGCGAACATAACAAAATTTGAAATCCTGAATAATTAATACATTTACAGTATTACACTTTATATTGTCCTTGTTTTGTCCAGCGTTTTGACTAATAATTTATTTTTTCAATTCTGTTTTTTAAGTAAATCCAAATATATATATATATTTGTTCATGTTCAGTTGTGTTGCTAAGTATTTTCTTTCTAACGTTTACAGAATATCAATAAGTAAAAAAATGAAATTCACAGCAAATGAAAAATCAAAAAAAAAAAACACTGAAAAATAAATTATGTTTAATGAGCTTCTATAACAATACAAGACTATCCCTAAGCAGTTGTTAAAGAATACTACAGCCATAAAAATGTCTGCTAGTCGCGGATATCGACTGATGTCTATGAGTATTTAGGAGAGAGAAACTTGATGCATTGTATCACCAGAAGGCTATCTCAGATATGGTGGTTTGTTCTCTCGCATAAGGAGAGTCATCCTCCTAAAGTTGAGAAAATAATCCCATGAACTCTAGCATCAGCATGGTTCCACTGACAAATTAAGTAAACACGCATATCAAATTTGTCAACACTTGCACACCAGAAACAGGATTTGTATTCCCTAGCCTACTAGATGAGTTATGTAAATATATCTCAAAACAGACCATAAAATACTTAACTCATGCAAGTATTGTTCAAATACAAGAGACAACAGGTGACACATTTTCTGTTGTGCCTCCTTACAAATAAATTTAATGCAGTCTGTTTTCATCTGCTTTGTAAAAATTACAAGCTTTGTCATTGATAGATGGCATCAGATGGCACTAGAATATGGTACTCATTTTAATACAACTACTGTAGAATACTTTATTTTAGCTGGAATTAATTTTCGCTGAAAAGGCTTTTTGGATGTTTTGTTTGAAATTTATTTTCATTGATTTTTGACAAGTTGAATGTGAAATATAGAAAAAAAAGTATATTCGCTGGATTTTATTTTCACTAAAGCATCCCTTCAGCAATAATAGTGAAATAAATTCCAAGCGAAAATAAAGTATTCTACAGTATCACCCACAGCCACATTATGTGAATATACATATATGATAACACAGCACCACACCAACCACAAAAAAACTTGTTTTTTCCTCCAGTGAAATTAGATCCCTGGGTAAGATCATAAAGCACATACAAGCCATACATCACATCAAATGCTTGACCTTGAAATCAAGCCCTCCATAGATACCAGATGGAAAGTAAAGATAACTGGGAAGTAGATTGACACATGCTGTCTTCACCAATTAACACCCCTAGATACAGAGGTTCTTTATGCAAGTTGCAATCAATTATCACCTATTCAGACAGCTAGTCAAGGGGGTGATAGTTAATGTAATGTAATGTAATGTAATGTAATGTAATGTAATGTAATGTAATTTTATGCATACTATGAAGTATCACTACCTATATCAGGTTCTTCATTAGTGGGGCCACTGAGTATTGTTTTGGGAGAATTCTAAAATCAACAATGACAACAGGTGACAGCTTAGTTGACCTTTAGTGGAAGTGATAATTATTTAGGGCCAAGACGAATTCCGTCCATTTTCTCCTAACAGAACACGCTTCACAATAACATTTTCAACATAGTAACATTGCCCATACATTGTATGTTCATAAATATGTATAGTTCACTTGGTTCAGGACCCAGAAGCAGCAAGAAATCAGGGAAGAAACTAAATGTTCCTCACTAAATATTAATCTACAAGAATCTGCAAGGATTACCTAAACAGTTCATTATACACCTTGGATCTATGCATAAAGCTAAAAATAAAAAATAAATTTTGCTCCATGATTATACAGAGCAGTTTTTTTTCATTTAATCCATGTTTAATTTGGCAAATGGAGTGCCATTTTTTAACTTGCTAGTCATGTTCAAGATACCTAGAAAATGATATGGGCCTTTAAATGAGAGAGTCCTTTAAATGAAAGGGGCCTTCAAATGACAGAGGCCTTTAAATTACATGAGCCTTTAAATGACAGAGGCCTTTGATATACATGGGCCTTTAAATGTGAAAACATTGCAATGCTAGAATTTTTAGGTGAAACATGCATATGTAAATTAGTCACTAGGAGGAGGGATAGCTTGCACTAGTTTTTGTATGATCAGTCAAGCATACAGCTCACACAGTCTACATGTATATTGATGAGATGCAGGGAAGCCTGGAAAGACTATTGACAATTAAATAGTGATAATTCAATTTGTCTCTAAGTAGCAGCTAAATAATTAAACCGCACAAAGTTAAAAAACAAAGAACGCAAAATGAAGTTATAAAACTGACGAAGTGGTTACTGTACAATGACTAATTTTCACTGGGTTTAACTTTTGCTGATTTACCATTTCAGGCATATTCAGTTGGTTTTAAATTCACGGTTTTATCATTTAGATAATGTGTTCTATGCTAAATTTTACATATTCAGTGGGTTTTAATTTAGCGCATTTTCCAGTGAAATAAGCAAAATTTAAACCCAGTGAATAATTAACCCTTTTACAGTATCTTCTGGCCATGTATGAACACACTTGGGTATGTGTTGTTGTTTTTTTTAAATGGTAGAAGAATTTGTATGTATGTTAGACTAAATATAGTATAGTATAGTATAGTATATTTTATTTGGCACGAAATAATGCATTGAATTACATTATCAATGGTCAATAAACATACAACAACAAGTAACAAACATCAATAACAAATAAAACAATAAGTAAGCAAAGAAATATAAAATATCAGTAGTACATGTAATAAGAAACAAAAGTAAAGTTCAGATATTGTTAGACATTATAATTTGATGGACAAATTTTCCGAGGCTGTTAACAATGAAACTATCATTTGAGGTAAATAATTTTTTAAGAAAGTTATCCTTGGATAATTCTTGAATTTTTTCATCATAAACCGAAACCATATTTAAAAATTCTAAACGACTATTCTTAATTTCAATATTTTCACAGTCCATGAATGCATGAGTTTCACTGCCAACAGCCCCTAGATCACATAGTGTAGAAATTCTTTCTTCTGGAAGTATTCCTTGATATCTCAACTTTTCAATTGGAAGTGAATGAGCTGAAATTCTAAATCTAGTTAAGCTGGTTCGATGTTTTATATTTTTCATAAGATCCAGGTATGGCTCAAATTTGAATACTAATTTTATTTTGTTGTATGTTCGTAATTTTTGATTTTCTATTTTTTGTAGACTTTGCAACCACATTTTTTCTACATACAATTGTTTTAACTTTGTTTTAAAATTTGAAATATCAATCCCAGTTACACTAGTTTCAGTAATTTCAAGCAGTTTATTAATAAATGCTGTCCAAGTATTACTGGTACTATTTTTTTCTTGGTTGAAAGCAGAACACACCAATTCATTACATTTATAATTCTTAAGTCTATACGATCCATATTGTTAAGGTAGATCGTAGGCAGTTGACTCAATAAATATGGGCGAATTCATCACAATTTTTTTACTTATCAGATCAGCACATAGGCCATCACCTTACAGCAGGCTAGAAAGACAATCTGATTAGATACGACACTGTCAGAAGCAAACACTACAGCATATTTAAGACAACACATGTTTCAGACAGATATCGTCCACCTGATATTTTAATCACCATATCTAGCATTTTTATAATACCGATTTCCTGCATTATAAAAAATAAAACTATTGCTGAAAACTTAATGGTACATGTCCAGAATACAAAATAAGCTATTGTTATTGAATATTTGATATATGATTAACTGTCTATACAAAAAAATGATTTCCATGAACACAATATATGTGAAGGGATCAGATGACCAAGATAAACTACCAAATTTTTAACTAATTTTAGAATCAACAAATATTGATCAATAATTGCTGGTGTAACTGGTATTAAAGTTTAGCTATTTTTAAACATGGTGTTTTGAACACTGACAAACTGTCAATACCGTATATGCTTTATTAGTAGCATGTGCAAAAAATTACAGACGTATTGATCCAGTGTAAAATAAATCATGATGCATTTTCTTTTTATGTGTGCTTTTGTTGAAGATGCCCATGTAATGTATAATACGGTAATTAGTTTGAATGAAAAGGGGGTTGGGGTGTGCATGGCAAGATGCTGCAGTTTTTCGCCAGGTACCCCTTATAGACTAGAACCAACGTGTGGAAACAAAGATTACAGTACACGAATTGTTCATTCATTGGTTATGAATGAAAAAAGATTTTTTACTAATCATTAGAACATCTTGCATCCTCCCCACGTTTCAAAGACAACCTGGATGACAACAATAAAAAACAGCGTATTCGTGATGCCCAGAATTATAGCAAACCATTTGCATAGAAAATAGACACTATTGCACACATGGTAGCTTAGCAACCAGGGAACCCAAAACTTGTCTATTATGGCGCTGGACAAAATGCACTGGGATCTGAATAAAAAAGGGTAATCAGAAAGTCATCACATGGCAACCTTCCTCTGGGATGAGATTACCATTCATGTTGTTATGAAATGGACTTCCCAAGTGGTGAAAACTGTGAATACAGCACAAAAACATGGCATTAAACAAAGTTGGATGTATATCATACCCCCCCCCCCCCCCCCCAAAGGTTTTGCATTATGTCAATGTGCAGATCAGTTAGAAACTTACAGCTCATGCATTTTCTTTCTTTTTTTTCCAAATTTTGTCCATCTTTTTCTCTGATTCAGAGGATGTTTTGTTAATCAGAATGATAACTCATTCACTGAATGTATTTGTAAGCACTATTTATTAAAACTCTAAGTGTATAAGTTTTTGTTTTGGCAATCTTAATATCAACAAAATAAATAAATTAAAACCCTATCTGCACATCATTTTTTAATTTTATCTAGGAAGAAAAGCGAAATTTTTTAAGCGTTTCGTAAATTACAAAGATTTTTCCATTAAGTCAAAATAAGTAATATTTATAATGCTTCCATATACAACCATTTAAATTGTTGATCTAGACGTGCTGTAAAATCTGTATTAGGAACCGCATCTTCTACTAAAATGGTACAATGCAACAGAAGGGATGCGGCTTAAATTAGAGCATCTACACATATGAGAAATGGTGAATTTTTGGTTCTCAATTGTTCAAAAAAAATGGGTGTGACATCTATTAGGAATGCGGCTTCTAATACAGATTTTATGGTATAGTATTATTGAAGATGCATTTTTAATAGAGCAAATATGGTATTTCAATAAATATAAATGACATTTCTACTCTCTACAACATCCAATGACACAACAACAACAACAACAAACAACTACGAAACGCCTAACCAAGATTGTACAACATTTTTCATGTCAACAAATGAATCATTCAACAAATCTTATTTGTTCATAAAACATAATTTATACATCACACAATTCCTAATCACTGAATAAATCAGCCACTAGAGTGTAATTCTGTAAAATTGACTAGCATAAACAAAGGGACATATTACCTACTTTTGATTCACATCACCTAATTTCAGTATGTATTAGGCGTTGTTCATCCACAAACTCAAAACACAGGTTTATTATTCTACTTGCAGCACAAAACCTCACAAAACATGATTATGTAAATTCAAATTCACCAAATTTAGGGTTAGGGTTTTTAAAAATGATCACAAAGTTCTACTCCAAGCAACACAATAAAACTTACTAGCAGTAATAGTATGATTTGGTATCAAGTATTTGAACTGCGGACTTGCGCAATAACACTTGTACAAGTTAGAAACACTATAAAGAATGATTTGAAGAAATTATTGAGAAAAATGATTAAAAATATACAGGTAGCATTCTACCCAGATATTAGACAGTTAACTATGCATCTGAGCTAACCTGGTCAGGTGGGATGAAAAAAGAAAATAAATCAGAAACATGAATCATTTTCAAGAAAATTTAAGGTTCTGAAAGTCTGTAAATTATTAAGTTGGCCAATAACACTTTTTTTACCTGGTAGCCAGCTAGAGAAACGTATCAGTCACTGAAAAACTTTGAAAGCAAAACAGAGTCTCATTTTTTGCTAATACAGATAAAATGTTCTTTTAATCTGTTATTTTGAGATGAAGAATAAAATTAATTAAAAGTTGATTGAACTGAAGTCAGTAATATAGATGACTGATAAAATTAAGTCTTACTAGGTCATTTCAAAGCAGCAGATGATGAGTATTAAACACAGATAACCCAACCTGCCATATTATTGATGTCCCTTTTATAAGCATATAAAGGTTATTTTGAGGTGTACTACATTGTAGACTTGGAATGCATCCAACAAGGCCAAGCCATGCAGCTGCAAGAATTTATGCATCAGCTGTTTACCGAGAATGCCATCTTCTCACCCTGAGGACTATAATTTCCTGGTTTCAAAGTCCAAAACTGGAGTTAAAGCCCGGCAAAAAAGACAAGATTGTTATTTGAAGGTAAATTTCAATCAATGAGCACAAACAGTTGCTGAATAATGTCCTCAATAGAGGATACAATGAGCTATTGTAATTATGATTGAGCTAGGCAGCTATTCATAAGAACCCATCAGTTGGCACAAAATATGCCATTATTGAATATGTGGCCATTCATGAAATAAAACGATTTCCATTCATGAAAATCCCTCTACCAAAGCAACTCAAGGTGCATTACTATTGAAATCTTAAAGGCCTAAATATTAGCTAACAGTTTTTGCATAATACAAATAATCATGAACAAATTTCACACAACTTGGACTTTTAAATGCAAATTTAATTTGAAAGCTGGAATGCTGCTCCAAAATCCACAGTCTTGTCAATCAAACGTAATATATTTGGTATATAAATTGCATCAGGTTGTAGTTCTCAATTATTTGGTATATGATGTCTTTTAGCTAGCATGTTATTTTAGTTAATTAAAGCTAATCTGTAATTTCCCTAATTCAAGACGTCGCTAATTTCAAATATACAATAGTATATTCTCACAATGAGATTGTTAAAGGGGAACCGCTCAATCCCATGGATTGCACTAAAGAATCATGGGACACTATTGTTTATGTTGTTTACAATGTTAATCTATCTTTTGTTATCCATTGTTATTTTAATCCAGAAAGTAAATTTGTTGTGAGATTAGACTTAACTGGAAGGTGCCCCTTTAAGCATCTGTTAATTCATATATTGAGTCAAACTCACTAAAATGGCATGAAGCTATATTTCAACGTGTTTTACAGCAAACTGTATAAGCTGTAGTTCTCAATTGATAATATTTTGGTATATATACTGTAATCTGTATCAAGCTGTAATCTTTGGTGCACGACAGGGAAACGAGTGACAATTCTCAATTATCAATATAATAATGGTTTTATCATTAAGGCAGAACATTTAACTAGCACTTCTCAGAAGCTACATTCCTATACAAACTTCAAACTGATGAAAAAGATTATCTGCATTTAAAAAAAATAGCAGGTGTGTGTGTCTAAAAGTGTGTGAATATTTCCTGCATCTTTCCTGTATGTTTGATTAAAACTTAAGCACTACGTGATGGCGATGATGGCTTCATGATAGGGTTCATCCTACCGATGGACTGGATATAATCTTTAAACCCTAAACCATGTGTTACTCAGACCAGATTAACTACCAGTGATTATTAACAGGTAAATATAGCTCACAGCCCTTACTTTGACCTGACACAATACGATTCAATGTGAATGTGTTCTTATTACTGCTCTATGAATTGAGTAAATGATTAAAATCCAGCGCAAGTATGATGTTTTCTTTACTTTTGATTTGTACCATATAAAAAGTAAACAAAACATTATATTTGTGCTGGATTTTAATTAATCTTCCCATCTTTTATATTTCGCAGAATTATAATAAACAAAGGGGGAAAATAGCACTGTTATATCCAAACACTCTTTAATATATGGCTAAAGATCACAAGTAATATATTTTGCAAAAAATTTAAATATTATATAATAAACAATATATAAATAAAATATAATGAAATCATTCATTCATTCATTTTAACATATGGTCACCTTATGAAATTGAGCATATCTACATGTATATCAATTCAATCTCACTCATGACAAATATTCAAAATACTAAATGGATTTAGAATTTATTTTTTTCATAATATGATCTTTTTCTGCTTATATTGATTCAACTACACAGCAACTTTAAGGGTGTACTTGTAATATATCAATCAGTGTCAATTATTGTTAATACCACTGTTCATTTTGGTTCATACATCCAATCGGGATTTAAACAATTGAAAGTAAATTAACATAAGCAACACTTTATTAGCGATATAATTATTTATACAAGTCATAAAAGATGCAAATCAAATACGATGATCTGCCTATAATAATGTTCAACACAGTTTAACTTTGGCATTTTGCCCACCAAAAGGGTACACAAACCCAGCTAGTTTGAATCTAGGCTCATACAACAGCAAACTCCAATTTGTAGAAATTACATCTCATCTCATATTTCCTTCTTATTTGTAACAACTGCACAAATATCTGTGCAAAACGATAAAAAATCTCAATGTTTTTAGGAAACATTCAATCTACTGTGAGTATGGTTATATCACAAACTCTTCTAAATGAGAGCAATTTCAAGTGAAAAAGTGTCCTATCGCACACATACATGTACATGAATAGTATTGTGCTAACTATTACAACTTGAATATGATCAGTGAGCCAGAGTTTGAAAAAAATGACAATACTTTTTACATTTAAAAGTCTTGTGTTTACTTTTTTCTCTTATAAGAGCCAGTGTAATATAAACATACGATTTTCTCTTAAACGACATCAGTGAACAGTTTTTTTTTTTTTTATTATTTCTAATAGATTATAATAAAATAATATCCAGGTGTACCAAAAATGATAAAATATTCTTTTGTAAAACCGTATTGATCAGTCTTAATATGATACCTATTTCTATATATTCAAAATCCACTGATGAATTTTGGACAATTTAATTTTACCTTACAATATTAGATATTTAGAGTTAATTAATCGTACCATGGTATTCACCTGCAAACAATTGCAGTCTGGTTAAAAACTGGTTTTAGCAAATACACTCAATTTTAGTGTTTGGTATCACACACCCCTCCTACTTCATTTAAATTTCTTTGTTCTATATGTTTATTTTAATTTGATTTTAAGTTGAAGAGGTAGTATTATAACGCCTGTTAACTACATGTGGAGGAACTTCTGACAATAAACTATGAACTTTACTGAGTTACATCAGCTGCAACGATGAACAAAAGCTAGTAAACTTTCTAAATCTAACCTTTGCCATCAAATGGGTTATTTAACCATGTTTAAATAATATGTGAGAAGCTTCTGAATAAATATTAACTAGATGTGACGGATTTTCGCCGACCAACTGATCACAGTAGTAAGTGTCTAGTCACGACAACGTCCAGTAAGCTCAAAACAAAAACAGATGGTTACGATTTTTATTAAAAACATTACAGCTTTGACCAACCAGTCAGCATGTTTTTTTCTGCTGACACAAGAGAAAATGAATGAGATCACTGTCACATCCGTCCCTGCAATATGGCGACGGGACGCCATTGCGCCTGTGTTCACATAAACGTTATTTATACTTAAATTAGCCAAACTTTAAACCAAATATCAATTTGGATAACAGTTATGAAAAATATTTAAAGCGCTGGAAGCATTTGACCGAGTGTATTTCCGTTGAGCGGAAGAGGGGAGGTAGTAATCTCGCAAGTAAACAATGGGCAGTGTGATTTTCAATCGTGAAGGTCCACTGAACATGAAGTGCTTCAAATTCAACGACCGATAGCGTCAACGTCAATCGCATGAAAAATGAAATATTTACACATGCTGTCGGGAAATGACAAAATCTGAGATGTTCAATTTTTCAGTGGACGAGCATATAGTCCTCTGATACGAGGACAAGTAACTCGACTGTTCGACAGGGTTTCGTCGACATGGCGCCCAACAGCTGCAATGCTTGCCACATTTTCGCCATTTCACGATCGCCTGAATAGTCTATTTTAATAAATTGTGACACTTACCTTTTATTGTGGATGGCAGACATGATGTTTAACGTCTAATACTGATATAATATCCAAAAATCTCTCTGTATGAGAATGATAAAAGCCTTGTTAGTTTTCGTTAGAACCCTATATAGGGTTCGAACAGGTTATTTTACATCTTCGGAATCCAATCAGGCTGACACTTTTTCCACGGCGCCTTTCCCGGCGTTATTTCACAATAATCCGCACAATTTGCAACGTTTGTCTACTGAGTCAGACCCACAGAATTAGAAACAAGATATAGTAGGTAGAACCAGTCCGATGTCAGGAGAAAAACACGTGAATTTCCCTGTGAGTGTGAGTTGTCTTCAGATGCGAAGTCGTCAACCATTGGAACTGGACAACATTCGTACACGGAGTTGACCGGATTTGAAACACCAACACCGTCTTCTGCAGGTCAATTCGATAGATTTTTAGTCAGTTAAAAAGAATCCCAACACCACCCGATTAAAATCCAAGAGTTCGTGAAGATAAAATGCTAAAAATTGGCTTCGAAAGCAGACGTCCTAGAGAAAATCAGAGACATTTGGAGAATGGAAACCTCTACTGAGTTCAACACAATTCATTTGCATAAATTATGATAATTTGGCAACATTGTTTAACTCAACTTTGAGAGATATTCAGCAAGATTATTGACGGAAATTTCACGAGATGAAAACCCACCAAGTAACACAAATCATCAATAGAAATGGGGAATAACAAATTACAATTTAATTCTAACCGTTAAACTACAATTTGGCGGCGCTCTACATGACAGTGCTGAGTACTGTCGAAACTGCGACCTCAACAACATAATAAACAGTCTACTTCGTATTGGACTAATGTAATATACGCGGGGTGTTTGTCTGATTACATATGCCATGAAGATAACACTGACATCGTGCATATATATATTTATACATATATATTTTCATCTTACTTTGTTACTATAAAATAAAATAAAACCCACATATGGCTCGTGAAACTGCGATAAAGAACCACACCAGGTATATAGAATTAAAAACACCCCCTAAAAATAGTGGTATGTCCAAACATGCACTTTGACCCATTGAACCGATGGGTTCAATTTTTCAGTTTAAACATTTTTTTTTCTCTTTTTTTTTCGAAAGAGTGGGTTGGACTGCTTCGGTGAAGACGTCAGAAAGCGCCCCACATAATGAACTACGTCAACAAATCATTGTTAGTCATTGGAAGGCTGTTGTTTGTGATATTATTTTAAAGCAATATTTTAGTGATATCAGAGGTACACGTACCTCTATACTAGTATATAGTGAACGCACAAGTTGTTCCAAGACGTAGGTACTCAATAAAAGTAAAAAAAAAATACATATTGTGTGAGTGGGTAAGTTCTGACACAGATGAAAATACCCAAATAAATTGTACTCGGGGTCAATAGAATGTTGACTTTAAAAACAAATAGGAGGTTACCAGCATATTTTTTGAAGCGAGCGATGGTTGTATTTTAGTGATAAAAAGGGGATTTTAAAAGGTATCAAAAGTGATTTTTTTTTAAATTGTTATAAAAATCAGGATTAAAAAAAAATAATATGAATTTTATCAAAATAAGGTGTATATTATTTGTAACACTTGAGTATGCAGTCACATCCACCCATGGTACCTACCTATTAAGACGGGTGTACGTAATACCAACAATTACACGTTGAATGTACTGTGTATGACTGCATTGTCGTACCGCAGACTTTGATTTCAACACAGATAAGGAGTATATATATATTTTATCATGTGTGGCTGCGTTGCCATACCGCAGACTTTGATTACAAGCACAGTTAAGGAGTATTTAAATATTTTCTCACACTTCTTAGACTTGGCTGTGATCTTTAACCGTGCATTGTTTGCCGAATGAATTCTTTTACAATTACATGTAGTTCAAAAAGACAGTTGACCGAGTCTTCTGTCAACTTGTGAAAAGTTCCAGGGCAATGCTTAATAATATTTGTCATTAGTTGTTAGAAAATTAAAAAAATTAGTTTTCACATTGTAAGGAAATCGGAAAGTTCGAATTTTATCTCTTTATGGGCTGCACATTATTCGATATAAACTTTCACTCACCTAAATATCAATAGTTCGTACAGTTTGAACACACCACGCACTTGGGATGGGGCTGCTTTGGTGTTACTAAAAATGTTGGCTGATGTGGAGTTTGGAGGTACTGTGATGTTATTACAGGGTGGGTGCCGTGAGGGGTGCTGTGGCATTACTGTGGGTGCTATATTTTACGTAGGTACTGTGGTGTTACTGTGGATTTGGGACTCGGATACTGTGATGTACTGTGGTGTTACTATGGATTTGGGATACTGTGATGTTACAGGGCGGGTGCTGTGGTGTTACTGTGGGTGCTGTATTTTTACGTAGGTACTGTGGTGTTACTAGGGTTTGGGGATACTGTGGTGTTACAGGGCGGGGGTACTGTGGTGTTACAGGACGGGGTACTGTGGTGTTACTAGGGATTTGGGGTACTGTGTTACAACACGGGGCACTGTAGTGTTACTAGGGATTTAGGGCCGAGGGTACTGTGTTACAGGGCGGGGTACTGTGGTGTTACTAGGGATTTGGGATACAGTGGTGTTACAGGACGTGATACTGTGGTGTTACTAGGGATTTAGAGTACTGTGTTACAACACGGGGCACTGTGGTGTTACTAGGGATTTAGGGTACTGTGTTACAGGGCGGGGTACTGTGGTGTTACTAGGGATTTGGGATACTGTGGTGTTACAGGACGTGATACTGTAGTGTTACTAGGGATTTAGAGTACTGTGTTACAGGGCGGGGTACTGTGGTGTTACTAGGGATTTGGGATACTGTGGTGTTACAGGACGTGATACTGTGGTGTTACTAGGGATTTAGGGTACTGTGTTACAGGGTGGGGTACTGTGGTGTTACAAGGGATTTGGGGTACTGTGATGTTACAGGGCGGGGTACTGTGGTGTTACTGGGTGGAGTGATGTGGTTTTACATGGGCGCTGTATTGTTACGTAGGTACTGTGGTGTTTTGGGGATTTGGGGCACTGTGATGTTACATGGTAGGATGATGTGGTGGGTGGTGTGGTGTTACTGAGGGTGCTGTATTGTTACGTAGGTACTGTGGTATTTTGGGGATTTGGGGCACTGTGTTACAGGGCGGGGTACCGTGGTGTTACAGGGCGGGGTACTGTGGTGTTTTGGGGATTTGGGGCACTGTGAAGTTACATGGCAGGATGATGTGGTGAATGATGTGGTGTTACTGAGGGTGTTTTGGGGATTTGGGCCACTGTGATATTACATGGTAGGATGATGTGGTGGATGGTGTGGTGTTACTGAGAATACTGTTATGTTATGTAGATACTGTGGTGTTTGGGGGTACTGTGCTGTTACAGGGTGGGGTGCTGTGGTGTTACTGGGTGGAGTGATGCGGTTTTACATGGGCACTGTATAGGCACTGTGGTGTTTTGGGGCACTGTGATGTTACATGGTAGGATGATGTTGTGTTACTGAGGGTGCTGTATTGTTACGTAGGTACTGTGGTGTTTTGGGGATTTGGGGTACTGTGCTGTTACAGGGTGGGGTGCTGTGGTGTTTCTGGGTGGAATGATGTGGTTTTACATAGCCGCTGTATTGTTATGTAGGTACTGTGGTGTTTTGGGGATTTGGGGTACTTTGGTCTTACTGGGGTGCTATGTTGTTACGGGAAGATAGGATGATGTGGCATTACTCAGATTACTTGGAGAGATGGGTTTGGTGCTGTGCGTCGGGGGATGGGTGCTGTGGCGTTGCTTGGAGAGATGGGGTTACTGTGGTGTTATGGGGTCGGGTACTATGATGTTTTCCGAAGTGATTTGCGGGGTTGGGGTTGTGGTTTACGTACGTTAGTGTGGTGTTGTTACCACATTTATTAACTTTTCAGTGCCATAATTGTGTAAAAATGTCTGTACAGTTTCGTCGTTGGAGGATCGCAGGTTGTATTGACGGGTCGCCGCTTCACTCAAAACCTCTTCCCAGTTACTGTATTTTAAAGCGGGAGGGTCGTCACCTGTGCACGCGCGGGAATTGAGTCCCAAGCGACGATAACAACACACGCTAAAAACGCAAAGTAGATGCTTGTTTGTAAACAATAACACGCCATGGCCACCTGACGCATGCGCAGGTGACGACCCCCCCCCCCCCGCTTTAACTGTAAATCATTTTCGCTGGAAAGACTTCTTGGCTGTTTTTTATGAAGTTTATTTTCACTGAAAGGTATATTAGCTGGATTTTATTTTCACTGTGGACCATCTCTTCAGCGAAAAATAATTTAAAGAGAAAATGGTACATTATACAATTATTTTTCTTTACCTATCCCATATATGAGTGTGTAGATTATTTATTGCTTACGTCTAATCAATTTGAGCAGGAAGACTCAATGGATTCCCTCAGCATACCTTGCCCTCGCAATAATAATAATAATAATAATAATAATAATAATAATAATAATAATAATAATAATAATAATAATAATAATAATAATAATAATAATAATAATAATATTACATCTTCCGCAAGCTTTTATTATTGGAAAACAGACGGATATATTTCGTAACTTTTTCTTAATGAATAGAGATTCGTGGAAACAATGTTTGAGAAAACGTTTTTTTAATTATGTGTTAATTTAATTAAGTGACATTTATTGCAGCTTGCTAACCTTTTCACTCAATAGGTTCCCAATGTTATGAACTTCAACAAAATTACATTCAAGTTGTAAATAACATTGCCTGCTGCATTTATTTTCGATAATCGACACAACATTTGAAAGAACATTTATAATTTCGAGACAATCGCTCGTAGACAATCGCTCGTAGACTGTAATTTGAACGCGAATACAAATTCTAATTCTGAGACTTTGATATTAATTTATTTTCAATGTAATGATAATTGCAGATAATAAGAAGAAGAAGAAAAAGAGGAAGAAAAAATAAGATATTATAAAAGTGGGTGATAGTTGTGTAACAGCGAATCGAGTCTAGCATCTCGGTTTCAATTATCGATATTGGTAAGTTGCGTGCGGGCTACTTCTCTGGAATATAACGAAACGAAATAATAAATTGGAAGAATTGACTCATAAAATATTATTTTAATATGTGCGTGAGAAATTCAAACAAACTACAAGTAGACATTTATTTGATTTATTAATGGGTTTCTGTTTGAGTCATTTGTCTTGCGAAACCACTGTGTAAGGCTCCTGGATCCCGTGTTACTTATAAGTGTAGGTCATGGGATGACATAAACAGTGGACTTCTTTCTGTTTCTCACTTCGTGTGTTCACGAGACACCCCGTCGCACAATCCGCTAAGCAAACAATGTTACAACCCATGCCCGCCTATGTTATCTCATATCAAATTTAAAGTTGAACACAGAATCTGTACATGATGCAACACAGTCTTAATTGAGGATGAATTCCATTATGTTATGAAATGCCCACAACATATTACAATCAGAAGCAAATTGTTTGACTCAATTAGAAATAAAACTGTTAATTTCAATTTGATGGACGAAAAGTCAAAATTTAAATACATTATGGGCAACACTTTCTCATTAATACAGCTCGGCATTTTTAAAAAAAAAATACGGTAATGTGTTACAGTAATTATTACTGTCATGTCTATTACAAAATATGTATACGTTGTCAAAGTTACATGGACAGAAACTTACAGAGTTTGTGTGTCCCCCTAAATCCAAGCGTTCTGAATATGTATACAATAGTTCACAGTCCCTCTATGATAGAGGGACTGGGAATAGTTCTTCTATAGAGGGACTGTGCCTAGTTAAATCTGGATTTCACATTGATCCTCTTCAAGTTTCGTCAATTTTTCACAAAATGTCCACCATTTTGGAATATAAAACTACTGTATGTGGGAACGGAGACTAATATTGAAACATGCCTGGTGCAATTTGGCTATTTGGTGCAATCCATTAGCCACCAAGTTGACACAGCAGTTCAAAACAAAAATTGTGGTCGATGTGAACGAGAAAAAAATAAACCCAGAAACGTGGCATAGTTTCTTATAGGAGATGTGGATAAAAAAAAACATATTTGGCATGCAAACTTCAACGAGGTTTTCAATCCAAACCCTGTTTGCTAAATGCAATTTGGGTAAAAGTAACTTGAAATGTTATGAAGTAAATCCTCGATATTTGTTTTAAGCTTAGATGACTAAAAGCATCATTTTCAGTTGTCTGAGTTTTAAAGCAAAGAGCAGCAGATTTACGGGATGGTAACGTTTCCGCATGTCAGCCTTTGCAGGCGCAAGGGCTGCCATATCTGTATCTCGATCAGCGATCATAATAAAAAAAAAATGTTCACAGATTTTACCGTGAAATGTGCAATTCACATAGTTGTTTTCAATCACAATTTAGAAGATTTGTTATTATATTTATTTCGAGAGAAAATATGAACTAACGATGAGAATCTGTACCACTTTCTGTTATTCTACAATATGCACTATCTGGATTTGCTTTGGTATTGTTTTATAACTGTAGAACTAACATGTATACCATAGTTAGGGACTCGAGTTTATATATTCTTTACAAGTTTGGGCATTCTTTAGCATGCACAGATTCCTCCCGTGTGTGAACTTTTAAATTTTAGCCCACACGCCTGCACGGACATTCCCCCCTCTACCGGAGTGCTTCGCCGGAACATTCACCGTCAATATTCAAGATGCTTGGTGTAGCCTGAACACGAATAATATGAATATCTAATTATGCGTTTGTTCCCCTAGGTTATGTATCCAAGCACAGTGCAAACCGGCATTCAAGCAGGAAAACAAGTACTGCAACATATATATTGATTGTTGAATTTGTCCAATGGTGCGATAAGCCTTTTCCGGAGGGATAGTATGGTAAACATTTTAGTGTAATAACTAACTGGATTCGCATAGTGTGAGACATATTTATAAATGATGATGATTTGGACAATATTTCAACTGAAGATTGGTGGAAGAATAATTTATCCAATATTATGGTAAATGTTTTAGTGTAACAACTAACTGGATTCATATAGTATGAGACATATTTATAAATGATGATTTGGACAATATTTCAACTGATCGTGATTAGTGGAAGAATAATTTATCCAATATTATGGTAAATGTTTTAGTGTAATAACTAACTGGATTCGTATAGTATGAGACATATCTATAAATGATGATGATTTGGACAATATTTCAACTGATGGTGATTAGCGGACGAATAACTTATCCAATAATATGGTAAATGTTTTAGTGTAATAACTAACTGGATTCATATAGTATGAGACATATCTATAAATGATGATGATTTGGACAATATTTCAACTGATCGTGATTAGTGGAAGAATAATTTATCCAATATTATTGTAATTGTTTTAGTATAATAACTAACTGGATTCGTAGTGTGAGACATATTTATAAATGATGGTAATTTGGACAATATTTCAACTGATGGTGATTGGTGGAAGAATAATTTATCCAATATTATGGTAATTGTTTTAGTATAATAACTAACTGGATTCGTAGTGTGAGACATATTTATAAATGATGGTAATTTGGACAATATTTCAACTGATGGCGATTGGTGGAAGAATAATTTATCCAATATTATGGTAATTGTTTTAGTATAACTGGATTCGTAGTGTGAGACATATTTATAAATGATGGTGATTTGGACAATATTTCAACTGATGGTGATTGGTGGAAGAATAATTTATCTAATATTACGGTAAATGTTTTAGTGTAATAACTAACTGGATTCGTACAGTGTGAGACATATTTATAAATGATGATGATTTGGACAATATTTCAACTGATGGTGATTGGTGGAAGAATAATTTATCCAATATTATGGTAATTGTTTTAGTGTAATAACTAACTGGATTCGTATAGTATGATCCACATTTATAAATGATGATTTGGACAATATTTCAACTGATCGTGATTGGTGGAAGAATAATTTATCCAATATTACGGTAAATGTTTTAGTGTAATAACTAACTGGATTCATATAGTGTGAGACATATTTATAAATGATGATTTGGACAATATTTCAACTGAAGATTGGTGGACGAATAATTTATCCAATATTATGGTAATTGTTTTAGTGTAATAACTAACTGGATTCATATAGTGTGAGACATATTTATAAATGATGATTTGGACAATATTTCAACTGAAGATTGGTGGACGAATAATTTATCCAATATTATGGTAATTGTTTTAGTGTAATAACTAACTGGATTCATATAGTATGAGACATATTTATAAATGATGATGATTTGGACAATATTTCAACTGATGGTGATTAGTGGACGAATAATTTATCCAATATTATGGTAAATGTTTTAGTGTAATAACTAACTGGATTCATATAGTATGAGACATATCTATAAATGATGATGATTTGGACAATATTTCAACTGATGGTGATTTGTGGACGAATAATTTATCTAATATTATGGTAAATGTTTTAGTGTAATAACTAACTGGATTCATATAGTATGAGACATATCTATAAATGATGATGATTTGGACAATATTTCAACTGATGGTGATTGGTGGACGAATAATTTAATATTATGGTAAATGTTTTAGTGTAATAACTAACTGGATTCATATAGTATGAGACATATCTATAAATGATGATGATTTGGACAATATTTCAACTGATGGTGATTGGTGGACGAATAATTTATCCAATATTATGGTAAATGTTTTAATGTAATAACTAACTGGATTCGTATAGTGGGAGACATATTTATAAATGATGATTTGGACAACTGATGGTGATTGGTGGAAGAGAATTGCTATGACTATGATGCACTAAGGAAGTACATCATTATGTCATGTCATTTCATCTTGAATTGCTGCCACGTCATGTGGCTGTACCCAATTTCCTGATAATTTTTAACCAATTTGTTGCCAAGGTATTATAAAGACAAGACACAATATTATACACAAGCACACAGTTTCGTTTTCCTGTCATCAATCACGTCTTAGACACGACTGCATCAACCAGACGGCTTCTGTGAATGTAGAATTCCTTCATGACGGAGCATTGTATGCAACTTTTTAAGCAAGGTAATTGACCAAGAACACAACAAACTGATTAAACAATATTCTGTTTAACTTGCATCTACATCTTTCATCCCCATCTCTAAAGTGTCAACGCAATATTTCATAAATTGGAATTAGCAGCAATGAACAACACTACCCGAATTGGAAAGGATGAAAGGAGTCTTCTAGAGGGAAGTACAGTACATACTGAATTTAAACAATAAATGACTTTCACCAACTTCAAAAAAAAAAGAAAAAAAAGAGTATTCTAATCATGACTTTTATAAATCAACATTTAAAACTATTTATAATATAACAAAATAAAATATGCTAAATGCAATGTACATGACATATTTAATACAACACTACAGAATTATTACAAATGGGTATGCATATCACACAAATATATGGACTATAATCTGTGCGGGGAAGGGGGAACATCAGTAGTCAAACAGTAGGGGGGGGGGGTAGGAACCCCAATTATTGACTTGGGTTACACAAGGTTTTATCTGATTGACAGGAAATACAAATTTAAAAGGTAGCAGACTTGGCGGTAGTCTACATGTATAACTAACCTGGAAAAACTTGTCCTGCATGACCTCTACAAGAAATATATAGAATGGTTGGATGGCCGATTCATTTTGCAGTCAAGCAAATGTATTGAAACACCATGTACTATGGGCAAGTCCAATACAAACCAGGCAAAGACACACTGCCCAGTTGAAATACAGAATGTGGAAAATTTCACCTGCTCTATTCCACATGATTAATGCTTACTTTTTTAAATGTATGGTCAAACTAACCAGTGATTGTCGTCAATGATTTACTGCAGAGGTCCAGAGGATTTTTGAAAGTGCACTGACTCTAGGCTTGTCCGTAATCTATGTACCCAGTTTACTTTGTTGACAATACATGTTATGGAGTGAAATTAAGTTTTGAGAAATTTAGAAGAAAAATAATGCCCAAGTCATTTCTCAAAATAGTATCATCAGATAATTACTACAGCACCTCAGACCAAATCGTGTGTGGCTTTGCAGTCTACTCTCAATATATATAATGATAAACATACACATGGCATGTAAATAGGTGAAAAATGTTCAAAACATGATCAATACTTTTGAAGTGGAACAGCACATATGACAGGGCGTACTGAGTAAATTCCACAGTAATTAAATAATACAATCCACATATTTTGTATATAGTCTATTGGAAGCACATCTTTAACATCAACCCACAATTTTATGTATACAGGGCTCATTAAATTAAGACTTGTTTATTTAGACTATACTGTGAAATACTTTATTTCTGCTTGGAATTTATTTTCGCTGAAGAGATGATTCAGTGAAAATAAAATCCAGCAAATATTTTTTTTTTTATATTTCACATTCAACTCATCAAAAATCAGTTCCATAAATTCTATACAAAACACACAACCTTTTCAGCGAAAATTAATTCTTGCTAAAATAAAGTATTTCACAGTATATGTAACTCATAGAATTCATATAAATGCTTCTAATAGACCAAATACAGTAATGTAATTTTTTTTTATTTTTGAAAATTGTGAAATTTTACACCAATTAACATCATGCTTAGCCCATCGAAAATAACACGCAAACTGAATACAAGTATCTTTACTGACAACCACCGATACTATGTAGCACATATCTTCATCTGACAAGTCCATACAAGTTTAGAGACATATGGCTGTATTTTATGGTGTCACAGATATAAAACAATGTATTGTTATACTATTTAAAAAAAAATACCTCAGAGATTAATGTTACTTCAACCATGGATGTACTAAGTACTTCTTAGTACATCCATGCTTCAACCAACACAATTTGTTTATATTTTAGAAATCACAATTATCTGTGAAGAGCCAATGAAAAGTTTACACAGAAGACCTAAATATGAACTCAAAACATTTAGGAGTTGGGGGTTCAGTCTTAATTCAACTGCTGAACTGTTAATGAAGTTGGTATCAATATAACTTATAATTACGCCAAAAATAACATTGAACAGCATACGAACAAAGATATTCGTTGTTCACAAAATACACTTGCTGCTTCTAATGATTAAGCATATTAGCAATAAATCATTTTGAAATGTATCAATTTTGATGCAAATGTGACACAATCCCAACATGGATAGCTTTGAAAATAGAACAGCCAATAGATGCTTCTGTTGGTTTGGTTATAAATAGCAACCAATAGATGCTTCTGTTGTTTGGCTAAAAATAGTAACCAATAGATGCTTCTGTTGTTTTGGTTATAAATAGCAACCAATAGATGCTTCTGTTGTTTTGGTTATAAATAGCAACCAATAGATGCTTCTGTTGTTTGGCTAAAAATAGTAACCAATAGATGCTTCTGTTGTTCGGTTATTAATAGCAGCCAATGGATGCTTCTGTTGTTTGACTATAAATAGAAGATAATGGATGCCTCAATTGTTTGGCTATTCATAGCAGCCAATGGATGCTTCTGTTGTTTGGCTATAAATAGCAGCCAATGGATGCTTCTGTTGTTTGCCTATTAATAACAGCCAATAGATGCTTATGTTGTTTGGTTATTAATAGCAGCCAATGGATGATTTAGTTATTTGACTATAAACAACAGACTCTGAACAGAAGTATGTCTACATGAGGGTGAGAAAGATACATATGAAAACCAGAAAAACCATGTGAGATGCAACTGTACACACACCCCATTCTTCATTATCCTTGACAGAAACTGAAATTCTACCTCCATGATTAGCATAAACCCAAGAAACACACATTACAGTGCCAGTAAATACATTCAAAAAACTGCTTTAAAATAAAAAGTAATATAAAATACAACTCCTACATTATTAATCTACCTAAATATAAAACATTAAGATATGATACAGTAAACATGACAATGGAATGACTCAGTTTTGGCAAACAGTTTCTAGGTACTATTGTACATACATTGGTACTTTCCACACACAAGGAGAGCCGAGTAATTTCAGAGAGGTGATACAGTGAGATGTATTTTGCCAGATGTAGCAGTTGGAGATTACTACATAAGCACTTAAGGTAAATTGAGCAGATTGGTTGTACTGAGGTTATCGTGTGAGAATGAAATCAATCAAGGTTTTACAAATGAAATACCTGTAGTTTCTTTCCACTTAATATTATACATTTAAACAATGTACAAGAAAATACCCTGATGGTTACGAGCAAATCACAGTTATTGACGTAACCAAGAAAAACGCAATATATTATCTCCCATACATAAAATTATTACATATGCTGCTCATTAAAAATGGTCGACTTTTACCATTTATATTCAATGAAGAGAAAAAAAATTACTTTGAACAAAGAGGAAGCAGTACTTGTGTGAATTTTAAAAACTGCCTGAGATTCTGTCTATAGAGGGGATGGTACCCGGAATATGGAGGGCATATATACACTATGTAACCTAGGCAGAGGGGATGAATGGAGGTAAACACTGAAACTGCAGGGTCAAAGTAAAGTTTCCTGTCAACTATCCTGTGAAATTTTTAGAAAGACAGATTATACAGTATCACAGTAGCTGGCAAATTAATGTAAGTCTCTTATCATCATCAGAAACTATATCTGACATTAGCTTAAGCTGAAACACTGTAATAGGCTGCTTATGGACCCCTAAAGATCACACATCCTGGTACTTTTGTTGGCATGCCAACATAAACACTTGGGTAATTTTAATGTGTCTTTTTGTTCCGAACAGAAAACATTTTACTCAAGTAGCTAAAAAGAAACGTTACTGAAATATCACTAAAAAAAATCCATTTTTGATTTTCATACTAATGACAGTACCAGGATGGGTGACATGAAAGTGACCTATTAACCCTTTTGAACACCAGAGCCAACTTGTGTCACCTTTCACAAAATAAACTGATATTTTAAATCAAGACCAGCAGCCAATGGTAAACTATGTCTATTTGGTCCAAAATTACCCCAAAAAATGATGGAAAAGAATATAAAAATGTGTAAAATGTAGCACTAAAATGTTGAGAGAGAAAATGAGTGTGTTCAAAAAAGGTAAAGGCAACACAAGCATAAGCCATTGATAGAACGACCCATGAGTTCATTAATCACTGTCCATTTACATCAAACTACATTTCATTCTTCCCTCTTTAGTTCTAAGTCTAAATAAATTCCTGTACGACTAAACAATTATATGTATACATAAATATCTCCATAGGAAAAAAGTTTCCAACAAACCAATCTCTGCACTGAGCAGTATTAACATTCACTTGATTGATTTCTACATCTGAGCAAATACAGCAAACATGCATACCGGTAAGTCACATGATGCATTTCAACCAATCAGCAGCAACTTCCCATGGCAGAGAGTTTTAAGGCAGTTTTTTTTCAGACAGTTCTAGATAGAGCTCTGACTGTTTCTCACTGAGAATATGCTTTGTAGATTGCAGACATGTCTTCATCTCCGTGACCCAGAGATTTGGCTTTTTTGTACATCTAAGAATATTAAAATCATTCAACAGAATCAGTGTTAGAAAATCTCAATAATAAATATATAAATTCTATAATTTTATAAGATTCTCACTAGTAAATGTTGGAAAATATTTTCATGAAATAAAAGATATTGAGTCAAATCAATGTTACATCAGGACAAGCTGAGACAAATATATGCATGGCTCCAAATTTAGGAAAGGATTTTCCATGCATGTACAAAATAAGAATGGAATCTGTCCAAGCAGACGTAAAATCTGGTTCTGTGATGTTAAAAATGCTTGAATTGGGTACATTTGTGCATTTAAAATGGCCGCCAGTCAGCTATAATGGCCACTCAATGAATATCTTGAAAACCAAAAATTATATAAAAAAAATTTCAAATCATGAATATTTTCACTACAAACAAGAAGGTTACCATCCCTGACCTTTAACTGTACACCGGCACATGTCATTGACCGGGTACATACAGGTAATATGAGGGGACAAGCTTGAATGGCCAGGGTCATGGTATGGAGAATGATGGAAAACATTGTCATACTTACTTCATTTACGGCCGCTGCAACAGGTAATTGTTGTGAATATTCATCTCCCATTGATAAAACTAATCTCATATCTTTCTGCATGTTATTAAGACATGCTGTCAACGGGTAGTCATCATTTAACATGGCTGTAAACAAATCAATAGATTGGTTAGTTTTTATTCATACCCCCAAAGGTCACACATCCTGGTAGTTTAGGGTAGGGGGGTTGGGGGTTGGTACACTGTCATGATGACAACAATAATTTGTTCTATTCTGAGTCACATTTCTCATATTAAACATGTTTAAGTTAATATTAAGACTTTCTTTTTTCGTTTTTTATTTTCAATAGGGAATTGAACAATCAATGTTTTCACACAAGTTATTTTAATAATCATCATTTCAAGGATAAAACAGAGGTCATGAGCATATAGCTTCAACTGAAGACATTCTCACAACAGATGCATAGTCCCTGTTAAGTATTGGTAGTCGATGTAAATGTTCAGTGACAAGTAGAAATGAAAGATGAATGTTTTTTTAACACTAACACAGATTATAGATTGTGTTACTGTTAGTATAGTACCTACGTAGAAACTTAGAACTGTATTGGACTATATCTTACAGAGGAAGAAGCATGAAAGAAAAACGCAGCCAATGGAGTATTGTTGTTCAAGTATCTCCAAAAGAATATGGCTTGCACCATAACCTAATATGTAAGGTCATCATACAAAGTTTGATTGAAAATGCCCTGTTTACCTTTCAACTGAATCAGGTCATATCGCCACCCTGTTCAGCTCCAAGAAACAGTTCCAGACAGTTTTTGACAAAATGGCCACCATTTCGACAAATTTGATCAAATCTCGAAACAAAACATGGTGTTGTGTTATCTTGAAGTATAGTACCTATTGTACACACTTTCAAGTAAATCAGGTCATATCTTTTAGAGGAATCGGCACAATAAAGGAAAAAAACAGAATGGCCGCCAGTCAGCCTATTTCTCCAAGGTTTGAAAAAAATATGATGTGCATGTGTAACCCAATATACATGATCAGCATACAAAGTTTGATTGAAATCACCCTATTCTGAGAAACAGTGTCGGACACGTTACAGAAAGTGATTTTAAGATATTAAACAAAATGGCCGCCATTTCAACAAATTTGATCAAATCTCAAAACAAAACATGTTGTTGTGTTATCTTGAAGTATAGTACCTATGTACAAACTTTGAACTAAATCAGGCTATAATCTTATGAAGGAATCAGCATGAAAATGCAAAAAAACAAGATGGCCGCCAGTCGGCTAACTTGTACTGAATCTCGGAAAAAGTGACATGCACCTATAACCCAATATGCATCATCACCATACAAAGTTTGATTGAAATCACCCTGTTCAGCTCCGAGAAACAGTTCCGGACAAGTTTGAATATCAGAATTTAGCAAATTTGCCATATTTAATCCAATCATAACAAAAATTGTGGGGCAAATGTAGGTCATCATACATTGTCTGTACGCCAAGTTTGATCAGTTAGAGGGTGTCCGAGAAATGGCTCCGGACAGACGCACGGACGGACAGAATTCAGATTAATATTTTTTGTTTTCGGACTTCATCCAAACGGGGACTAAAAACTGATGATGAAAATTAACGGAATTTAGCCAAACTGGGGGATGGGTGATTTTCTAGTGTGGTTTTTAAAACACAACACAATTTTCAAAAACAAAAAAACTTTTGGTTAAAGTGACACTGGATTAATCCTGCTTATCATACTTTTACAGTAAAAACAAAAAAAAACATGACAACTTTACGCACTATTAGAGCTATTGTAACAAAGATGCTGACATGCAGGTCACAATTTCAGTAATTCACTACATCTAGTACAGTATAGTTTATGGTACTGTACAAGTACTCAGATGAACAAATACATAAGGTCACAAGTTGAAACGACTCTGACCGCATAGATTATTGATAATGACAGAGCCACACAATGTAACTATGCTAACTACTCCACAGTACAGATTACAGGGTACTTGTCCAGTATATATATCATACTGACAGACAGTAGGTCACACATTGACAGATTGTGTTGCACACACCATAAAGTAACCTCTGTCACTTAACAACCAGGTATGATAGACTACTGCTGATGTGATAAATGACATTATGCCGAACAGTAACTGATTCAATGTGAAATTCCCATCAGAGACTAAGCAAAAATCAAAGAAAGCTTAGAAAGAACTCCCATGTGCTGAGAGTATTGGAGACACATTAAATATAATTCGAAATTACTTAGCTGAAAAGTAATTATGCAAATCAGAAAATTAATATGACCAGATTTGAGTGTAAAACTAATGAGGTCTGCGCAATGTAACAGAAAATCTATGTCTCCAAGTTTAATTGAAATGTGATTAGAACCAAAAAATTATGAATTATTATGCTTATTAGGGAATTAATATGAACAGATTTTTACCCCAAACTATTTAGGTTTGTACATTGTCCTAGAGCATCTTTGTACTAGGTTTCATTGAAATGGAATAATTAGTACCGTGAAAACTCCAAAATTTCGACCCCTCTAAAAATTCGACCGCCTATTTATTTGCCGGGTTTCGGTGTTTTATTTACCTCCAAATTTTCAACTCCACTAAAAATTGCCGACTCATTCTTATTCGAAAATTGCGACCAGTTTTAGTTTTCCCCCAAACGAAAAAAAAACCGATGTGAGCATTCAAACGGGACCTTCCTCAAAGGCATGAATCCGGGTTTCTGATTGACTGAGAGATTTTTATTTTATTGGTAACGAAAATATATTCTAAATAAACGAAGTTTCAAATAAAAACGAACACAAAAACCTCGGCATGCTGCGTTTCTGAATTGTTGATTATTACTGTACTCAGTAGTGATTATAATAATGTACACAAAATAAATTTGTTGAATGGTTATGAAATACAAATAAAAGTCAACTTAGTTTCATCGTAAGCGAATGATTCCGGTCTCGTATAAACGTTTGATGCTGTAGGATATCCGCCATGTTCTCTTAGGTCAAATACGTCAAATCGCTAATTAACCAATCAGAAAGCTGGATGATGCCAACGTGTTCAAATTACCATAGCTTATTTAAATATGTTAATGTTATTGAACGCAATGCGGAAGAGATTGATGTTGTAGTACGATATTTTGGCTTGGATTTTGATGCGAAAACGGCATGATTTTTTTTAAATAAAAAAATTAGTTGTTTTTAAAAAATAAACTGGTCATCTGAAGAATAATTTAACATTGTTCACAGTGATAACAGCTCATTCTCGAAAGGAAGCTTACCTGCTCACGCTAGTCACGATAAAAATCATACACGTGTACTCTTGAATAGACAGACGTCAATGACTACGGTAAAACTTAGACTCTATTTTAGCCGGCAGGATTGATTGAAATGTCCGAAAAATGACGCCAAAATACACCTTAAAAGTCCCATTTTATTTTCTTAAATCCCATTTTATTTTTTAATCCAAGGGCGAATTTACGGCAGAATTTGGTCCCTCAAATAAGGGACACGTGAGCTTTGATTCTAACCGGATACATTGCACTGGGTCGGGGAGATCGTTTGCTAAACTTCCATGTATCTTTTGTCCAATGGGTACCTGTACTTCGAACATTCGCAAGTTTTCCTAGGTAGTGCGAGACAGCTTTGTCTTTTGACCTATTAGTTTTGTGCTGACCTCTTCTCCGCATCTTGATGTTTTGTTTTGCTTGTCATAATACTCACTGATTGATGACTTTGTTTAGATTTTGAGTTACAACTCGGCCACGACCTTTGCTTTTACCGTGAAACATGAGGAAGTTTACGTCAATTGACGGACATTGCATTTTTTAAAAACTAATGAAGCACACTGTCTATCATCCCCATTTTTTTTTGCTGATTTCTATTCTGAAAAATTCGACCATCCGAAAATGCACCTTAATTTTGACTCTAAAAACACGTCACATTTCTAACACCAATTATTTAAAACCGGTCGAAATTTTGGAGTTTTTACGGTACTTTAGATATCAGTGTGAAAGCTTAAAATTGGTTAATTATGCAAATTAGGTAATTAATATGTACAGATTTTAACCCACAATTATTCAGGTCTGTCTATTGTCCTACAGCATCCATGTACATTCATTGATATGTGATGTATAGTACCTGAGATATCAGTGTGAAAGTTGGTTAATTATGCAAATTAGGTGATTAATATGCACAAATATTTACCGGAAACTAATTGGGTCTGCATAATTCTAGATTCATTGAAATGTGATGATTAGTACTTTAGATATCAGTAGAAAAGCTGAAAATTAATTATGCAAATTAGGTAATTAATATGCACAATTATTTACCCTAAAACTAATCAGGTCTCTGCATAGTCCTAAAGGATCTATGTACCAAGTTTCATTGAAATGCGATGATTAGTACTTGAGATACCTGTGGAAAAGCTGAAAATTAACTAATTATGCAAATTAGGTGATTAATATGCACAAATATTTATCGAAAACAATCAATCTCTGCATAGTCCTTGAGTATGTAAGTACCAAGTTTCATTGAAATGTAATGCTAACTACTTATATCAAATGCTGAAAATTAATTAATTATGCAAATTAGGTAATTAATATGTACTGATATTACCATAAAAACTATCAGGTCTGTGCAGTGTCGTATGACATCTATGTACCAAGTTTCATTGAAATGTGATGATTAGTACTTGAGATATCAGTGGAAAAACCGAAAATTGACTAATCATTATGCAAATTAGGTAATTAATATGCACGGATTTTTACCAAAAATTAATCAAATCTGCGCATATGTTCAGAGCATCTATGTACCAAGTTTCATCAAAATCCAATGAGTGGTTCTTTAGATATCAGTGGAACAGTCATAGAACAGCTAAAAATTAGCTAATTATCATGCAAATTAGGTAATTAACGAGCATGGATTTTTACCAAAACCTAATCAAATCTGCGCATTGGCCCAGAGCATCTATGCACCAAGTTTCATCATAAACCGATGTATGGTTCTTGAGATAGCAGTGGAACAGTCGGACACACATACACACACACACACATACACACATACACACATACACACACATACAGACACACTAACTGCAAAGACTCCCATTTTGTGCTTCGCACATGGGAGTCAAAAATGAAGAGTGTTCCAGGCAGACGGAAATATGGAGTACCCATTATAGACCAGGCAGAGGGAAATGGAGAGTACCCATTAGAGACCAGGCTGAGGGAAATGGAGAGTACCCATTAGAGACCAGGCTGAGGGAAATGGAGAGTACCCATTAGAAACCAGGCTGAGAGAAATGGAGAGTACCCATTAGAGACCAGGCTGAGAGAAATGGAGAGTACCCATTAGAGACCAGGCTGAGTAAAAATGGAGAATAAATATCAGAGGCCAGGCAGAGGAAAATGTAGAGTACCAATTAGGGACCAGGGAGAAAATGACGTATGGTTGATATATAAAGTTGATGTATGAAATATATGACTGGGATGGAATTTGTCAAAAACAAAATGAGTGTCGTCAGTCATCTTGAATAGAATTTACAAATTAAAGAGACGTGCATCAACTATCCATAGTGGTTATTCCTTTCACCAGATTCTAAGAAAATCTGACAACACATGCCTGAGATCCAGTCCCAGACATGTCAAAGTATTTGATTAATGAGGTTTTTCACAACTTAAATGCCCACCAGTTGACCAACTTTGACCGAATCACGAAATCAAAACATGTACATATGTATCAGATAAGGTATTAAATATGTGTGAGGTTTGAAGTGAATTGGTCCAGCTGTGTTTGAGACTAAAATACTAAACATATGTAACAAAATATGTGAACAAGTTTACTGCAAATCACTTCATGAGAGATACATATAAACAGTGATCACAAAATCACAAAAATTCTCAATTGTAAAAATGAATAAAACAGTTTATAATATTTATTGATGTGCTTTTTTATCATTCTGTAAAACATGCATTTTTCACAAACAAGTTATTTTAGATGCCCTGTATTTTCACTAATCCACCTATTTTATCACAAAAATGTTTTTTTTTTAAATATTACTTTAGTGCCAGGGGTCAAATATTGAAGTCACTGCTGTCTCTACTGTTTTTTTTGTCTCAAGTGCCAATTGCACCTGCAAACCAATCTCCCAAAGTTAATATCGCCAGTTTGAAAGACGGGGCAGTGTGCATGTGATTTATACTTATGAGTGAGCAGTCGGCACAGTGAATCATACCCAGAGCCTCGCTGGTATGAGGCTAACACACTAACCAATGTACCATCGCCTAGGTCTGTAATGTGAATAATTGTTGACACTTCAGCTATTGAGACTCAGATAATATAAGCATTGGGCCAATTTCGCTAACATCTCGTAGGATTTTATTAAGTGTTTTATAGTTATGAATACAATTCATAAAGTGATTGACACATTTGTATGATTTGGTTTAAAGAGAAATTTTATTTTGACCCTCAATCATCAAACTGATTTGAACTAAAATTATATTGAACATTCTTTATATCATGCAGTGTTCTCACCAAGGTCTTTTCAGCACAATGGAATTTTTCAGGAAAACAATAAACATTATTGATATGCAAATTATCCACCATTTATATTCAAATTAGGCACCATATTTGGACACAAAGCTGATCAGAACATGGTTGTGTGCATACTTTCAAAACAATCTTCTGTTTGTCATTGTTCTCTTAAATAAAACGAGTCAACTTTTGCTACTTCTTACAAAATAATAACCTTCAAAACTGGTCTTTATTATTTTTATTTAAATTTTGATCAAGACCTGTTATCTAATTAGAAATTATGTCCGCTTGGTCAAAAATTAACCGAAATAAAAAATATAAATATAAACAAGTGCATTTAAAATGATCATTTTAATGAGTTTACTGTATATGACAATACAAAGCTCACTGCTGACAGCTCAGACTGCATTACAACATTCATGGCAGATAAACAATAACAAATAAAGCAAAAGTACCTGAACCAACAGCATAGCCATAGCAAATCAGAATTCCATAGATTCTTGCTAATAATAAACTACAAACAGTCCCTGACTATAATATAAACCAGCTCATCCGCAAATAATGCTATCTATGAAGTGCGCCCTCATTGTTTTCTAATCTACCACTAGAGGGCGAGATACTAAGATGTAACCGTGTGTTTTAGAAGCTCACCTTTTCCCTGTGCTTTCACCATTGGGTCTAGAATCAATCCAGTTGTCAATATATCCATGAGGGCGCTGCAGTCTAAGCCAGCTTTCTCTGCAAGTGCCATGCTTTCAGCTAATGAGGCAGTCACTGAACCAAATAATAAATTCAATGCTATTTTCATTTGAGTTGCTGAGCCCACATTACCTAGAAAAATACAAGAACAAATAAAACCAACAATGAATGTATTTAAAATCAACGAAAATAGTTTTCCAATGACAACTCAATTTATTCCATGGTACTGTAGTAGAAGGCAACATACATAGTGTCTACTGCCCTCTATTGGTGAGTGTATAAGTAGGGTGTCTCCTTGTTTATCATATATTAATAATGTGTTATTGCTCTGGGCAACATATCTAATTCTAAAAGAGCAATCACAGGAATGATATTCACAGACAGAACCCCGATTTGTTTTATTCACAGTCCAGGACAAACAAAAGACCGTCTGACACCAGAATCTAACTACATTTGGAATATCTCCAGTGTTCAAAATAAATATCTCATTATAATTGTCTTAACAGCTAAGGATGTATGTCTGGATATAATATCATTTGTGTGTCAAATTACACAGCAGACTGTGAAATATAAATTGTATTTTTGATGACTGTGACAAATGTGTGGTAAGAAATACGGTTTAGGTTTTAGACTGAATGAGATATGGATTAAGTTTTAACTCGAATTAAATACAGATCAAGTTTTAGTTCAAGCAAAAACAATCTTCTAGTGTACTCATAACAAATATTGTGTTATTTTGCTCGAAAGTTCCCTCAGCAATAGTGAATGTATATAATGAAAACAAGAAAGCTAACAGAGATGGCAGATCCCTCTGGCATCTTATTACAAGCACTGGTTCAACGTATATTTCTGCAATACTTACGCATTATTAATAAGGTCACATGACCACCTATGGTTATTAAAGAAGTTGATCAGACCTAGTGTGCAATGTCTACAATAGTACTTCTGATATGTGACTCTGTACAAACATACATACAGACACTACTGTAAAAGTCCTAACCGCGGTTTATATTACAATGTATCAATTTAAAAATTGGGGTCAAAAGCTCAAGTTCAGGGTGTGGTTTATATTACGTACATATTGCAATCACTAAATGGGCGTGGTCATTTTTAACCACAACACATGCACAAAACAAACAATATATCGAATAATCTTTTGAATAGACTCTAATTTAGGCATCAGGGAAGAGTGAATAGCCTTAATTTGGTTCTAAAATAGGTGTCACGAAATGTTGAAAAATTACAGTCAAACAAAAAAACACATGATAAAAAAAAAAAATATTCATTATATTTAATGTAATATGCTCTTTCTTTTTTTAATGTTGTTGGTAATGAAAAGTGTATTCTAAAAGAAGTTTCAAATAAAAACAAACACGAATGCATTGCTTAGTAGCAAATGATCAAGGTATGGTAGCACAATCCAGTCATGCTGCGTTTCACAAGTGAATAACTTACTTGATTTCATGACTTCATGGTGAACGCAACACAGAAGAGATTTACCAATGTTATAGTGCAATCGTTTGGCTTTTTCGATGGGAAATTAGTTGTTTTCGAAAGACAAACTGAGCATTGAAGAAGAATTTAACACTTTTACGGTGATAACAGCTCATTGTTGAATCAACGAAACACGAACATATTTAAGAGGTGTGATGACAAAGAGGTTGCCGCCAGAACAAATGCACTTTCACTGCCTGCATAAGGAACAATGCCGTTTTGTACCAGGTGGTTAAAACAATGAAGTCAGTTACTGTCTTGTTGAATTGGGGGTGCAGTTATTAATAGATGCTTTCCATATTTCAATTTCTGTCAAGAACTCTTTAACCCTGAAGCCAGAATTGGGGGTGTGGTTATATTCTGTATGCGATTTATATTAGGACTTTTATGATAGTAACCACTATATCTGCCACCTGCATAATGGAATAATGAAAGATTCCCTGGAGTTGACATTGCAAGACATTGTACGTTCTACATACTACATATAAGAGATCTAACAGAAGTCTCACCGAGATGAAGAAATTTCTTGGACATGGCAGAAAAACTTGATTCACAATCTTGGAATAACGTTTTATCGCCCGCTGAGAGTATAATAAGAGTTCCATCAATGGATTGTTTCTTACTTCCTAAAACTGGTGCTTCTAAAAATCTACCGCCTCTAGCGGTAACAGCCTGTAAAAAAAGACATAGTAAATGTGTCTCTGTCAGTTTTTCATATTTTACTAATATTTACATAAACATTCAAAGGCAACCTGGATGACAACAATAGAGATTGTACCATGGGAAACTGTTCTTGATGTTTAGTGATTGTTTCCCTTTTATTTTACAGCCGTTCTGAGAATTATTTGGACAGTCAGTTAGCAATATATCTTGGAACTTTGCAAAACACTTGGGTCTTTTCCAATCTAGACTTGATGGCGCCGTTGTATTGGCACGCCCACAATTGGAGTCATTCCATTATTTTGCAAGATGCGGGTAAAACGCTGATTTCAAAACGATACGCCTTGGTTACCATATATTAACAGGTTATATGTTGTATATGCATTCAAAGTGTTATTTTAAATTGTTATAACCATCCGAGTCCACCTGACATAGCGCAATTTACAAAACAACTCCCGAATGTTGAGTAACCCCAGGTATTAATGAACTCGTCGTTGGCGGGAAGGCTAAAAATAAACTTGTGATTTTCAAAATTACTGAAAATAATTACAATATAATTATAAAAAAATAAAGAATGGTTGCTGTAAACGCACACTAGATAATCAGTGTTCTCCCCAGGCCAAAACAGCGTCCTGGGACGCGACGTGATCGGATTTGCTCGCGACGCTATGTGTTTCCTCCGCGATGCTATTATTTATCCCGTGATCTGATTTCTTCAGTCTCTCACAGACTGTAAAGTTTCCTGGCCATGTAGTTAAATCTACAAATGCATTGTATTAATGCCAATTTCCCGGGATAATCCCCTGTTGTTTCTCATTGGTTGGATATCGTTTAAAAAAAAACAAAAAAACAGTTCTATAAAGACAAAGCCATAAGCCCCGGTGTCAAACGCTTTTTGCCAAACGTATATTCATATGCAAATGATATAGTCACACTTGGGGTTAAAAGCCACATGTTTCCGGTGTGTACGAAACGTATTTTCATTATTATTTTTAGAAATGTAGTCTTACTATTATTCTAAGTTTTGATTTTTATTAGTATTTTTGATATTGTATTTGTTTTTTGAGATCAAATTGTGAAAAAATATATATTTATGATGTAAACAATTTTGACCTTCCCACTCGGATCGCATATCGTGCTCAGATCCGGATGAATTAAGTGAAGCAAATGGAAAATAATATATTTATCAAGAAATCAGGAATTCTAACCAAGAAACGTGTGGAAATTGGAGTGACACTTGTGTTATTTCTATGAGGAAAAGCCTCAATTTTACGAGGTACATGTATAACAATGACGACAATTCATAATTCAGACCTCCGTTGTCTCGACTTGTTCACAATTGTGTTGAATAGACAACATCGATGATTAAAAAAAATACATAAAGATGGATAATTTCAGCTAGAAATACTATTATTCCTCGAACATAGTAGTGTAAGTATCGTAACTCGTAACAGTTGTTGTACTTAACTGGAAAACAACAGAAATAGAAGATAAGCACTGAGAATCATCAATCCAATGTTTAATTTACCAGGACCGAAGAGGGTTTTATCATAGACCTTAGAAAACATGGTTTTATAAAGTTGCTGATTGCTGGGCCAAGCAAAGAAACAGGAAACACTGCGGGACATTTGCAATACTAAACATGCAGTGCACTTTTATTGTATACAATAATTGTATACAGATTGTACAAAAAATAAATAGAAAAAAAACAGGAAAAAAACTGGTCTTGTTTTATTTCCCCATATGACAAACAATATGTTAATTTATGCTAATTGTATGTTAATTATTATGCAAATTAGCCTCGGCTCTATGGAAAATTTCTGGGGAAAACACTGTAATACTTGCAATTCACCAAGCCGACAACCCCTATGAAATAGTAATCCCAAACCACGCGCCTGTCACTCAAGTGGCGGCGACAAGTCTAGATTGGGCAAAGACCAAAGTGTTTTGGAAAGTTGCAAGTCATTTTGCTAACTGACTGTCTAAATAATTCTCAGAACAGCTGTAATCCCGGAATTAAACTGAGAATTAATCCGATAAACATCTGCACACTATAAACTAACCCTAGTATTGTGAAATCTCAACAAAATTGCATACTGTATTTAGTGGTACATGTAATTATGGAATTGACAAAAGTTGTCTATGGTCAAAATAAGTCAAGTTGTATTATAAATCACGACTATCGGAAAAGGGTTTTTTTATGCCATAACTTTAAATTATCACATGATAATTGAAACTCCAAGGGCAAGTAAATTGATTTCAACAAAAGGGCCTCAAATTTAACTAAATTTGTTTAATTCAGATGGTGGTGGTGGTGGTGGATGAATCGGTGAATAGCCTTATACATACCCTTTATCTTATCCAATATGGACCAGTGGGGGATTCATTATTGCTTAAATACCTCAGTTTAGAGATCATGGAATTTAGTTTTTTAGTTTTTAGTAAAATTATATTTAAAAATAGTGAACCATTGTAAGTATCCCAGACCACTACATAACGGTGAAAGGAATGTTAAAACTTACCTCATTCACATCCTTACTTGTTTCTGCATCTACCGTAGACATACTAACAAATCCTTTACCAGACTTAATACCTTCTAAGACACCACCTAAGTTAAATACAACCTGTAACCAAACCATCAACATGCTGTCATAAATCAATAATACACAAACCAAGTATATCTCAAACAAAAAAAACAAGCTATTACAAAATCCTTACTGTCTCTGCACAGAGCAGTCAGTTATCAATAACAATACTTACAGCATCAAATTAATGTTTCCCCTTTTTCATGTCTCAGTTTTGAAAGAGGACCACATGTTATAATATGGAGCTTGAGTAGTTAAAATAAACGTAAAATAAACAGGATATTTCACAATGCAGGTACATTTCCTTCCTTATAATTGGTTGATAAAACAACAGAGCAAAACACCAAGGGATGGTTGAGAAATAAGGCAGGTGAGGAAACAGTGTAACAGTGCCAACAGATCAGACTTGTAAATTACTTACATCACGGAGGGCTTCTGGGTCAGCTACAGAACAAAATGTAATGTCTGATGTTTGTACAACTTCTGCAGCACTCGCTGCTTTACTTGCTCCAAGTGTAACTATGTCATTACACTGCCAAAGAATTAAAATAATTATTAGTAACAATATAATACAAAATTTTTTAGCACAAAAATAGCCGCCATTCGGCCATCTTGAATCAGATCCTAAAACAAAATGATGTGCATCAAGGTCCTATAATGTCTAATGTATATACCAAGTTTGAACAAAATCCATCTGTAAACAGCCGAGAAATGCTTGATTATGATTATTTTTAGCACAAAAATGGCCGCCATTCGGCCATCTTGAATCAGATTGTGAAACAAATTGACGTGCATATGTATAATATCATGTATGATGTATGTGTGAAGTTTGATTGTGATTGGTCCAGGCATTTCTAAGATACAGGTCCGGACGCACGCACGCACGCACGCACGGACACATGGAGGTCAAAACATAAGTCCCTGTTTTCGGACTGCGTCAAAATGGGGACTAACAACAATGTTTACATAGCACCCAATTTTAACATTTTTACATTGGCAGAGAAGTTTTACCACACTTGGTAACAGAAATGAGAGCGTTTCATTTTGTCAACAAAGCTTGTAATCATGATTAGGATCTTTTCAATCATAGTTGCGCATGACGATGTACACTGTAGGACAACTGAGTATTCACATGTGCGGTTATAGCAACACTGATCAAATATATAAAAATTAATGATATTTACTTTATCATCTGTTCTGTTCCATACTGTTAATGTGTGACCTGAGTTGATGAGGGATGTTGCCATACCATGTCCCATGGTACCTAAACCTATAAAACCCACCCTGAAATCAAAGAGAAGAAAGTCAATTATCATAGTTCAGTTTCATATATGATTCATGCAGATACTACATGGTTACTGTCATATAGTATGATCACCTTCATCAAGTCCTCCTTTAAAGCTCCATTAGAGAAGATATTTACTGTAACCTTTGGTATTTTGCCATTTATTTAAGATTCATGTAATTCTTTAGTGCACTGAGAACTGGAAATAGAGATAGGATTCACAGCTCATGTCCCTACCCGACTGGACGCTATCCTCTAAACTTTGAATGAAGGATTGCTGTGAACTTGCGAGGGAAGCTGATAGGGCCACTGCCCAGGGGGAAATGAACCTGCAATATCCCTGATGCTTGGTGAATGAGCTATCCACTCCACCACACAATTATTTTACTCTTGAGTTACTTACATGTAAGGTGTCAATTTTGTTGCCTATTTTCTGAAACTAACCATATATCAGATCAATTATCTTGGTCAAAGCAGTTGATAGAGAAAGCAAACATTTATAAGAGTCTCAATATTATTCCTTAGTGCATCTACAATTACATTTAATGGCAACAGAAAGAAGAAGGGAAGCCAATTTTATGGACAGAAGTAATACAACAATGTCAGGAATATTGTCTTTGTGAACACAAAAAGTTACACCTTGAAAACTGTTCTAAAGCTTCATTTAAGAAATATACAACGTGAATTTCATTTTACCAAATTATAGATCATGTAACTAATGACCGAATTTTATCATGATTACTGTATCAATCTATGATTTACTGTTGTGTCATTGAGGCATAACTATCGTTAAAATCCTATTATAAACCGAATAGCTAATAGTAACAGTACCCCCGATTTCAGCTTCGGTGTAAAAGAATTCTCAACAAAAATTGAAAACATGAAAAGTACCCATTACTAACCGCACCCCCAATTCAACAAGACCGTGACTGACTTTGTTTCAACCAGCTGGTACATTGTTCCTAATCCTATTCATTTGTTTCGACAACGTGCCTTAAAATATTCACACCTCTTTATTGTTCAGTAGTGTTAGGATGTCAAACACGCAGTGAAACTGCTTTTGTTCTTGCGACAACTTTTGTCAATACTCCTCAGGAATACGTCCGTGTGTCGCAAGTTTTCGACAATGAGCTGTTATCACCGAAAAACTGTTAAATTCTTTTTCAATGCTTAGTTTATCTTTCGAAAACAACTAATTTCTTGATTTAAAAAAAAAGTCATGTCGTTTTCCCATGGAAATCGAAGCCAACAGATCGCACTACATTATCGGTAAATCGCTTCCATGTTTCGTTCACCATGAAGTCGGTGACCTGTCATTAACATATTTAAATGAACTAAAGTAATTTGAACACGTGGACACCATCCAGCATTTTGATTGGTTAATTAGCAACATGACCTATCTGGTCAAGTAACGTCTCGTGTGCATTCAAACTTCATGGCAGATGTTGTATCGCATCGATCGTTTACATGTGACCGAAAAATGAATTTTACTTGCATTTGATAACAATTCAACAAATATATTTTTCGTCCGTTATTATAATCATTACTCAGTAATAATCAACAATTTCAACACTTCGAAAACAAGTAAGTTATTCACTTGTGAGTCGAAGCATGGCCGGATTGCGTCACCGTACCCAGGGTACCGTACTTTTTTAGTGCCGTACCATGATCATATTCTACTAAGCAATGCATTAATGTTTGGTGAGAGATCACATTTACGTGAACAAGAACATGCACTAAGGAGGAAAAACAAGTCAAAGTCGAAACGGGATGCATCATGGACATGACACAACACACGCTGCGACAACTGGGTGATCAGTGACATCATTTTGGGACGCAATTGAACTTCAAGTACTTTGCGAAACTTGCTGCGCGGCGATGCTGGCATCAAGTGTGTGTTGACCGAAGTTCGACCCCAAGTCACGCACTGAACCGGCGAGTTACCTTAGCAACCTTTTTCTTTTGTGGTCCGCGCGCGCTAGTAAAATTGTTATTATATCCCACGGTACTGTAATTATGCAAATTGTATGCAACTCTGTACTGGCTTTCAATATATCAACATCGTTTATTTAGTGCACTGCTTTTCTAATTACGCAAATTTGTTTACAATATTGTACCAGCTCTGAATATTTCAACTTTGTAATGTATTGCTTTCATGATAATTACGCAAACTCAAGTTAATTTTTACTATTGTTAGGATGCTGACCCGGGGTATTGGGTCTGTGAATATTTCAATATTACCAACTTGACTTGCATTGCAATCGTAATAATTATGCAAACATAAACATGGGCGCATTTAAATCATTAAAAATTATACTAGTCGGGTATCTACGGAAAGTCGAGAAAATATTTTAAATACTTGTGATTCATTGATGTTCCAATGGTGATTTTTTTATTCAAAATGAGGTGAACATGTAATATAAACCATACCATGTGTCAAGTAAAATTTTACTATAATATAATAAACTCTGGACAGCGCACTTTGATTGCAATATTCACATACATTTCAACTGAACTCTAATAACCACGCGTTTGAATTATGTGCGGCATTGGGCAATGACCTTAAAAGTTCACGCACTGATATTTAAATTCGGGCCATCCAGCTTGACGTCAATCAATATAGTTACTTGTCATGTGTTCAAAAAATCTGTCAACTCTCACAAATACCATGAACACGAAGAGTTAACTGGGGTTAACTGAAAGGGAACGTCTTTTTTGGACAAAAACACAAGGTACAAGGTTAGATTTATAGAACGTACATGACTGCTTAACTCTGTGTTTTAATAATCAGAGGAGACATTTTAGTTCGCCCATTTCTTGTTTACCGAATTTTTGTCTGGAATGCGATACAGACAAAAATTAAACATTACTGATAACAACCAAGAGGCTCAAATCAGGAAAGCTTGGATATTTGAAACTTCGTAAATAACATTCTTTTCAAGCGTACCGGTAGACTTTATTCCAGTGTAATAAACGTAAGTGAAATGTATTTTAACGAGTCATAATACGCAACAACAATTCGTATACAGCATTGGTTTTATTGGAGTTTTATGCTTTGCGACTTCACAGTGAATTATTTTAACGGCATATTTGAAATAGCGCCGCGCTCGATACAAGATGTCGGACAGGAAAATTGGGGTCTGTAAAAATGTTTGTTGGTTCAGTCAGGCAATGTGTGGACCAAAACATCGCCCACTATTTGAAACATCGCCCATGGGCGGGGTTTAGGATGGGCGGGGTATCAGCCGAATTCGATGAATTGCAGTTACGCTTATATTCAAAAGATTGTATGATGTATTGTTTGTTTTGTGCAAGTGATGTGGGGAAAAAATGACTACGCCCATTTAGTGATTTCAATATGTATGTAATAGAAACCACACCCCGAACTTGAGCTGTTGATCCCAATTTTATATTTGATACATTGTAATATAAACCGCGGTTTATAATAGGATTTTAACGGTAATCAACATTGTTAGCAATCAAATGGGGAGCTGAATGAACGTTTAGACAGGTCAAAAGTCACCGAAATATGAACATATATACAGCAATTTCAAACCATTCAATACAGCAGTAGGATTGGTATTGGAGTTCAACTGTCATCATTCATATTGTTTCTGACACCAAAACAGCAATATTGGTAATATTTACAAACTGGGTTGGTATGCACATGTCAAGATTGTTGCACGACTGTAACAAGTTTAGCCTGTCAGGCGATTGTCGTGTTCATTCTAGTGATTAGAAAGTCTTCTTTTCCCAGTATTAGTTTGACATCTTCTGTTGAAATTGGTTTGATCGAACCTGTTTCATTCGCATAACATGCTTGAGACGTTTATAGCAAACCAGCCAGAAACTGGTATTTTGGTGATCAAAACAATATGGCTATGACAGTAAGGATATGATACAGTGAATTCTTAAAATCGCTGTAACATTTCTGTTAATGATATTCTGAAAAACTCACCTTGCTATTGTGGGACTTATCCTGTCTTTCACAACTTTAGGTTCGGACACTATTTCTTTGCTGCTCGGCACGGCTGCCGCAGGTGAAGATGATAGAGGTGTGACATGATTCACTTGTGTCCTGGATCGTTTTGTTGCTAACCCTGTACTCCCACTACTTTCACTACTTCTTCGTGATGAAATGGCTTCTGAAGTCTGTAATTATAAGGGTGAATCTTCATTTCAAGGGTACATAATCTAAAAATGTCATTTATTGTATAACAATATCTTTAAAATATGACTTATTTTGATCATAAAAACACAAAGTCCAAGTCATTTGCATTCTCTATTAATATTACAGAATTTTGGATTGCATCAGGCAGACAGCAGGGACATTCTAGGGATGGCTTTTATGGTGATTGTAAATTTCAAGTCAAGTGATGTAACCCTCTAGTTTCTGTAGGACCATTGCAACATATCTGCATATGTATAGTGATTGCAGCAAGTCAGAGAAGTAACAGACTTGCTCACTTAATTATGGGCAACATTGGTCTTGCAGATGACCTAGCAGAATTGCTGATGCCGACAAGTGGGCACACCCATTCTACAACGAATCAATAAGTGAACCAACTGCAATCAGTCTTGAAAACTATAATACAA
The DNA here is from genome assembly GCF_978046115.1 of Saccoglossus kowalevskii. Lineage (NCBI taxonomy): Eukaryota > Metazoa > Hemichordata > Enteropneusta > Harrimaniidae > Saccoglossus > Saccoglossus kowalevskii. The sequence goes on from NC_140644.1 coordinate 5,212,572, forward strand.
CACAAAATTTTTATCTAGCATGTTATTTTAGCTAATTTAGCTATTCTTTAATTTTGCTAAATTCAAGATGTAGCTAACTTAAAATAAAGTATATTATTACATATGTACTGCAGTTTATTTTGATTCATCCCTGAAATCAAAATCGGTATATCCACACCTCATATGCGAACAAACAGTGACACTCGTTCTTCGAGCGCGTTCTACACTGACACGCGCTGCTGGGGCGTAACACTATATTAGAACATATGAGCAATGGGATTCTCCGACCTAAATTCCATCCCGGTTTGTTGCACGTTCTTTCTTTAATATGAAATAATCAAATATGGAACATATGTAATAATAACAGAACCCCACACCCTGCTCGTGGCTTTCGTTGCGTATGGAAGTTATTTTCACTCAAGATGCGGTGTATTCTGCTGTACTTTCACTCGCTTCGCCCGTGAAAGTACGGCCACAGGATACACCGCATCACTTGTGAAAATAACTTCCGTATGCAACGAAAGCCACAGGCAGGGTGTGGGGTTCTGTCATATTCTCACAATGATATTGTTGGCACATCGATAAATTAAGATTGTTAATTCATGCATGGAGTCAAATTCGCTAAAATGGCATGTAGCTATTTAAACATATTTCTTTAGAGATTAATTGATGACAGAATAGAAGCCCAGCACTGTATCTCTGAACAAAATGAGTTTCTGTATATTAGTATATAATTCTAAAGCAAAGATGTTGACAAATTAGTGGGAGAGTTTGCTACCCGAATACAACTGTGAATTGTTGAAATTTACAAAAAAAAATTTATATTATAGTTTATATATTTTTACTTTTAAATCAGCCCCAGGGAAGATTTGACTTGATTTGATCCTGAGGAGACTATACTTGACAATTGAAGTCCTAAAAAGACTGGATTGGTCACTATCAGTGCTGGAAACATTGAACTAGACACTAGCAATCACTGGAAGACTTGTGCACCCAAGTACACAAGGGTTCTTTCCATGTATGATTAGAGATGACATAAACAATTAATTATGCCATGACATATATAAATATCATTGAGGGTGATAGGGATAGATGGGGAGATCCCAGATGCAATACCAGTAATTTACACACACTATCTGAAGTTGTTGACAAACACTGCTTAATGGTTATCATATTTCTTCTATTAGTAGTAACTATGCTTCTAATAACAGAGGCGTATCTATGATCTATGACCAAGTACACAATAAGTGCATATTTCGGAGCAAATACAATATTCTGAACACCATTTAGACAACAAACCGATGAACTCCCACACACTTGCACACTTTATCAAATGTTTACATTTAACCATATGTTTACATACCCTTTTGGATGCATAACTTGTTTTATTTGAAATTGGATTCTGTGGAGGCAGTGTAGTTTTTGTCACTTCACCCTGCAATAAGCAATGTAATAACAATTATTAAGTCAATGATGAAGTGTGTCTTGACTCTCAATCAGCCATCAATCGTGTGAAATCGTTATCAAACAAGCAGAATCTCGGCTGAGACAGCTCTGCTGTTAGCAATGCACGTTTCAATTAAAGATATCATTAGAAAATGAATAAATCTGAGAGAGGTCTACTGGAGGTACCCATACGTATAGTATTAAAGCAATCAGACATGCGGTTTTCAACAAGAAGTCGAAAATATCACTTTTTACAAAAAATTACAAAAATATTCATCAAAATTAGAAAATTGAAGATATCATCAAGAAATGAACAATCTAAGAGAGGTCTGCCCAAGGTACATATACTACAAGTATTAAGGCAATAAGAATTGTAGTTTTCAAAAAGAAGTCGAAAAAGTAAAAAGTTGACATAAACTACAGACAATCATTCATGTGATAAGCTCTGCTGGACAAAGTCGACAGCGGAGCTAAAAAACGACAGAATTGATAGTCATATTATGCTAATTCATGCACACTAGTCAATGATATCATTCACAATTCCTTGGGTATTCTCCCACACATAACTTTGTGAAGTTGAAACACACAAACTTTACATGTATTTTTACTGGTTTGTGTTAATTCATCTGAAATTGAATACATAGACCAATAAATAGTTTTAGTTATGTGTTGAAGCATAGTAAGATCATTTGTTAGGCTTTGGACTTCAGCTGAAAACATGCTTTGGCACAGCTTAACCCAGACTAGTCATCACATGGACACCTGCTAGTCACAGGAAGAGAGGCAGAAGATGGATATGAAGATGAAGTCAAGAAGCAGGGATGGACATGGGGGTTACCTAGAGTGAATTGCTATCATAATGACATACTGGCGACACGCACAAGATTATGTAAGGTAAATAAGATTGCAATACAAAGCTGATGAAATTGGCGATAACACTATGGCTATCAATATGCGCACCATTTTAGTTGATATAAGTAACAATTCAATGCTGTAAACCTCTTAACTGCCAGTAATGTTTGCGATTAGATAATTTTATGGCATTGGTGAAGACAAAATATCAAGAAAGTCTCTGATACTCTGAGTCATTAGAACCGCAGAGAAATTATCACTGTTAAACAATTTTACAATTTTGAAAGACTCACAACATTTTTTTTCTCACAAAATTAAAGAGATTTACAGTATTCCAGTATATCCTCAACCGATGGCACTGAGGGATGTCTATAAATGGATACCATATAGTTTGTCTTATTTCATCCATGTGTATGAATAAAATAATTAAGTTTCACTGATTTTTACATACATTTCATCAATATTCAAAGGCAACCTAGATGCCTACAATACAAAATCAATGGTCGGTTCATAACTGAAACTGGCATATTAAAATATCATATATGGGTGTAAAACGGGATAATCTTGATGACTAGAAGTAGTACCGGGTAACATATTCTGCTTGTGAGATTGACATTGTCACAAGCTCGTAAGCAAACAGAGTGCACAAAACTCAATTCCTGCCATATATGTACTGTAAATGCATTAATTATCCGCTGGGTTATAAATTTCGCTATTTTCGCTGATAAGTATATATAATCAACTAAATTAAATCTACGTCAATATGTAAAATAACAATAAAACTTAAAAACACAGAGAATAAGCTTAAAACATGTCAGTGAAAATAAATGGTTTTACGGTATACAAACAGACAATCCATACTATTAATGTGATGTGTTAGTTCATTGTGCAAGACAATCACATGTCAACAAAATTTCAAATGATATAACGTGAATCATTTAAGTTAATGAAATCACTAAATTTTGTTGCAGTAAAAATTTCTCTACTGTCCTTACAACATAGAGTGACTTTCGTGAAATGTTGTCTTTAAGAATGTCATGAAATCCACAAATTGCTAAAATTTATGGCAGTGAAAATTAAATGGTTAACAGTACAAGAGTGACAAGTTGAGATTATCTTACACAAAACATGATAATAATGAGATGACTTCACATCAGTGAGAAATGCAACCTCAAACCTGATTGGGTGAACTTCTTTAGTAAGGTTCTGAATACCCAATCATGAATTAGCTTACATATGACACACCGATGGTGGCTTGATATGATGAATACCACAATGGTGTACTTACTTTAGGTTTACCGAGAAATCGGGAATAATCTTTTTTAGACCTCGCCTTGGGAAAGATGTCATCCTCTTGGCCTTCTGGTGGTGGTCTTTGTCGATCCAAAGCCTACGTCACGAAATGCAGAAATGGTTTCAAAGGGGAGAGCCAAAAAATAAAACTCAAAAGAATAGCTTCTTTTGTCAATAATTATTTACCAAAGTTTAAAAAAAGTGGAACGCAAAAATTGATAATGCCAATTAAAACGGTAGACGATAATGATGATTTTTCAAGTCTGTGTACAAAATGAATGCTGAAAGAAGGTTTCGATATTAAACGAATATTTTACAGATAATATTATATCTTGATTTGGGACAAAATCAAGTATATTTGAAAATTGAAATCATTTGCATTTCAGCTTAGAAATGGAGCAATGCATGAATGTAACTGAGTCCCTATGTCATCATAGCCTACAATGCTCCTTCAGTATCAACTATTTACGGAGGTAATGCAGCATGTTAATGGTATAATTTATTCATTTTTATATCTCAAATTAAACTTGGGTTCTCACAATCAGTTTGAAAAGTTGCACATATCCTACTTAATTGCTAATTTTAGGTAGTATTTAAAACTACTGATCGAATCTCATCCCAAACTATATCCAAAAATGAAAATATTTAATATAAATTATAATGATGACAACAGGACCAAGTATCTATCTGAAGTGAAATTAATGATGCCATGAATAATTAACAAAGTTAGTAATCAATATTGCTTACTGTATTACGCTAAGTTAATATTATACATGACAGTGATCTCAACTATCTAAGTTACAACATGCTGTAAATATGGCTACAAATTGTGTTTTGTGTCATCACTTGCTACAATGTACATGATTGCAGGCAATTCACAGTTTGCAAAGTGGTTAAACAGACACATGCCTGCACTTTCTGTTAATTAATCAAGTAGTGACTAGGATATTACGAGGCATAATCAGGTCAACCTGAATGTAGCATATGGTATACAATAACATGCAATGATGTAAAGTTGTGATAAATAATGAAACAAAGCCCATAATACAGATAATTCAACTATTCTAGTGCTGGCAATTTAGGTTTCTGTTTTCTCTTTATGAACATCACATTAATGATTTACTAGTAATTGGTCGTACCTACATGCACCTTTGATCTGATGACATATTTACACCTACACTTGATCTGTCTGATGACATATTTATACCTACACATACCCTTGATCTGTCTGCTTATATTTACACCTATATGTACCCTTGAACTGTCTGATGACATATTTATACCTACACTTGATCTGTCTGATGACATATTTCCACCAACATGTACCCTTGATCTGTCTGATGACATATTTGCACCTACATGTATATGTACCCTTGATCTGTCTGATGACATATTTACACCTATATGTACCCTTGATCTGTCTGATGACATATTTACACCTATATGTACTCTTGATCTGTCTGATGACATATTTATACCTACACTTGATCTGTCTGATGACATACATGTATTTCCACCAACATGTACCCTTGAACTGTCTGATGACATATTTATACCTACACTTGATCTGTCTGATGACATATTTCCACCAACATGTACCCTTGAACTGTCTGATGACATATTTATACCTACACTTGATCTGTCTGATGACATATTTACACCTATATGTACCCTTGATCTGTCTGATGACATATTTACACCTATATGTACTCTTGATCTGTCTGATGACATATTTATACCTACACTTGATCTGTCTGTTGACATATTTATACCTACATGTACCCTTGATCTGTCTGATGACATATTTCCACCAACATGTACCCTTGAACTGTCTGATGACATATTTATACCTACACTTGATCTGTCTGATGACATATTTCCAACATGTACCCTTGAACTGTCTGATGACATATTTATACTTACACTTGATCTGTCTGTTGACATATTTATACCTACATGTACCCTTGATCTGTCTGATGACATATTTACACCTATATGTACCCTTGATCTGTCTGATGACATATTTAAAGCTACATGTACCCTTGATCTGTCTGATGACATATTTAAAGCTACATGTACCCTTGATCTGTCTGATAACATATTTACACCTACATGTACCCTTGATCTGTCTGATGACATATTTACACCTACATGTACCCTTGATCTGTCTGATGACATATTTACACCTATATGTACCCTTGATCTGTCTGATGACATATTTAAAGCTACATGTACCCTTGATCTGTCTGATGACATATTTACACCTATATGTACCCTTGATCTGTCTGATGACATATTTACACCTACATGTACCCTTGATCTGTCTGATGACATATTTACACCTATATGTACCCTTGATCTGTCTGATGACATATTTAAAGCTACATGTACCCTTGATCTGTCTGAGGACATATTTACACCTACATGTACCCTTGATCTGTCTGATGACATATTTACACCTACTTGCACCTTTGATCTGTCTGCTGATATTTACACCTACACACTTGATCTGTCTGATGACATATTTACACCTACACACTTGATCTGTCTGATGACATATTTAAAACTACATGTACCCTTGATCTGTCTGATGACATATTTACACCTACACACTTGATCTGTCTGATGACATATTTACACCTACACACTTGATCTGTCTGATGACATATTTAAAACTACATGTACCCTTGATCTGTCTGCTGATATTTACACCTACACACTTGATCTGTCTGATGACATATTTACACCTACACACTTGATCTGTCTGATGACATATTTAAAACTACATGTACCCTTGATCTGTCTGATGACATATTTACACCTACACACTTGATCTGTCTGATGACATATTTACACCTACACACTTGATCTGTCTGATGACATATTTACACCTACACACTTGATCTGTCTGATGACATATTTACACCTATATGTACCCTTGATCTGTCTGATGACATATTTAAAGCTACATGTACCCTTGATCTGTCTGATGACATATTTACACCTATATGTACCCTTGATCTGTCTGATGACATATTTACACCTACATGTACCCTTGATCTGTCTGATGACATATTTACACCTATATGTACCCTTGATCTGTCTGATGACATATTTAAAGCTACATGTACCCTTGATCTGTCTGAGGACATATTTACACCTACATGTACCCTTGATCTGTCTGATGACATATTTACACCTACTTGCACCTTTGATCTGTCTGCTGATATTTACACCTACACACTTGATCTGTCTGATGACATATTTACACCTACACACTTGATCTGTCTGATGACATATTTAAAACTACATGTACCCTTGATCTGTCTGATGACATATTTACACCTACACACTTGATCTGTCTGATGACATATTTACACCTACACACTTGATCTGTCTGATGACATATTTAAAACTACATGTACCCTTGATCTGTCTGCTGATATTTACACCTACACACTTGATCTGTCTGATGACATATTTACACCTACACACTTGATCTGTCTGATGACATATTTAAAACTACATGTACCCTTGATCTGTCTGCTGATATTTACACCTACACACTTGATCTGTCTGATGACATATTTACACCTACCCTTGATCTGTCTGATGACATATTTATACCTACATGTACCCTTGGTCTGTCTTAACATATTACTAATGACATATTTACACCTACACTTTAACTGTCTGATGACATATCATGACATATTACATCTACCCCTGATTTGCCTGACATATCAGATATTTAGAGCTACGGGTATATAATCATATCATATGTTCCACCTATTCGTGATCTGTCTGATGACATAATTACATTTACTGACAGACATGTACTCTTCATCTGACAGTCGTATCATTAATGACACATTACACCTACCCTTGATCTGTCTGATGACATATTACTAATGACATCTTCTATGGCTTCTATGGCACGCTGAAACCGAATACCTTTGGCAGCTTTAGATAACTTCTCTTTATATTCCACATAAGGCTTTAAATTGTCGTCTTTCACCCACGCACTAAACAAGAGAATAATAAAATTACGCGATTAAAATGAAGCAGCACAAACATGAAATAGAAAGTATTATATTTTGTATTTGAGAGTGAACTGATTAGTTGAATCATCAAATGTCCAATCATATTTACTTTATACATATGTACCAATATGCATGAAAGTCGGGAGTCTGTGACTAGTACTAAAATCAATGATCACATCAACTTCAGAATTGATACCGGCATACCGTAGTTGTTTGAGTATAAACCCCTCCGGGAAAACGGCAAATTGACGAAAAATTGGAGGGGGGGCTTATAAACGGAAAACCTTTCACGAACGATAATTTATGCTAATTTATTCATAAACAAATCGCCGTGTGTATGATACTAGAGTGTCTTCATCGATTACGGTAGCATCGTCCAAATTAACTTGAGGATCGACCGTTACGCCCCAGGGTCACTAATCTCTCTTGGGTGCGTTTACTAAGTGGAACAGCATTCGACCCTGCGTTTCATGTGAACATTGGTCTGTACGTTTTGGGGAAACAACTTCGGTCGGGGTATGTATGGGTACCTCAAAAGCGTATTTGCGAGTGCGTTTTGCGTGTTGATCTGCGTGTTGGTTCTGCGAGCACGCAGATGCCGTATTGATCAAGTCTACATGTGCTACTGATATAAATGCAATCTGTTACCTAGCAATAAAACTTGTTTTCAGTGATGAATATATGAAGGTCACGACAGAAAGAACTTAAGCAAGAAGGCAGGCCCATGTTCAAAGTTAACCAAGCCATTATTTATTGTTTTGTTCTTACGAACGATACAAGTATACCGAAAGTACTCAATTTAATGTGGTACGATGGGAAATGACTCAATAGTTAATTTAGTAACCAATTATTATAGTCAGGAAAAATTTGTAAAAGTGGAAATTTTGTATACATTTTGTTAAATCGTGGTCAACAAGAGAGGTTCTATGAAATGCGAAGGAATTATCGTATAAAACAAAAAATGCCATGTCAGTCAACTGGGACAGTCTACGTTTAATGCTGAGGATATAAATCTAAATAAGTTTGATTGTGATCGGTATTTAAAAAAAACACAAATCATTTCTTGGCGTGATTTAGGTGTTGTTGAAAGACCACAATCTAAAGTTTGCATCTTGAACCTGTTGTCTATTTTTGATTGACAGGCATGGGTGTCAACAACACGTTGACACTTTCGTTCAGCAACTAATTCGTGAATCTGAATTTTAAAAACGACAGGTGATGTAATGGTCACCGGCGTAATAGATACCGAATTCAGTGTACGCCATAATAAACACAGACTTTACTTATCTGTCACTAGTCACAAAAGAAAAAACATTTTTTTTTACTAATACACAAGTTACAGACGGCATTCACGCTACATGCTTTTTCAACAGATTATTTAAAATGATAAAAGGTCAAAATGATGCAAATTTATCTACACACAGTGCATTTATTGTACAAACGAATATAAAACAGTATCGCAATATGAAAATCACAAGTTGGCTACAGGCACAGTCGCTTTCACATGGTTGCGGGGTTTCATAATTTTGACATCGCAGCGCGGTGCCATTCAACCAATGTCGGTAAGCATTGCCTGCACTGTATCATTCAACCAGTGTGGGTAAGCATTGCCTGCACTGTATCATTCAACCAGTGTGAGTAAGCATTGCCTGCACTGTATCATTCAACCAGTGTGAGTAAGCATTGCCTGTACTGTATCATTCAACCAGTGTGAGTAAGCATTGCCTGCACTGTATCATTCAACCAGTGTGGGTAAGCATTACCTGTACTGTATCATTCAACCAGTGTGGGTAAGCATTGCCTGCACTGTATCATTCAACCAGTGTGAGTAAGCATTGCCTGCACTGTATCATTCAACCAGTGTGAGTAAGCATTGCCTGCACTGTATCATTCAACCACTGTCGGTAAGCATTGCCTGCACTGTATCATTCAACCAGTGTGAGTAAGCATTGCCTGCACTGTATCATTCAACCAGTGTGAGTAAGCATTGCCTGCATTGTATCATTCAACCAGTGTGGGTAAGCATTGCCTGCACTGTATCATTCAACCAGTGTGGGTAAGCATTGCCTGCACTGTATCATTCAACCAATGTCGGTAAGCATTGCCTGCACTGTATCATTCAACCAGTGTGAGTAAGCATTGCCTGCACTGTATCATTCAACCAGTGTGGGTAAGCATTGCCTGTACTGTATCATTCAACCAATGTCGGTAAGCATTGCCTGCACTGTATCATTCAACCAGTGTGAGTAAGCATTGCCTGTACTGTATCATTCAACCAATGTCGGTAAGCATTGCCTGCACTGTATCATTCAACCAGTGTGAGTAAGCATTGCCTGTACTGTATCATTCAACCAGTGTGGGTAAGCATTGCCTGCACTGTATCATTCAACCAGTGTGAGTAAGCATTGCCTGCACTGTATCATTCAACCAGTGTGAGTAAGCATTGCCTGCACTGTATCATTCAACCAGTGTGGGTAAGCATTGCCTGCACTGTATCATTCAACCAGTGTGAGTAAGCATTGCCTGTACTGTATCATTCAACCAGTGTGGGTAAGCATTGCCTGTACTGTATCATTCAACCAGTGTGGGTAAGCATTGCCTGTACTGTATCATTCAACCAGTGTCGGTAAGCATTGCCTGTACTACCGTATTACCCCGGGCACGCGCCCAGGGGCCTGAACATACAAAATCGGGAAAAATTGGGGGTGGGCGCTTACGCGAGGACCACCCCAAAAAAGATTTTAAAAATTTGTTTTTGTGATCGTATGATAAGGTCAAATAAAGGAATGCTTTCGTACACTTTGTACACGAACTTATTTCTTGATTTATGCGAGGTTTCAATAAACGTGAGCACTCGGTCAAGAACTGTGGGAACACTAAGACACAGGGTCGAATTTCAAGAATAAAACTTGTTTTATGTTAGCGAATGAAGTTGTATTACTCACTGAAATTGTCTACAAAGTATGGTAAGTATTGTAATCAATGCACGGTTACTTTTTTAGTACCGGTAACCGTGATCAGTGCAAGTCGAAACGGCCGGGAAAAACTACCGCTTGTAATCCAAGATGGCGATGACCTCATTAGCATAATTTTGTTCACGCACGTATTGATACATCGCATCGTAATTACTGAAGAATAGCAGACAGGGTTATGAAACAAATAAACCTTTTATTACTGATGTGAAATGTTTACAAACTATTGTGAATACATAAACATATCCAAATGGCGATACATAAAAAACTGAAAATAAACTCTGGTCGACCTCATTAACATGATTTATTCACGCACCCACACTCGTGACAAAATTACAAAAATAACGATGATGCAACAAGTTCCCATCGTCGGCATGCCTCATTATGGTTATAGTAATGAACTTGAGGTCGGCAAAATGTTTTTTCTTCAACGACAGAAAAATAATCCACATGCTGTGATGAAGGATGGAAAGAAAGTAGCAAGTTTACGACGTGATGTCTCAAAAGTGCTAGCTCCTGTTATGGATTCACAGTCAGCGAAATGCTACGTTTTGAAACCAAAGCTAAGTGCTTCAAACCCCCGGTTCAAACCACTCACCAAGGTATGGATCGTTGCAATATTGCAATATTGGATTCATCGTGAATGAAGAGAAAGCAGAACGTGTGCGCCACATGCTGCGTGGTTCATCTTACGTCGTTAAGTTCCAATGAGTTTTTACGTAAAAACACAAACAAAACAGCCCTTTTCAGGGCCACCACACATTCCAAAAAGAGAACTACCGTAACAAACACACTATTTAAATAAATCGAACGCGTTCGTTTTTGACTAATAAAACTTTATTGTTGACCCCGTTCTTGGCTAAAAATCACCCTGGGCGTTTAACCGAGGATGTCCCCAACATGTAACTTTTGTGAAAACAGGGGGTGGGCGCTTGCCCAGGGAGGGGCGCGTGCTCGGGGTAATACGGTATATCATTCAACCAGTGTGGGGAAGCATTACCTGTACACGGTACGAGGTTTTACCCAGAATTCAACACGTTCTGTACCAACGCATATTGCTATGCGCAGAACTGAAATTCTGGCATCGTTCTGCGCAAAAACCGTTTTTAGCGCTTGAGTTGTTTCCGGGTTCGCCTTCCATGTGCTTATCGTGCGATTTATTGTACCAATATCACATTTTCTGGACGTATTCCTACACAATCATGCTAAGAGTATCCAAAAGAGTCAAGCAGGCAAGTTTAGTCGCAAAATTACGTGGGAAATTGGCTTCAACTGCTCACTCGATCGCCGATGTTGTCCGTCGGCACACAAGGTCGTTCGCTTTCTGAGCTTTCTTCCGAGATTTTGACTCGAATATTCGGGTTTTGTTGCTTTTTTAATGACAGTGATGACTATAGTTCACAGTTCGAGAAAGTTAAAACGATGTGCTCACTTCGAGTGGTTTGTAGGCGATTTTATGCTATCACGCCGAATGATTTGTTCGTTATGGGAATGACGGCAAGCTCTATTGCCAGCCGTGCTTTTCACAGATTTAAGCTGATGAAGGCGAGATCGCTCGTTGCTAATGAAATAGGGCAACTTTCCGATTTGATCATTCAAAAAGGGCCATCTCAAGTAAGACAAGTGGTGAGAAATTTGCTGGAAAATTTAAAGGGTCACGAATGGGATGATTGAAAGAAATATTTGGAAGTCTCTCTTGCAGTTCTATTTAGCACGAAAAGATCAGCAATTTCTAAGAAAGCCACTGGGAGTCGAGCCTACATCAGTAAAATCTTAAATCAGCACCAGGCAGTAGGTGAAAAGTTGTCTGGATTTGATGAGAGTGCCCTTTGGCAATTACGATTAAATAAAGATAAAACATTTGCCAAATCAGTATTATCTGTATCATTTTTCAAGGAAGCCATTACATCAGATATTCTGCCTCCTTCTGTTAAATTGGCTTTATTAGCAGCACCATCTTCCCAGAAATTAGATCAGACTACAAATGACACTAAATTATGGAATGATTCTGAAGCAGAACACATATTTATCCATCTAGGGGGCGGTCTATCTGAATCTGACAATGATGGTTTAGAGAAATCTCTGAGAACACAAGAAAATGTTTCAAGAATTCTCAAATTAACCACTTTGTGAAATAATTTGAAACGGTTCCACACTATGGTGTCAGAAACTGCCTCTCAAAATAAAAAGGGCTGGTTTGTTCATGATATTGAAGGCCTGGTTTGGAGAAGTGTCCTCAACATATTGACTGAAAAGAAATTGGATTATGACCTTGATGATGAAAATGAGAGACAGAAGTTAGAAATAGTTGTAGGTGAGGGTGGCCACACTTTCCAAGATTTCAAGGGAGTGTCCCAAAATTTTAAAGTATTTGCCATCAGTGGTGCTATAAAATATAATGGTAATGAAGTATAGAAATCCAAATCCAGTCTTCTGATGCAGGCCGCATTCCATTTGCCATTATAAATGCCCCAGAGAGTGATGCACTGATAGAAGTTGATATTCTTCCTGTTCTGGCATGCACTGAAAAATTTGCCCAACATGGTATAAAGGGGATGAAATACTGTAGAAAACTGGAACAAGATGAAAAGTATAAAAGTTTGGTCTTGCAGTGAAAGAATACCAGTTTTTTCTGCAATTTATGTTTGGCTACAGTTCATAAATGTCACAATCCAAATCATGAATGGGATATGTCTATCACTCTTGCGGATATGAATTCATGGGCAGAAGAAAAAAGTAATGGTCAGAGTAATCATCCTCTTATAAAGTATGACCCCATAAATGAATACACTATGGATCACCTTCATGTTAAATTGAGAAACGTGGGTAAACTAATTGACAAGCTCTTCAACGAGGCTCAAAAGATCGACCAACAACTGGAATTTATACAAAAGTTTGCAAGATTATCTGAAGATCAAAAACATGATGTGAAGCAATATGAAACAAAACTGGTCGACCAATTTGATACCAAGGTTGAAATTAATGAAGCAAATCATTCAGCAAAGTTACTTCAAGTTACTAAAAAGGATGATCTTAACAAACTTGATAAGAAACTTGAAGCAGCTTCACTAGCATTTGAAATAAAATACACTGAACACACTGAAGTGAATTTGTTGGATTCTGCTGAATCACATTTTGAAATTTTATTTGGCACACACAAGGAATACAAATGCACACTATGTGCATCACATCTCCATGTTGTATATAAAATCAAGCCAGGTATCACTCGTCACATGCAAACTGTCCATGGTAAGTTCAGCACAAAAAATCTGAAACAAAACACAAGATGCATTACTAATCTCAATATTTAATATCAAAAATCTGTCATAATAATAAATTATTATTTACACTTGGTAAAACTATTCCAAAGTCAGCCTAAATTGTCAAATTTGTAATGACACTATTTTCTATGAAGTCTTTGACTGTAAAAAATGGGGCATGTGGAGGGGGCCTGGCACATTTTCTTTGAAAATCATTTGTTATTAAACTAATCTCAATATTTAATATAAAAAATCTGTCATAATAATAAATTATTATTTACACTTGGTAAAACTATTCTAAAGTCAGCCTAAATTGTCAAATTTGTAATGACACTATTTTCTAGGTATTAATTCTTCAACTTCAAACACATCAATGTGTGTCAAGTTTACTGGAGAAATGGGGCAAGTGGAGGTGGCGTGGCACATTTTTTTTGAAAATCATTTGTTATTAACTATATTTAGTATATTCTCACTTTAATATTACATAATTTATTATGAATAATATGTCAGAAAATAATATTGAGAGAAACGAATGAAATGCATTGGTATCAAAAACAGATACATGGAAAATGTTCATTTTATCCCTATACCCATAGTATCTCAATAGTGTATATATTATCTCAATAGTGAATATATGGTATGCAAATTAATGACAAAATACATTATGACACTTTATTCACTACTCCTATGAGGGACATAACGTGTATATGGTTGATCTACAATGTACATATCGTTGTAAAGCTCTCGAAATCCCCAACAAAATTACGTTTTTCATTTTCACGACCAGCATTTTTGCAACAAAAAAGGCGCCAACAATTGAAGAAATCGAACGTTATTTTCTAAAAATTGCTTTTTTTTTGTGTAAAACGTAAAAAAAAAGGACTTACCGAACGTAACTTTGTGAGCGGCCATGTTGACAATCCATAGGAGGCACTCTCGCGGTAATTCTAACATAACAGTGAGAGGAGTAGGCCAAAAACCACCAAAAATGCAGTAATTTCGCATAATCAATTATAGTCTATAACTATTTATTGAAATGGTTAAAACGATCCGGGTAAAAAACTTTAAATACATAAAAAAAATGAGAATTCCAGTATCAAGTTGGGAATGAGGCTGGTGGGTCAATTGAGGTCATAGAATGGTAATAGCGTGTATGCTAGTTTTTCTTTCAATTTGAAATTGCGCCCTCGTTCGGAGATAAAGTGTATATTGGATGGTACAAAACGCATTGAACTCTGGGATATCACATTTGCCGTGCTGTAGTGTATGATTCAACCAGTGTGAGTAAGCATTGCCTGTACTGTATCATTCAACCAGTGTGGGTAAGCATTGCCTGTACTGTATCATTCAACCAGTGTGGGTAAGCATTGCCTGTACTGTATCATTCAACCAGTGTGGGTAAGCATTACCTGTACTGTATCATTCAACCAGTGTGGGTAAGCATTGCCTGTACTGTATCTTTCAACCAGTGTGGGTAAGCATTACCTGTACTGTATCATTCAACCAGTGTGGGTAAGCATTGCCTGTGCTATATCATTCAACCAGTGTGGGTAAGCATTGCCTGTACTGTATCATTCAACCAGTGTGAGTAAGCATTGCCTGCACTGTATCATTCAACCAGTGTGGGTAAGCATTATCTGCACTGTATCAGTCAACCAGTGTGGGTAAGCATTGTCTGCACTGTATCATTCAACCAGTGTGGGTAAGCATTGCCTGCCCTGTATCATTCAACCAGTGTGGGTAAGCATTACCTGTACTGTATCATTCAACCAGTGTGAGTAAGCATTGCCTGCACTGTATCATTCAACCAGTGTGGGTAAGCATTGCCTGTACTGTATCATTCAACCAGTGTGGGTAAGCATTACCTGTACTGTATCATTCAACCAGTATGAGTAAGCATTGCCTGTACTGTATCATTCAACCAGTGTCGGTAAGCATTGCCTGCACTGTATCATTCAACCAGTGTGAGTAAGCATTGCCTGTACTGTATCATTCAACCAGTGTGAGTAAGCATTGCCTGCACTGTATCATTCAACCAGTGTGGGTAAGCATTGCCTGTACTGTATCATTCAACCAGTGTGAGTAAGCATTACCTGCACTGTATCATTCAACCAGTGTGAGTAAGCATTGCCTGCCCTGTATCATTCAACCAGTGTGGGTAAGCATTGTCTGCACTGTATCATTCAACCAGTGTGGGTAAGCATTGCCTGTACTGTATCATTCAACCAGTGTGGGTAAGCATTGCCTGTACTGTATCATTCAACCAGTGTGAGTAAGCATTGCCTGCACTGTATCATTCAACCCATGTGGGTAAGCATTGCCTACACTGTATCATTCAACTAGTGTGGATAAGCATTGCCTGTACTGTATCATTCAACCAGTGTGAGTAAGCATTGCCTGCCCTGTATCATTCAACCAGTGTGGGTAAGCATTGTCTGCACTGTATCATTCAACCAGTGTGGGTAAGCATTGCCTGTACTGTATCATTCAACCAGTGTGAGTAAGCATTGCCTGCACTGTATCATTCAACCCATGTGGGTAAGCATTGCCTACACTGTATCATTCAACTAGTGTGGGTAAGCATTGCCTGTACTGTATCATTCAACCAGTGTGGGTAAGCATTGTCTGCACTGTATCATTCAACCAGTGTGGGTAAGCATTACCTGTACTGTATCATTCAACCAGTGTGGGTAAGCATTGCCTGTACTGTATCATTCAACCAGTGTGGGTAAGCATTACCTGTACTGTATCATTCAACCAGTGTGGGTAAGCATTACCTGTACTGTATCATTCAACCAGTGTGGGTAAGCATTGCCTGCACTGTATCATTCAACCAGTGTGAGTAAGCATTGCCTGTACTGTATCATTCAACCAGTGCGGGTAAGCATTACCTGTACTGTATCATTCAACCAGTGTGGGTAAGCATTGCCTGCACTGTATCATTCAACCAGTGTGGGTAAGCATTGCCTGCACTGTATCATTCAACCAGTGTGGGTAAGCATTGCCTGCACTGTATCATTCAACCCATGTGAGTAAGCATTGCCTGTACTGTATCATTCAACCAGTGTGGGTAAGCATTGCCTGCACTGTATCATTCAACCAATGTCGGTAAGCATTGCCTGCACTGTATCATTCAACCAGTGTGAGTAAGCATTGCCTGCACTGTATCATTCAACCAGTGTGAGTAAGCATTGCCTGCACTGTATCATTCAACCCATGTGAGTAAGCATTACCTGCACTGTATCATTCAACCAGTGTGAGTAAGCATTGCCTGCACTGTATCATTCAACCAGTGTGAGTAAGCATTGCCTGCACTGTATCATTCAACCAGTGTGGGTAAGCATTGCCTGTACTGTATCATTCAACCAGTGTGGGTAAGCATTGCCTGCACTGTATCATTCAACCAGTGTGGATAAGCATTGCCTGCACTGTATCATTCAACCAGTGTGAGTAAGCATTGCCTGCACTGTATCATTCAACCAGTGTGGGTAAGCATTACCTGTACTGTATCATTCAACCAATGTCCGTAAGCATTGCCTGCACTGTATCATTCAACCAGTGTGAGTAAGCATTGCCTGTACTGTATCATTCAACCAGTGTGGGTAAGCATTGCCTGCACTGTATCATTCAACCAGTGTGGGTAAGCATTGCCTGTACTGTATCATTCAACCAGTGTGAGTAAGCATTGCCTGCACTGTATCATTCAACCAGTGTGAGTAAGCATTGCCTGCACAGTATCATTCAACCAGTGTGAGTAAGCATTGCCTGCACTGTATCATTCAACCAGTGTGAGAAAGCATTGCCTGCACTGTATCATTCACCCAGTGTGGGTAAGCATTGCCTGCCCTGTATCATTCAACCAGTGTGGGTAAGCATTATCTGCACTGTATCATTCAACCAGTGTGGGTAAGCATTGCCTGTACTGTATCATTCAACCAGTGTGAGTAAGCATTGCCTGCACTGTATCATTCAACCAGTGTGAGAAAGCATTGCCTGCACTGTATCATTTTATATAAGGCAATAGGTTGAGATATAGGTTAGATTTCAACTTCAATTCACACATGTTTTTCCCAATCATTTGTGCCACTGCATACAGCACTCCTTATAAAATACAAAAATTAAGAATACATGTAAAAGAAAAACTTACTAGTCTTGTGTGCCAAAGAAGAAAATGAAATGTACAGGCTTCTTGCCAGTAGGTTTTTTGACATTCTTCATGGGTCGTACAACCTTCAGATGCAATAAAAAAAAAGATACAAATATTACATAGCGGTGAGCACAGAATAATAGAAGACATCTACTGTAAATCCCTTAATTTTGCATGAGTGAAATATTTCAGATTCACCGAAAATTGAGAAATTTAGCAGCAGAGAACATTTCCATAATCACTGAGACAAAAAGTGAACACAATTTGAATGACTTTACTGTTATCGTAACATTGCGAGCTTGCTGTATTTGCTGACTGGTTAGCTCTGAGTGTTAACTGATTTGAATGGCTTATTGATAATTAAAACATGCACACAGTAAACATCATTTTTTCTTTCTTCAAAGGTGACTGCAAATACAAAATAATAAAAATGCATTGTGCTGTTTATAACATTTTGCATTTGAACTTGAGTTTTGTCTAGTGGAAGGGGTTTGTTTACGTCAATCAACACTGCCTTTTCATTATTTTTCATCAAAGAAATACTGTACAATGTGCTGCAAAACAATAATTTATGACAAATCATAATTTAATTTGATATGTATCAAACAAGAATAATGAAACCTCATCGAAAATGCATATGCAAGTTTTCACTAATGGCAATGTCTAGTACAATGCAACAAGACGTCAGTTTAGATTTCAAAACAATTATACCTTCAGTAGGTAGCTTTTGGGTGTTTTTGCAAAATGCTTCGTTTAGTAATGGATTTAGTTGAAGAATCTCTCTCGTTCAAAGCAATAATTTGTGCTTGTACAGATAGAAGGATTAAAAATTATACTGAAATTAGACACCAAATGTACGTTTAGGTTTATTATACACACAATGTGTTAAAATAATTCCAGACTAATTAATAAATCGTGTTCAATGGAAAAGACCGCAAAATGACACCGTGTGTTTCTTACTATCTTTGTTTTGCAAAGTGATCATTGTTTATAATCAAATGACCCATCATTTATTTTCGACGCTACTGGTTCGGTTAACGGCTGCATTCAACTCCTTTGCAAAAACAAACGACTAACGAAACAGGGCTATATATTGTGTCGAAATCGATTCGCACATACGCAATAAAAACTAAAAACTGGACGTTTGATGAGTACAAAAACATGCAGACACACGCTTCAAAGAATTATGTAAACGCGCGGCATGTGCATATTGTTGTTGTTCTGCTTACCTTGCCAGGCCAGGCCGGAAAACTGCTCAATTTAGCCCTGAAATAGAAACATTATAGTTAATAAATATCCTGAATCCAGTCCGGTATTTTTTTTATTCCCGGTAATGCGAATACAATAAGAGATACCGTTTAAAATTGTCAAAACTCACCACACAAGATCACCCAGATTGAACTTGGCCGCCATTTTGGACGCTAGTGAAGAGCGCCCTCATTCGACTACTACGAGTTTACGTTTACGTCATTTTGAATTTCAGACTCGTTCACTTGTTAAATAGGGGTGCGAAGGTTTGTCATAGCTGCGCATTTATGAACAAAAATTTCAAATTTGCTTACATGGGAACGTACCGAAAATGAAAGTTAATATAAATAAATAATAGAAATATTAAAACTGCACAGCTTTATCAAAAATATCCTTTTATTAGCTTAAAATTAAAAAGATTATCAATTTGAGAACAAATCATTTAAATATGACTTATTTTACTGTAACCATAGACATAGCCCTGTCATTTACATACACATATACACTACTAATTGAACAAATACTGTAACTTTATTTTCACCAGAATAATATTAAAATCAGGGAAAAAAGACTCTCAATCAAGTAAGCTGGCAGATGCATTCTGTTCACACAGCAATTATATATAAGTAAGCAGGTAAGTGTTAGCTAATTAGTGCACAGCTGCCCTCTTAATAAATCCATGGAAACCAAAACTTAGAATTGTTCAGACTTCTAGTAAATAAAGTATTCTACAGTAGATCTCATTTCGGGGAAGGCATCATTCATAGCCTTGTATCCAGCCATTCAGAATTACTTTCCCAATGCACTCAAAAAAGCCCTGGTGAGTCCCGATATAAATGCATAGATGACACTGGATTATGTGTCATTATTCAGTACATTACAATGGGAACTCACATGTGCAGACTGACCCGTATGTCGTATATAACGCCCACCTGCAGCCCCCAGATCGATTCACTAGTCTATTATTATTTGTAGACTTTTTTCAAAGTCTCACAATAATAGAGGGCATATAGTCATTCTGGGATCGACACTGCACATAACTATATGCAGCATATATGTAGTTTCTCCAGGAAATTTTGTTATGTGCAGTCTTCACTTGGATCACAGTCATTATAGATATTTGATCTATTGCATTCCTAGTAGCACATACACCCGAATTCACCTTTATGTTAAACTGAACTTATTTCCACAGAATAACTTCGGTTATTTACATATTATTAATTAATCAATAATTAATTATTTACATATTGCATTATTAATAGTACAAATATGGTATCCTAGCACATCTAGCAGAATACTGTATATAATATACCGGTTACGGTAGTAATAATAATTTATTCCCAGTGAAAAAAAATTTTTAGTTCATAAAATGTGAAGGGAATCCAGGTCCATGAACATCTGGATCATCATCATCCATATTGTCCGCCATGTTGTCTTGATTTATTCTATCACTTTAGCACAATAGAGGGGAGGGAGAGGGAGGAAGTTTACTAACATTGATCAATATAGGGTCTGCAGGGACAGGCAGTATAAAGGCAGGTTTTTCAGTATATCAGCTTCACTTTTGTTCTGAGCATGTTACCGGTAATATTACATTGTAGGAATCCATGTTACCTAAGTTTGTGAAATACATGTATGGAAATCATGTTTTTTACAATGAAGTAGAACAACATATATAACAATTTGTAACTACGTTTGTAAGATATCTCTGATGTGTATTCAATTAGTAAAACAACTAAGGCAAACAGGGTCAAAAAAATCACCCTACACCGTATCTATCAACCAGGGAACTTAAAAAAGTGAAACATCAACAAAAAATCAAATCAAATCTGTGCAATATGCTGAAAGTATGCCCTCTATGGCAATAATGACAGCTGTTGCCCAAAAAGTAATACTGCAAAACATTTTGAAATAGCTACATATCATTTTAGCGAATTTGACACAGTGCATGAATTCACAGAATCTTAAATTTAGCTAAAGTGCCAATAATCTCTTTATTTTAAATTAGCTTTACATTATATCAATGCGTCTGATGCAAATATTTTTTCATAGAAATCAGTAAATAACAAAAGTTATAAAATTTATAAAAAATTACATATCTGCTACTACCAGGGGTATTCCTTGTCACAACAACAACAAAAAAGGCTTTGCTGCATCAATTTTCAAAAACAAAATTATAGGAACATTGTGTCTCCTCAGCAAAGTAATTAACCAGTTAACACTGCACTATTATTAGAATATCTCAGGAATTTATAAGAACATTAAAATATATAAAATACAATAATAATATTGGGAGTGAATACATAAATACAAATATTGTTACAGAACTCATAGCTTGGTTACCTTCCTGTTATTTTGTGGGTCTGTCTCCCTTTTCGTGGGCCACTGAATTAACAGAAAGGTAACCAAGATAGATAATTCAGTATAATCTGAAATTTCCATTTGTATATTTATATATAATCACACAATATTTTTTCTTAGGCTGATGTCAGCATACACAAATGATTCCCACCAGAGTTTATATCAATCCGAGCCGGTAGTCACAAGTGTATGCTGAGGTCAACCTAAATATCATAAAAATATCACTGGATTACCCCGGTATATATTTATCATATGCATATTTCCACCATATGACAAAGTGAAACAGCGGAGCGTAGACAGTGGAACTATTGCTGAAATAATCTTGAATACAAATATATCATTGCAAAGGCCTTGTATGCTTATTTAATAAACGCCAGTGTTTTATTTCACAAGAACGCATTGTGTACGCTGTGTGATGATTCGTCTCGTTCCTGATATTTGCTTACATTCTTCAGAATTTTTAAAATTTCAACCAATTTTTTTAAGGGACTGAGTAATAATGAATCCTTAGTTACAGTTGACATAACAAATAACATTTATTGCACAGCTTGTTTAGAAACATTTAGTTACAATATGTTGTACATGTTGCATGGGACCCACACACATCTAACTCAACACTATGTGATCAACATCTACGTTTTTCAGGATGGCTTCAAAACCTAAATTACAGTTGACATAACAAATAACATTTATTGCACAGTCAAATATTGGACATTTCATCAAAGATTACTTATTTTTAAGATGTTGAAAACTTTCCAAAGTTATTTCAATTGCTCTGTCTAAACTGACCACTGGTTTGTAAGCCATGTCTTTCTTAGCACGCTCACAACTGTAAAAATGATGCGTTCCAGCTAAGGCGACTCTCATCGGTGTGAAGCTGGGTTTTATTTCAATAAATAATTTGAGTAGGAAGCATATAATTTGTACAAATAAAGCAATGTAATAAATAAGATAGTACGGTAGATGTATCGTGGGCGCTTGGTAATTAAGGCCTTGAAGTAAACGGGATAAGAATGTCCAAAAGTAGATCGGTTCATCGTTCGTTATGTTATATGCCTGCAAAGGAAAAAAAAGTTTTAATTTTTGTTTCATAGGTGAGGTCTATAAGAATGCTATTAACTTTTTCACCACCAGTTCATTTTCCCCATACACACATATACTCCACAGTAAGGATACATGTATAGCCATACAATACCCGGCTTATTACTATCAAACCTGTGTACAGTGACCATCTTTATATGGAGGTTGAATTTTTTTTATTAATCAACATTTCCAGAAAATAATGAGATGGTATTGTTGCAACCAAAACACATATATTTGAGTTGATCAAAATCAATATCACGTAACTTTGATTTGAGGAAGTTAAAAATTGGTTTATAAATAGAATGCTACTTTAATTATTTTGGTTTTTATACATAGGCAAATCGGTAAAAATATTGCTGAAAGAGTGGTCACATAAGACAGGTGGTCTTTATACACAGGTTGCTTATATGTTATATCTTGAGACTGCCTAAAAGACACTATTGGCAGGTGGTCACTAATACAAATTTTCACCATTGTCATTTTCCAAATGTAAATTAACATGGGTAATCCAAAACCAATTTAAACAATTAATAAATCTGATATGGGTCAACAATTTTTAATCTTATTCATGGCATGTATCTATTATGCAGAAAATGCCTTTTCCATTTTGGAAACCACCAGCAAACAATGCTAACACAATCAAACAGCAAGCAAAGACCAATCAATAAACCAATAGGAGGATGGAAAGTCACCAAATACGCCATTGATATTTCTAATGGGAAATGTCAATATATGAGATGTATTGTACCACTTTTGTGATGCCAGGTATAAACAGTTAAATTTCCGCAGGTCAACATCGCCCTCTATGGTCAAGACTCACCTTGCCGCAAACGACAGATCCATTCTGTAGGTGTTCCGCTGCTAACACATGTCCGTGTACAACATTCTCTACATAAGTGAAATCTACAAGGTTCTTACCATCTCTGATAGAAATAAACATAGTGTAACAATTACAACCTTGTCACAGATGCCGGGTACAGATTGAGAGGAAAAGTTGTAACAGTTGTTAATGATTTCATATTTTGAGTGCCATAATTTCTTCCTGCCAACATTTTGCAGATTTTTTATTTATTTTTCTATAATTTTTTAGGCTCCAGGTCTTGATCAAAATTTTAGAAAAAATAAAACATGGTAACAATGACTTG
This sequence comes from Saccoglossus kowalevskii, assembly GCF_978046115.1. NCBI lineage: Eukaryota > Metazoa > Hemichordata > Enteropneusta > Harrimaniidae > Saccoglossus > Saccoglossus kowalevskii. The sequence goes on from NC_140644.1 coordinate 5,236,401, forward strand.
AATTGGTTTAAAATGGAGGTGGGAAGAATTCTGGCAAAAATTAATTTACAACATATGTGGGAAAAAAGAGAAATAATTAAAATAAATCAGTAATTATTTATAAAATTAATTTGGAGGTCCCTCAGTTAATATCGCATAAACTGTATTAATTTCCTGATAACATAATCTGGTGATATAAATACATTGTAAAGTGCCACCGTACTAGACATATGATGTAGAAATTTCAACGCTAGTTGAAAACAAAATATGTTACTGTTATATATAATTTTATGCACCTGACTCACAATATATATAATATTAACCTTTTTCACAGAAGAATAGTTTTCAAAACCTCTGATTAACCTTTTCACCACCAGTTCCCTCTTTTCATCACAAATTCACAAAATAGTCCTGTTCATAGTCTGCACATTCCTTCAGAAGATTGGGACAAAAATAGCAAAATTGTTGGAGTGAAAACTGTAAATTGACTCAAATTTTGTCTGTTGGCTTTAAAATTAGGGTTTATTTCCAGAAATATTGAAGAACATAAATTAGGGTGAGAAAGTCTAGTGGTGAAAATGATAAAGCGGGGGAGTCGTCACCCGCGCATGCGTCAGATGGCCATAGCATGTCATTGTTTACAAACAATCGTCTACCCATGAGCCTTTGCGTTTTTACTGTGTGTTGTTATCGTCGCTTGGGACTCAATTCCTGCGCTTGCGCAGGTGACGACCCTCCCGCTTTAACATACTTACACGGAAAATCAACATTGAACTCACCCAATAATGAATTTCATTTTACCAGCCTTAGCCATTTCCACTGTAACTGGTAGCATTTGTTGATCTCTGGGTCCAAATATACCATGTGGTCTGATGGCTGCTGTGAAGAACCCATTCTCAGAATCGTTGGCATCCAATACTAACTGAAATACAGAATAACATAGTGCATGTGACAAAACTTGATTGATTGAACTCAATACTGGTTAGGTGTCAAGTCTTGTTCTACATCCACTGCAGAGTGTGCATAAACTAGGGAAGACACTTTCTAGGATGGATGGTCGTGAAATTATATGCCTCTCTCTTTTGCACTGGATGGCTCCCATTATTGGCAAAAATGTCATATAATATGAGATTACTACGAGAATACCGCAAAGTATACACAAAGGCAGTACCGTCCAATAGTGGAAGTCGATAGGTTGTGGTATTTTTATGATAACATTATTATTATACATCTTTTCTCTGTTTGTAGATATGATTTATTCCGAGATAAAAGCAAAAATGGAACCAAAAAAATGTTTTTGCACTATGCCAATATTTGCGTTCAGCGACGAAATTCTATCTCTGTCACATGAAATACCGGTAGTAGTCCAATGTAAACAAAGGTAAGTGTTCAAAGGATACGCCAATAAAGACAAAATGTGTTCAATGTTGGTATTAAACTTAGTTTATCCCATATATGGGAAAATTCCAAAATTGGAATGAGTGCAGTTACATTTGGAACAAATTCACATGTGTCATTTTCACAGAATGTTAAATTTCAGTGTTAGACGTAACAATAATCTATCATACTACTAACCTTTCTAATTATTTAAAACATCACAAAAATATGTAAAAGTTTGGCATCATGAGCCATCTTCAATTGTTTTTAATAGTTACTGAAGTACCCACATAGAATATCTTGCATACTAGTACTAGAAGCAAGGTCTCCTCTGTATATTATACCCAGGTTTAATTTTATTCAGTCTGCAGGCTAAGGTTGAAGCAGAGTAATAAAGTATTTTTCAAAAGAATGTACAAAGGTTATATCAGAGTATTTATTTATTTCACCAGAATGAACATATTTACAGAACTTAAAAAAATTATGTTTCAAAACAATATCCTAAAGTTATAGTAGAGTAATAAAGTATAAATGACAAATACATGATATACCTTTTCCTGCAGTATCTTTGTCTGTGTGTAGTAATCTATCGGCTTCTTCGCATATGGCAAGTCTTCATTTCCATTCTGGATGTCTGTACCTTCATACACAACACTAGCACTGCTTGTCAATACCAATTTCTACAATCAACAAATTAAACAAGTTCTAGTGTCAACATTATGCCAATATATCAACTGATCAGTTTGGTACATGTCGATAAGACTGATTGCTTCACTGCAGGGCCTGAATCCTGACTTTTCAAAATTAGCAGGGGTTAAAATTAAAAATTTAAGTTGCCTGTCCATTGCTCAGGTTAGAGAATAAAAGTGCCTGTCCCAATAAATGATGTAGCTGTCTATATGGCAAGATAAATTAAGACACATTGTTTGAAAAAAAAAAATTTATTCTTGGTTTATCATTATTTCATAGCTGTATTATTGGGTGTATTTTGTTTGTAGAATTTGATGTACAAAGTTATACGTGCTGTGCACTAATTACAGTATTCACAAAATACCAGGGACAGAAACTGTGTTAGCATTTATATAGATTTCACATTTGGCAAAAAATTTTCAGCAGCTTAAGGCATCCACCAGTTCATCAAAACAAAACAAAACTTATTTTAAATTATATGGTGCCTACCGTACTTAATTAATACAAATTTGATAAGAAGTGGATGGATTTGTTTAATGAACACCCACTTCATGTTGTCCTGTCTTTTTCTTTCAAAATTTATACGTGCATGTATATATGAAATTTCCTTGCATTTGTTGCCACTGTGCTCAAGTGAACATAAAACATTTCATACTTCATAGGCTGATTGTGTTTAGAGTGTTACAAAGCAGGGTACACAATGCATGTCAGGATTTTAGGTATTGCAGATAAAATCAAAGAAAGCTTAGAAAGAACTTCCATGTGCTGAGAGTATTGGAGACACATTAAATATAATTTGAAATTACTTAGCTGAAAACTAATTATGCAAATCAGAAAATTAATAAGAACAGATTTGAGTGTAAAACTAATGAGGTCTGCGCAATGTAACAAAAAATCTATGTACCAAGTTTAAACAGGAACTAAATAGAGCCTATTTTGGTGTTTGTATTTATCAAGTTATGTATATTGATTATAAATTTGAAAAAAAAAATGAAAAAAAAATGATTATCTTCAGATTTATGATGATTTAAATATGAGAAACCATAAACCTGCGAAGGACTTCCGCTTGCGCCATTTTGCCATAAAAAAACGCCCTCATGAGGTATAAACAGGTAAGGTAATAAAGCATGATGACGAAATAGTATCTGATTAAATATAAGCAACTTAGGGAGCCATAGTTGGCTGGACTGGTGAATTGATTTCTAGTCTAGGTTGTTTCGACTTTTACGTTAATATTATTTACAAGCGTATCAACATACAAACATTATGGATGTGCGATTGATTGAGACAGGCATTTTGTTTTGTTTTTTGTCTAACTGTCTAATAAATGCTGTTTCCAGTACTGCACTGTGCGGTGTGCAAATTATTCAAAGTATGGATGCTGGAGTATGCAATCTTGAGTTCGTAGGGTGGTGGTGGAAACATTTTCGTCCATGTATTCATGGGGCTGCACTGGAAAATCATGGGACAAGTGTCACAGGAACACCAAGCAGATTGTTCACAGACTTCCGTGTAATTTGAAATAAAACTATCATCCGAACAAGGGGCATCGTCGATGATATACTCTCATCACTCACACTAGACTGATCTGAATCTTCACAGAATACCGTACTTCCCTGATCATAAGCCCGGAGGCATGAACACGTAAGGGAAAAGTAAGGGATGAACTTGTACTCGAGGACCAACTCAGAAAAAAATGATTTTGTTTTTGCGTTAAACACTGTAACCATCTTGCAAACAACGAAAAATTATCCCAAAAAATTATTCGTTCACCACGCCGGGCTGGAGAAAATAATACATATTTTTGAAAAAAAAATGTGTCATTGATTTGAACGACACTTACAATGAAAAAATAAACATATTCATAAAAAACACACACATCTTATTACAATACGATTTACATACCGTCTGAATTTACGGTGTAATAATGGGTAGGGTCTATGAGGAAACAGTGGATGAAGGCATTTATCATTATCTTCGTTTTGGTATGTTTTCGATCGTACGCAAACTCTAGACGCAAAGCAATTTCCACCATGAGGTTTTTCAGCACGATTTGACCTGAAACAACTTCCTTTGACATAACAGGCCATAACATAACCAATCAAAATGATGTGTCGTAATGATGAAATTTTCCGATTATTGACGATGATTTTTTAATGCAATGCGGAAGTGAATTACCGCAATGTTAAAATGCGATCTGTAGCACTGGTTGCAACGAAAAAACGATGATTTTTTCCCTAAAAACTGGCGATTCGCAATTTCCGAAATATAAACGACGGTTAATAGTAACCGTGGGTAAACTGAGTGTGGAAGAAGAATTTAAACACCTTTCTTGGTCGCCAACATGTCTCATCGTTCAAACCCTAGGCCTTTCATGATAGTCTCAAAACAAACCATGCCCAATAACCAGGTACACGGCTTAACGATCACATTTTTGGCTTTTCAAAAGCTACTACCCAAAGAAATATGGATTACTCCAGAATTGCAACATTGGGGTTCATCCTGAGTAAATGACAGAATAGAAAAGATGCGAACCACGTTGTGTACATTCCCCATGCACTCTGAAATTAATGTGAGTTTTCTCATAAAACTAAAAGCATGAACCAAACTACCATGCCAATCACGATTATTATGAAATGAAACACATCTTTTACACGCATATTTTAAAGAATATCGTCGACGCCCAGTAAAAACACTCTGGGCTTATAATCATGAATGCTCTCAACTCGATAAATACCAAGTAAAAATATAGGGATGGGCTTCATACTCGGGAGGGGCTTACGATCGGGGAAGTACGCAATTGGGCTTTCACTCTCAGAATACTGTGGTTTAAACGCATAAGGCTCTAACACAAGTTTTAAAAAGCACGTTGTGCATATAAAAGTTGAGTTTATATTAGTAGTAGACAATGCTTGGCAACGGCTATGTACAATGGCGTATACGAATGTGATCAGATACTAAAACGTCATAGCTTTGAAAAGTACCCGGATGTTAAATATGTTCGTTCGTTATTTATTCCCCTCCATGAATGGCCTCCATGGTGTTTAATTGCAAGCACTTCAAATGCCTATCCAAGCTACAGTTATAATTAAAATAAAATAAACCACTGCAATATTATTTCGAATACAGTTTAGAATATACACAACTATAAATTAAGGCCGCATTTAGGTTCGCTTTAATTGAAATGTGATTAGAACCAAAAAATTATGAATTATTATGCTTATTAGGGAATTAATATGAACAGATTTTTACGCCAAACTAATTAGGTTTGTACATTGTCCTAGAGCATATTTGTACTAAGTTTCATTGAAATGGAATAATTAGTACTTTAGATATCAGTGTGAAAGCTTAAAATTGGTTAATTATGCAAATTGGGTAATTAATATGTACAGATTTTAACCCACAATTACCCAGGTCTGTCTATTGTCCTACAGCATCCATGTACAAACATTCATTCATTGATATGTGATGATTAGTACCTGAGATATCAGTGTGAAAGTTGGAAATTGGTTAATTATGCAAATTAGGTGATTAATATGCACAAATATTTACCGAAAACTAATTGGGTCTCTGCATAATTCTAGATTCATTGAAATGTGATGATTAGTACTTTAGATATCAGTAGAAAAGCTGAAAATTAATTATGCAAATTAGGTAATTAATATGCACAATTATTTATCCTGAAACTAATCAGGTCTCTGCATAGTCCTAAAGGATCTATGTACCAAGTTTCATTGAAATGCGATAATTAGTACTTGAGATACCCGTGGAAAAGCTGAAAATTAACTAATTATGCAAATTAGGTGATTAATATGCACACATATTTATCCGAAACAATCAATCTCTGCATAGTCCTTGAGTATGTAAGTACCAAGTTTCATTGAAATGTAATGCTCACTACTTATATCAAAAGCTGAAAATTAATTAATTATGCAAATTAGGTAATTATATGTACTGATATTACCATAAAAACTATCAGGTCTGTGCAGTGTCATATGACATCTATGTACCAAGTTTCATTGAAATGTGATGATTAGTACTTGAGATATCAGTTGAAAAATTGAAAATTGACTAATCATTATGCAAATTAGGTAATTAGTATCCACGAATTATTACCAAAAACTAATCAAAACCTAGCATTAGTTCAGAGCATCTATGTACCAAGTTTCATCAAAATCCAATGAGTGGTTGTTTAGATATCAGTGGAACAGTCATGGAACCACTAAAAAATCGCTAATTATCATGCAAATTAGGTAATTAATATGCACAAATTTTAACCAAAAACTAATCAAATCTGCGCATATGTTCAGAGCATCTATGTACCAAGTTTCATCAAAATCCAATGAGAGGTTTTTTAGATATCAGTGGAACAGTCATAGAACAGCTAACTGCAAAAACTCCCGTTATGTGCTTCGCACATGGCAGTCAAAAATGAATCAGCTCGGTTATAACAAGCATTACTCACGAACTCCGTAACTGCTGATTCAAATTCTTGGCTCACTTAACTATATATGTTCAAGACTTCAAATAAATTTAACAGATCATACAGCTTTAAAAAAACTCAGGGACAAACAAATCGTACATTTACGTGTCCTAGCTAAAATCAACCTACAATTTTGTCCCCTGGAGATTCAAGTTGTGATACATTTTTTAGCACAATGGTCTACAATTATGGCATTGGTACTATGTTTAGAGTTGCTTAACAAGTCTTTTTTTCACTACTGAAGGAGTATGGTCATCTGGTCAATTCTAGTGACTGTGTATAGAATGTTTTCTCCATTATCATATGTGACAGATAAGTCTATATTAAATATAAGAAATGTTTCAATAAGCCAGCATACAATAAATGTAATTAGAAATTGTTATGTATTTCTATATTTTGATTACAGATCCACTTCTAATCAAGTAAATGATAAGTGAATTTGATGAACACTAATTTATGAATTGGAATCAGCTCATAACTGACTGCATCTACATGACTAGTAGAATTACTCATCCACATTTATGGAATATAAAATCTATGCATACCTGAACCCCTGCTTTCTTACACATTGTGATAACATTCTGTGTACCAATATAATTTACTCTGTAGAACAGTTCTCTGCAAAAAACACATTTATTATTATTATTATTATTATTATTATTATTATTATTATTATTATTATTATTATTATTATTATTATTATTATTGTTATTATTATTATTATTATGTGGCAATGAACAAGTTGAAAACCTTTATTTAATAACATAACAACAACAACAAAATAAAAATTAATATAATCTATTTTCGTAATTAATGAGTGAAAACACATTTTTATTCACCAGCTATTGATTGCAACGAAAAATTTACATTTTGTTTTTTCTGTTTTCAGATATCAGTCAAATTTAGCTGTTTTAAGAGCTATCAAGTGAGTGCTGTACTGATGATCTATGAAAACAAATGAAAGATGAAAATACACCATAGAGGGTGCAGTACAGGCCCTGCATTTATATACTTGTAACCCACTTGATAAGACAACTATTGGAATCATAACTGTACCTGTTATTACTAGCAGCTGGAGGAGACGCACAGTGAAACACCACACCTACACCACTAATAGCTGGAAAAAGATCCTGTAACAATAAATCAAGATACTGAATGATTATATAAGAGCTTCTACATCAATTCCACAATAATACACATACAATATTATTAATGTGCAAGCAATCACACAGGAATATAAATTACCCAGAATTTCATATTATTTATAACCTTAGTATAGCTTTCACTCATAATTGTTATTGGTATATTACTGTGAAATACTTTATTTTCGCTTGGAAATAATTTTCGTTGGAGGAATGATTCAGTGAAATAAAATCCATTGAATATAACTTTTTCCTATATTTTCCATATGACCTGCCAAACATCAGAGAAAATAAATTCAATACAAAACACCCAAATTGTATTTGTTGAATAGATAAAACGCCAATCTGAAAGCTTACTACAGTACAGCAACTCACATTGAATTGTGGGTAACAGTGTGCACTGTGTGACATTAGAGAGGAACATATAGGTGTAATAATAAACATGTGTACGACTATATCAGAATTAAAACAAAACATGTATGTTTCAACCAATTGTAGTTTACTTTCTGCACCATGCTCAATTTAAATTTACTTTCAACAGATTCTCAGTTCATTACCTGTTGTGAGCAGAGATCCCCTGTAAAGAAGCTAACTTTATCATTTTGAAAAGTTTGCCTGATGTCAAAGACATTAACTTTATAACCTCTTTTTAATAACTGATCTACCATGTGTCGTCCAAGAAATCCACAACCGCCTATCACGGTGCATGTTTGATTCTGAAAAAAAAAAATATAGATTGTTAGAACTAAGATTGACAAGGACAATTAGGCCAAAAAACCCAACTTATGTTGCCTCAAGTCGGAAAATTGAAAAATTGGGTCTGTCGGTCGGATTTTTTTTTTTTTTTAAAACTTAATTTAAAATTTAATAGTTGATCCAGCTTTTGCTGTCATGCACATAGCAAACGTGTTCACCATGTTCGCTACCGCTGTACACATGTACGTACACACGATGACAAGCCCGGAAGTGAGAATACTGACAGCGCTAACACAACGTGCAAAAGCCGTCATTTTTTTGTGATGTAAGCGGATGAGAGTTTTAATATACAATGTCACGTTTTGTAAATTCAATACAATTTTGTGCATTTCATGTATTAAAAAGTATATTTACTACAACAAACAGATTGTTTTTGATTCAAAATAATGTTTTTATTTAATTAAGAAAATACTTCGTGCGGCGATATTTTTAATATTGTGCACCAACTATCCGTCAAATTGCAAATGTCAAAATGACCTGAACTGCAAAAGACGTGTTTGCTTTTCAGACTTCATAATATTCGGAACATGTCAGAGAAATACAGATCAACCCGAGGTTCAAAGTCGCCACTTATCCCCGGGACCCTGGGGATAAAACAACGGTCCGGGATCACTAATATTTGGAGAAAATACTTTTTTACTGGATTAAAAAGGTGGGTTTTTAATATTTGGGCCTACATTACATTAAACATAATAATTAAAGAAAATAATATTTCATATCTTTTATAGCAAATACAACATCAGTCCAGTCAATACAGCAAGATCAAATTTCATCTAAACATATTTTACATGTGTTGTATACATGTATGTACATGTAACATGGGACCCATATTAGATACAATGTAGTGAAACAAAAACTGTACTAATATATTTATTATTTTTTTTATAATAATACACCCAGATATTAATATTTTAATGTCATGTCTAACAAACATGGTATCAAAAACACATTTCATAATAAGTTTGAAGCCATTTGAACTATCTTGTCCCATCACCATACAGTAACATTTTTTTTAAGTGACTTAAGGTGACCTCTCTACCTATCACCTGTCACAATCATCAACATTCATATAAACAATCTTCAACTATGTCAGTTTGAATACTACAATATTTATGACATTACAAATATATATGTATCTCGATTTATAATGGAAAACAATATTCCCGAAACAAAATCAGAAGCAAGTGGACCTACCTCAGCCATGTTGAATATCGCGCGACATCCGGGGTATTCGAGAAAGGACCTGAGGTCAGGTTAAATACACCTGCTTTGATTGGTCAATCGATTGTCAGCTGTTCGAAGTTATCTGTATATTGTTTTGGCTTACCGTGAAATTCAAACTCCAGTTTTGTCGATACACAATTTCTATAAAGAGTTAAAGCCTTTGGCTTTACATGATTGCGGGAAATGAATCTGAGATGAAACTGACCTCGTACCGATTATGTGTATATTTATAGATAGACCAATGATTGAGCTCGTTTTATAAGACATTTTACCCATCATCCTCTACGGTGGCGGTTGGTTCGTTTCTAGCAAAACATTACATTGACAGGACGTCCAGGAAGTATCGTCATGGTAAGTGTACCTCTGAAAAATATCTCATTGTTATGATCCCCTGAACAAACGTGGCTGTTAGTTTCTAGAATTTGGGTTTATTCACATGTGTAAATAATAGCATATGTTTTTCAATTTTCCATTCCCTGAATATCGATGAAAATCTCATGTTTTCGTCGCTGCTGGATTGAGCATTCCACTCACGCAGTGTTGAACACTGCCGACCAAGTCGTCAGGTGGCTAGGTTTATGCGCCGTAATCTGACAAACCCTTCGCGCGAACACCATTTTTTCTTGTCAATAGAAGATGACATTTTTAATAAGTATTACTACAATTCAATATTCTTAATATCTAAATAATTCGCTGCGTTATTGAAAGTTTACAACATTTTTGCGAACGGAGCTAAGACATGCTTGAACTTGCAGAGATTGGCGAGGACAAGCGTTAACAAATTTATTGAGTGTCCTTGTCGGTAGATTTCATTTACCAAGTCCGCGTTCTTTGAAAAAAATGCTCACAAAAATATTGGTAATTTTTATTTTTTAACTACAATTGCTTAAAATTTAATGGGAGTCTTTTGGTTGACTGTGGCACTGCGTTCAGGCGATTGCCAAGTTTTGTCAGCGTGCCAGGTTGCTTTCCTTGAGCCAAAGAAGTTCATTCATTCATTCATTTTATGTAGTACGTGTTGAGACATACTTATAGATACATGTAGTGTATTGTAATATCAAAGCTGATCTTCTGATAACTATTTGGTCATTTATAATCGGGGGGGGGGGGGGGGGGGTCTGCCGTATGGAGATATTTGCTGTGACAGTGTCATTCTGTTGATGCATTTTATAGGGCCTATTAATTTATGATTACAGCAACTGAGCTTGCCATCTAATTCAGTTTTACTTGGGATTTACTCAACACACTTAAGCTAACAGAAACTTTACAACTATTCTTTTTCTCTGATATGCTAAGCGATTTGTAGTTGGACCAATAATAAATTATATAGAATTTTAATATTTGATTGCTTGACTATGAACTGAAGCAGTTATTAAAATCTGTAACTAAGAGTGATGTGGTGTTTCTGTTGAAATTGGTTCAAATTTAAAGTGGTGTTCACACTCACTTCATGCCAAATTCGTGTATAAAATAATGTAAACTTACAAAATCGGGAACCATCATCATCCAGCTTCATATCATAATTTTTTTTTATACATTCTTGTCTTTTCCAACAACTCTTAATAAATACTTGTAGCCACTTATTGCGTCTGGCATGAGTTTTGAAAACTGAGTATTGGAGCATAATTGGCCAAGTATCGCCACATTCCTTGTCCATTTGTTGATCTAGTGCATTGATAATATAGTATACTTCATACTGAATGGGAAAAGTGCATTTTCCTTGATGAGTGTACCATATTTGCTGTATTAGAAGTGCATCTCCAATAGAAGCATTGTAAATGACCAATTTCATTAACTGGTTACTTAATTATTCAAATATTATATATTTTTTGTCCATAGACTTAGCACTTGCGGTACTAATAGAACAAATACAGTAACAATATCCAATAATGAACTAGTTCAAGACTGGCATTTGTGTTTTTGATATAACAGGGTCAAATCACTAGCCATTATCTTGTAGTCATCTACTCTAGTGGTTATTTATTATTGATACATATAGGTGTGATGACTGACATGTCTAGGCAGACAGTCTCAATCTTAAACGGGTGTTAAAACCTGGTTATAAGTCTAGTTTTTAACTGTCCTTAAGGGCCAGCGGATGTCCACCACAGATGAGCAGACTTGCTGGCTACAACACTATTAGTAGTACTCTAGCTTGTCAGTAATCCTAACCTTACCTATAAATTTGTCTTACACTCTGTCAATAACCTTATTGCTAAATATAAGATATCCAACATCCTTGTTTAAAATCCTAGAAATATTATATGGCTAAGCAGCTTTGTGGGCTAATTTATAACTCAAATTTAGATTTTTTAATATTTTTAATTTTTTAATATAACCTTTCATAAATGACTGGTTTTCTAAAAAAAAAAAAAAAAAAACGAATGTTTTTTCTTGATCTTCACCTACTAGTCATATTAGTCCATAGTCAGTTCAGAGTCTAAAAAGCAGATGTAGATGTAAATAGTAGATTGTATTTTGCTTTTAGTAATGCCTTGATGGACAATTGTATTAGTATCCACAAATTTATACGGTTGACTGCTGTTAAAATGGTGCTTTGTCACCTTTGAACTAGTTTGCGAGTCATTTTGGACAATGAAAAACGAAAACTTGATTGAATGATTGAAATGATTCTTTCTTGAGAATCAGGAAGTCATTTCCATCTGTATACTTGTGGACACCTATAGAGCTATTAGGAATCGGTTTCTGTCATTGGATTCATCTGCAGTGTGTTAGCTAATGACTTTGTAAATATCACTGTAACACTATTTACTTTGGGAGACTTAATGCTTGTTTTCATGTAATTTTCCCATCATGGTACCCGATCCATCATCAAAAAATACTGTTAATACCTGTATCTATGCAGAGACATTCTATTTCGGTAAGCATATGCCAACACAAATTTATTCTGGTACACATGTGCCCGTCTGTCTCTTTGAAGAGCGGTGGTTGTCGTGCTGCGCATGTGCAACATATGTGTTGATAAACAATTTCCCACAATCCAATGTGCTCTTCTAATGGAAATCGCAAGTATGAGGTTTGACCTGGGCACGACTTGCACTAATCACCATCGGTGACTCCTTTGATACCTTCTAATCACCTAAAAAATACCTAATTAAAACTTGGTAACGTCTCAGTTTGTACTCGTTGATCTGCGCAACAGTCAAGGTCTCCTTCTTTGTTTATATGAGATCCGTATATCTCGCGCATACATGGCGCAACGACTACCGCTCTTTAGCTTCCTGAAATTTATACTGAATAAATTTCATTGGCATTGTAGTATCAATATTTTTTTTGTGTCATAATTGTCAGTAAATACAAGCAATAGCATAATTGGGCAATGAATCCTTTTAGTGCAGTGTTCTCCCCAGAAAAATGTATCAGAGTGGTGGCTAATTTGCATATGATTTACATATCATTAGCATGGATGAAATTGTGTCTTTATTTTTTAACAAATTTATGTACAAGATTAAATGAATCTGCTGCTGTGTGATTTCTATGTAATGTTGATTCTTCGGACTTTCATGGAAGCCCAGTGATCTGTACCTTTTGAGAACGCCGCGATTTCCCACTAATAATGACATGGCCGCCTTGTGCATCTCAGAGTGTGCGTGTTTTTCGATAGCATATTTCGTAATATTTATACATGGCATAGAATTCCATACCAAAGAACTATTTCTGGATGTTTTTAAGTTGAATTTTCCACATATGTGACACAGCATTCCTAAAAGATAAGAAATAGGAGCGAATCAATACTTGTATTTAAAAAATATCGTCACGATCAACACGAAAATAAACAAATTGCCGCCATTTTGAAAAGTCGCTAAACTAAAAAATTGCCACGATAAAATTTACCCAACTATTTCAAAACACAATACTAGTATTAGTTATTTTGATAAATCGTAGCCAACAATTTTTTAACTTCCAGAAAGAAAGTCGTTTACAAAAAAATGTTTCGACGATCGGCAAAAAATGAAGCCATACAAAAGTTTACTAAACTAGGTCAAAATACGCTTCCAAGTAAAACGCTACAAATAAATACTTTTTTATCTTTGCCATCGGATGTTTCTCTCAGCCACGTATATTTTGTTGTCCATTGTGCATCAAATCCAGAGTTTATTTTTTTGCACCTTTCGTTGTAACATCATCTTGGACACGTTTAGTACCACTGTCGACAGGGGTACCGGTGACCGCGTTGCTGGTGGACTTATCGCTCGCAACCAGGGGCCCAGCAGGGCGTTCTACGCGGAACCATGACGTAATATTTCTGCTGTTTGATATCGTTGCTTCTTCCAGCCGAATATGCTACTGAGAAAATACTCGCTATTACCCCAATTAAATAGAGCGAAAGTGTTTATTGTCGAAGTACGAAGCTGTATTAGTCCATTGTCTTCGCGTAATCACTGACATGTTTCCATTCACACCTGATTTGGTTCACAGTACCGGACGCTGATGACGCTGACTAACAGATTCGCACGTGTATTTACAAGCTAAAACAAAGAGTAACAGGAAATGCCACAGAGTAGCGGGCAATCTCTCAGAGTAGTGGCATAAATAATAGAGTAGCGGCCCCGCTACGCTAAAACGCTTTGGGAAGAACACTGTAGTGTCATATTGTGAGGTATTGAACGCAATTTTCATAAACTGACAATGATATGTTATGCAATGGACAGGGACAATCGCTCAATTTATTTAGCAATACAAATTTTCTGGGTTTGTACCTGTCAAAGACTTTCCAAAATGTTGTCCTCACAAATGCCATAAAATTAAATTTAGAAAAAATTAAGCACTTCTCAGTATTGAACATAAAACTTGATTGTTTGAATTGCAGAAAAACATTAAAATTACTTTTAAAAAAAAAAGTAATTACAACACTTTAAATATATTTTTAGTAAAAAAACTAGAGTAAATTGCACCTTTTGACCTCAAAACCATACAAAACATACACAGATCCAAAAGTATAATTAAAGTAATGCAGGGCTTTGTAAACAAAGTATCATGCACATAAATTTGTTTGTTATGGTGTCCATGCAGATTTATTTGCGATACAGTAACAGATTCTATACACCATACAACAATCAGCTACAGTACAAAATGAATACGACTGATTTGCTATGGTAGCTTGCAATTAGTGAAATTGTTTAATGAAAGGATGTTATTTTCCTTAATGAGGCCACATGAATCACTAATGTCAATTGTTGGAGCACCATCATTCCTCATCAGTAGTTTGGTTACCCAGCAACAAGTGATGTCAATAATAGCTATTGATCTGTAAAATGTAGGTGGTTCTTTTCTGTTAAGAGGCAACATTAGATTACATTGTGTGGACTTCAATTCTTAAAATCCACCATTTGTTGGTATGAACTAACGCGTAGTAGGCCTGTACAAAGCGGAAAATCTAGTAGTACATGTTACAATAACTAAAAGAATCTCTATCATTAGAAGTGCATATTAAGAGGTTTGTGCAAACCAATTTAATTTTGTGATAGACTGTAGCAGTGCAAATTTCTCTGGGGTTCTTGCAACAATTTTTGCGAAATTGTCTTTGTGAACTGCATTAAATCGTCTAAATTCCTAACCACGAAAATTGGGGTGTACAGTTCTAACTAAAAAAAACGTGCATTGATTTTTATGGTCTCTTTAATTGCATGGATTCACTTTACACCTTCATATACATTGCGTTTTTGAGAGTTTACAGGTGATGCTGATTAATTAACAAACCAGTGTCTTAGTGAGCTTCTGCTAAACCAGTGTCTTGCTGACCTTCTGCTAAACCAGTGTCTTACTGACCTTCTGCTAAACCAGTGTCTCGCTGAGCTTCTGTTAAACCAGTGTCTCGCTGAGCTTCTGCTAAACCAGTGTCTCACTGAGCTTCTGCTAAACCAGTGTCTTACTGACCTTCTGCTAAACCAGTGTCTCGCTGAGCTTCTGCTAAACCAGTGTCTCGCTGAGCTTCTGCTAAACCAGTGTCTCGCTGAGCTTCTGCTAAACCAGTGTCTCGCTGAGCTTCTGCTAAACCAGTGTCTCGCTGAGCTTCTGCTAAACCAGTGTCTTACTGACCTTCTGCTAAACCAGTGTCTTACTGACCTTCTGCTAAACCAGTGTCTCGCTGAGCTTCTGTTAAACCAGTGTCTCGCTGAGCTTCTGTTAAACCAGTGTCTCGCTGAGCTTCTGCTAAACCAGTGTCTTACTGACCTTCTGCTAAACCAGTGTCTTACTGAGCTTCTGCTAAACCAGTGTCTTACTGACCTTCTGCTAAACCAGTGTCTTACTGACCTTCTGCTAAACCAGTGTCTTACTGACCTTCTGCTAAACCAGTGTCTTACTGACCTTCTGCTAAACCAGTGTCTTACTGACCTTCTGCTAAACCAGTGTCTTACTGAGCTTCTGCTAAACCAGTGTCTTACTGACCTTCTGCTAAACCAGTGTCTCGCTGAGCTTCTGCTAAACCAGTGTCTCGCTGAGCTTCTGCTAAACCAGTGTCTCGCTGAGCTTCTGCTAAACCAGTGTCTCGCTGAGCTTCTGCTAAACCAGTGTCTCGCTGAGCTTCTGCTAAACCAGTGTCTTACTGACCTTCTGCTAAACCAGTGTCTTACTGACCTTCTGCTAAACCAGTGTCTCGCTGAGCTTCTGTTAAACCAGTGTCTCGCTGAGCTTCTGTTAAACCAGTGTCTCGCTGAGCTTCTGCTAAACCAGTGTCTTACTGACCTTCTGCTAAACCAGTGTCTTACTGAGCTTCTGCTAAACCAGTGTCTTACTGACCTTCTGCTAAACCAGTGTCTTACTGACCTTCTGCTAAACCAGTGTCTTACTGACCTTCTGCTAAACCAGTGTCTTACTGACCTTCTGCTAAACCAGTGTCTTACTGACCTTCTGCTAAACCAGTGTCTTACTGACCTTCTGCTAAACCAGTGTCTTACTGAGCTTCTGCTAAACCAGTGTCTCGCTGAGCTTCTGCTAAACCAGTGTCTCGCTGAGCTTCTGCTAAACCAGTGTCTTACTGACCTTCTGCTAAACCAGTGTCTCGCTGAGCTTCTGTTAAACCAGTGTCTCGCTGAGCTTCTGCTAAACCAGTGTCTTACTGACCTTCTGCTAAACCAGTGTCTTACTGAGCTTCTGCTAAACCAGTGTCTTACTGACCTTCTGCTAAACCAGTGTCTTACTGAACTTCTGCTAAACCAGTGTCTTACTGACCTTCTGCTAAACCAGTGTCTTACTGACCTTCTGCTAAACCAGTGTCTTACTGACCTTCTGCTAAACCAGTGTCTTACTGACCTTCTGCTAAACCAGTGTCTTACTGACCTTCTGCTAAACCAGTGTCTTACTGAGCTTCTGCTAAACCAGTGTCTTACTGACCTTCTGCTAAACCAGTGTCTTACTGACCTTCTGCTAAACCAGTGTCTTACTGACCTTCTGCTAAACCAGTGTCTCGCTGAGCTTCTGCTAAACCAGTGTCTTACTGACCTTCTGCTAAACCAGTGTCTTACTGACCTTCTGCTAAACCAGTGTCTCGCTGAGCTTCTGCTAAACCAGTGTCTTACTGACCTTCTGCTAAACCAGTGTCTCGCTGAGCTTCTGCTAAACCAGTGTCTTACTGACCTTCTGCTAAACCAGTGTCTTACTGACCTTCTGCTAAACCAGTGTCTCGCTGAGCTTCTGCTAAACCAGTGTCTCGCTGAGCTTCTGCTAAACCAGTGTCTCGCTGAGCTTCTGCTAAACCAGTGTCTTACTGACCTTCTGCTAAACCAGTGTCTCGCTGAGCTTCTGCTAAACCAGTGTCTTACTGACCTTCTGCTAAACCAGTGTCTTACTGACCTTCTGCTAAACCAGTGTCTTACTGACCTTCTGCTAAACCAGTGTCTCGCTGAGCTTCTGCTAAACCAGTGTCTCGCTGAGCTTCTGCTAAACCAGTGTCTCGCTGTGGCTTGACTAAACCTGTGTCTCACTGAGCTTCCGCTAAACCAGTGTTACTCTGGCTTGACTAAACTAAACCAAACCAGTGTCATATAAAAAGACAAAAAAAATATTTTACTTTCACCGCCAATAACTAAGATGAATTTTGAATCATGCATTGTACTGTCAAGATATCATTTCAAAATGTCATAAACCACACAAGGGTAAATTACACATCAGAAAAACACATTGCTTAATGTGAAGTACATGATACAGCAACATTTCAGTTCCCTAACATGAAAGTGTTTGAAAAGTGGATGAAAATAAATTGCCCAGAAAATCAATACGATTAGGTAGCATGGCTAAAAGCTGTTTTATATACAGTGGAAGCTCAGTCTCAATAGTCATACACTTCTTTGACTTTCTGTTCATTCATGGCAGTAAATAGCTTGTTGCATTACACATGTACAATGCATGTCTGGTCTTGTAGATAGTTTGTAATAGCCACCTGTACTTTGTATGTTGATATGTCAAGCTGATGATGTGACAGATTCAATGAAATTTATTGTATATACATGTATGCTCTATTTTCCTGAAAGCCATTACTATGAATATGCATTGTATCCTACTAGGCTCTTCCAAATCCCTGCATAATGGTTTAATATTTCATTGTAAGTATTATCAGGTATTTTTCCTGCTTAGAAATGTGCTATGAAGTTCCTTCATACATGTAATATCAAAATTATTTCCTTTGTCATTTACTATTATTGTGTTTAATTTAAATCTGTTACCTATTATAATTACCTCATAAGAGTTTGAGAGGTTGACTTTTTCGAAAGTCACCGAGAGAACCCTATTTTGTGATTTTCCAAAGACTTGCAAAAATGAAGTTGTTTGTATTTTATGTGCAATAACCATAGTTTTTGTAGCAATCTAAAATGTTCATTTACCCATGTTGTGGTTTCATTTATAAATACACACTGCCTACCTTGTGGTTTCATTCATGCACAATATATCAAGTTCATTTACTGTAGTATTTGATGAATATAAGGAAAAAGAAATTGGTTTAAATCCATCACTTAATTGCACATGTAGATGCTTCGTACAATACTAGTACATTACTAGATAACTATTAATAGAGCAAGATTCTGCTCGCTTGTCGACAAAGATTTATTATTTAATCAAAGTTGAATATTTTTCACTGATGGTCAATAGTTAAGTGCTTCCCCCATCTGTCTGCTCATATCCCTCTGGCGATTGCATTCACCAAAGTAATATCCACAATTATTTTCTTGTATTATCATTTAGGGTAGAGTGGCCAAGAGTGCAATTTTAATTTTTTTTAGTCCCCGTTTCAGACACAGCCTGAAAAGGGAGTACTGTTTCTTATTCGACCTCTGTTTCCAATGTCCATTTCCTGTCTGGAACATTTTCTCATAAATTATGCAGCAGATACCAATGATCAATAATCTACTGGATATGCACTTTTTTTTTTTTTTTTTTTTTTTTTTTTTCAGATCTGAAAATCCTAAGTAGATCTTTTTCCAGATTTTCATCATAATTTACCTCACCCAACAACACTGACAGAACAATTGTGCATGCTCAGAATAAATTGATTCTGTTAGATTCAGATTCATGAATTTATTGTTTTCAGATTCACAAGTTTTACCTAATGTATTCAATGAATCTTATATAAATTGATAACAAAAACACAATTTGAACTATACATAGAAAATACAGAGCTGTGTCATTAACAAACTCAAAGACACTTAAAATTTATGTTACAGAAGTGTTCCCAAAGAATATGAAGATATAAATATGAATTATAATCATGAATGAATAAAAAGTGTCAGAAAACTGTCACCTTTATATTACTGTACTTGCCCAGTGTCCTCTACTCAGAAAAAATTGATTTTCTTTTTAAAAAAGAGCATTTGACAAATTGAGGGGGATATTATGACTTTTGCTGGAAAATAAAATTACAAAATTAGTAGCATCGTCATTGACGTTTACAATAAAGAAACAGAAGAGGTCACAAAAAATATGCATATTTTATTATAATATTCATTTCAAACCACTAAAAAATATTAGTCTGTTGGAACACAGTCAAAGTCAAAATCTTCATCATTATCTTCATTGTCATATTTTTACGCAAGAATGATTCTGTTGCTTAGTGGTGATATTGAAACAAACCCAGGTCCTGGTAATATATAAATACCTGAATTTAACAAAGAAGTCAAGTTTGTTATTAAAGGTACATCAAGGTTTACTCAGATTTATGAATGCAGTTTCTTGAGCAAGTATACATGTATGACACATAGTTTTGTTGCACTTGTGTAATGAGAGATTTTGAACATGGGTCAATGGAAGTACAAATACAATACAATACAATGCAAGATTAAGGGAAATCACTTTATGATGAGTTGTACCCACATAGAGTACATAGTCATTCACCTGTTTGCAGATGTACCATTTACTACTTAACAAGAGTATTTTATTATCAAATAAAGGACTGTGACATTTATGTCTTGTTTCATGTTGAAGCATCTATGTGCTGGGACAGACTGACATTTTAAATAGTGTCTGAACAGTTGAAATTGTTCAGACCTTGTTAGTGGTGTGCATTATTTATGGCATTACTGATTAGAGAGATTTACTGCAAGTCATTCTCGTGCTTTAATGACTAGGGGAAACATTTATTATGAAAGTGAAGTGAATGTATTTAAGCAAAATGTGTATTAATTCCTAGTAATGCCACATTTGAGATTGCAAGGATTTGATGGTACATCTCATCCTGTTTACCATAGAGGGTTCTCATCCTATTCACCATAGAGCGAGTGCCAGGAAAACCTACATTTTTGTATATATCCATGTTCTTGTATAATTGGAAATTTCCAATTATCTCGGTCTAGCTTTGATCTTGTTTTTCAAAGCCTGCATTATGATTTATAAAAGCCCAGCTCTTTAATTGTATTCCGAAATGTGAAGCCTGGTTAAATTCATACAAAGCTTACAGGATATTGACAAAAAATCCGGATCTATTTATTTGAAATTAATATCAGATTTATTTGTGGGGGGGGCACTGACCTCTTGGTCACAGATCATAGGTCATGTAGTATTGGATTGTTAATTCCAACTTAATTATTGCTTTTCATCAATATTGGAAATTTGTGAATTCTGATTATAGATATTTAATAGTAAAAAAAAAAAAAACTTGCATGCTGCAATAATAGATGCTGAAGGAAAATATGATGATCGAATTACATGTACCGTAAAATCTGTATTAGAAGCCGCATCCCTAATAGAAGTCGCACCCATTCTTTTTGAATAATTGAGAACCAAAAATTCATCATTTCTCATATGTGTAGATGCTCTAATAGAAGCCGCATTCCCTCTGTTGCATTGTACCATTTTAATGGAAGCCGCGGTTTCTAATACAGATTTTACAGTACATGTAGTTTGGTGCTGTGGAATAAATTAAACTGCAACCCACAACTGTACAATCAAATTTATTATCTGCAAGTATTGTAAACTTCAATAATAAAAAAAAAGACAAAAAAACAAACAAACAAACAAACAAAAAACAACTTCAATAATATGGATCACATTATTTTCGCATTGAGCATCTCAAATAGACAAATGTTGGTTGCCAAGCTTCTTGTTTTGAAAGGCTAATCTTAAGTTTTGAATTTATTTTTTATATGTCTCCAATGCTCTCAGCACTCAATGAGTTCTTTCTAAGCTTTCTTTAATATCTCAATATCTTTTTATTTATAATTTGCCAATGGCAAAAAGTTTATATCTACGTCTGCATACATCCTTGTATTATGTGAAATCTACAGTGAACTGTTCATCCCCAAACACAGAGTATTCGGTTTTCTAACAAGTACTTGATTTGACTATTTCCAAGGAGATTGTGTTCATTCACCCAATCAGTGTGTTTTAGGTGATTGGAAAATGTTGACATTGATTCAGATGAAACTTGAGAATTCCCTTTGCTCCAACTTGTAAATCACAAATAAAATAGCTTGGAGTCTTGTCAATATTGGGCCTTAAATGACCCGGAGTTTGATTTCCTCTGTGGTGTATAAACTTTGTAATACTGTAAACCATCTTAATTTCACAGAAACATTTGTCACAAGTCTCGGTAATTGTGAAATATTTTACCAACAATTTCCAAGATTAGGATATAATGAACATTTCTAGCAATGATTGTAGCGTGTTTGACAGTTAGAGCTGTCTATACTTGTAAAATTAAGAGGTGTGTTTGTATAAAGATGTATTGCCGCTAGCAATTCTTTTACATATTCTAGGAGATTAAAAATAGTATTATCATTCGGAATAATTTACACAGATTGCTCATCAACAACTGAGGGGTGTTCATAGCATACTGGAGATTTACATTTTTTTTATATTTCTTTAACGATTCTTTAATATATCATTGTAAACCCAGAAAGTGCTTTTCAATAAATAATGGATATATCTTGCTGTGGTTGTCCTAATGTGAAGATCCATTACCGGCTGTCAGAATTGACATGTCTTTTCAGTAAATCTTGTAATTCATTGGTGTCTTTTTAAAGGCAATGCCTCCAAAATTGGTTTGAACTGTCACGATTTTCTAGCCTCATAAATTTGTTTGCAAGGTTGCTGTTGAATAGCACTTGTATGGAATGAACACCACTGATCGTTTAATTCAACTTTACTCAAAGCTATGATGTGTATCCAAGTAAAGCAAGCAATCAGTTTATTTTATGCCTCACTTGTTACTGAACAATTTTATTATTCTGCTCTTTTATGATTCAACAAAGAGGAGGGCCAACTTGACTTCCATTAAGGTTAATCAATACTGTTTCGTAGACATGGATGGGTTGATACTAGACACACCAGTGTTCTCAAGCAAGAACATGTTCTGTTGCCATGTATTAATCCCCGGTATTTAAATTAATGTCACTTTTTAAAATAAAAAAAGTATCGGTGACCATTTTTTCTTCACATAACCTAGTATAGCAAATAACCATTCAATTTCCAAAGACTTTCGGGCAAACTGTATTGATCAATCTTAAACTTGTTTAACATGCTTTAATGGATTCTAAGTGGCGTATTTATGGTGACAATTAGATAATAGGCTCATTATTAGAGTGGAGAACAGTGCAATCATGGAAGAAATTGGTCTGCTGTTGATAATTGGCTCACTTCTGATCACTATCGCTTTAATGTGTCACTAGGCATCACAGTACAAAAGATCAGCTTTAGGTGGCACCAAGAAAAGAACAGGTCCCAAACCTGAACTCACAGAAGAACAGAAACAAGAAATTAGAGAAGCATTTGATCTTTTTGATGCTGATGGATCGGGAACGATAGATGTGAAGGAACTTAAGGTAAACTAGATGTGTACTTCATTTACACTATACAAGTATAAAAACATGCGACTGGGCTCCCCTAAGGAGAAAATTGTTTAAGCCACATTGGCTTATATACACTACATTGCTTTTTTTAATCAAGTTGGATTAAAAATTGGAAAATGAAATTTGCTACTGAAATATATACTTTGTAGCAAGCAATGTTTTCCTTTCATCCAATTAACATTTCTGTGTGCAATGACATGATTTTAATGATATTTTGCATTGTTTCATGATTTTCATGGAAATTACTTATTCATTGGTGGCCAAAATGTCACAATTAGCCAAAATGATTGAAATTCACCATTGGGGATCAATGATGAGCTAGCAGTAGGCCAGCTTGACTAACAGCACTGTAGAAAAATCTTCTATGCAGATCTTTTTTGTTTTTCTGATCTGATTCAAAATAGCTGACTGATGGTCATTTAGCTTCAACAAATGCCTCGTCATCGTCATATCTCAACTGATTGTTAATCAAACACTACTTTGACAATATCAATCATATCACACATGTTTTTTGGGTTTTGATTTAAAATGGTGGACTCATTTCAGTTTTCTTCACAATTGCATAACAGACTCTCGTGTTATGCCGCAGTTTGGCTTCATCTGAAATAAATCTTGTGAGGGCAACATGTTATCTTGTTTAAAATCTGCAGCACATAATCTAAATCTTATTCCAATTTCCCTTCAAATTAAGGTTGCGATGAGAGCGCTTGGGTTTGAGCCAAAGAAAGAGGAGATTAAGAAGATGATCCAAGATATTGATAAAGAAGGTTCCGGCACGATAGACTTTAATGACTTTGTGACGTTAATGACTGCAAAGATGGTGAGTATTCACTAAACATACAGTTGTGGTGCATCTGTTGATCATACAGTTCATATTTAGGTTTCAAAGTATTTCTCCCTAATTTTTTTTTCACAAAGCTGGCTGAATGACTTCACTAAGTTTCACATCTGATTAATTTTGTCATCAACCAACCCATTGATCTTTGACCCAATTTTTACAAAATTATTCCTGTTCAGTTTTTAAAGAAAGTTCAATAAAGTTAAGTTAATGAAACATTATGTCAGTTTGGTCCAAAATATACAACATTATAGTAAAATACAAACAAAATTTGCACATGCATTACTGCCTTCTTAGTGATCCTGCCATTTGTAGGATGCTTGTCAGTGCCTCCAACTACTACCTCTCATACCATGCTTCTATAGATAGCATTTTGATATTTGTTTGTGTTACAGGGTGAAAAAGATTCTAAAGAAGAGATCCTCAAAGCCTTTAGGCTATTTGATGATGATGCAACTGGTAAAATATCATTTAAAAATCTCAAACGAGTGGCCAAGGAATTAGGAGAAAATCTTACTGATGAAGAGCTACAGGTGAGGCTTCAGCTTTTACTTCCCATTCATTTCTTAATTTAAGGTAGAGATGCAGGTTTGTGGGAACTTGGGAGTGAAATTATTTTTTTTGCTTTTTATTATCCAGTCTTGGCTAATTTTGTAGAATTGTGAATAGTGGAACATACTCAAAAAACGATTTTAAAATATAGATAACAGGTGCAAACATTCTCTTTCGAATGCTTAGCAAGATTTAGCAAGGCTGTACATAAATAATAAAAAGAAACATGGTGAAAAAAAGAAATGACAGGATCTCCATATTATGCACTATATTTAACTTTTAACAAAACGATAATACATTTAAATTTGGAACTGTTACAGCCATTTTAATTATGAGCATTAGTAAACTTCCGAGTGAATTGTTATGCAAATTAGCAATTATCTTAGCTCCTTTTAGTGCACATTCCTGAACTTTAAAAAAAAAAATAGCTCCTAGACGCTTTGACCTTTTGTTTTGAAATTTTCACAAATGATTGACAATATGTTTATCTTCAAAACGCGGTCAGGGCATTGTTTTTGGTTGAACAGTGTTGCAACAATCGTACAGACAACTAGCCTGGGTGTTAATTTATGTATAAACTTGAAGTAGTGAAATTTGAGCTGCTGCCCTGCAAAATTGACAACTGCTAAACTGCATCTCTACCTTAATGTTAAAGATGGCCTCAAGATCTAAATTTATTAAATAAAACACATTCTTGATATAAAATAAAATCCAGTATTATTGATGTCTGCAACTGCATCTCTACCTTAATGTCATATAACCTATATTTTATTCAGAAATATATTTTTGCTTTTGAATTCATGGCTGCCTTCTCTTGGGCATCACCCTAGCAACCATGTGTTCCATGTCTAAGTAATCAGTGTGAGAAAATGAGCTCTATGTAGTATGATGAATTGAAGGTAATTTCATCAAAGTTCAGATAGTTGCTTGACATTTCATTGATTTCCATGGTAACTGGGAACTAAACTGACAGCTGTCCTGCATACATAGTATAGTGTTCATCTCAATTTGGCATCTAACAAGGTGTGTATATGTTGTGTACCATTTATGTGTTTGTATTGCTGGAATAGTATCAATGCTCCTCCCAGGTAGATGCCCAAACATGGTGGCTATTTTGTAACATCATCATAATATTGCTGTATGAAAAGCATGGAGAGAACATGGCCAGTAGTTTTCACTGCTGTTTTAAACTATTTTGATATTTAGAGCATATTCACTGGGTTTTAATTTTACACTCAAACAATGCTAAAATTATAACCCAGCAAATGAATAACATATTTACTATAAACCAATTTCCAGTACTAAATTTCATTTTAAGAGGACATGGTTGTTATCAAATCGGAATATTGTTTGTGTGTGTGTTTGTGCAGGGGTGAGTGGGTAGCATTCCTTCTTGCATTGCAGTTTCATAATGGAGAATGGGGTAGCTCTGGAGTAGGGCTTATATGAAAGCAACTACAGTACATGTACATCTTTTCTGTTCACTGCATTTCATCAGTCTTCATGCATCGTGAAGCATGATTTAAATAACATCTATAGCCTTCCAGCAAGTTCTCTGCATCTTTTGTGAGGTACATGTTAACTCTTCTGTGTACCCGTAATCTTCTGGTGTTAATACACATATACAGACATCTTGAACAGTACTCCTACGGGCACCAAAGTCTCATTATTAAAACGTATTTTTAACATTTCTACAGCGTGAAATTCTACAAGGAATTCTGTGTGTATGAATTGCGTCAGTAGACACTGTTGTATATGAATGACACTGGTTGAAAGTTCTTGTTTTATTCGTGATGTCACAAAATGTCACACGTTAGTGGTGGAGTCTTGTGGACATCAGAATAATATCCAAATAACCAAAAGCTTGTTGAAAAAAATAATTGCTAAATTCTTGATAAAAAAAATTCTTGTTTTCAGAAAAATGTGATTTCCATAGATCTAAATATATTTTCCCCCTTATTTAATGTTATTAAATCTTTTTGTATACCTAAAAATAATTTATTTTACCTGGAATTAATTTTCGTTGAAAAGGCTGTTCGCTCGATTTTGTTTTCACTGATATTTGATGAATGTAAAATACAGGAAAATATGTGTTTTCATTTTTTATTTTTTCAACTAATTCATTCCTTCAGCGAAAACTGTGGAAATAAAGTTAATTTACAGAACATTAAAATTGTGATACAATGTAATTCTATATCTGGTAATGTGGCATATTGCAAATTTGATGAGAATTTAATTTTATGCTATTCAGCCATGTCATTGATAATTTGAAATACCGGTACATGCATATTTGATTAATGTTATTCATATGGTAGAGGTCTAGAATATATATTGTAATTAGTTTAAACTGCATTCATCTTGTGTAATAAATATCAATAATATTAATAATATAATATTAGCTAAATGTTCATCAATGTTGCATTTTATTAATATTCTGTAGTCTAATACACTGTATTACATAGTGGATTTTCAGAAAACTCAAGGAGTACATTGCTTTCTTTCTGAAAGTCTGCTTTAAACCCAAGCAATGTTATGTTGTGGTGCCCGTGTGCTGTGTGACCATTGTGTGCGACAGTCTGACCGTTGTGTGTGACAGTCTGACTGTTGTGTGTGTGTGTGTGTGTGTTTGACGATGTGACCGTTGTGTGTGTGTGTGTGTGTGTGTGTGTGTGTGATGACGTGATGACGTGAATGTTGTGAGTTTGATGATGTGACCGTTGTTTGTGTGACAGTCGTGTTGTGAGCATTGTGTGTGTAACTGTGCGACTGTTGTGTGTGTGTGGCGGTGTGACTTGTGTGTGTGGATGTCTGTGTGGTGGTGTGTGCCCATATTGCCACATGTAGTGCAAGATCCAGTGTTCTCCCCAGAAAAATGTATCAGAGTGGCGGCTAATTTGCATATAATTTACATATCATTAGCATTTGTCTGAAGATAAAGAAAACAATAATGACAGGCTTGCATGGATGAAAATGTGTCTTTATTTTTTAACAAATTTATGTAGAAGATTAAATGAATCTGCTGCTGTGTGATTTCTATGTAATGTTGATTCTTCGGACTTTCATCGAAGCCCAGTGATCTGCAGCTTTTGAGAACGCCGTGATTTTCTTTGCTTCCCACTTTACACATGGCCTTCTTGTGCATCTCCGAGTGTGCGTGTTTATCGATAGCATATTTCGTAATAGTTATACATGGCATAGAATTCCATACCAAAGAACTATTTCTGGATGTTTTTAAGTTGAATTTTCCACATATGTGTCACAGCATTCCTAAAAGATAAGAAATAGGAGCGAATCAATACTTGTATTTAAAAAATATCGTCACGATCAACACGAAAATAAACAAATTGCCGCCATTTTGAAAAGTCGCTAAACTTAAAAATTGCCACGATAAACTTTACCCAACTATTTCAAAACACAATACTAGTATTAGTTACTTTGATAAATCGTAGCCAACAATTTTTGAACTTCCAGAAAGAAGGTCGTTTCCAAAAAAATGTTTCGACGATCGGCAAAAAATGAAGCCATACAAAAATTTACTAAACTAGGTCAAAACTCGCTTCCAAGTAAAACGCTACAAATAAATACTTTTTTTACCTTTGCCATCGGATGTTTCTCTCAGCCACGTATCATGTGCATCAAATCTAGAGTTTATTTTTTTGCACTTTTCGTTGTAACATCATCTTGGACACGTTTAGTACCACTGCCGACAGGGGTACCGGTGACCGCGTTGCTGGTGGGTTTATCGCTCGCAGCCAGGGGCCCAGCAGGGCGTTCTACGCGGAACCATGACGTAATATTTCTGCTGTTTGACATCGTTGCTTCTTCCAGCCAAATATGCTACTGAGAAAATACTCGCTATTACCCCAATTAAATAGGGCGAAAGTGTTTATTGTCGTAGTACGAAGCTGTATTAGTCCATTGTCTTTGCGTAATCACTGACATGTTTCCATTCACACCTGATTTGGTTCACAGTACCGGACGCTGATGACGCTGACTAACAGATTCGCACGTGTATTAACAAGCTAAAAGAAAGAGTAACAGGAAATGCCACAGAGTAGCGGGCAATCTCTCAGAGTAGCGGCATAAATAATGGAGTAGCGGCCCCGCTACGCTAAAACGCTTTGGGGAGAACACTGAGATAATATTAGATCTATTTACAAAAACATAATTTGCTAAGTTACCGGTATTAGAATTTGGGGTTTGAAAATTATTGCAAAAACTGAAAACAACGTAGTCTGGATGACATATGTGATATGCGAGAACTGATAAGCTTCACAAGTCATAATATTGGTTACAAATTGCTTTGAATTATGTGGTTATACAAAAATTTGAAATTAAATTATTCATGATATTGTATATTTGGAGAATATTTGACAGCTGCTTCCCCATAGTCTATTTCTCGCATCAATTATTCAGTATCTGAGCGACATGTATGTAATGTCATATACCTGTCTCCCAGTACCCGGTACAATAATTTATTACCTATTATCCAGAGATTTTGATACAGTTGTTTTTATTTTCACACAAGATGCAGATTTATCATGGCTCAAAATGTTTTTGCCTTCTATTGCATGCATAAGAGTTGAATATTCACTTACATGGTATAAATATTCTGAATTTCTCTAATTTGCCGGAGTATTTTTTTGTTTTCCCCTAAGGCTTACTAACACATGTTAAAGAGGAATGAATGGGGGGGGGGGGGTAGCAACTTGCTAAGCATTTACTTGCTCACCACAATTTAAAAGCTTGAGCTGCATTTTTCAGAATTTCTTTTTTCATATTTTTTCATGTATGCTAAACCAAAATACTCCTTGTAGTACAAAATGTGTTGTTTGATGACTTGAATATACTAATGCATATAAAACTGATTGGCTTCAAGTTTTATTATTTTTAATGTTTGATGCTCTGTATCCCAAAATATTCAACATAGAATAAGATACAATATTAAACATTTTTAGCTTCGCTGTTGATTTTGCCGCGCGGAGCTTACCGTATG
Organism: Saccoglossus kowalevskii; assembly: GCF_978046115.1. Classification (NCBI taxonomy): domain Eukaryota; kingdom Metazoa; phylum Hemichordata; class Enteropneusta; family Harrimaniidae; genus Saccoglossus; species Saccoglossus kowalevskii. Next base: position 5,265,736 of record NC_140644.1, read on the forward strand.
AGTGATTGCCCGTCGGTGTCAGTGTCAATGTTTTACTTTTTCGACTTTTCTTGAAAACTACAAGCCTGAATGCTTTGATACTTGGTGTATAATATACCTTGGGTAGACCTCTTTTAGATGTTCATTTCATGATGATATCTTTAATTCTCTAATTTTAGTGAATATTTTTGTCATTTTTGGTGAAAAGTGATATTTTCAACTTCTTGTTAAAAGCCGCAAGTCTGACTGCTTCAGTACTATACTTATAATTACCTCACGTGGACCTCTCCCAGATTTGTTCATTTCGTGATGATATCTTCAATTGTCTAATTTTAATGAATATTTTTGAATTCTTGTTGAAAAGAGCAACATATTGTTCATTTTCTAATGATATCTTCAGTTCTTTGATTGAAATGTGCATTGCTAACAGCGGAGCTATCTCAGCTGACAGGCTGCTAATCGTATTAATTTACTGATTGGCAGTCACCCTCTGTGTCCACAGAATTGTTCATCTTTTGAATGTTTTAAAATGTGCATTGCTACTAACAGAGCTATCTCGGCCAATAGGCTGCTTGTTTGTTCGTTTTTTTCAGTCTCAGTTCAGCTGAATTTTTTGTAGTCTTGTATTTTTAACACAAAATATCTACTATATTTTATACATGTACATGCCTAATGGAACAATAAGTATCATATTTGTAACGAAGACTACACATGCAGAAACAATGTAACCCAGATAGTAACAATAGGGAACAGTTATCTGCTCAACACCTAAATACACTACTGACAGTTAACACATTATTTATTGTAATCCTAGAATTCCTGTTAAAATTCTTCCTGTTTCCACTAATCCAAATCTGTGATCAATATCCGTTGGCAATACCATACCGTGATCATTAAGAATGAAAATCAAGAGGATATTTTGTTACCCTGTGGCTGTCTTTACAACAGTGGTAAGCGATTTTAGAGACGGGCTCATATTTTATCTAAATGTTTTGTATTTTCTTGTAGGAAATGATTGATGAAGCAGACAGAGATGGAGATGGTGAAATCAATGAAGCAGAGTTCTTAAGAATTATGAAGAAAACTAGCCTTTATTAGAAACATCACGTTATTAAAATGATGACCTTTTTCATCCCTATTTGCCCAACAGTGGAATGATCCTTATATTTCAAACTTAAGGTTATACCAAATTGCTGCCTAAATATAGGGATTTTCATAAAATGCCTGTTCAGATATAAATATGGAGTTTAATATGTGTTGAACTCTTTTTATTCCCCCCATTCATATTTTTGGTTTTTTGTACATTATACTTTTCACTATTGATTTTTTTTTGTCTATATGTGATGTACACGGGTGTCATATATGTTGATAGACACTGTCGTACAGCTGAACAAAATATTTTGTTTTTGCATCCTATTTCCAGTGTACCCGGTACATCACTTTACGGCATCTGAAAATTCAAATCACCATTTTGCCCAATTATACATTACTAACACACTTGTCTATATACCTAATACTTTTAAATTCAATTTTAAAATAGTGTTATGCAGCCATGGTTTTTAAATGTTAACATCTCTGGTATTTTATAGAACAGAATTTGGCAAGAAAAAAAAAGATTATCGATGAACCCATATTGATTCCTTTGCTGCTGACTATTCCTAACTATCATTCGGTTAATATCCAGTAGGTCAATGATTTTTAGTCGTCACGCAGCACATGTTCGAATACTGTAAATGTTGTTTACATGTGTAATCGTCGTATGGGCTCTTATACATGTCATAAAGGTTCTTGCGTTTCGTAGGTTCTTGTATTCTTCACACAAGACCCATAGCAAACATTATTCAGTGTGACAATTGTGATACTTTAAATTTATTTTGAATCTTGTACGTGTGAATTTTATCTGGTCACACCATGACTGTATAATCGGTGTTCAGTCGGGTTTGTGTCTGTCAACTTTGTAAATAATGAAATCTTGAGATCATCAATCGTATGTGCCTATGTGATGCTTCCATTGTTCTGATATTTATTAACGTCCATTTCAGATTGTACTTAATCCATTTCTTTGGCACTCATCATTACCATTTCTTGTTTGTGATTGAAATTTTTTTTGATTCTCAAGTTCTGATTGTGAAGTTTGTAATCTGTATTAAAGTATATCTTTTATGTAAATACAAGTATGTGTGCAGATGTAATTCATTTCATACTGCAGTATGCAGTGTTTATACACAAAATATGCATCGTTACATGTAGCTCTAGATTGATCCAGCAACAGCAGTATCTATCTAGAACTGGACTGATCAGAAGATTGGGTCTAGATGGATATCGCAAACTAGGTTAAGCTTGCTGAACAATTGGTCTAAGCACAATTGTTGACCTGCAGTTCTATAGATGCAACTCGTGTGTGAAGACTAAATATGCATAGATAGATTAGCAAATCCTTGTAATGCTATAATGTGCAGTCTATTTTTGTTAGGTTATTATGCTAAGTTTATAACTATCATTGGAACATTTGCACAAGTATATAAATGTTACTTGAACTGATAAATTTGAAATATGGTAGATATTTGGTAATTGTCATGTAACTATTCAAAATAGATGTTTTGAGCAATGGCTCTTTATCGATAACCAAAATGAATTTTTTAAAACGTACATTTGCCACTAAAATTGAATTGCTAAAAGTTCTTCAGTCGAAACCTGTATACGTGCACAATGCAAGTAAGCACAGGGAATGAAGTGCAGTTTGATTCCCTGTGCTTTAGTTCAATGTTGAATACAATTTCTACGCTACTCCTGATATGATTCTTGTTGCAATGGACACATCTTAAATGCTATTCCCAGTAGAATTTCTATGTGGAACTGGATAAAAACTTTTTTGTCTCGTACATGCAATAAACAACGTTTCCTTATAATAAAACTATATTGATTATCGACATCTCCCTAGTTACCAAATATACAATTAGAATCTGCAAAAAAAGTATTACATCTGGGTTGATTACACTGGGTGAACCACATTTCTGAGTGTCCCTTTTCCCCAGTATGAACTAATAGCTTCCTCAAATTAGTCTCTGCCTGTGCCGAGTGTGGAACTACCAATACCTTTTAACATTACTCAAAACCTTTAGCTGTTTTAATAGACATTGGAACATCACATAGATTCTAGGTATTAGTAGAGTGGCATATAGTCATTGGAACATCACATAGATTCTAGGTATTAGTAGAGTGGCATGTAGTCATTGGAACATCACATAGATTCTAGGTATTAGTAGAGTGGCATATAGTCATTGTAACATCACATAGATTCCAGGTATTAGAGTGGCATATAGTCATTGGAACATCACATAGATTCTAGGTATTAGTGGAGTGGCATATAGTCATTGGAACATCACATAGATTCTAGGTATTAGTGGAGTGGCATATAGTCATTGGAACATTACAGATTCTAGGTATTAGTGAAGTGGCATATAGTCATTGGAACATCACATAGATTCTAGGTATTAGTAGAGTGGCATATAGTCATTGGAACATCACATAGATTCTAGGTATTAGTGGAGTGGCATATAGTCATTGGAACATCACATAGATTCTAGGTATTAGTGGAGTGGCATATAGTCATTGGAACATCACATAGATTCTAGGTATTAGTGGAGTGGCATATAGTCATTGGAACATCACATAGATTCTAGGTATTAGTCGAGTGGCATATAGTCATTGGAACATCACATAGATTCTAGGTATTAGTGGAGTGGCATATAGTCATTGGAACATCATATAGATTCTAGGTATTAGTGGAGTGGCATATAGTCATTGGAACATCATATAGATTCTAGGTATTAGTGGAGTGGCATATAGTCATTGGAACATCACATAGATTCTAGGTATTAGTGGAGTGGCATATAGTCATTGGAACATCATATAGATTCTAGGTATTAGTGGAGTGGCATATAGTCATTGGAACATCACATATATTCTAGGTATTAGTAGAGTGGCATATAGTCATTGTAACATCACACAGATTCTAGGTATTAGTAGAGTGGCATATAGTCATTGGAACATCACATAGATTCTAGATATTAGTGGAGTGGCATATAGTCATTGGAACATCACATAGATTCTAGGTATTAGTGGAGTGGCATATAGTCATTGGAACATCACATAGATTCTAGGTATTAGTGGAGTGGCATATAGTCATTGGAACATCACATAGATTCCAGGTATTAGAGTGGCATATAGTCATTGGAACATCACATAGATTCTAGGTATTAGTGGAGTGGCATATAGTCATTGGAACATCACATAGATTCTAGATATTAGTGGAGTGGCATATAGTCATTGGAACATCACATAGATTCTAGGTATTAGTGGAGTGGCATATAGTCATTGGAACATCACATAGATTCTAGGTATTAGTGGAGTGGCATATAGTCATTAGAACATCACATAGATTCTAGGTATTAGTGAAGTGGCATATAGTCATTGGAACATCATATAGATTCTAGGTATTAGTAGAGTGGCATATAGTCATTGGAACATCACATAGATTCCAGGTATTAGTGGAGTGGCATATAGTCATTGGAACATCATATAGATTCTAGGTATTAGTGGAGTGGCATATAGTCATTGGAACATCACATAGATTCTAGGTATTAGTGGAGTGGCATATAGTCATTGGAACATCACATAGATTCCAGGTATTAGTGGAGTGGCATATAGTCATTGGAACATCACATATATTGAGGTACTTAGCGGCGGAGTGGCATGTAGTTATTGGTACAATAATTGTACATGGAAACCCCTGGAACACTTTTGCATGCACCCCCGATGTTTAAGTGCATTGTAAACTGTAATTATGTACATACTTGACTTCAACACATGCTGGGCTAGCTGACGAGTCACAGGCTGAGCAGGTTTCTGAATAATTTCACGTGAACAACCAATATCATCTCATTTCCAAAGTATATTTCAAATTGGCCTCGTGTATATTGAGATTACTTGGGTTATTACAAGGAAGATCTTATGGAAACTGTCAGGTATTCATTGCGTAAAAAGGACACTACAGTCTTAGCTTTGATTGCGGGTTGTAATGATATCAATTTGTTTACTCCTAAAACTCAAATGTCGGTCATACAAGTATGGAATCTGAGATCATATTTAAAGCGCGGTGGTCGTCGCGCAGTGCGTGTTCGAATTTCATGTAAATAAACAATGTATTTTATGCGCGTTGTGTACGTCGCTATGAGTCCCATATCGATCAAGTCGCGGTGCGACGACCACCGCCCTTTAATGAATTGTGGAATCGGTAAAAACGAAAATCAGACAAAAAAATAAAGCAAACACGCCCATCTTCCATTAATGGCGCTTGAGAGTATATGTAGCAAGAATAATCTGTGTCAAGCCGTTTATTCCAGTGTATGTGTGCTGCCCTCTGCGGTATTTTTTTGGAGTGAAGCTGTGGGACTCCATGGCAGTAGCGGTCGTGTAGCGGCAAAGGACTAGAACCGAATATTTCTGTTTGTATATGTCTATGTGCCAAAATCTTTTTCTCATCTTGTTGTGGTGCATTGGTTTGATTAAAATCAGACTGTCAATTAACACACTACAATTAGCTAATTTGCATATTACGTGTACTTCACTATTTTATTTTCTATCTTTACTTCATAGTGTGTTGCCTAAATGAATTGAAACGATCTGCATGTTTACCGGACATCCATACATATAGTATGAAATTATTCTATGTTAGACATATCATACGAGTAGTATTATGTCGCGAGTAGTAATTAATGTACTTCCTTCGCATGAGATCATTCTCAAGAATAAAGCCTTTTGTATCAATCTAATTGTTTTATTAATTGGTGGCAGAGTTAAAAATAAAATAACCAGTGCATGGTTGTTTGATTGAATGTCTGCTGATTACCGAGTATACACTCGTAGTTGCTATGCATATAATTGGTTTGGTGCAAATATCAGGGGTAAAATCCTTCTCTCTGGGGTTCTCCACACTTGTCAGGGGGGAACTCGTCTCGTCTCTCTATCTCGTCCCCTTGAGGTACGGGATCGGGGAAGTCACTTTAACTTTACAGTCAAATAAGACACACACAACGAAATACGTTTCAGCTCTCGTCTTAGTCGATCTTTTGGAGCACTCTATAAGACACAGCGCCCTGGGGAAAAGTCCCCAAGACTCTCGCAAGGCTGACCCAAGACTAGCCCAAGACTGGACTGCCTCAAGGCTCGCTCCTGGACTCTCTCGGACTGCGTCTGTCGTGGAGTATTCGCCAAGACCAACTCAAACTCTCTTTATTCATTTTCAAAACTCTAACCAATTACAAAACAGTAAAAAGACTCTAGGGCGTAACCTTCAATCATAAAGCCAATCACACTAAGTACTGAATACGTCATATCTTTTGATTAATCGTTCACTACATTAATAACTACGGATGTCAGAATAGCGACGGTATCTTGTAATTAGTTCCAAACCACTGAGCCAAGTTCCGTCCAAAACTTCAAATAGGCCTACACGATGACAGACATAACACAGCAATTCGCTAATAATCAACTAATTAAGTCGGTTAACAGATACGCAAAAACAAATTCATGACACATCCCTTCACCCAAACTGAGATATGCCTCTCGGCATTGCACGTTCATAAATCAAAGATACCGTCAGCCACTCATCGTCATACGGGTTAAATACAATACTAATAATAAAAGAAATAAATCAAAAAGAGTAAAACACACTAATTAAGTACAATGATTATAAAGTCTAAATACAATGGTTATAAAGTCACAAATATCAACGGTTATAAATCGAAAACAAGGGAAAGGCTACCAATCGACTCACTTTTCTCAAAACGGTTCGCTAAGATAACCCTTCGCTGCACTGTCTCCCGTTACTAAGGTTACAAACTCTATATCAAAAGGTCAAAAAAAACTAAGGCGTGGCGGTGTAACCAAGCGATCAGCCAATCGCTGCAGTCGACAGCATGATCACGTGATTACCAGGGATGCGTCTCTCGGTTAAAGCATTGCAAAGCGGTAACTAATAAACAATGAATGAAAAAGCTATTAATCAAACTCCTGTCATATACGCTTATGAACTTCAACTGAACTCACAATTCGTTAATCTAAACAAAAGTCATACGGCGTGGTAACAGAATGCAAAGACAAAGCCGCTATATAAAACATTACTCCTCTGGCAAATAAGACGGGGAAAAGCGAAACGATAGAAACTACTAAGTTACATAAACCTGTCAATCATGAACAAAAGCTTGCGATATCAAACAATACGTATATAAGCGCACCAAACTATCATTTCAAAAAGACATAAAAAAACGTTACAAAGGTGCTATCAACTCAAAAAAGCGTCAGAAGTATTCCGGAAACAACACGTAAACAAAAACAACTCTTAAAACGTCGATATCTCTGTACTCGACAAATCTCAAAACTCTGAAAAACTCATTGGGGCATTACTTTCCCCCTCATAATCCGTACTCATAAGCTCATTAAAACTCCATAAAACATCACACAACTCAAAACACTGTGTTGCAAATACTTGTCCACTGAAATGCGCTTAAATCGTTATAAAGGACCTCGCACGTCACCAAATATCAGTTCAAAACAAAGATCTGGGCGCTTACATAACATACAATTCGACATCACTAAAAGAAACGGTAAAAACGATAGAAAAAACCAGCAATACATTACATTACTGAGCAATAGGGTTAGGATTCTGGAAAAGAGTTCAACGTCCTTGAGTTACACAGTGTCAGTTACAGTGTCCAGCGAGCGGTTCTCTAAGCAATACACAGATAGCTAAAGTCAAAGTCTATAAGCGTCTTCTTCTTTCGTCGCGTTAGTCCGGGGTCGTTCTTTCATCTTCTTGTCTTTAATGTCGCTCAATTCTTAATTATACAGTCCTATCCGGTACTCATCCTTCATAAGGGGTTCAGAGGTCTTCATCTCTTCAGCGTCGTTCATCGGTGCCATACTGTTAACGGTGTTAGTCGTCGAGCGCGGTTTCTGAGTCGTCTCTGCCATGGAGCTGTTAGTTCGGTTCACAAGAAAGACACCTCTTCGCCAATTCACTTCTCTTCACAGGATGTCAATGTGTGTTAAACACCTGCCCGGGTTCTCCACCACGTATCAGGGGTAAAATCCTTCTCTCTGGGGTTCTCCACACTTGTCAGGGGGGAACTCGTCTCGTCTCTCTATCTCGTCCCCTTGAGGTACGGGATCGGGGAAGTCACTTTAACTTTACAGTCAAATAAGACACACACAACGAAATACGTTTCAGCTCTCGTCTTAGTCGATCTTTTGGAGCACTCTATAAGACACAGCGCCCTGGGGAAAAGTCCCCAAGACTCTCGCAAGGCTGACCCAAGACTAGCCCAAGACTGGACTGCCTCAAGGCTCGCTCCTGGACTCTCTCGGACTGCGTCTGTCGTGGAGTATTCGCCAAGACCAACTCAAACTCTCTTTATTCATTTTCAAAACTCTAACCAATTACAAAACAGTAAAAAGACTCTAGGGCGTAACCTTCAATCATAAAGCCAATCACACTAAGTACTGAATACGTCATATCTTTTGATTAATCGTTCACTACATTAATAACTACGGATGTCAGAATAGCGACGGTATCTTGTAATTAGTTCCAAACCACTGAGCCAAGTTCCGTCCAAAACTTCAAATAGGCCTACACGATGACAGACATAACACAGCAATTCGCTAATAATCAACTAATTAAGTCGGTTAACAGATACGCAAAAACAAATTCATGACACAAATATTCCATGTGTTCATTAAGTCATGTTTTGGCTGGGTGACCATTTCTATAGTAGAAGTACTTGGAAAAACTATTTATTTATTTATTTATTTATTATTTGTTTGTTTGTCTGTTTGTTAACCTTTTTATCTATCATTAAACAATAAAATTAATTTGCAAAAGCAGTGAATATTAAACATAGAATACGAAGTAATATTCCTTTGTAGAAAAGGGCAATTACTAGTAGACTAGAACCCTATAAATCACCTTGTTGTGCCGGTGTAGGACACTAGCTGTGTTCACGTGGAACACCAGTTGTGTTCGTGTACAACACTGTGCTCACGTGAAACACCAGTTGTGTTCGTGTACAACACTGTGCTCACGTGAAACACCGGTTGTGTTCGTTTACAACACTGTGCTCACGTGAAACACCGGTTGTGTTCGTGTACAACACTGTGCTCACGTGAAACACCGGTTGTGTTCGTGTACAACACTGTGCTCACGTGAAACACCGGTTGTGTTCGTGTACAACACTGTGCTCACGTGAAACACCGGTTGTGTTCGTGTACAACACTGTGCTCACGTGAAACACCGGTTGTGTTCGTGTACAACACTATGCTCACGTGAAACACCGGTTGTGTTCGTGTACAACACTGTGCTCACGTGGAACACCGGTTGTGTTCGTGTACAACACTGTGCTCACATGGGACAGCAGTTGTGTTTGTGTACAACACTGTGTTCACGTGGAACACCGGTTGTGTTCGTGTACAACACTGTGCTCACATGGGACAGCAGTTGTGTTCGTGTACAACACTGTGTTCACGTGGAACACCGGTTGTGTTCGTGTACAACACTGTGCTCACGTGGAACACCAGTTGTGTTCGTGTACAACACTGTGTTCACATGGAACACCGGTTGTGTTCGTGTACAACACTGTGCTCACGTGGAACACCAGTTGTGTTCGTGTACAACACTGTGCTCACATGAAACACCGGTTGTGTTCATGTACAACACTGTGCTCACGTGGAACACCAGTTGTGTTCGTGTATAACATTGCTCACGTGAAACACCGGTTGTGTTTGTGTACAACACTGTGCTCACGTAGAACACCAGTTGTGTTCGTGTACAACACTGTGCTCACATGGAACACCAGTTGTGTTCGTGTACAACACTGTGTTCACGTGGAACACCGGTTGTGTTCGTGTACAACACTGTGCTCACGTGGAACACCGGTTGTGTTCGTGTACAATACTGTGCTCATGTGAAACACCGGTTGTGTTCGTGTACAACACTGTGCTCACGTGGAACACCAGTTGTGTTCGTGTATAACACTGCTCACGTGAAACACCGGTTGTGTTCGTGTACAACACTGTGCTCACGTGAAACACCGGTTGTGTTCGTGTACAACACTGTGCTCACGTGGAACACCAGTTGTGTTCGTGTATAACACTGCTCACGTGAAACACCGGTTGTGTTTGTGTACAACACTGTGCTCACGTGGAACAACGGTTGTGTTCGTGTACAATACTGTGCTCACGTGAAACACCGGTTGTGTTCGTGTACAACACTGTGTTCACGTGGAACACCGGTTGTGTTCGTGTACAACACTGTGCTCACGTGGAACACCGGTTGTGTTCGTGTACAACACTGTGCTCACGTGGAACACCAGTTGTGTTCGTGTACAACACTGTGTTACGTGGAACACCAGTTGTGTTTGTGTACAACACTGTGCTCACGTGGAACACCAGTTGTGTTCGTATACAACACTGTGCTCACGTGAAACACCGGTTGTGTTCGTGTACAACACTGTGCTCACGTGGAACACCAGTTGTGTTCGTGTATAACACTGCTCACGTGAAACACCGGTTGTGTTTGTGTACAACACTGTGCTCACGTGGAACAACGGTTGTGTTCGTGTACAATACTGTGCTCACGTGAAACACCGGTTGTGTTCGTGTACAACACTGTGTTCACGTGGAACACCGGTTGTGTTCGTGTACAACACTGTGCTCACGTGGAACACCGGTTGTGTTCGTGTACAACACTGTGCTCACGTGGAACACCAGTTGTGTTCGTGTACAACACTGTGCTCACGTGGAACACCAGTTGTGTTTGTGTACAACACTGTGCTCACGTGGAACACCAGTTGTGTTCGTATACAACACTGTGTTCACGTGGAACACCAATTGTGTTCGTGTACAACACTGTGCTCACGTGGAACACCAATTGTGTTCGTGTACAACACTGTGCTCACGTGGAACACCGGTTGTGTTCGTGTACAACACTGTGCTCACGTGGAACACCAGTTGTGTTCGTGTACAACACTGCTCACGTGGAACACCAGTTGTGTTCGTGTACAACACTGTGCTCACGTGTGAACGCTAGACTACTGTACTCTAGTAGAATGCTAAGTTTGTGTGGAACACTGTGCTCGAGTAGAACGCTATGTTCCTGTGAAATATATGTGAAATTCTGACGAATACTATTTATTTTGATATGAAATAATGCTTTAACATGAATTCCTATGAAAACAGTTTCAAAAAGGCCCATTTTTTTGCATGTTTATCAGACAGTTTTTCTCCAACGAAGTATTTCGTACTGAATAGAAAAAAAAACAAACAAGTATGATGATTTGAGTCAAAATCAACAATTATGTTACACTTTTGAAACGAATAATCGTGGCATTTGTTTGGCTTTTTACTTAATAGGTCGAAGCTTTAAAGAATCAATGCTGATTAGATTATTGAATTTTTAACATTGCTATCTGATATCTGACATTCAGTATGTTAATGAATATATTGGAATATGTTTTATAAGAACTAAAAAACGTTGTTCGTGAAGCATACATTCAAGTATTCGTTCCTTGCAACAATGAATATTGCGCCTGTGCAGTAATGGTTTTGATACGTACGACTGCGCATGCGTATAAGCTGTCATCCAACGAATATTACTGTATATATAGTGTGCTTTAGAATACTATTTTCAAAATTCGACTTTCCAAACCGGAAACCTTTCTACAGCTGCTCGATAGTGTGTAGCGATAAATATAAGCAGCGCTATACGTAGGCAGATTTCGACTACTACCGTGCTACCGTGACGTCATTGCATCAGATTTCGTGTATCGTGACTGTAATTCTCTTATATTCACCGTGGATTAGAATTTAACGACTTGAGTATTACCAGAGTCTGATAAATTTGTCACCCCAATCAACTAAGCTAACTTTTTTATTTATTATAAAGATCATTCATTCAACAACAATTAAGTCTGAGATGGAGAAATGTCGATTTAAGGTGTTCAATCATTATTTTGTTTAATGAAATTGTGTCTGATCTTGTACCAAATCCCAGGGTTCTTATACAAATTTCTAATAAGTCACACTCTCTAGCAATAAAACGATCCTGTGACGTCAGAATGACGTAGATGAGTGTAATGAATGTCGTTAAAATATACATATCTGGCATCACGATGGCGTTTGTTTTGCAGTTAGGAATAATTCCCGCCCCCAATTTTGGTTTGGATTCAAATTAACCTATTTTCCAAGTGTTCAACGAGACTTGTTTTCTTTTTTAAAACTCATATTTGGCATTCATTGTTAACACATTAGGTCACAATTTATTAACGTGGATGAAATCATTAAACACATTTTACATATATGGAAATGAGGGACGCATGGTGTATTAGTTATTTCATCAAACGGATGGTATGTTCACTGCTAAAACAAGGATTTTATTCTACGAACAAATCTTTCCCTAATGATGCAAAATCGAAAGAAACAATTGAAATAAGCTCAAAAACAATCAATGTTATTTGCACTGCTTCTTTACTTGTTAAACAAACTAAATAAAACAAGCCTCGGGCAATGAAGTCAAACCCGGAAATCCAAATAACAGTAGTGCCACCATATATAACAAATACCGCGTAACTAAGAAAAACAAACGAAGATCTTTGTCACCGCACTTTTAGACATTTTTATTCTGATGCTTTACCACAACCTCGACGACAGAAGACTTGCACGCATAGAGTTTAAATACAAGATTTTCGACAATGTTAAATGCATTCTCAAATATGATACTAGTATCATATCTTGAATCAGCTGCGTGTTCTCCGCTGTAGAGAAACATTGTTGTGTGGAGGGCAGTGGTTTAATCGGTGTTCAATTCACCAGCTATCTGCAATTTATCCTCGATTTCCATGCTGTTTGCCTGCTTTGTAATTATTGGGACGAGATCAGACTGGAGGCTAATTTAGCCACATTATGAAGAACCGTTGTGAGGGGGGTGGGGTGGCGAAACACAATGTCTACATATTAATTAATATAGAATACGTATGTCACTGATCATAAACAGTCCATTTTTATCTTAAATTATTTTTCATGCTACATTTTACGGAGCAAATATTCATCATGTTTTTTCTTCTTCTGACAACAGACTGTTTTGAAATAAACTTTTCCCGGCGTCCTCATGAACGCAAATGAAATAAAATAATTTATAATATTTCTATTCCTGTGTTTTGATATTATACATAATGGATTATATATTGTTATTAAAAATTTAAAAAAAACAACGAAAATAATCAATGGAGCAGTTTGTGAAAATCGAAAAAACTGTTTTGCAAGGAAAAATGTTTAAAAAAATTCAAAAACGGGTGAAAAAAATCTTGAGGGGAGTTGGGGAATAATTCTCTACCGGAGGAAGGCTTATGAACAGCTTTCAATTTTTCTCTCTTTAGTCGTCAGTCCAAATTTCTAGACCTGTAAAATGTGTTTTGTCATAAAATACTATTTTTAAGGCACATCACTCGTTTGCTACTAGTACACCAACACACGTATGATCGAGTCGCCTGTAACATAAAGATGATAAATACGTCACCGGTTCGTCTGGCGCATTTTTTATACACATGGGTCGACAATATATCGACGTGTGATAAAAGTCGTATGTAGCTTTATATTATACGTATATGACTGTGGTGTGATGTATCATAAATCGGGATCCCAAAAGAGAATACTCGTAGCTCACGTCACCTGACTAGTCACATGTTTCCCAAGTCACATGTTTCAGGTCAAAGGTTGTGGAGGAAACATGGCGCCGGCGGTGCTGCAATCAATTCCGGAAGGTAGGCAAAAACGTGTTATTTGATCATCCAAGTTCAAATTTAAAACTTGATTAAGATATGTGCTATAATCGACTTCTCTGTCCTGAACTTTAATTGAACCAACGGCGTCAAAACATCGTAATCTCAGAAATAAATGATATTAAACGGTCATGATTATAATAAACAGTGACTTCGAAACTGATATTCAATATTATTACTAATATGACATGCACTGTATGTCCCGGAAGTACAGGTAGATATAGAGTGTCAACTTCTAGAATTATATGACTATTAAATTACTCAACTCGGAAGTTATAACACAATAACCTGGGAGCCCATGAAAGATTGGTGATGGTAGTAGCATATGCGAACTGGGGTCTGAAGATAGGATATATCGTTAATAAAATAAATACTGATCCTAAAATTATAACAGATTAACCGCTGAATGCATTTTCTTGCATTTAGTGCTCACTCCATGTTACATACGAATGTAACATAGAGTGATCGCTAAATGCAAGAAAATGCTGCAACCTCAGATTAGCTCAATCATCCCTCAACCATTAACAACAAATATTAGCATGGAGACGAGCATTTATTGTTCTCTGTGACAGCTTTGGCAGTTTCCCTCCTCCAATTGAACATGTAGAACCGCGGTCAAAATCAAAATCTCAATGACTTTTGAGTCAAAATTATGATTCTGCCTGTTACAGTCAAACACTTTATTAGATATAGACCAAGCAAAAGATGTGTGCGGAGATTCATTCATTTTATCGATCTTTGACCGTTAATAGAATAATGTATGTTTGTGTTTATTTATATCACATTTACATTTTGTACTTCACAGTATAATTTTTAGAATCGTCATTTCATAATCATATGTTTCCTTCGTATTTCATTTAATGCATGTAATCCTAAAGTAGCACACCTAGCATTGGCCAATATTTGTTCGAACGTTAGAGTAAACACCACATTTCTAATAGGTTCAAGAAAACGTCTCCCATCCAAAAATTTTTTACTCAACTGGATCTATGGAAACGCTGTATGTTTTTGGTGCATTATTGTATCTGTTGCATTTTAGTTGTTACGAGTTCACATCTGTATGTATGCTATTGAAGAATAAATCAAGGTTGAGTTGTAATTTTCACAACATGTCCGTTTCAGTTTCAAAAGATGATTTCTGGATGTTTAGATTTCACATGACACTATTACATTTTCAGGAGTCAGGGATACTTGCAACCTACGTAATGTCATGATACACTCTTCTAATAGCAATGCTGTATTTTATGTAGGTTTTACTCTAGCAGTTGAAACTATCAACGAAATACCACAGGATATATTAGCAGAGATTTGTAGGGATGTTTTATTATTTCTGCAATATCGACTTGGTACTGTCAGTGTAGGTGATTTTTACACAGTAAGTATAGGTGTATCATGAATTCAGAGCTCTATCCCTTTACCCCTATTTACTTAGCACTAAATATTAGAGTATGTTCTGTACAGAGCAACAAACACATTTAGGTTTATTGATTGAAGAGAATACAACTATGTCTTGTGCACTGGTGTGTAATAGCTGAAATAACATGTCATCAACAAAAAATAACATTACTAACTGTATAATAAATCTGCAAATGGTCTTTCTGTTTACTTATCAATTTTTTTCCACTTTTCAGAAATTAGAAAATGTTGAAATAGACTTCAGTAAACAGTCCATCCAAGGAGCTGTCAATGCCCTGATATATCTATTTAGGTGAGCAGTAATATGCAATATGTACTAAGTAAATAGTCATAGACATTTTACACCCTCATATTCCTCCATCAAAATATTAGTATTATAGTTAAATCTCATTTTTTAAAATAAATTTCATTAAATTTGAAAATGTTCATTTATAGAACTTGAACTTAAACAGAACTTGAGGGCAGTTTATTGTCAAATCCCACTAGTGATTTATTCATAGGGTTATTCTTAATAATAATAATAATTGTCTGATGTCATATCAGTGAGTTCTTCAAAAATACCTAAATTCCAGTATTTCTAACATGACATATCTTGTGTGAAAGTTCCTGAATCAGTCTGCCAAAGCATTAGAACATGAATCTCATTATCAAACATACTAATTAGTAAAATGTAATTAGTGGCATTGATTTAGTAAATTTTGTTTTTCGATGTCAATTAAAGTTTCAATATATTTTATATGCATGTTTTATTATTACCGTAACTTACCATAAATAACCGTAAAGTAAAAGCAAGTTTGTATAATTATAGACTTAATTTTTTGTTGTCAGATGTGCTGCTAGAGAGAAAGTGTCAGCTGACGAGTTGATTAGAGAATTGAAAGGTACCTTGGCTTGGACTGAGAATAGTTTAACTGTCATCAAACACCTATGGTCTGAGCAGGTAATCAAGCAATCACTTCTTTCAGTCATTTCTCTATGATATTTTTCAGTATTTGAATGAATGAGGTTACTGCAATATTATCACAAGGTATGCTCGAAGGCATGTCGAATTAACTATTGTCCATCACGATGTATGCTTGAAGTCAGTAAAATGAGGGCACTGACTAGTGTTTGATGTAAATAAAGTATTTGAATAATAGAAGATACATTGAAAGTATGCTCAAAGGTGATGTGGTGATCACATTGGCTATCGTCTGATGTAAATAAATGTTTGAATAATTGAGGTTACCGGGAGATGTGATGTGAATAAAATGTTCTGGGATGTAAAGCAAAATTCTGAGATATTGATACATGTATATAACAGTTTCATAAAAAACAAAAAAACAATGGAAAATGCTCTAAAACAGACATAATATGCCATTTCCCCTCTGTTTTGTACATACCAAATACGTTGACCCCATATTTGTATTTAATTTTCTTCATTCTAGTGACATGAAATATCATATGTAAAAACAAAGAAAATGACAATATTTTTTTCTACTGTAAAGCATTCTAACTTAAGTCAATATATCCTTATAGTGTCTTGAAGTATAATTTATTGCAAAATGAATGAATTCTGGGTATTTCCATTTATGAGTAGCCTTCTACCTTTTGATTTATCTTGTATTGTTTGTTCTATTTAACATAAATGCTTGTTGGCATTCTTGCATGTTTTGCAATTAGTTGACAATCTGTAGTCAAAAATATAAGTGATTAACAGATTCTAAATATTACAGATTTTAAATCTCCATTATAATGACTGCTATTTCTTCATTGTGTCATGAATTTTTGAAGTGCCAGTCAAATCTGTTCACCTGACTGTTTTGCAGTAAACTGTCTTTAATTAGTGTTGAGAGGAACATATATGTTTTATGATTTGACCAGAAACAAAGAATATTTTCTCTACAAATTTGCTTCTTTGACAATTTGCTTTATTTGATTTCTTTGAAGAACATAGGATGGATGTAAATTGATGTTGACAGCACCGTGTGATTCAGAGAAATCATTAACAATTTATAGTTTGATGGGATAACTCATGGAGCAATTATTGCTTTTGTCCCTATATCTGACTCAACTCTTTGTGATATCCAAATAACGTATGATTTCTATTTATTTGTTCAGGGGAAGACATTGGTATCATCTGATGCACTGCAACAAATGTTAAATATTGGACAACTGGTAGATATGAAATGGAAACTCGGTATGGCAATGAGTTCAGATGCGTGTCGTAATCTTAATTCACCCTATGTGTCCATGACGCTAAACGTGGCAGACTCGTCAGGTCGGCACACCACGAAGACATTTGAGATGACAATACCAGAATTCCAAGTAAGTTTTTTTGTCATTATTGTGTGTAGAAGTAGTACATAGTCTTAATGCATTATATCACATAATACTTACTGTTTGTGATTACTTGATAGGGCTGTGTGATTGTCTCCTTATCACAATGACAATTTTATACACTATCCTAACCTCAATCAGGCTCGGTCGCACACTAGCACATATTTAAATTAACCAGTGTCCTCCTAAATCACATCTATTAGTGAATTTGGTCAGAGGCTTGTTCATTTTTACCCGTGACCAGGATACTTCCTTATGATCACAATTCCATTGATACAGTACACTCACATTTAGCTGGCATACACGTGATAATAAAATAAATGTGATTAATTTCCCGGTATTCACATGCAAGTGCCAATCAGTGGCGGCTTTACAGTTAGATAATGATTTCGACTGAAAATACTCTCGGAAAGTATTCCATGTTCTTCATGTAATTAGGTGTATGTATTCAAGAATTTTTTTCCACACAAAAACAACATATTTGGCCAAATTTTGTTAGTGGTTGTCTTAACTTTGCCCAAATGGATCGTTTGGTATTTTTTCCAGATTTGTAGAAAAACTGAAAAACCTGTTTCTCAACTTGTCTCTTTATTTACCTGGTAGTTTCATGGCATATTCAAGATGGCTGCCCCCATATAGTAAAAACCTGTAAATTGATAGCATTTATTTTATTATCACGTGTACACTGGCTGACCTTCAGTATGCTACTATGTTTACATTGACATTGCTGTTTTCATATAAACCTCTATTAATATCAACCATGCTGGATTGCATAAATCTTATTAACCTGTAGTTAGCTTCATAATTTAACCATTTATTTTTATTGTCTGCGTACATTTCGCAGACTAATTTGACCACAGCTAATGCAAAGATAATACTCAGGGGATTGTGTAGTTCCGCAATACAGTAGAGTTGACTTACTGTTACTTGCTATGCCAGTAAATACAATGACTAGGTTCATTTTTTGGTCCATTATTACCAAATGCCAGTAAATTGCAGTTCATTATTGCCAGTGATTGTTGAAATTTAGCAGCGCTGAATTAATAAGGTACATTTTCATATTTT
The DNA here is from genome assembly GCF_978046115.1 of Saccoglossus kowalevskii. Lineage (NCBI taxonomy): Eukaryota > Metazoa > Hemichordata > Enteropneusta > Harrimaniidae > Saccoglossus > Saccoglossus kowalevskii. The sequence goes on from NC_140644.1 coordinate 5,284,404, forward strand.
GTTCTTTTTACAGAATTTCTATAAACAAATGAAGGAAATGGCCTCAATACTTGAAACGGTGTAAAGAAGTATTTTGTGGTTGGTCAGATAATGTGTTTATAAACCACACATTTGATATGCTGCAAGTAATGACACAAACTGGTGATTGGATATGATGATTCTATGAACTATAAAATACTTAATTTTCAGTTGAAACTGTTTGCCCTCCAAGGGTAAATCATTTGGAAATTCTTTAAAATTGACCATCTTGTTGCGGTTGAAATGTAACATAGATCGACCAGATTTGTGCGGTCAATATAAAGAGAACAAACAGAGGTCATACTGTCGTAGTGGTTTCAAAACGTGCTTGGAATTTGATCAACCATCACAGTGAAAACAAAGGCCGAAAACTCTCAGAAACAATACTTTGGGATGATTGTTGAGACTCTCCTGAACAGTGTAACAAGATTACCTCCACGTGTGTAACATATATAAATTTGGTTGATCAGGATTACTTCAAAGTTGACTTTGTGTGTTTACTCGACTTTAGCTGTTTTCACCGGACATTAGACCGGCATTCCACAGCAGGTTGCGCAGAGCTCTTAGAAATACATGGTACAGTGGTGCACGTCTTAGCAATGGGGAACGTCTTGTGTCGTAGCTCCGCCTCCAAGGATAACCTTGGCAGATTCTATTCAGCAAGTGTATCTTAAAGTGCGCCCTCTTTTGTAAATTGACATAACACCATTTCATTTTGTGTTCATTGCCTTAGGCAACTGTGATTAAATTCATATTGACAGGTCCTTCCAATCAGACAAATTTATTCGAAAATATCAAATACATGATATCTTGGTAGAATGTTGGGGAGTTGTTCCTTTATTGACAGCACTCTCACAGTTTTCTGTCTCAATTACTGATAGTGCCCTTACAGTTTGCTGTACTTAGTGCTGCCTAGATAAATAATAGCGCCCCCACGGTTTGCTGTACTGTGTACTATCTATATAAATGATAGCACAGATTAAAATGTATTTCTGTAACCATAGTAATGGTTGAATTTTGTTTTATTGTACTTATTTTTAGCATTGCATCGAGACCTCATTTTACTTGGCGTTAATGTATTATTAAATTTACTATTATCTCACATAGAAGAGAATATTATTTTAGCAATTCTTTCTCAGTTGAAGACCAGATTTTTGTTTAATCAAATTTTGGAGTATTCCAGGAAGACTCTCAGAAAATGTTTGTGTTTAATCTTTATCATCATCATGTAATTCCACTCATCAGTTAATGACATGTGCTCATATTATAGCAGTGACATTGTATTGGTCACTGTAGAGATTTTTTTATTTAGAAAATCTGTGAAATAATGGCAAAAAATGACAATTTAGCAGAGGTTTCCATAAACCACAATGAAAACACATTTTGACATAGATAAGTATACTAAAATACACTAAAAACAGTCCAAACATGTCATTTTCACTCCATTCCTTTGACATAAACTGTCACTTATGTAAAAATAAAGAAAATGAAATTATTTTTACTATTTATAAGCATTCTATCTTAATGACTCTTGTTTTCAAGAGGGACCCTTCCTTCTAGTCAAATTTATTTAGATGTTTTATTATAAACTTGAATAAAAATGTATTATTCAAGTTGTTAATTAGTAATTATGGTATATTATGAAACTTATATGAATGAGAAGGTTGAAAAAAGTCTTCTACCTGCCATTCTCTAGGTATTTACCTACCAGTCTCTAGGTATTTACCTACCAGTCTCTAGGTATTTACCTACCAGTCTCTAGGTATTTACCTACCAGTCTCTAGGTATTTACCTACCAGTCTCTAGGTATTTACCTACCAGTCTCTAGGTATTTACCTACCCGTCTCTAGGTATTTACCTACCAGTCTCTAGGTATTTACCTACCATTCTCTATGGTATTTACCTACCAGTCTCTAGATATTTACCTACCAGTCTCTAGGTATTTACCTACCAGTCTCTAGGTATTTACCTACCAGTCTCTAGGTATTTACCTACCAGTCTCTAGGTATTTACCTACCATTCTCTATGGTATTTACCTACCATTCTCTAGATATTTACCTACCAGTCTCTAGATATTTACCTACCAGTCTCTCGGTATTATCTACCAGTCTCTAGATATTTACCTACCAGTCTCTAGGTATTTACCTACCAGTCTCTATGGTATTTACCTACCATTCTCTATGGTATTTACCTACCATTCTCTAGCTATTTACCTACCAGTCTCTAGATATTTACCTACCAGTCTCTCGGTATTATCTACCAGTCTCTAGATATTTACCTACCAGTCTCTAGGTATTTACCTACCAGTCTCTAGGTATTTACCTACCAGTCTCTATGGTATTTACCTACCATTCTCTATGGTATTTACCTACCATTCTCTAGATATTTACCTACCAGTCTCTAGATATTTACCTACCAGTCTCTCGGTATTATCTACCAGTCTCTAGATATTTACCTACCACTCTCTAGGTATTTACCTACCAGTCTCAAGTTATTTACCTACCACTCTCTAGGTATTTACCTACCAGTCTCAAGTTATTTACCTACCACTCTCTAGGTATTTACCTACCAGTCTCTATGGTATTTACCTACCAGTCTCTAGATATTTACCTACCAGTCTCTAGATATTTACCTACCAGTCTCTAGGTATTTACCTACCAGTCTCTAGGTATTTACCTACCAGTCTCTATGGTATTTACCTACCATTCTCTATGGTATTTACCTACCATTCTCTAGATATTTACCTACCAGTCTCTAGATATTTACCTACCAGTCTCTCGGTATTATCTACCAGTCTCTAGATATTTACCTACCACTCTCTAGGTATTTACCTACCAGTCTCAAGTTATTTACCTACCACTCTCTAGGTATTTACCTACCAGTCTCAAGTTATTTACCTACCACTCTCTAGGTATTTACCTACCAGTCTCTATGGTATTTACCTACCAGTCTCTAGATATTTACCTACCAGTCTCTAGATATTTACCTACCAGTCTCTCAGTATTATCTACCAGTCTCTAGGTATTTATCTTCCAGTCTCAAGGTATTTACCTACCAGTCTCAAGTTATTTACCTACCACTCTCTAGGTATTTACCTACCAGTCTCAAGTTATTTACCTACCACTCTCTAGATATTCACCTACCAGTCTCTAGGTAATCACCTGCTAGTCTCTAGGTATTTACCTACCAGTCTCTAGGAATTTATCTACCAGTCTCTAGGTATTTACCTACCAGTCTCTAGGTATTTACCTACCATTCTCTAGGTATTTACCTACCAGTGTCTAGGTATTTATCTACCAGTCTCTAGGTATTTATCTTCCAGTCTCTAGGTATTTACCTACCAGTCTCTAGGTATTTATCTACCATTCTCTAGGTATTTACCTACCAGTGTCTAGGTATTTACCTACCAGTCTCTAGGTATTTATCTTCCAGTCTCTAGGTATTTACCTACCAGTGTCTATGTATTTATCTACCACTCTCTAGGTATTTACCTACCAGTCTCTAGGTATTTATCTACCAGTGTCTAGGTATTTATCTTCCAGTCTCTAGGTATTTACCTACCAGTCTCTAGGTATTTATCTTCCAGTCTCTAGGTATTTACCTACCAGTCTCTAGGTATTTACCTACCAGTCTCTAGGTATTTACCTACCAGTCTCTAGGTATTTACCTACCAGTCTCTAGGTATTTACCTACCAGTGTCTAGGTATTTACCTACCAGTCTCTAGGTATTTACCTACCAGTCTCTAGGTATTTATCTTCCAGTCTCTAGGTATTTACCTACCAGTGTCTATGTATTTATCTACCACTCTCTAGGTATTTACCTACCAGTCTCTAGGTATTTACCTACCAGTGTCTATGTATTTATCTACCACTCTCTAGGTATTTACCTACCAGTCTCTAGGTATTTATCTACCAGTGTCTAGGTATTTACCTACCAGTCTCTAGGTATTTATCTTCCAGTCTCTAGGTATTTACCTACCAGTCTCTATGGTATTTATCTACCACTCTCTAGATATTCACCTACCAGTCTCTAGGTAATCACCTGCTAGTCTCTAGGTATTTATCTACCATTCTCTAGGTATTTACCTACCAGTGTCTAGGTTACCTACCAGTCACTAGGTATTTACCTACCACTCTCTAGGTATTTACCTACCCGTCTCTAGATATTTACCCACCCGTCTCTAGGTATTTATCTACCAGTCTCTAGGAATAGAATAGAATAGAATAGAATATTTTAAATTAGTACACGATGTGAGACCACGGACACAGAGTCCAATTTTGAAGGTTCCTACCTCCATTCCCAGTACTCGTTGTTATTCGTTGCGTCAAAAATACTATGATTGCTGTTGTTTGTAATATATTTATTTTCTCTTGGTTTCATGAAATTGTGCATTTCATAGAAAGATATATTGAAGACGCAATTAATCCATTAGAGAATGTTTCTTTAAATATGGTATTAGAAATGCTTATTTGTTGGGCAACCTTCTTTTTTTGTTTGGCAATCACAGCCTAGTCTCAACTTAAAAACGATACTTAAATAAATTATTAAAATTAAAATGTTTCTATTTCTTCCATTTTTAGTTGTATATGATATATTTGACCAGTGAACAAAATTCACTGTCACACGCAACGTAATATTACCGTAGCTGGTATAGTACAGGTGTGATTGTTCAAATACCAAAATGGCAACAGTAACAGGAAGACTTCCCTGGCGGCGATGATAAAATACGAACACGGAGCCAACAGATGAGGTTTCAACTGGTACTGGTATTATTACACTCTGCAAACATCAAGTACAATAACGCGGTAAAACTCCACTACTCCAATAACTAGATACTTAAACTCCAATACAATTCAACGAGATCTCCGATCTGAACTCAGTGCTGAACAACTCCCCTATATATACACCCACACTGTCTATAAATAGACCATTACATCAGCATACATAATGAGTCTGGAATTTACTATAAATTTCTAGAATGTTCCATTACCTTCTATTGCCCCCTACAGTGTTCTATTACCTATTCAACGAGTTTCTAAAAAAAATCTAGAATATTCCACCCAGACACAGTACGGTTCTAGAACATTCTCAGTGACACGGAAGTGGGAAATAAATCGTATGCGACATTCACTTGCCAGCTGTATTCAGAGACCCAGTATCATATAAAGTTTACCTTAGTGATTTTTAGTAGTCTACCTAGTTTAGTGATATGATATTCATTACAGAAAGTTCAGAGAAGCGTTTTAGGTTTACTTTCTGTAAATACAGTATATTAACTAAATAACTTGAAACATAGTTCTCTTGTTTTTGCATCAAGTGATAATCTTGTAATCATTTTGTACTTGTTAGCTCCGCTGTCGACTCTGTCAAACCAAGCTAGTCTACTGTTACCCTATTTCCTAATACTCGATGATGATTAACATCTTTTGGAACAATATTACATATCCCAAATCCACATTATTTAATTAATCCAAATTCCCAATCTTTGTATTCATTCTACTATTTCAGGTCACCGTCAATATACAAATCCGAAAAGATTTTCCTGATTCATTTAAATTTTAGTCAAATGTTGTACTGAGACTATTTACGTGCCACGTAAATAATATACGTTCCTTCCGCCTGGACATCATTTCTCAGCCCGAATGCCACTGGCCTGGAAAGAGACAGCGATACTGTACGGACATGCTGACTATTATGACACACATCATGTATAATTTATTGTTTAAATATGATTTCTCGTCGGTCTGTGAACAGTTTGTGTCGCCGACAATAATGATTGCCGGCGTGTTAACTTCCTCGAGTTGACACAATAATGAAGCTACGGCATTCCTATGTTGTCATACAAAAAGGTCAGAAATGTGACCTATACATTCATCATATCGCGTCGCGACGGCTGGTAGATTGGTTTTAAGATTTGATGGATGTAAAAGAGCAGTTAGGTTCGAAAGTCGTTTTTCTTTTTGACAAATCGAAACAGTAATATCGAGTTGTATAGCGAATTCACGATTATGATAATGTATAGATACATCGACTTATTTTGTTTCATGCTGAGGGCGTTGTCACGGTTCTTATAACAATACACTGGTCTTTCGTTTTTGTTCAACATTTACTAGTACTAGAAAAACACTCTGTTTTTGTTCCAAACAGTAACCGTTTTCTATGTTGTTGTTCTTAACAATGTCTGCTTACTATGCTCTTTCTTTGTTGCAAACAGTATCTGTTTACTAATCTCGTTATTCTTATTAATACTAGTCGCTCCGTCATTTTAATTTAGCAACACCCTGAAATTGAACCAACGACTCGGATTTCAAAGTCGACGAGCTGAAAGAGCAAACATGATAGTTACTAGTATTGTAAACGCGATAGTTATTGTAAATAAAAAGGCGGTCCAATCGGTAGCATTAAATATATTGCAGCACAGCTCACTGTTTTTTTAATAAAATAACAGTATTTATAGTTTAACTGTAACAATTTGTGAAGGTGATGTAACGCCACGAATATTACACATACAAGGTTGTTCAATGCAATATCCTGTTTTTTTTTTATTTCTGGACTAGTATATAAAGAAAAAACTGTCTAACTGTAGGAACCGAAGTGGTAGGTGAGTGTATCTGATTTCTACTCATTCATTCATTCATTTTTAGTCCCCGTTCGGACGCAGTCCGAAAACGGGGACTTATGTTTTGCCCTGTGTGCGTCCGTCCGTCCGTGCGTCCGTCCGTGCGTCCGTGATCACCTGTATCTCGGACATGCATGGACCGATTAAGTTCAAACTTCACTCATACATCACACATTATATGGGACATATGCACATGCATTTTTTTCATGATCTGATTAACGATAGCCGAATAGCGGCCATTTTAAGGCCGAAAATGCATCAAAATCGCACATTTTCACCATTCCGGACCCGGATCTCAGTTATGCATGGACGGATTTCGTTCAAATTTGGTACATACATTAAACATAATAGGACCTTGATGCACGTCATTTTTTTTTGGATCGGGTTCGAAATGGCCGACTGGCGGCCATTTTGTTTTAAAGAATTCAGTTCTGGATCCGTATCTGAGACATGTTTGGATTGATCGAGTTCAAACTTCACACACACAAGGTACATCATGTCACAAATATGTATGTGCATTTGTTTCATGATCTCATTAACGATAGCCAAATGGCGGCCGCTTTAAGGCCGAAAATGCATTGAAATCGCACATTTTCACCATTCCGGACCCGGATCTCAGTTATGCATGGACGGATTTCATTCAAATTTGGTACATACATTAAACATAATAGGACCTTGATGCACGTCATTTTTCTTTTCGGATCAAGTTCGAAATGGCCGACTGGCGGCCATTTTGTTTTAAAGAATTCAGTTCTGGATCCGTATCCGAGACATGTCTGGATTGATCAAGTTCAAACTTCACACACACAAGGTACATCATGTCACAAATATGTATGTGCATTTGTTTCATGATCTCATTAACGATAGCCAAATGGGGGCCGCTTTAAGGCCGAAAATGCATTGAAATCGCACATTTTCACCATTCCGGACCCGTATCTCAGTTATGCATGGATGGATTTTGTTCAAATTTGGTACATACATTAAACATAATAGGACCTTGATGCACGTCTTTTTTTTCGGATCAAGTTCGAAATGGCCGACTGGCGGCCATTTTGTTAAAGAATTCAGTTCTGGATCCGTATCCAAGACATGTCTGGATTGATCAAGTTCAAACTTCAAACACACATGGTACATCATGTCACAAATAGATATGTGCATTTGTTTCATGATCTGCTTAACAATAGTGGAATGATGGCCATTTTAAGGCCGAAAATGCATCAAAATCACGTATTTTCACAATTGCAGAACCGGATCTCAGTCATGCATGGATGGATTTTGTTCAGATTTAGTTAGCACAATGTGTTGTACATATGCAGGTGCATTTCGGTCATGATCTGCTTTGAATGTATATGTCACTCAAATATGAACGGAACGGGGACGTGTCATTGACAATGACTTGTTAATTTATGTTTTATTATTTTCCGTGTCACAGTTGAAAAAACATGCACCTTGTCTACTAAAAAGTTTTGATTGAATTTGTGACTTTCCTCTATTTGTAACCGGTACTCACGTGATCTTCTTCATGTTCATGACCGGTAACTAATCCGTGTCGAAAATGCTTCTATGTTGTTTTGGTCGGTACACAACATTTCGCCCAATTACCAATTCGTGGAACGTCGAATATATCTTTATTTTTATTATCCATATATGGCGCCAATGGGTAAAACTTATGCGTCAAGTTGTCTTTCTTTACATACATTTATTTAATTGCTTTTGTAAAAGTAGTGATTATCAAAATACAGGAAAAGTAATGTTTTTTTTTTATTTTGTTTTTAAAGAAATTTTATTGGGTACATTTCCATAGTTTCTAATAAGTACGTTACAGATTGTCTGAGAAATTACATGTTCTGTATAAAGTTCACCATGTACAGAAATCAAACAAACGCTGAAATTACATTCCTGTATTTACCATGTTAAATACAAAGGTTTGTCTCACATATATTATCATAGGAGCCATTTCTTAAAGTACAACCCTAATTGGTTATTCTTTTCCGCATTGATATTTTCACACTGATAAATTCGCTTAATAAAGGACAAAAAATCTATTAAGAGGGGGCAAGGGTTATTTTTGTTCAACGTAATTGCAATATTTTTTTGTTCGTACAACGTGAATTGAAAAAATAAATTCCGTAATTCTGTAATCATATTCTAGACGTACAACGTAATCAATCAAATATTTTTTTCGTACACTGTAAAAATGTGTTACAGTAATTTTTCTCGGTACGTACAAGAATTTTCTAGGTTTTCTTTCTTAATCTTCCGTAAAATGTAAAATAACCTTTATTTTCTCTGTAAACTGTAAACATTCAATTTTCACTGTAAACAGTAAAAACGTCTTTTTTTCCTTGTAAATTGTAAAAAGCCCCTTTTATTTCCCGTAAAACTGTACCAGCTACCCCCTTACCACCCCTCTATTAAATTTGGCTTTCCACTATTCATCTTTGAGAAGTATACATGTTTCCTGGCCAGCAAACAAATGAACTTCACTAGCAACGATTCCTCTGGATCAGAAATAACCACACAAAAGAAAAGTCATGTTATCGAAACAACATAGCGGCACCTCGGTCATGCATAAATTAGCGCTTGTCGGTAAATTTGTCAATTTCATAGTGTACATTACATGTAACGATGCGGAGGCGTATGAGACGTGCGGCTCCAATTTAAAGGGCGGTGGTCTTCGCTCGTCCTGTTCGATACGTGACTCACAGCAATGCACACAACGCGTGTAAAATACATTGTTTGTTTTCATGAAATTCGAGCACGCGTTGCGCGACGACCACCATTTTTTAAACTGTTGTCACCCATGCAAGTATAAACCAAATATAATGCGACAATGACGTCATTGTAAATGTGCGTCCCTAACTCATAATTCTACATACTGCTTGAATGCCGGGGGGGGGGGGGGGCTACTTCCACATTAAGTGGGTAAGGGTGCTCACCTCTTGTAAACCATACTCACTTCTAAACCATTTCTGTTTCTATTTATATACCCACTTCTAAACACAATTGTTTTCAGCGAAAAAAAACAACACCCAGCTCACAACTTTTGCAACCAATGAACGCATCCGGGCGACACATTTTATTCAGACTTTTCCAGTATCTGGCTTTGAATATAAAGACCTGTGAGAAAGTAAATAAATGCTACACACTTCTAAACAAACAAAAAAACAACGTGAATGACACTCCAGTCGGGCGGCACATACCCGTATTGCACTTCTATGGAAGTAGCCCCACGGGCTTGAATGTAGTCACCCAACGCAGTTGTACGAAATAGTGACACTTTACTATGTATTTATTGTTCAATTTATTTGTTAAAAGTACAGTATGGACGAAAACATGAAATTGTTTTATTGTTTTTTTTTAAAAAGCCCTCATCATGAACTAAAAAATATTATTTTTCCAAAACTCAGTTATGTGTTAGTTCAACAAACACTGACATTTCTAATACGCACGTGAAATGATTGCTTTTGCACGTTCAATAACCATCACTGTGCATGAGATTTAGTGTTTTATCAATTTTCCATTGAACGAATACTGTTTGGCGGGCTGCAAAAGCTATTATTTTTGGTTTGCGAATTAACATAACACAAGTGTACTACCAACATAGAGTATAAAAACAACACTTTGAACAACTACATGTTCTCGTTCCCTTTACATCTTTTTTTAACTAATAAAATAGATGATTCAGAGACGACTTTGCACGTTTCGCATTTTTCTACGTTTCGTACACTATATATTTATACGCAGCAAAATGTGAAACGTGCCAGATATGCTAAATATGCATGCAAGTCTGTCAAAGCTGACGTCGGGAGTCAGCATTGACAAAAGTGTAAAATTAAAAAAAATATGGTTTCAAATGACTTGTGTTAATCATGTATGATCAACGTTCTGCTAAAGAGTAAAATGTTTCCCGCATTCGTATTTCTGAAAACTACATAAAAGGTAATAGACTTTCTGTTCACCGCGAGATCCCGCTTTATGCGTGAAATCGAAACCAATGTCATCGTAGCGCCGTACAATCTCCTTCCCAGAGGCCTTTGCGCTTTACGCAATGATAAGTAACGCGCATCGAACTGTGCGGAGTTCGAGCGTCGTAGTGACGTCAAGCCATTGCGTGGGATTCGACAAACACGGCACATTTGATGATGGTCAATTTTGGTGAAGTAAGGATATTTCAATGCCATATTCTCTTCTGAAAAATCGGCGTTTCCACATTGAGCTATAAAAAAGAAATTCAAGTTGAAAATCAAATCATTCGATTTTAGCTGGAGACGTTCGGTCCGTGCCTTTCACGGTACGATTACACGAGATTTCACAGTGAACGAGAAACCACCTATTATTCAAAAAATAGTTTTTCTAAGAAATGTCACGAACCGATAAATGGCATATTGCTATCATTCCATGTTATGTCGTGTCCGTTTTTTTCGTACTGCAGATTACATATATACTGTATATATACAGGCACAGACATACAACCCTGCGTAGTATGTAGGTCTACCATCATGAAATGTACCACAGCACTGTGCGAGTGCAAATAATAACGGATCAGACGGATATCTGCTTGTTATTCATGTTCGGAACTCAATTTGCCAGTTGACAGACAGACACCCTGCAAAAGTTTAGTGTGTAATTTAGGGCGTTGAGGTTACACGCTTGGAGTGACATCGGGCCGGATCGAAGTCAGTCTCCGGCCCCGAGGTTATATTGGGCCAGCTGGGGCTGAACGATTCGTTTCTTTCTTGTTTCTGTATGCTAATTCGTATTCTGTAAAGACAATATTTCATCCTCTTCGGTTTTCTATTTTTACCCTTTTCTCTAATTTATTTTAGTCTCAGATAACAGCAAACTGTCAACAAATCATTCCGTCAGCAATGTTGTGACGTCACTGCCTTGTCAAGTTCACGTTGACAGTGACAGTGACAGCGCCCTCGGCAATCTTCAGTAATTCAGTGTGAAACTCAAACTTAGCAACCAAAACTCTGATGTAGATTATTCATACTAAGATAGGTGGTCAGCGCACATTCAATTTGTACCAAAGTAAACAATGCATGTTTTACATGTACTGCATGCCGTGGGACTCGACGTGTCACGACGACCACTGTAATTTTTTAAAAATATTTTAATGTAGAAATATAGATTTATTAGTTCTATGCTGCGATTTACTGTGTTCTTTGTCAACATCGATTTTTTTAATATACTTGACACGTGAAGCAATTCCCCATCTCTCATTTTAACTTTACGTTTATGTTATATGACATGTTAATTTTGTGGGTGTCAAATATGACGTGGCTAAAATGTTTAAATTCCCATCCACCCACGCACCGGTGTGAAAACTCCGATCGGTTTATGGAGTTGGCGTAAATTCTAATAACGGATCCGTACTTGTCTTACGTTTGGAGCCAAGCCAGATCGAGGGTGCACCCCGTTGGCAGTTTTTGAGAAGGGAGATAATCGAACATCATAAGTTATTATTATTTACTACAATCCGAATGATGGAATGCATGGTATGTGGCGATAGGAACATAAGCTTCTGTCCAACGTAGTTAATTTAACAAAAAGGCAAGCTATAAAAAGTTCTTTCCGTCGCCGGTGTAGTAAAACGGGCCAGAATTCCCGCCGTTATGCGCACACATACCTAAACGTGTTTGTTACGCAAACGTTTTGGCTGACGCTTTTACAAGCTGGACATTCTTGGATGTCCTGTTTATTTTTTTAAACTCAATAGCCCCTTAAATAACGAGTACTTATTTACAAGAGCGATACAAACAAAACTACAAAGAGTTGTAACTACTATGAAATTAATTAACTGAAATACAATAATTATCAAAATATCTAAAACTGAGGTAAAATACAAAGGTACTTCTCAGAACTAGAATTGAATGAGAAAACAGAGAACTAACTCCTAATTCTCCATGCAATAGAATTACATAGATGTTCCATGTATTTTAGTTCAATCACAGTCCCTCTAGAGGGACTGTGGTTCAATGTAGCTATGTTGATGATGTAGTATTATGAATACTATGCGTTTGGTTGTTTGCTTTTAAGCGTGGTGATAAATGTTTAAGAACATGGCCAGATATTGGTGTGTACATTAAGGTAGCTGTTCGGTCGTCTTAGCCATTTTGAGTTTCCTAAACGAGCATCTCTTTTAACTCGACCCGTCCTGTTCTGTAGTACCTGTAGTAAATAAAGACAACCCGTACTAGTACCCGCACTATCTATTAAAGCGGCGGAGTCGTCACTTGCGCATGCGTCAGATGGCTATAGCGTGTCATTGTTCGCAAACAAGCGTCTACCCATGAGCCTTTGCGTTTTTAGCGTATGTTGTTATCGTCGCTTGGGAATCAATTCCCGCGCGTGCGCAGGTGAGGACCCTCCCGCTTCAAACTATTCCAATATTCAAAGTGAGGTATTATAAAACAATTGAAAATGATGAAGAGAGACTTTGAGCAAAAAACATCGAATTCTACTTAAATCAACAATTTACTTGCTATTTTCTTACAAATAAAATAAATGGGGAGGTGGTTCTATGATAGCAAACCATCTACGGCCACTTCTTGATATTTAAAATTTTCAACTTCCTTTTCCCGGAGGGTACATTTTTTTTAATGTGAAATATAATTATTAAGATTTTGAAATTGTATATTCCTACTACAAGAAATCAAGCATGTAACTATTTGTTGCATAACCCCATGGACGACAAAGGTCACAGACAAAATAACAGTTATGGTCGATATAGCGTCGCATAGTCGGCCAATTGGTGGAAGATCCCTTTACACAGTGTTCAGTCTAGTGTAATGGCAAATTCTATATAGCGGTGGCTCATTTCTTATGTTTGGTCGAATGGGCAACTAATTGATTTGATGTGAGATTTACTGTATTAGTGGCCTATTCACTGGGAATGACTCAATGACTCAACAAAAACAAATTTCAAGTTCAAAAAATATACACCGGTACTTCACGGCGTATTCTCGGCATCGACGTTCGAACTGTAAGTGAACCACTTTTGGGTGAATTGATTAGTAAGTGATTCATGGTGAGATTTGCAGCCTTTGGATCGTATTGGATTGAATGACCTTGAATTTTTCTTTAAATACAAGTTTAAAATAAAAAGAGATCGGCGCATCGTCGGCATCCGCGGTTCAAACGTTAATTGCGCTTTGAGATCCACATGTTGTTTGTCCGAATGAATGATTAAGTGATTCGCTGCATGATTTACAGTGTTCGGGTCCTACTTTACTTGAAGAAAATTGCATGATAACAACATTTCAAGTTTGAGATATAAACAATTTGGTAAGTGGGCGGCTTTAGGCCACATTGCAGTTCTTGTTTGGTCGAATGCGTGGTAACTAAATCAGTGATTCGTTGTACGATTTGAAGTGTCCATAATCTGATAACTTAGGCGAAATGACCATGGAAATATATTTAAAGTTTAAAATATGGCCATTTCGGTTCCGGCTTCGATTCCTCGAATTTGAAGTTAAATGCGCTCTGAGAAGCATACTCTTTGTTTGATCGAATGAACAATTATGATTTACAGAGTAAATGAAATTTACAGAGTTCGAAACGTACTTGAAAGAAGTTTACAAATTAGACAGTTCGGCTCAGCCTCGGCACCTGACGTTTCAGGTCTGAAGTACCTGCTTTGTAGTGGTCGTCGACCTTGCTTCAGGTGGTTTATAGTTAACAGAGCGAAGAGTTGCACCTGTTAGGACTGGCGTCCACACACCACCGAGTTTTGTCAATTAATATTACCATTTTTAGGCAACTGTAGCGTACTTTCGTTGACTCGGTCACACAATGTTACGTTAATATGTGTGAGCTGAGTATGTGTTGGTGGTAGGGGCAGGTGGTATACCCAGAATTGCCTCGTAGATTTTGGGCGACCGTATAAACGAGATTATGCCAACACAGTTATTATAAATTTACAAAACAATATTTTGATTTCAATATAATGAGAACGAATTCATGTAAGTGAACAAATATTTTATTTGTTCGATGATTTGTTGAAGTTGTACCCATTTGTCTGTTCCAGGCTCCCTGCATCGAAATGAATTCTTCCAAGACTTGAAGCTTTACTCGCTTCGCGCGTTTTACACGGGTATTTGCACCGTCCGTAGCAACAGATATTGCATTCGACGCGACGTTCGGCTTGTATTAAAAGTCGACCAGTATCGCTCGCGGTATTATATTTCGTTGAACTAGACGCCGCGCCGCATGGGCCTCTAGGGATTTCGAAAATATTACAGCCAGGCCATGCATAATTAAAAAAAAACACGCAGCATACTGAACTTACATTGTGGAAGATGCGATTTTTTTACTACCTCGTCGTTTTGGGGTTGACGACATTAGCATCGACGAGCGAGTCCCGAGCAGTGTCGACGGAGTTACGAAACTCACGGGAAGTACCCCTTGCAGATGACGATGGGGAACTTGAAGACGACTGTGTGTGCCGGAGTGTGTCACCTAAAGCCAATTTGAAAGCATACCGAGATGCCCTTAATTATCGCCAACTATACTGTTTAACTGGTTACCATTTACAGATATTGCCCGATGGCACAGTGAATGGAACGCGGAAAGACCACAATCTATACGGTAAGATACCACACTGAAAAAACTTACATTAATTTTTATTTTGTTATGCGCTCCGCGTGTTTGGTATTTCAGCTAAGTCAGAGATAGGTCATAACGGTCATCATTGCAATGTAACGTGACACCTCATCGCATATATGCAATCCAACACCCACAGCTTTCTGCATATGAATTGTCAAGTGGTTGTCTCATTCATTTAATATTACAGTGTGTTTTATTAAGTTTACGCGCATGTCAACCTTGCTTCGAACGCGAAAACAAGTGCATTTGTCTATCTTTTATAACGTTCTAAACCACGACTGTTGGAGCTTAGGGTCACCGCCCATCGAGCGGCCACCCAGCTGGGTACGTTTATTTTTACAAATGGTATGGGTACAACTTTCGGGAATTTTACCAATATCTGGCATGTTCTGTGAATCTATAACCTGTATTTGGGTCGAAGCTACTGGCAGTGTTGTGAGATTTTTTTTTGGTGACACACTGCGTCGGTGAACGAAGACTGGGTAATACTGTAGTCTATTTGCCGACAAAGGCAATCAGCTGGGCTTAATACCCTTCCACGGTGTGCAGCTATTGTACTAGCCATTGTGTTGCAAGCTACTGTAGTCCACCGAACTTTTGACAGGTGGCAAAAGGAAACTTTACACAGACTTATATTTATGTCAAATTGTCGAGCTGAAAAAAGAAAGATTTGGTCGGTAGTGTCTTAAGTTACTAATGATGGGGAAGGGCCTTTCAACGCGACAACTTAGGCAGAAAAGACGTCTGCTTCTCCAACTAGTTGAGACTTGTTCCCTTTCTGTGCGCATCTGGATTACGTTTTAGGAGAGGATTTGAAAATAAACTGGTGTACGAATGCACCAATACCACGCTCGTTCGCGTCTATGTTTTACCCCGTGTTTTACTTTATATACTAGACTATGTATGTCATTTTGTAAAATGAAACCACATTAAGACGCACATCCCAAGAAATTACACAACTACTTGGATCTATTCTAATGTAAAGATATTAACAACTGAGCTTTGCTTTTTCAAGATTGAAGTTGTACGCGTTTTAACATTTTCAGACAAATGAGTTATGAAAGCAAACATGTAAATCGAAATATAGCAGTTGCAACGCTTCATTTTGCATCAATGAAATAGCAAGATTTCGTAATGTAGCAGGCATTTTTTTCGTGATCGAAAATGCTCGTCTGGTCATTTTGGCGAAGAAATCATTTTTGGCCCTACGTCACTACACGTAAACGAAACTGTCCGTAAAACAAACGAACCTACTTTTATATATACGACCTTCACAGTATCACAGATGATGAGATTCCTGTAAATCAGTGAAAGGTACATAATGTGCTAACCTTCAATGTAACGGCTAACAAATATGGAGCGCTACAGGGGGCAAGAACTCAGAGTTATTTTTAAAATTGCGAAATGCTTTGTGATAGTACTTGTTTTTTTGTGATGAGCATCGAGGGAATTCTTTGCGGTTACTGGATAGACATATTGGCAGAAATGTTGATAGTGAAATATTAATTTATTGTATTATGGCATTTTTACACGTGTGTACAGCCCCGTCAATAGAAAAAACAACAGTATTCATTCAACAAAGATCATTGGGGCCTTCAGGCGTACGCGTTAAGTGAAGAGTAGCCACCACATTTTATGGTTACGCGCAAATTGGACGTGCGCTGACACTAACAATTTTAGTGGCAATTCATAAACAGGTTAAAATTAATAATCGTTTTAGGACACAGAGTGGAATTCGTAATTGGTAGATGTAGTCGCAAAAGCTTTTGAGTGGGTGATATCACGTGGTAATACTACCCTGGTACTATGGACGAGTAGAAATGACCCGCTTGTTACTTTGACTCGAATCATCGGACACGTAATTGCAATGTCACCGGTTGCCTCCTTCAATATATTGAGTTACACCACAAATATTATTGTTAGTTATTAATATGAACATTGTGAAATCGATAACCCATCCTCTAACCTTCGATTCCCATGCACATGAATCAGTCTGTGTATGTGTTCTGGCATATTGGAATGGACTCAACGGAACACTTCGTGGACTGAGATTTACCCCACGCTTGGACTGGCTGTCAGTGCTGGTAACACCAGTTTTTTAAATACAGCATCTGAAGCTGAAACTCACACTATTTTACATTTGATGAGTTAGGCAGACACCATATGCATGTGTCCAGATGTTCCCTGCGATGTGTTTACATACTACACCCACTTCATAAAACGTTACACACGTACAAACACGTTTTACGGCTTCATTGGTGTGGAATAGTCTCGTATTTCGCACTCTTGTATAATGTTTATGGTAGTGTAAACAAGGTGTTATCGGACACTGTCAGGAGGAATGCTTTCTCAATTGCAATGTAGCCACATGGTAAACGATATTATTCAATTACAATGTAAGCCTACTTGAATCGTCTATATTCCAAACTCCCCTTTACATCATCTATATTGACCCGCTACGCTCTCGTTGGTGATCTAAGACTATTTATTATGAATGTTTTCGATTTAAACATTTTTGTTTTTTTCGGACGAGGTCACAGTTTTCTGTACGTGGTGGACTGTGGCCCCGGACTAATTGGTAATCTCAAGCTGTAGTCGGTTGTTAAAACCAACTTTCCTGAATGTTTTCGATTTAAGCATTTTTGTTTTAAGACAATATCACAGTTCTCATACTGGGTGGACTGTGGTCCCGGACTAATTGGTGATTTCTGGCAGCTAATAAGATAAGTTCGCCATAATCGTCGCTATAACTGATATCACAATTATATAAACATGACGCGACCGTGACGTATGCAACGTGTGCGGCATGACGCCTGTGGCGCCTCAACGCTATGCAAATAACAATGTTTTCCGACCGCGGGGTATTTGACTACGAAAAACTTGACTGTAAATGCCATGTCATTCCCGTATGTAGCCTAGGTGTATTTGGCAGCGCCCACTGATATATTGACAGAAGAGCTTCACACCAATTACACAGCGCACATTGGGTCGAATAGCATACATATATTCTAGATGGGAAATTTTACAGTGCTAAACAAAACAAATGGCCGTCATCAACATCCTATATTCTGCCGTATCCCATGCGAAAACATCAATCCTCGGGGGCGGAGCTACGTCACAAGACGTTCCACGTTGCTACGACGCGCACCGCTGTACATGCATTTCTATGGGCTCTGTGCGCGCTGCTGTGGAACGACGGTCGAATCGGTGAAAGTTCGAGAAAACAACACAAACTCAACTTTGAAGTAATCCCGAACAACCAAATTTATATATGTTACACACGTAGGGCTAATCGTGTTACACTGTTCAGAAGAGTCTCAACAATCATCCCAAAGTACCGTTTTTTGCGAGTTTTTGGCCTTTGTTTTCACCGCCGCTGGTTACCAGGAGGTGAAAATGTTCTGATGTCCGCCCCCGAGGATAGGTGCATTTCTACTTTAAATCCACACGTGTCAAATTCTCTATAGAAATTATGTTGAAAGAAAAATCCATAAATATCCATTCTGAGATTGTTGTTCATTATCAGGACTTAGCCAGCGAGTTTTTTTCTTCATAGAGCTTTACGTGTTTTTAAAAGACATAAAACGACTCCAATATTCACACTAATGAGTGCTTCCTTGAATTCACAGTATTCATTTTTAAATGTTAAATGTTAAAACATTCGATAGAATGGGGATATATGTCTTGAGATGTGAGATGTATTCCTGTCTTTCGTCTAAGCACAGACCCTCAACACTGTGGAGGAACTGTGATCTAAGGTGAGACTCTTAGGAGCCATACTTGTATAATGACATGGCATATACTGTCA
Organism: Saccoglossus kowalevskii; assembly: GCF_978046115.1. Lineage (NCBI taxonomy): Eukaryota > Metazoa > Hemichordata > Enteropneusta > Harrimaniidae > Saccoglossus > Saccoglossus kowalevskii. The sequence continues at coordinate 5,303,463 of NC_140644.1, forward strand.
GTAACTCGAGACAATTGTCAATATTATGAATGTTAATCAGGCTTATTATGTAGTTGGATTGCATATAACTTGTGTCTCTGCCATCATTTATACAACACCCTGGTCTCCAAAACCCGTACATAATCCAAGCTTTCACACTCCTTTGGATTTGCTCTAAGGACCACTCGGCTAAAGGTTGTCTACTCAAGCTTGGAATAGGTTTTCAATTTTACGTTCTGTTGTCTGTAAATTCGCACCCAGTTTCGCGTACATGCTGGTGTAAAAGACAATACTTTTCTCACCCAGTAATTGTGTACAAGAGGAATCTTGAATTTATTTACATCGTAGGTTAGTTCCATGTGATACTTTATTAAGGTAGAAGTGTAGTATTTCATGGTCTTCTTTGTTTTGTTTTTTCAAAAATCGAAGCCGCCAAAAATTGTTTACCAAAAATAATATCCCACTACATTAACTAACGACTATTCATTGCAAGGGTTGTCCCTGCACGCATCTGACCATAGTAATTTGATGGTTAAAAAGTCTGACACATGTAAACAAGTAAAACTATAGAAATGTTTAATTATTGATATTTTGCTGAGCGATGTATTTCATCAATTAAATGACAAAGAACAAATAAAACTTATTTCCATGGAAACAATTACTTTGTGATTTTTTCATAACGTAACGTCCTGTTTTGACCTGAATTAACAAACAAAACAAATAATTCTCGTACCCGAAGTGTTTTCTTTGACTTTTCCAATAGCCATTCAGAAAATTGTTTTGTTAGCAGAGTTACAAATGCTCATTCAGTACTTGCATATGTCTAAGTCGAGTGCCCGGATGTTATCTCCACATTGACATGGCTGTACTCAATGTCATCCCCAGGTCAAATATCACGTGATGTGTTCATTGTATACTTTCTTTTATTGTCTTTTTTCTTTGGTTAAGTTCTGAGGAGTTGTTAGGCATAATAAGGCCTTAGTAAGAGATCATAATGACTGCTTATCCTTTGTGAAACGCATCATACAAGGTACGAATCTAGACTTCGCATTTGCTCCAATTAGCTTAGGAATCTAGTCACGCACGCAGTACGTATTTACTATAATTAGACATAGTCTTTACCTTGCCGTTTATTTCACGTTCTCTGCACGTAATAAGCTCGGTTATTAAGCATCCTTTTTTGGGGATGCCCGGTGGCCGAGGGGAAGACGTGTAGTGGCGTGAAGCTAGGCGATTAGGTGCCGTACGCGAGCGCCGGTTCGAGTCACGCACGCAGTACGTATTTACTATAATTAGACATAGTCTTTACCTTGCCGTTTATTCGGTGTTATTTGCTTACTTTACTTCCTATGTCGACAGCAACTATGAGTTTAGGAATTAGCATGTCGTACAAAGATTGAAGCATACAACAACTAAACACAACAATGACTACAATACACTATAATACAATACCAGCTGCTTTATAATTAATAAAACTTATTAAAATACCTTTTCTGTTTTGTTTTTTTCTAACCATTTCTTGTTCTTCGTTTTTATTTGATTTTATTATGTTTTCACTTTGTCTTCATTTGTATTTTTCGTCTTGCCATTCTATATGTATTTGAAACTTTATTGTATTTTAAAAATCCAGATCCTGAACAGGATATGATTTCAATAAAGGCATTACTTACTTACTTACTTACTTACATTTTTAAACTTTTCAAATCATTTCATACTTTCTAAATTCTTCGCCAAGTTCGATTGTGACTTGTCTCGTATTGATATTTGGGAGATTTCATTGTAATCGCAGTTTTAATATCACGACGCATCACGTTGTGTTGGATGTTATTTCGTGATGAATGAAAATTTATATCATGTTTATACTATCATCGGTCACACATTAAGATTTCATGCAAACACAGAAATAACTTTAAGCCTACTTGATATCCAACTTCATAAACTCCAAAGTATTTTACAAGATAGTCCAGGAGGTTTCCAGTTATTCACGAGTTTGTCAAACACCCCATTGTTATTAGCAATACAATGTCGTGTCGTTGCGGTATTGTGACTCATCCTTGGGCTCTGTGTATATACCACTGATGTCAGTACAATAAACAGGATTGGAAACTACGTACGCAGGGGGTAGAGAAATCGAGTGTAGTCTATACCTTGTTTTGGAACTTTTATTTTTAATGGAACATATTGTGTACTTTAAAGCAGGAGGGTCGTCACCTGCGCACGCGCGGGAATTGAGTCCTAGGCGACGATAACAACACACGCTAAAACCGCAAAGGATCATGCGTAGATGCTTGTTTGTAAACAATGACACGCTAATGGCCACCTGACGCATGCGTAGGTGACGACTCCCTCGCTTTAAAGTTGTATAAACTGGAAAGCAGTGACATAGTCGCATATCGGAGTATCGCTTTGGATCATTACATTTCTCAACATTTTAAAAATATAATTTATGTACAATAACAGATAAAAAAAAACATGTGCTTTGCAGACATAACCGTCATGCAATGCGCCTTCAAATATCGTGAAAACGAACACGATATTTCACACGCGTGGTATACGTCGCTGGCATGGGAGCTACGAACTCGACGCTGCGGCGAATGATATGTGGAGCTTTAATATACTATATATCTCTGCGTAACTGGGAAGTCTGAATTCATTTGTACAAGCCGTATGTGTGAAACATTGGACAATCGTTTCCGAAAATTAAACTAAAACCACGTGTCGGTGACATCCTAGCCTGAAAGCCGAACCATCTGTTAACTATTACCACGATACACATATCGCGATAGCTAATGCTATAATTGTAGGCTTCAAACCAGCCGGTGGCTGAACCAAGGAATAGTATTTCCAAACGACGAAATTTTTATGAGATGTTTACATTCAACGTTCGAAAACAACATTGATCAATCACCGCCCACTTTGAACTCATAACGTAAACTACACTAAGTATTCGAACAGTTTATGTCAGGCCCGTAGTTTTGGGGGGGGGGGGGTTCGGGGGGTTCGGTCGAACCCCCTAAATTTTGGAACTGAATAGATTTATGGTCGTAGAGTACAGTATTAATTAAAATAATTATCATCGTTTAAATCACTTGACTCGGTGAGGTAACTATCAAACTCAGCCGTAATTGAATAGTAATGAGCATTTTGGTGGCAACGAGCTTTGAATGTCAATCGTGAAGTATCAGTTCAACAGAAGCCAATACATGATTTTAAATGGGTAAGCTTATTCGATGGTGTAATGAAGATCGCGTTCAAGCAGCTGATGTTAAATATTAAAACAACATTGAAACAATAATGTAATGCTAGTCACTCTCTGAATGATGTGGTGGTCCTGAATAGGGCCGTTTGTCTTGTACTAGTGTTCGCTCAGTTAGTAAAGTGTGGGGATCGAACGGGATTGACACGATAACACGACACTGTACTTTCCCAGTTTGGTTCATTAGTTTTGTATTCTTCAAGTTAATGATGGCATATATACTGTTTTGTTCCAAGTGTATCAGCTAAATGTAGTCAACTTATTGTATTAGTATGTGTAGCTTGTGTTATTGAACAGATCATTAAAAAAAATGCCGAAGATTTATCATCACGAGTTGTATAGGTCGAAGAGCTTCTTGTAGCCAAAAATTCACCCCACAGTGTTGCTTCAGCACTGAAACTATGTGATGAATCATATTGTTCAAACATATTTTTTACACGTTTTTTTTGATATCTTGGAGGATTTACTATATTTTTAGTGGGTTCGTAAAAAGAAGATGTAGTCATTGAAGTCTATTGAGACCGGCGCTAAACTGCCACTATATGCATATTATTTTACCGCCCTCTAGAATCAGATTTACAGTGGACGAACAAAATTACATACTGTAAAAACCTTGGTGGTATGCCATTGGTTAGTGCATTTAATTTGTTTGATGCAATCATTGTGCCAGTTATTTGTTATGGTAACGATATGGGGGTACGAAAATTCGGAAATCGAGAGGGTACAGACAACATTTTGCAGATATCTGCTTAGCGTTAATAGTTGTACAAACAATGTAGCGATGTTAGACGAATGTGGAAGGCTGCCATTATGCTGTGGTTATTTCAAGCGTTGTATCTCTTATTGGTTAAAATTACTTGAAGTAAAAATAGCTGGAACCCCTAAACGTTCATGCTTAAACGATTAGACGAGACTGGCAGTTTTACTTGGGAAACCCACATAAAAATCTCCTGTTCAAATATGGTTTTGTCATTGTCTGGTTTGAAAAACAATTTGGAGATACTGAAAATGTCTTAGAGATAAAGAAAAAATGAAATGTTGTCAGCAAGAATGGCACGCCTCAACTTTACAATCATCCAGGCTGTGTACTTTCGGAAAAATCAAAGTAGTATTATAACCTGGGAGATTTATTGGCAAGCAATTATAGACTAAAAATATACTGACGAGTTTTCGCTGTTTTGGCCATAAACATAATGTTGAATTGGGCAGACACACAAAAAATACAGTTAGATCAATATTTTTTTAGTTTTTTCAGTTATGCGTTTGAATTTAGCATGGTAGAAAATAAAAATTCACTTTGTTTTTATATGTTCATTTTATAATGGTCTAAGGGCTGATCTTTTGTCAATAACCCTATGCAATTATGCAAATACTGACAGTCGGGATTACTTCGTCGCTACACAAACTGCCACACCATATATCAACTAGCTCTGTATCTTTTAAAAGTTTTCAAGCGACGAGATAAATATGAATCCAGCTTAACTTAGTACCATATGTTTACATGGATGTTGTATTGTTTTTAAAACCTGCTATGCACTTTTCTACCCATTATATTTTGTACGACGGACTGAGGCCCTGTACAGCAATGAAATTACATAATACAAAATTGACTATTACTAAAATGATTAATTGTAGACAGATTTCGACATGAAATCGTTTCACTTTTATGTGCGTTAACATCTGTGAAGTGCGTTAACATCTGTGAAGAGCGAAAAATCTCGTGACTATAGCATTCTACCTTAAAATGCTTAGACATTATTGCTAAGATACGTACAGTCTTGTCTTTTTTGTGTACAACATTTTGCCGTAGTGAATCTAGGATGTGGATGTTTTTGTCTGTGCGTGGAAGATGGCTCAGGACCCCTTCTCTAAAATGATAAAATAGTTCAAAGATGTTATGTGAAATAACTTACCAACGTAACACAAAGTAAACTAATTGAATTTAAAGCCGAGAATATAAAAACGTCTGTAACAGAGCTCAAAAACACTTTTTGCATATTATAAAATTTACACGTTTCACATCAAATATATTATTGTTGTTTTCGAACCCCCTATTCAAAAGTGCTGGCTACGGGCCTGTTATGTGTCCTGTATGCGAATATAGGAAATATCGCCTACTTTTTATTCAAGTAGTTTTTGAACTGGACGTTCATAATATCGAACGGCCAAAATCGATATTGACGACATTGTCAGCGTACGTGCATGTAAAATAAAAATCATTGTTATGCTCATATTACGAGATCTTATCAGTGAGAATCGGGATTCAAAATATGTAAAACCACGGTAATTGTTTCTGCGTTAAACACCGTGGCACACACCGGAAAGTTGTTCAATTGAACGAATTTCCCACTAAACCCATTCGGTTAAAATCAAATATAGGTATAGGCTACATTGTGTTTGTTTTCAATTTTCATGTTTCTTTATTCTTCCGTTTTTTTTTCCAACGGTAAATAAATACACAAAAATAGATGTAATTTTTTTTACATGGGAATATATTCATATACTCTAACGGTACTGAACGATTTCACTTTATTCCTAGCCTGCATCAGAACATGTCGTAGTAGGTCAAATATATATATTTTTTTTAAATTACTTGTTCCGGGCGGTAGTTGCCGTCGTTTTATGTTTCACTCCTGGTCTGACCGAGTTGATGACGCAATTGACGACGCAACAGATGACGCAAGTGATGACACACGTATAGTGCATTTTTGCCACAGAAACCATGTTCCATTGTTGGGACTACGTGACAGATCTGCGTGACCGTTTATCGCGTTTTAGCTATTGCTTCATTTGTGTTAACATTTTTTCCGCGACGCGCGATACGTCAAACCCGCAGTCGACACTGCGTCGAATTTACACAAGCATCATTGAATCACGCTTTTCGCTGGGACTGAGGTGTTTTTAATTACATTGATTATGAAACTTAGATTGTGTTTTCACGATTTGGCACAAAAAGTAGAATTAAACTGAACGTAGCGTTGGTTCCAAGTAGTAGTACTCTGTATAATTTAAAACAAAATCAAAAATGTTATCACGAGTTAATGTCAGTAGGGTACTGAAAACTAATAAAAATAGACGCCCGTAGAAATTTTAGAAAAAAAAGTGTCCGAAATGTCATGGAAAATGACAATTTATGATGAAATAATTCAAGAAAGAGTTATATATTAAAATTATAAACAATGTGCATTTTTCGACAAAAAATAATTTGATGCGATTCTTCTTAAAATGAACTGACTCAAAGTAAATCACTACTCACATTAAAAGTACATTGCTTTTTTTATTAACGCAATTTCCTTCTGCTACACCACTTCATAAACACAATTTACGTAACTGAAGTCCCAAAACCACGTGCGTATGACGTAACATCATATAACAAGACGTGGTCAAATGACGATTACAGTCACGTGGTATCGGATTGTTGAAATTTTACGGAGAAAATAACTATAGCTAAACATTTTGGAGTAATTCGACCCTCAAACACCATTTTTTTGAATCATTACCGAGGAGAAGTTCTTACAAGAACGATTTCCCAGATGGTTACGGAACATTAAGCTTTGGTGAGTCAGCGTGAGCTGCTGCGCCCTCTTAGACTGACAATGACGCAAATTGCAGCGGGAACGCAGCAATCCGCGCCAACTACTAATATGTTAGACCATGGAGGTAGCTTTTCTACCTCCATGGTTAGACTAACCAGCATTGTAACGAGTGCTATTTCCATCGTCCCGACTTTCATACCACATTTGAGACGAAAATATATACTGTCTGATGTAAGAGGTGCCAGAGTCGAGAATTTACCGGACAAAAGTAACTCAACAAAAGTTGCGTTCTTTTGTTAATATGTTCAAGTGACAGTGTACTCGATTTCGGGGCGCCGCCAGACACGGCTTAGAACCACCCATACCCATACAATTAAAGATGGTGAAGCTCTCACGTATTCTAATTTTATTCAATTGCAAATTATTATACATGGTTTACGCTTTAGCCTTCAAGTGTCAAGTTCACACAAATTTATTGTTGTATCCTCGTTATTCAAATTAAAGAATAACGCGTGAGAGCTATGTTTTAGGGGTAGTTCAATGTGAGTGTTTAATTCCCGTGCTTGTGCGGCATTCACCAACCTTGTTCTTATTTGTTTTAAATTTTTGTTTTGTTTTGTTTTGTTTTTTTTGTTTTTATTTTGTTTATACAACCATAAAAACAACTTCTGTAGTATGTTTTTCGTGTTGAATACAAATTATTATTATTATTATTATTATTATTATTATTATTATTATTATTATTATTATTATTATTATTATTATTATTATTATTATATATTGTTGTAAGTGCTTTTAGAATAGAAGCTTGCTACTAATTTTTGTAGTTGGTAAAAATCACTTGGCAATAGGCAATGTTTAAATTTGTATATAACATTTACTCACACCAGCACACAATCAAAGACATTGTTACGTTCACCAACACCCAAGAGCACCAGCACCCGATCCAAACACGTTGTTTAACTTTAATCAGAACTCAATCTCAATCAGCACTCATAGCTATTTATTGACACATGTATTGCGTCATGTGGTACCATGACAACAGTGGTCATGTCGCAACACGCCTAGCACCCTGAACTACCTGCCGATTTCAATATTTCCACTTCGTTCAACTATTGAAGCAACTCTTCACTTATATTGCGCGAACGATTCACAGTAAGCCATCGAAATCACCCCCGTTGACCTGCTAGTCATCTCTTTTGCTTATTAAAAGGTTAACACGTTTTTCTTGACACGTTTTTCATCGACACTCACACTACTAAAACATGTAATATTCACATAAATATATTTTGTCTGAATTAAACAAGTAGCAATGTGACATGACATGACGTAACAAGACGTAACATCGGTTACTAGAGGAAGTTCTAGTTCTTCTAGTAACCGTGACGTAACATAACATGACGGACGTCGGGTAAGCAAAAGTCAGCAAAATTTTGGCCACCAAATCAGATAAGGAATCTTTGCTGCAAACGACCCGGGTTAGCAAATGTTCTCTTGAAACAGAGTAAGGGTTGACTACTAGTATTTAAAATGGTGGCAGATTGTTTTTCACGTACACATTTTCCAGAATTGTTTACACCGTTTTTATTCAATACAGCGGTATATTCATTTCAATAACACGTTTTGAAGAACTTATTGACTTTCATTTTTAAATATTAAATAATGTCGACTCTTCTACCCACCCGTTTAGTTGGGTCATTATCCGTAAACTTGACCACCATTCTCGACAAGGGCATCTTGTCTGATTTGATGAGCAGACAGCTCGCCAAATTCTGCTCACCGTTTAGATACTCACTGATGTGATGCATTGGGACGTGGCGTGATATGATTTGATGTGACTTGGCGTAACTTGGCCTGGCATCTAATGTGATGTGATACGAACTAATGTGATGTAGCTTGGGTGGTGTGACGTGAAGTGATGTGACGGGATATGACGTGACGTCAGCTAATGCGATGTGATAGGAAATAATGTGATGTAGCTTGGGCGGTGTGACGTGACGTGAAGTGATGTGACGTGATATGACGTGGCGCGACGTGTCGTGAATATGCAACCGACTTATCAAGATTTTCTTTCAGTACATGACAACAATATATTTGAGAGGTTATTTTGAATAAGCCTCGTAATTACGTACAAAATGTGTAACCGATATTACTGATTTTTAAAAAGCTGGGCTTTCAGCAGCATTATTGTTTAGAGACCGATTGTTAGTTAGGGCACAGAGCTGGGGGCTTTGCTTACACTTCATAAACATTGTAAATGCCGATCATCAGCTTTCATTCAAATTCAAATACAGTATTTGACAGTGATTGGCTCAAGAGCTCAAACTTTGTGTTACGTCACAGGAGCTGCGACTGTCAACATATTAACAATGAGGCGTTTGTTGATTGGACAATGTTGAATTCATTAGAAATGATAATGATGTCACAGTTCCATTTTTAGATTGTTGATATTGAATTCTAACATTCATTTTGATTTATAATGAATGTATACTTCTAACATGTTTATAACATGTTTTATTTCAGCTATAATGTTAATAGAAACTATTAGAGTCGGCGTTATTACCATAAAAGGAGTGAAAACCAGTCTCTATCTAAGTATGAACAACAAGGGTAAACTCTATGGATCGGTGAGTTTGAATTATGTTTCTCCCACTTGAGGGCGGTTTTAATAATCTACAATTTTTCAATTTTTAGTCGTCTGTACAGTGGCGCTGTTCACTATTTCTACGCATTCGAATTTACGCGAGGTTCATCGCAACCCGTTTCCCGTAAATGATAAAATTTAAAAAGAAATAACGAAAACGACTGCATTCTATACTAGTGGTTAATAAAAGAACCTGAAACGCATACGAGTAATATTTTTTTTTCTATTTAGAGGGAATTGACAGAAGAGTCGTATTTCTACGAGCGGCTGATCGAAGATTGGTATCTAACTTATGCGTCACATAAACACCCGAACACACGCAGAGGAGAACGCAAGCGACAATGGTTTGTCGGCTTAACTGACAACGGATTGGCGAGAAAAGGGTCCCGTTCGAGATCAAGGCATGTCAATGCCCACTTCAGGACGAGACCAGTCGACCCAGTAAGAGTACCAAACATTTACGATTTTGCGATCTCCGAGCTGAAAAACCTGGAAAAGTATTCAAATACGAAGTGTAGAGAGACTTGAAAGTTTCAACAGTGGAGCTCCACAGGGAGCACGAATTTATAAACTATTCAAACACATTTCATGATCTACCCGATGTACACTGTTTGTTCCAATAAGTCGCGCCCGCTAGCGGCGATGACACATGTCATTAATAATGTTTCTGGCCAAGATGAATTCATTATTGTGTATTTCTTCACGGTGCTGTAATGGGTTTTCCCATTTATAAAAAACATGTTTTATAGTAAGGATAACGAATAAGATAAGGGACTGGATGAAAATTACGGATATAAACATTTTTTGTATCAAGAATAATGAGTAGGGTACTAGGGGGACTTAATAGAGAAAGCGAGAATAGGGGGTATGGTCGAATTTACTGCTACAAATATATTTTTATAGTAGTGATAAAGTCATATAAGGAGATGAATGGGCTGATACATACACATGTTATAGGAACACTATAGCGAGTGTGTTAGGGGGACTAGATCTACTGATTAATATATTTTTTATACTAGTAGTGATAACACGTAGCTTAGGGGGGCTGAGTAAATGTCCCAATGTACAATGTTCCTGGGTAACGAATTGGACATGGACATTGTTGCACGCTGATAGTTATTTCAAACAAATATAACGAGAAAACTTTAATTAAACCCTGTGTTTTAAACGAATATATACTCTGGAAGTGTAACTACGGGTTCTAATTAGCTGTATAATTCCTTTTCCTTATCAAATCACACCGACAACAAAATTACGCACACCTGGATGGTGGACATAATAGAAAATGCAAAATATTGCGATGGAATGCGAGTATTTTACGCCGTTTAGACGAGATTACAGACACCCGGAGCGCCACCATGCGTTTGTTGCGATAATGCATAATTTTTCGACTGTCACTATGGTACATGTTAATTTGTTAACTTAGACAGATATCATAAAACAACGCTGTATTTGTTTCTTCCGTCTCAGATTATATCTACCGATAGCTTGAAAGGGATCAAATACAATGTGATTTGCATAGATCATTTAATCAATTACAGTCTTAGCATATTTTAATTCTTATCAATTTATTCAAGGCTACTAATTAATCTTATATACTATCTTTGTTCCTAAGACGTCAAATTTATTTTTTTTGTCGCATTTGATGACTTTTTTACCGTCAAGACGGAACTAAATAGACATCTCACGTGCAGCTGATTATATAGTTTTGAAATATTGATAGAAATATTGTACGTTTCTGCTTTTTATAACATTTGAAAATAAAATAAAAATAAAGACCATAATTTGTTTCTAAGATAAACACACATAATTTTGTTGACTTATTTCATGCCCTTTACGTGATGTTGAGCTGTCGTCAAAACTGCGCATGTGCACTAGGAAGATGCAAATAACAACGAATGTTTACATATTGACAGCGAACAAATGTTAAAGATCTACTTGATGACCGTTTCATATTGACAGACACTCTAGTACATTGTTAAAATTATGTGTCGTCTATGGTCAAAGTTTTTGCGCAGATTTATCGTAAACTAAAATATTGCATTTGCAGTCACAATATTCATTCGAAGAAACGCGCTACTACAAATGTGCAATGCGTACACTAAAACAATTCCTGACATGCGTAATAAAAAATATCACTGTGTCATCGTACGAATAATTTCGCGTGCTCCAACACAACTTTTTTTTATTACATGATACATCGTACTCCAACCCGACCATCACCATACAGTATCTAACAACAATATTCAAAATGACATTCATAGTGCATCATTATGCTCTTACTATGAACGTTCGTTAATTACACATTTACGCTACTTGTTGGCACGTACATTCAATTCCAAATGTCATACCTCGTTGTATTTGAATAATAATACATAACTATATGATGAAAGGTGAAAGTTTTCAAAGAATAAACAACCACCAATTGTTATATAACAACTTTTAAAATGTATACAGAAGGCGTGATTTGTGACTTCCAGCCTGGATAATGTCAGTGATCGAACACCGAGTCCGATAATCGGACATTGAGAAAACGTAATTCGAATCTGATATACATGGGAATTGAATGTTATCACGCCCCTAAAATATCAGCTATTAAGTGATATTGTAAGAAATAACAGCCATATCTAATGACCCTGACTATACTACGTTCAAATAAAAAGGCTGTTTAGCTGGCTAAACAATATAAAGTTGACCATTGTTTACTGCCAGCTTAGACTAACAGTGAAAATAATTTGTTTTTTTGCGAAACTAATCAAAAAACTTTCCGTGATTAAAAAAAAAAAACTTGCTCGCTGCATGGTTTGTTTATTTCAGCATTGTGTTAAGTGACTGAAATCTCTGACATCCAAACTGATAGTGGGTATACGTGTAATAGGTCTTGGTGTATAACTACAATCAATCATTCAGTTAATTTGTAACACACACAGTCCATACATAAAATTTAAATATAACAATTACACAAATGTAAATTCATTATAGACGTATTCTGAAAATCATCAAAATGTTAAAGTTATTCGTGAAAAAGCTAAAACCTTGATCCAAATAAGTGCGCTTCTCTCCCCGTGATTCCCAAATATATTAACTAAGTATTCCAACAACTTAGTAAACTGCTAATGACACATTGCTCTTAAACTTTACAATCCGTACGAATGCTCCCATGGACACGATAATCTTGAACTGCTTCCTCCTCCTCTTCTTCTCTTGGACGTGGTCGGCGAATACATACTGCGACTGTTACAATTATTGAAATAATTGCACCAACAACACCAATGATGATATATGTTATTTGAACATTGCCTGTGAACAAATAACGAGTAGTGGGTTTCAGAATCCCGTGTTGTTTTTGAGCGAAATCTGAAAACAAATCTAGTCATTTGTATGTTTGCCCGGGCAGTTACAATATGAACATCAGACAAACCTACAAGTTAATGACGTTGTCTGACATGCACCACTCTACTCCATTACTGACCTGACATTATTTCCAGTGCAATTAAGTGACAGTTGAATATAAATAAACAAGGTTGTTATATGTATTGTTTTTTATTGTGCAGATATCACAGTGAATTTGTCCATCTCCAAAGCACAGACAACTGTCCTAGGAATTCATATATATTTGACAGGCTTTTTATATTTCCCTGTCAAATGCATTTATTGGTCCACTGAAAAATGTTCCCCGTAATTTAGACTCTTATTGATCAAGGCATTTTTAAAATCATGGGTGTTAACTCCCCTCAAGTTATGACCCGTTGTCCCCTATAAAATAATGGTCGCATCTAATATTAAAATAAAGATGGTGGAGTATAGTGTTGATTCATCTTGTTCTACTCTGGATTACTTGGAGCCAATAAAGATCCTAGAAAGTTAGTATTTCTATGCCTGTGTGTTTTTTTGTTTGTTCATGTTTGTTCTCTGTTCATGTGTATTTATATAAATAGATGCAGTTTCTTTGGCTTGAATAACATTCACTGGCTTCGTAGATACAGGTATACTGGTTCACCTGTTTCTAGTTGAAGTTTAGCTTATTACCCAAGACAGTTGGACATTCGTCACATGTAACAACGCTCATTTCTAAGTGCCATAGTTTGAAACAAATAGTCAAATCTGATATTGTCTGGAGCTTTTGTTTATATAGAAATGGGCATGGTGAATGGCAAACTAGATGGTCAGAAAGTAATAAAAATAATCACAGCCTTACTCCACCCACCCCACTATGAAGTAAAAGGCTGTTTATAGGGTCATTTATGATGGCATGTTTCTTATGAAAAACAATTTTAATTATAAACGTATATGCTCCTGTACCCAACCGTGGGGTTCCATCATACTAAACAACAGGTGTCATTGTTACTAAGAAAAATGTACCTTTTTTTATATTAAAATTACTTAATGTGTCAGATAGCCATAGCGTGTCATTTTTTTTTTACAAACAAGCGTCTATCCATGAGTCTTTGCAGGCGTTCTTATCGTCGCTTGGGACTCAATTCCCGCGCGTGCGCATTTTATTCTGGGTGAATACTATTTTTTGCCACGCGGGTGATGGGGTAGTGGTGGTGTTATCTACTGATACTAAAACCTACCTTGATTTTGACCAACTCTATTGCCACCTGCAGCAACAGTCGAGAGGATGCTCCCGCCTATTAACATAAGATCAATCAAATAATCAACCAATGAGTTAAAAACCAGCCAACATAAGAACAAACAAATAAGTAAATAAAAAAAAAGTAATTAATTAAAATATATATATTATTTACCAAGGAGATAATCATGAGGCAAGATTCCAGTAGCGATGGAAATAATGAATGGGTCAGCTGTGATTTCAAATAGCAGTAGACCATAGCTGCCATCCGATGCCACGGTGACGTCCATAACAGGCAATCCCCTCGTGTCTAACTGTATCAACTTCCATTCACCGTCACTGCCATACACTAACACATCGTAGTTGAAGTCTACAGCTAAAATGACATTCCCCCAGACCTCAACTTTCATTAGAGGGGTACTTTGAATGAACTCGTCTATCCATGGACCCACCAAATTGTCACGTGTCAGCAATTGATGATTCGTTCCAATGGCCGTGTATCCGCCATTTACTTGGCTTGCTATACTGATAACACAGCACGTATGTGGCAAGGGCTCCTGCCATCCTGCTATTCCGTTAGACGTTTTCCGATACAAATAATTATCTTCTCCAACCCCTAAAAGAGTTCCATCGTCCAACAGGAGTACATCCACGACGCAACAGGTACCTGCTACAGGACCCGTGAAATCATACAGACCACCCACTGGTTTGCCGACGTATAATGAATGGTCACTTCCCACGCCGATTACGTAATTGGCGTTGCGTTCTCCGGTCAGGAAACTGTCTAAAGACTCCACTTGTGTCGGGGCCGGCTCAGGAGGTGGTCGGCCACTCATCCCCGGAATGGCTACAGAGACAAATGGTACATGTCGTATATTTTGACATCTTACAATGCAAAATAGAAAAAAACTATTTGCTGCATTTATTAACGATAAATAAAACATTGGAACAAAAAGTGAAGCACGAAAGATTTCTATGAATACATGGAAGTTCGATAATTTTATTTAATACTCGTATAGTATTGAACAACAGTCTAGTGCTATGTATGTAATGTAATGTAATACTATGAGTGTAATGCAATGTCTGAATTTTGAAAAGATATAAATAAAGAGAGGTGAATTTCTATTGCATGTTTGGAAACGATAAAGCCATATTAACAATATTTGTTAGATTTAAACGCATTAACATATTTATAGACATGATTTGATTATACATATTCGATATTTACGGTCATTGCCACAGTTTTCTCCGGGGAGTCCAATATCGCATTTACCCCACTCAACGTACGGGTTCGTTGTGAAACAGAATGTCGTGGGCGCGCCTATCGGATTACGGCAGTAGTTATGATCCCCCATACCATAATCTGCATACACATCGGGCGGATAAGGAATGCGATGGGGCGAGGTTTCGGTCCATTTCTGACACTGGTCTCCATCGACTGTTACACCAACAGTGCCGCGATAGTCCATTCCTCTGATGTCATAGAAACACTCCCCTGTTTGACAAGAACACACGGAACCTTATTAAGATGGCAAAATCGACTTATCAATCCCGGCATACGGTACTTAGTGTGGATAATTTGTTACTACTTGGTTTGGGCCAAATTATACGGGTATGTAATAATTAACATTTTAAGTTGAAACAAAATATAGAGTAGTGGGTGATTGTTAGGGTTTGACATCGAGGTACTACAGTTTAACCAATAATTATAAATCCTACCCAAAGTTTCTTTTATATTTATAGGTTATTAAATAATGATTGCATATATATTATAAGGCCAAAAAACTAAATGTATCCAGTCGCCACTGCAAAGCGCCCTCTGTTGACAAATTGTTTGAACCTGCAATAATATGTGTGCTCTGTCAACCGCCTCACTTTTTTCACTTGTTCTGACAAAGAATGTGATGTTTTTTTTGCAAGCCCTGATGCGAAATCATATCAGTCCTACAGAAAGGATTCTAATTATTGATGACATAGTCAAACGTATACATACCATTTTTTGAAGGAAATAGAGGGAAATCATAAAAATGGAGACCGATCACTGAAGTAAACGTCACATTAAATACATCGTTGCCAGCTATCAATCCAGTTGATAAAAAGAACGGTTCATCGTCTTCTGTACGACACAGATCATTGTATTTAAATGATTCCTCATCCTGTGATCCTACCAGAACCCAAAATGTGCTGTCAGTAGGTTTGCCGCGTTGAACCAATTGATGATCGGTATTTATTGCACCAATCACCTTATTCTCAGCAAATACTTCCAATTTTAAAACGTTACCAGACCCAGGTAATGGCTCCTCCCACCATCCGCCATCAAAGTTGTGCTCAAGTTTGCTCTCCGTAACGCGATATTCTGTAGTTACACCGAACAGACGTCCGCTTGGCAGGGTGGTGATAGAAATGACACAACACGTGTCCGGAAACGGACCCAGCCACATTGAATCTTCACCATGAGACCCTTCAACGTATATGCTGTTGTCCAAACCTACAGCGAGTACCACGCCTTGAATATAGAGAGTAGCATCGATGACGCCATAACTACCTTCTATTGGACCAGCAAACTTAGTTTCCATATCGGTTAAATATATTTGATAGTCATCGCCAATCAGCATACCTTTGTATTCACCTAAGTCACGTATTTCTCTACCATGACGCCTTTTCTTGGAATCAACAAATCTTACATTGCTTGAGTGAAATTTATCTGAAATAAAAACAAAAAGGTTTGTGTATACAAATAATTATTGTTGCCTATGCATACATTCAGCGATTATTACCATCAGACCACTCATGTGACATAATAAATAAATAAATAAATAAATAAATAAATAAATGATTAAATAAATAATTAAATAAAAATTTAATAATAAATAAATGAATTAAATAAATAAATAAACAAACAAACAAACAAACAAACAAACAAACGAATAAATAAATAAATAAAGGTTTATTAAATAAATAAATAAATGAATTAAATAAATAAACAAACAAACAAACAAACAAACAAACAAACAAACGAATAAATAAATAAATAAATAAATAAATAAATAAATAAATAAATAAATAAATAAATAAATAAATAAATAAATATTTTTGCTTAACTTGCCTAACGATGAATTACCATTACATACTTAATTATAAAAGGATGAGCTAATCTATAAGGAATAGATTTATTTCCTGTTGTATATAGAATAGGTTGGGGACGAAAGTATATAGATTTGTATTGTTTGTATTACGATTATTTAATACCACAATTATATATGCAATGTTAAATGAGAAGGTTTAAAACTGTCGCGTGCATTGACGAGACGCAAAACCGATTGTTATGCCTTAATTACTAAATGCAGTTTCAGGCAACAATAATACAGAAATGTCTGATTTTTAAATGACTGAAATTCACATTGAAAAATAAAAACTTTAAAGATTAACTTGATGTGCGAATATGTTAACTGTAAACACTATATACAAAGTGTTTAAGGTCACATTCACATACATATACATTGCAGTACTCTGTGAAGATCTGAGGGCTTCCATAAGAATGACATGTCAACACAATGGAGTAGATGGAATACATTTCACGTTTTGTAATTTAGCGTAGCTATTTGTCAAACGTTTTAACAATTGAAGGAAAATATTACCTTTTGTCGGTTGTTCAAAAGTCCAAATTTGTAGTTTTTGGCGGAAATCATCTGTTGCCATGACATCAATAAATCTATTCTTTGATAATATTACTGTAAGGAAAATACAAATAAGCAATGCAGTTATTATTCTTTATTTTCGTTTTGTATTATGTACAATGTATTTGATTAATTAATTATTATAAAAAGTGTTGAATTATGTAAATATATAGACCTGGTATGGAAACCTTTCCCACACTATTATTGTACAAAATGCACATATTTAACGTTTGTACATTGTCACACGCAACGTAATATTACCATAATTGGTATAGTACAGGTGCGATGGTTCAAATACCAAAATGGCAACAGTAACAGAAAGACTTCACTGGCGGCGATGATAAAATACGAACACGGAACCAACAGATGAGGCTTCAACTGGTACTGGTATTATTATACTCTGCAAACATCAAGTACAATAACGCGGTAAAACTCCACTACTCCAATGACTAGATACTTAAACTCCAATACAATTCAACGAGATCTCCGATCTGATCTCAGTGCTGAACAACTCCCCTATATATACCCCACTGTCTATAAATAGACCATTACATCAGCATACATAATGAGTCTGGAACTTACTACAAATTTCTAGAATGTCCCATTACCTTCTATTGCCTCCTACAGTGTTCTATTACCTATTCAACCAGTTTCTAAACAAAATCTAGAATATTCCACCCAGACACAGTACGGTTCTAGAACATTCTCAGTGACACGGAAGTGGTAAATAAGTCGTATGCGACATGCCTCCCTTCTCAAGAATATTATAACATATAATATTACATGACTAGCAACGACGTCAATAATACGAATACGATAACAATTTCAAATAAAACAACAATACAATATATCAAACCAAACTGAATAAAGCTCTGAGTACATAAATTCGAAAATCACATACAGTAGAATATAATAAAATATGAAATATAGTCATAAACGAATAACATTCTACTATACTGTTCAAAAGTTCCTCAGTCCACCAATCTACTCAGGTAGTCCGCTACCACATTGTCCTGCCCAGGAATATCCTCAACACGATAAACATATCCTTGCAGAGTCATCGCCCATCTCATCACTCGGTCATTTGCAAACTTGGCTTTATCCAGGTAAGACAATGGTTTATGATCCGTCTGCAAAATGAACTCCACACCGGCTAAATATAGGCGAAATTTATTCACGCCCCATACAATGGCTAAACATTCTCTTCCTACAGTTGAATATTTCTTTTCTGCATCGGATAACTTCTTACTTGCATAAGCAACTGGATGAAGCTTCTCACCATGATTCTGCATAAGTACTGCTCCAATTCCTACCTGAGACGCGTCCGTCCACAACACAAATGGTTTCTGTGGGTATGGCAACTTCAAAATTGGTTTGCCCAATAAGTATTCCAGCAAAGTGTTATATGCTTTCTCCTGGGCCTCTCCCCATACAACTTTGTTAGGTTGTCCTTTCCTTAGTAGGTCACTCAAGGGTGCTGCAATAGTTGCGAATAAGGGGATGTTGTCTCTGTAGTACTTGACCAGCCCAAAGAATGATCGGACACCTTTCTTGGTCGCTGGTTTTTGCGCTTCTCGAATTTTCTCCATATTGTCGTGACTTGGACTCACCCAATTGTGTCCAATTTCATGACCCAGGAATTCTACTGATGTTGCACCCAGAACACACTTGGATGGTCTAGCTGTTATGTCCGCTGCCCTTAGTCTTCGTAACAACTCAAATAATACTTGAACATGCTCATCCCAGCAGCTTGAATAAACTATCAGGTTATCTATATAGCTTCCAACCCCCTCCATACCTGACAGTAATTTCCTGATTCCCCGCACCAGAGTAGCTCCCGAATTCTTCATTCCAATTGGCATCTTTAAAAATTCATAAGTTCCATCGGGAGTAACAAATGCTGTCTTTGGTATATCTTCTTCAGCTACTGGTATCTGCCAATAACCCTTACTTAAATCAATTTTTGACAGGAACTTACTATTATGTAGCCTCTGAAATATGTCCCCTGTTGTTACTATTGGCTCAGGGTCGGTTACAGTGACCATATTTAATTTCCTATAGTCTACACATCCTTCTTCTTTACAATCACCAATGGTGACGCATATGGTGATGTGGACTTCCTGATTACTCCCATTTTTAACATATCTTCAATATCTTGCCTAAGGTTCTCCCTTATTGCATATGGTAGTGAGTATGGCTTAGATCGTATTGGTGTATCATTTGTCAGGTCAATCTTATGACTGATTATCTTGGTCTTTCCTGGCAAGTCAGTAAACACCTTAACATAAGTATTGACTAAATCCACCAGTTCTTTTCTCTGGTGTTCTGTCAGGTCTGTACCAATTTGAACATCTTTACCTGACTCCTTGGGTTTACAAGTTCCTAACTCTAGAAGATATCATCTTCGTCTACAGCATTCTCTTCATCTGACTCGTTGCACCCTGCTGTAGCTGCGTGCACAGCATTCATCAGGTCTATGGCCGTATTTGGTGAGTAACTTGTCTCACTTCCATCTGGTTGAGGTGACGTCTCCCGCTCAACATACAACTTTAATATATTTACATATTTGCATCACCTATTACCTGCTCCACCACATAAGGACCCTTCCACTGCATTAACAGCTTGTTGTTGTCAGTTGGCAGCAAAATTAACACCTTATCTCCTTCCTTAAGCACTCGTTTCTTCGTTTTACGATCATAGTAACACTTGTATCGGTTCTGTGCCTTTTGTAATTCCTTTCAAGCAATCTCTAAAGTCTGTTTTAACCGATCTCTCAACTCAAACACATACTGGTAACTATTAACTATCTCAGGAGTATCGCTTTCTTTGGTCCATAACTCTTTAAGGATCTTCATTGGGCCTCTAACCGTTCGACCATATAACAGCTCCAATGGGGAAAAACCAGTTGACTCCTGTGGTACCTCTCTATATGCGAAGAGTAAAGCACTAATATACCGATGCCATTGCCTTGGTAGTTCATGGCACAACCGCTTTAACATCTTCTTCAAAGTACCATTAAACTTTTCCACCAGTCCATTACAAATGGGGTGATAGGGCGTAGACGTCAGTCTCTTAATGCTGAGCAATCTTGATACTTCTTGCATGCATTCTGACACAAACTGAGTCCCCATGTCACTTAGTACTTCTTGTGGAACCCCCAATTGGCTATAAAAGTCAATCAACGCCTCGGCTACAGTCTCTGTATCTATATTTTTAAGTGGAACCGTCTCTGGATACCGTGTAGCATAGTCCACCATAGTTAAGGTGTATCGATGACCCCCGTCACTGGCTGGCGTAATTGGTCCAACCAAATTTATAGCCACACGCTTGAATGGCATATCAATTAAAGGCATCTTACCTAATGGGGCCTTCACAACTGATCCCTTTGAAACAGTCTTCTGGCACACATCACACGACCTACAAAAACTGGTAACATCTTGATGTAGCCCAGGCCAATAAAAGCTAGTCACAATCCGATCTTCTGTCTTCTTTATCCCCATGTGTCCACCAAATATTGAATCATGGTCAATCTCCATAACACAAGTCCTCAACAGTTTCGGCACAACCACTTGACATACTGTCTTGCCTCCTGGAACTGAACGATCCCGATACACACAATATAGCAAGCCTCCATATACCTGGAACTCGGTTGTATGGTGCCCTCTCACTTCTGGTTCTCTCTTATTATAATACTTCTTCAACGATGTGTCTGCTTGCTGCATCTCGATTAATTTGTCTTTTGTTACATGTGCTCCAGTCTTTACATCACACACTTTGAGCGGCTTCACCTTACCAGATTTCTTCGCTTGCGCTCTGGTTGTTACTGCTCCACTCACATTCCACACTGGATCCGGGTCATCTGGTGGTCTTGCTTCGGGCACATTCCCAACAATTAACTCATAGATTGGGTCCTGCACACATAATGCTTCAACCGTGCCTCTCAAATATGGCGTATCAATTTCCACCATGGCGACTGGAACCCTTCTTACAGTACGATCAACCATCAATATATGACCCATCTTTTTTGTATACTAGTCATCTGGTACCAAACTCTTCTTGACTATAATGCCATTACACCCAGTGTCTCTCAACATGGTCACAGCTGTGTCACCAACCTTCCCTTGACCCACAGGCAAAGTCCTGTCCTCCACAACACCACTTCGATCCATACATGCACCATTCACAACCTTTAACTGCTCCCCCGATGCCAACAATAAATGGTCCTTCTCAATCATTTTAGGCACATCACTGTTAATTTGAACAGCACAGCTAGCACTGATATTAGACTCCTCTTTAACCACTGCAGCTGCACCAGTAGTAGTGCTGGGTTTGACACTCTTTCTTTCTTGACCCCTGTGTTGTCCACTACGGCAGAACTTAGCCACATGTCTTATGGCACCACACTGAAGGCACTGTTCACCTTTGTCATGGTTGACATCAGTAACGCGGGATGGACATTGTGCTGCTCGATGACCAACACCATAACATACATAACACCAGATACTACTATCCTGTCCCACATCAGTATTTCTAATGGCAGTCTTATTATTGTTACGCCTCACCTGGTCCTTTGTGGATAACTGTCGACCATGTGCCACTCGGTACTGCTTTGCTATTACTGCCAACTCATCTAAATATTTGGGTGCTCTTTCTTTAAGATAAACTGCAAGATCTCTTGTACAGGCACCAATAAACTGCTCCTTCACCATCAAGTCGGTAACACCATCATATGTTGCTGTAGTGCCTGACAACTCAACCCATTTAGCAAAATAATTCTTAAGCCGCACAATTAACTGGTCAGGACTCTCGGAACTTTCAGCTTTAATTTCACGGAATCACTTCCTGTACCCATCCTCTGTGAAATCGTATCTTGTCAACAGCGCCACCTTCACACGATCATAGTCAACTGCATCAGTGTCGGACATCCTGGTCATACTTCCAGTGCTCTACCAGTCAACAGCGCACTCAATTGTGTGGCCCATCCATCTCTATGCCAACTCGCATTTGTTGCAAACCTCTCAAACCACAATAAATAACTATCAAGTTCGTCCTTACCATCAACAAATGCAGGCAACTTTGGTGACTGTGCATCACTGACCACATTTCGTTGACCGCCAAAATCAACCTGTTGGAACTCCGGCATTGCTGCTTTCAGCTCTAATTTCCTCAACTCAAATTCTCTTTCCTTTTCCGCTGTTATGCTTCCGCTTCCAGCCGTAACTTTTCCTTTCTTTCTTCAATCTCCATTTTCCTTACCTCTGCTTCCCTTTCCTTTTCTCGCTGTTCTGCTTCCATTCGCAATTTCTCTCTTTCACCTGCTTCCGCTTCCAGCCGTAACTGTTCCTTTCTTTCCTCAATCTCCCTCTCCTTTTCTCGCTGTTCTGCTTCCACTTCCAGAGGTAACTTTTCCTTTCTTTACTCAATCTCCATTTTCCTCACCTCTACTTTTATTTCCATTTTTGCCTTTCTCTCTTCCCTCGCCGCTTGTCTGTCATCCCGCTGAGAACTCAATTGCTCCAAAATAAATTTCCTTTTGTCTTCTCCAGTCATTCCCAGTTCATCCGCCCATTCCATCAACTCTTGTTTCGACATATCTTTCATCTCGCTGGCCATGTCTTCTATATGTTCACTGTTCCCGGACGAGCCCCCAGATGTCACACGCAACGTAATATTACCGTAATTGGTATAGTACAGGTGTGATGGTTCAAATACCAAAATGGCAACAGTAACAGAAAGACTTCCCTGGCGGCGATGATAAAATACGAACACGGAGCCAACAGATGAGGTTTCAACTGGTACTGGTATTATTATACACTGCAAACATCAAGTACAATAGCGCGGTAAAACTCCACTACTCCAATGACTAGATACTTAAACTCCAATACAATTCAACGAGATCTCCGATCTGATCTCAGTGCTGAACAGCTCCCCTATATATACCCCCACTGTCTATAAATAGACTATTGCCTCCTACAGTGTTCTATTACCTATTCAACCAGTTTCTAAAAAAAAATCTAGAATATTCCACCCAGACACAGTACGGTTCTAGAACATTCTCAGTGACACGGAAGTGGTAAATAAGTCGTATGCGACAAACATAAATATTGAAAATTGTAATTTAATGTGGAAGAAATGTACACTGGTTTTTCAAATTAGTCAGAGAGGCACAACGTAATATATCTTCTTAGGGTTGGTTTGTTTTCACACCATTATTTTGATTATTATTTTTGATCATTGAAATTATTAGGTTTACAGAACTGAACCATGCTGATTATATTATTATCTTTCGCCGCCATTTTTGCGTTGCTGCAACTCAAAATGCAAATAATCTTTCTATTGATGGAAAGTTTGGATCTGCCTTAATTTTGAAATCCTTATATTCCCAGAACAGTGAGACATATGTGGCTGATATTAGATATACGTATACATAGCAGAAGTATTTTCATATTTGGCAATACCCCCCCCAGAATAATGCAAATTGTATTATTTGTATATAAGGAATGCCATGAATTCATACCGATTACTACTGACTTGTTATTGTTCACAGAGGAAAAGATATTTGGGAAAAAAAGCATCTAGCTAATAGCCCCATGTGTATATTTAGATATATTGCAAACATGCATTTAGTTTTACTTAATATATCACAGTAAATGAGGTCAAAGAAGCCATCCGCAAATTAAAGAATTACAAATCTCCGGGCGAAGATGGTGTATGTCCCGAGATGTTGAATACAGAGGAACAGGAGACGCCTCTTATTCTCCAACGCAGTACGGTGGCCAACAAGTGACAACGTATATATATATATAAATCATCGCCGCAAAATTCTATTATTTCCCGGCCAAAATTTATTATTTGACGACCAAACACTATTTCTTCACGGCAAAACTATAATATTTGACGGAAAAACACTATTAGCTCACGGCGAAACGCTCTAATTTGACGGCAAAACTTTAATTAGCTGCGGCAAAGTTCTGTTACTCCGCAACAAAACTCTATCACTTGTCGCGGCAAAACTCTTCGCATCACGGCAAAACAGTTAATAAACCGTGTCGACATTGACCAGTTATGCATTTGATTGATTGAAAAATGGCTTCAAGAAGTGAGAATTATGGGATATCATGGCAACTTCCGCCATGAGAGATTGAGGGTTTTACCGTGACGCGCCGCGACAAGTGATAGAGTTTTGTTGCGACGTAACAGAGCTTTGCCGCAACTAATTAAACTTTTGCTGTCAAATTGTTGAGTTTGCCTGGAAGTAATAGTGTTTTCCCATGAAATAATAGAGTTTTGCCGTGAAATAATAGAGTTTTGCCGTGAAATAACAGAGTTTTGCCGTGAAATAATAGAGTTTTGCCGTGAAATAATAGAGTTTTGCCGTGAAATAATAGAGTTTTGCCGTGAAATAATAGAGTTTTGCCGTGAAATAATAGAGTTTTGCCGTGAAATAATAGAGTTTTGCCGTGAAATAATAGAGTTTTGCCGTGAAATAATAGAGTTTTGCCTTGAAATAACTGAGTTTTGCCTTGAAATAATTGAGTTTTGCCTTCAAATTGTGGAGTTTTGCCATGAAGTAATATTGTTTTGCTGTCAAATAATAAAGTTTTGCCGTGAAATAATAGAGTTTTGCCGCGATGAGTTAAATATATGTTGTCACTTGTGGGCAACCGTACCCAACGTATCCTGCAGGATATATTGAACCAGGAGATAACCCAGCTGACTGGACAACTGGTTTTATCATCAAGTAGCCTAAGAAAAGGGACCTAGAAGAATGCAACCATTGGAGAGGCTTAATATGTCCTACTTCTAAAAGAACAGATAGGCTTTAGAGAAGGGAGATCATGCATTGATGACATTTTCATCTTTCGTCAGATACATGAATAGAACAACCCACCTAACGTGTTCTGCATTGACTTTGACCGAGCTCCCCTAGGGTAAACGAAAATCTCTGGGCCTTAAATTTTGAAAATTAATTTGAGGATATAATTCGAAAAATGTCATGCAAGTTGTATGGCAATTATATATAAAATATTTTTGTTTTCGATTTAAACCTAAGTATACAATGATATAAATGACATGTGTGACGTAGAATTCACTTGCACATTAGTTATGCATACTTTGGTGGTTATGTAACCATATGAATATGTATAAAACTGCATTTTGAGAGCGCACAAATAATTGCCACTATGCTAAATATAAACGATACTATTGTCACTATAATCGTGTGGTGATTATTATCACACCGCCAGACACTGATACATACTAACCTTGCGAGATAGCGTCATGTAAAGTTGGTGGCATTGGGTCGGAAACCACAATACGTATAGCGTACATTATTACACCCAACAATAACATGAACTTATCCATTGCTACGTTGGAGATGGAGATTAATATATTATATATATTATTAGAGTGAATCGTACTTGTCACACGTAATAGCCATCTGCTGTTCTGTTACAATCTATTTATCAATTGCAGCATTCAACTCTTTAGTCACGTGACAGACTAACAGATGGTTCGAAACCATAGATGTTGACCACACCCAACCCTTTAAGGTGGGAAATTCGTGGGCAAATATATATATATATATATATATATATATATATATATATATATATATATATATATTAAAAATAAACACTGACATACACATCATTTAATCTAAACTCAATAGTCATATAGAGATTTTAAAAAATGTACTACATAACTGCTACTGACGCAGGCCAGCTGTTGGCTTTTCTTTGCAGCGTCAAGCAACAACAAAAAACAAAACAAAAACGCGCTAACGTATACACATTAGTTGATTGAGTAGAGCTTTTGCTCGTGCAAACTTGTTCAGGTGTTTGTTTCAAGACGGTGTCTATGGTAAAGTT
The DNA here is from genome assembly GCF_978046115.1 of Saccoglossus kowalevskii. NCBI lineage: Eukaryota > Metazoa > Hemichordata > Enteropneusta > Harrimaniidae > Saccoglossus > Saccoglossus kowalevskii. The sequence goes on from NC_140644.1 coordinate 5,330,001, forward strand.
ACGTTGAATTTAAATCGAAGTATGGATGCAAGCTATGATTTGATAGGTCGAAACAAGTGAAATAGGAAAGGCGCTGTTTGGTTTGAACAATTAATACCAACTAGTGATCAAACGTAAACCAGTCAGTTACACATACTATTTGAAAGTACACATACTCAAAATAACAAGGTCACGTGAACCAGGGTGAAACAAACACAAGGTGATACTCGGCCACTTATAGTGGGAAATATTATTTCACGGAGAAAGACGCCACAAGTCACGGGATGGACAGAATATACCTGACGTACGACGTGTACCTGAAATATCAACTGTGCCTAGAAAGCGAACACATTTTTTAAATTTTACAAAAAACAATTGCTACAGCTGGGACAATGGATTCACTCGACAGCCCACATACTTTTTCGTTCCCCGTTCAATTTTACCCATATTTAATATAACATTTGAAAAGTGATGTAAACTTTCTACTCCGTTCACGTGGCTAATGCATCCAGCAGCATCAATCTCAGAGAATTTACGGTAAAAACCTATTTTCAAGAACAAAGGCGCCGCTCATTCCGTGCGCCCCATTTATGAGTTGACGACAAGGGAAAGTTAACGACTGGCTAACTGCGCAGGTATTAGTGCCAACACCATTTCATACAATTACATGGTAGACACTGCCACACTCAGATCTAATCATTCACAGTGTCCATCTTATATATGGCATCCGAACCATTTTTTGCAGTAAACACGAGAAAAACATCCATTAAAATAGTAATTTTTTAATCATTTACCCTTGGTTTCTATGGTAACAATGTTCAATAATATCTAAGAAAACACTTTAACATGAATATTATTTAAAAAAATGGAGAAGAATAATACGAACTGGGTAAAAATAGGCCAATTGGCCTGTCGCTCAATGGTTTTTGCCCAAAAAACGAATGTCATGTAATTTTGGGGTACGGGAAATAAAGTGTTACTGCCATAGTTAAAAGGAATGTGTTTTTTGTGTGTTTTAGACAGTTTATAACTCTATTATAACATATTAGTAATATACACATTTATTTTAAATAAACCATTCTTAGGTATGTGCATTATTAAAAATCATCACTGAATTGCACATGTTCTTAGTTTGCATGTCTGTACATTTGTCAGTGTTTTTAATAACTTGTGAGGAAAAAAATATTTGGGGAAATTATGCTTAAAATTTATACTTCAGCATTAGAAAAAGTATTTCATTTTCCTGATTTTTATTACCACTCTGTTCACAATTTGTGTTAATGGTTGGTGTTTTAGGATGTGTGTATCTGCCTCTTTCAACATACAAATCATGGTTGCTGGTCTAAAGTTTTGCCACAGTAATTCAATGTTTAAAAATAGTAAAAAAAGTGATGGAAAGTCCAACAATATAACCCTAATTAAAAAAACTAACGCGTTGCTTGAAAACAGGAGAGGTAAAATGCTGATTTAGTTTAGGGCTCTGTGAGAAAGATACGAGTCCCCCCAAACGCCCTCTACAGTTTCATTTTATAACCCACAATCCTTTGCAAAATAAAATGTGGAGTTAACACATTTCTTCCATATAGTATAGTATTATTAGTAAGTATGCTTCATAGCAGTAATCTTTATTAAAATTGCAAAATGTGATAGAAATATCCTGCTCACCATTCGTACAAGAATATGCTTTTGTGAAACAGTCAGGCTCTAATGAATTATTAATTCGTACCTCAAATTTTGTTTTGCTTACTATACATAACACATAACCACGTCTCATCTCCCAGTACCATCGTAGGACTCACCTTGTCTGCAACCTGCCAAAATGGTACAGGCATTATTTCTAGGTACATTGACCAAGTCAGCCTGCTATAATGGTCTACACGTTATTTTAATTACCCATGACTTTAAATACGTGACAATTACGAGAGAAGAAATATTCGCAACTTTGTACTGGATAACAAGATTTGACGGTTCAGTCTCAATAGAGAGAATGTTTTGAAATCAGACATGCCTTTGCAATATACAATGTCTACCAGAAGTGATATAAAAGTCACGTGTTCATTATATTGGTTGTGATTGGCGTAGTTGATTCAATAATTACCGAGCATTTCACCGATCATTTATCTTTTGTTTGTTTTTACCCAACCAGCCGTTTATGCGGAATTATGACAGAAATCCGTTGGTTTTGGTGGATAGTTGCAGAAGTTGCACCTACTTTTATTTTATTTATCATGCGATTGAACTGGACAACAACAACAACAATAACAACAACAATACAATCGGGAATAACATCAGCAATAATGGACCTCGTTTGCGACTAACAACAAATTATTTTAAATTAGAATAATTCTTTAAATTGACTGAATTAAGCCACAAATTGTAGGAGATTGAATGCAAAATATACGTATAGTTGATTGTAATTATTATTACAGTTAATTGAGCACTCGCAGCATGAAAGTCTTTAATGAAATACCAAGACTAATTACATGACTATTTTATGAAGAAATACAAGCAGAAATATCCATAACAATTGTAATTTTTACAACCCATCATAGTTCACTAAGAAAAAAAACTATGCTTTGTGTGCATGCAACCACCACACGTTGACAGATGTGAATATAACTTCTACAATAGAACTAGCTACGTAAGTATACTCAACTACAGTTCCTGCTACTGTAGATACCATACGAATTACGGTCTCTCGCACTGAATCACGGAAAACTCATTAACATTCAACATGGTGTCCAAATAGTAAATACATGTATTAAACTCAGTTGATACACAACTATGCCCTATGTACTTTCTGTGATAACCATTATTGCATTCTATCGCGTTATTTACAGCTATATTACACACTTCTACAGAACAATACGAGTAGAAGCCGTTAAGGCAAATACAGCGAAATCGTACTGAAAATGCATTTATTTATTCATTTATACATCCATTAATCAATAGGTTTCCCAAGCTACACATATGTTCTATAAATAAGTTCAGATACACAGTTATAAGCAAAATAACATTAAAAGAAACTACACATTCACTCAACTACAAACTATAATAGCTTAGTCAATGTTTTTATAACCGAAAAATGTTTGTTTTCTATTACTATTCATATATCGACATTTTGTTTGACGACATTCACTGAACTAATAATATCTGGATACAAATAAAAAATGGCATTCAATTTAACCAGTTTTCAGTGTGGTAATAACTATGCATTATAATTAATTATAATTTCTAACCCATAATGCACCATACATGAGGAAATATGTGAATTCGGCGTTAACGTTGCAAGGGTATCTACTAAACTTTGTGTTCTTCCTTCACAGTGCCGGCAACATCAAATCTTGTACGTGTTATAAAAGCCGTCGAATCCTCGCTCCGCTTGATGTATCGTCTGACGAGTAAGCCAATTGCAGTCACTGTGAGGGCGCCAACGATAATTCCTACACTGACCCCTATTGCCATTTTAGATGAATCGTGCACTGAAAATATTACAAATTAATTGCATAAATTTATCTACATGGACAACATAAATAAATAATGATTCTGAAGAATAATCTTCCCACCATGTCATTTTATGTGTCAAATGTTGAGTTATGAGATGACATAGTGGACATGATTGTTCAATAAGATTATACCGAGCATTCGTAATATCTCCACAAACTCGCCCAAGAACGAAAACAAATATTTCATGATGAATTCAACAAGCTGAGTGTGGCTCTACAACAAAATATCAAGAAAAATCTTTCTAGCAATAAACAGTGACAACACATTTATCAACGACGGCCTGTATGTTCCAAAAAATGCAACAGCGTAATTGCAACTATATTTTATAATTTTTATTTATTGTTTAATATACCCTCACCAATAGTATCTATTCATATATTCATACGTACCGGGTTTATTAAATGAATCTGTGTGTGCGCCTCTGAACGACCAATGCCCTGTAGATGGTGCGGTTGGCAAATCACTGGGTACGGTGCTCGTCTTCACAGGTGTTTTTCGTGCTCCCTGAGATGGTGACACTGTATTTGGGTAAAAACAATCAAAGATGTTATCAATCCAAACACGGATATTGTGAATAAAACTGTGTTATGTGTATATAACGAAATATAGCAATTAAAATTGTATCTCCGAGTTATGTTTTGGAAGTCCATTTTTTTATATTCATCTACCATCCAAATGTTGTCTCTGTAGAGCAGTGGACCGGTCTAAAATATCGAAAGAAGAATTGTAGATTTGAAGACAACGAGAGACAGGCATGAGGACTCACCATTGTGATATTCATGTGGCAGGGTGCCCTTGGTGATCGATATCATAATGTGGCCGTTAGCGGACAACTGTAGAAGTAACAATGAGTAACTGCCATCATTTGTTACAGTAATATCCATGACAGGCATACCGTGTGTGTCGATTTCCACCAGGTTCCACGGACCACCACTCTTAGCATCGTGCGCAAGAAGATTATACTTGAAGTCTATGCCGAGAATTATATCTTCTCCAGGGATTTCCGCAACTTTAACCAGATTCTTAGCTTCTAACGCTGGTCCCAACCATGGTCCCTCGAGGCTACGACGTGTCCATAATTGATGATCTTTTCCAACTGCTATATAAGAACCATCGGCCAGTAAAGATATTGATATAACGCAGCAAGTATCCGATAGACGTTGATGCCAACCTGGTAGCCCATTAATAGTTTTTATGTACAGATAATTATCTTGTGCAACTCCTACAAGTGAACCATCCTCTAGTAACACAACGTCTACCACACAGCACGTGCCCGGTACTGGCCCATTATATTCATAAACACCATCGACCGCTTCACCGATATACAAGCTGAGGTCACTACCGACAGTTATCACATCGTGCACGTTTCTTTTCCCTGACAATATATCAGTGGCATGTTCCACTTCCTCGGCTGTTTCAATCGTTGGATGAGGTTCTTCTATAATTAACACACAAGGTAAACCAAGTTAGAATACCTCAAATTACGACGAACATATCCTTTGCAAATCAGTTGAGGAAGTTTTGGAGTAAATATTTTATTTTAGTAATCAAAACACTCATGGTAATTACGTCTGTTACACCAATGTAGCAGATAAATTGGCCATATTGGCATAGCAGCAACGTGTGATATATTATATTGGCAAATAAAATATACTATGCCCCAATTTGTTCATTGCGTTTCATCATTAGTGCAAATCACAAGACAACATTACCCTATAATATTCCATTATTACTGATCCTGTACAGTAAATATGCGTGACTGTAGACGTCAAAGGGCAGCGGCCGTCGCGCCAAGTTCTGTTCGATACAAAACGCGTGTAAAATATATTGTTTTACATGAATTTTGAACACGCGTTGCGCGACGACCACCGCCGTTTGAAGGAAGTGAAGCAAAACAATAATCTAAACAAACACATGAGAAATATAATAAAGTTTGACAACTGACTGACTGACTGTGCGTGCATGATATGAATGAGCAAACTCAGTTGCTGCAATTCACAAATACAACGCAACACATTACTATATATATTACGTAAAAACTACAAAGTATCATCAAAGTATTTGTGTTTGTCTGTTTGGTGATCGTTGGGAAGCTTCATTCGGTCTTCTCTGCTATATATGTCAGCTGGTTGTACCATTATTTGTACTGGTGCATCGTGAGGTAAATGAAAGTAGTCGTCATCAATAATTCGTAGTCTGTGTCACGCATCTGATATTATTTGTGTAGCTAGTGTAACATATCTAGCAAATTTGTTTTCAATTACCTTCACCACAGTTTTCTCCGGGGAGTCCAATGTTGCATCTACCCCATGATGCTTCAGGATTTGCTGTCATACAATACACCATAGGGCCTTCATCAGGATTTCGGCAGTAGTTGTGATCACCAATCCCACTGTGAGGGAAGTTATCTGGTGTATACAGTCCACCAGATTCCGTCCATTTGAGGCATGGATCGCCATTGACTGTTACAGCCTTGGTACCGCGGTAATCTCTACCTCGTGGGTCCCGGAAACACTCTCCTGCAAAAAAGTACGACTTCCAGTATCACTCATGTAAGTTATAACACGATATACATCATTTAGGAACATCGATAAAACCAACATACACTAAGACCACCCCGTTATATTGTATAGCCGAAACGAGGATTCTTTATAAAAAAATGTTCGCATGATTTTCAAATAAAATATAAACAGCGATTTTGAAATTATTGGATGCATTAAAAGACTTGCCTTCTTGAGGTGAAATATCTGCCAGGTCAAAGAAAACCAATCCACACACAGCTAAAATATAGTATGAACTATCAGACTCATGTGGTCTAGGTGCTAGTATTGGATCTCCATTGTCAATTCTCGCAATATCGATAAACTCGTAGTCTGCAAAGTCGTGGTCCATCGGAACCCAGAAGCTTCCTGCCTCCGGGCGTCCATTGCGGACGAGGTGAAATGTGTCATCAATTCCTAACAGTACTTGACCCTGTCCAAACACTTCTACTTTCAAGATATTTCCAGATCCTTCTATCGGCTTATGCCACCACCCACTTGACGTTTCGTGGTCAGGCGTTGCCATTGCCACTTTATTATCGGTAGTGATGCCAAGAAGTCGTCCGTCTGGCATAGTTGCCAGGGATATGATACAACATGACCCGGAGTAAGGTCCTAACCAAATTGATTTCATATCCACATGGGGGGTGAAATCAACATACACCATATTATCAGTTCCAACGCCTATAATTCTTGTATTCACATACACGGAGACGTCTATTATACCGTAGCTACCGTTGATAGGCCCATAAAGCATATGAGCTTCTTCTAATTTAGACAAGTACAGTTGGTAGTCCGACATAACAACTAAAATGTCGAATTGGTCTAACGCATCTCTCCGCTGTCGGCCCATTGATGGCTCAGCGTTATCAGGAATATCAATCAACGACTTCGCTGTCATTTCTACTGTAAACAAATAAACTGCAGATTATTGCAGGTGTGGTAATTATTTTGATTTAGGTAATTCGATTGAATACTAACACCTGTGATTATAGAACATAACGATTATGATCATGAAAAAATAGCATTACCGCCACGCCCTGGAAATTCTCTTTTCTCCAAACTCTTGATGAATTCTTCATTAGATACCAAATCAGCCAGCTTATCACCTATGGGTGCTGGCAAATAGAAACTCATATGTGTCAATGTTATAAAATCACATTGAGTTATTGTAATCATTCCACTATATAAGTTGTACTTTACTCATTCTTTTAGGAGTCTCATATATTCTAATGACCACCCAAAAATATGTCTTACCATCAATTAGTATATCTCGTATTGTTTCGGTGTTTATACGTCGTGTAGTGCAACCTATTATCAAAAGCACTACCCACCAGAGGTCACACATCGTGGGCAAAATCAGTATCAGATCGAAATATCTATAAACAAGATTAAGTGTCTCAATAAATATTTCTTGTGGCGTCATACGTGAATTATATATTTATATATTATACATAGAATCAAAAATAAAATGATATACTTTACACGTCTTAGAATGGTTCGCTCCCAGATTGTGGTGTTTCCGATTTCCGATTCTCTGTATGTAACTATTATCGTACTTACCGTCGAAATAGAACAGGTATAATAGACAATCTCAAAAGTGTAAAATAAAAATTAAAACGATTTTGAGGCTATGGAGTAAATATTGTAACAGGTGGCGACTTTTAATGGGCGTTGTCTCCTTTTCTCAACATATAAATGTACGTATATATAATTTTTACTGCCGGGGGCGTCTTAGTATTATACATCTGGTCAATTTATTATGCAAATTGAAAATATATTAAGGCACCGCACCAGAATGTTTAGATTAAACACAGGAAGCGGGAAAGAGGGACCAGTATTATATTCCCTATGTTGATGCAAAGCAAATTCACGAGGATATTTACTATTGTAAAAGTAAATGTGAGATCCAAGAACTAAGATTGCAACATTCAATAACTGTTTTCTGATACTCCTCATTCCCTTGCCATACCATAATAGTATCTATTCCCCGTATAAACATTTCCACGAATGCAGTGTTAAAATCTTACAATAAAAAGGCTTATATCGTCAAGTCATTTGTGGCATCACTACTGTCTATTCGAACTTATGTAATATTGCCATAGAATTATGGCCATTGTAAAACATATTTCGGAATTTAACAAGACTTTGAACAAATTCAGCCTTCGTGTGTGAATTCTCGAGTCTGTTTAAAATCCTTATATAGAGTTTGAAATATTTTTTACGGTCTAGCGGGGGCCTATAATAGGACGATCCAGAAAAAAAATTCAATAGGAGTAATCCGTGTATGTAAGGCAGGGCCATCTTTGTAACCAGTCGACAAGAAAACGACAGGCACACATTAACTGTGATAGTATGCCCAGCCATGGGGATAATTGTCTCAGTAAAGCATCGCTTTATTTATGTAATAGTTAGCGAAACAGTGATTTAACATTTAATACATTTACTGTCAGACACACTAATGCAATAATCCCAGGATCGAATGTATTTGAACTATGGATTATACATTATTATAGCGTTATTAGGTAACCTCTAGAACTTGTTATTGTCGAAATTTGGTCCGATTGCCCTGTTCACCCGAGAAGCTTTTAAATAGTGGCTTATTCAAGTCTGAGAAGTTTGAGCCCTCACTCAAACAGCAGATGAGCTACTCCACAATTACTCTGGTTGCAATTTTAAAAACTATTAGAGATTGATTTACTTCTAATTTATTCCAAATTTGCCGTGCGTTTAATAAATAGCTAAACTAACATTGGAATTAATGTTTAGAAGTGATACGTTCATCTATACTTTAATAGAGGGCATGAAGATTTCAGACTCCAGCTATTTTAAATAAATAAACAGTGATATCTTGACCAAACGTCGCGGGATATCACGTGGAAAACTACAATTTATATAATTTTTTTTATATTTTTTATTGATTTTAGTATAAAGCAACGCCACAGATTTCAGAATTTCCTGGTTTGTTCAATTGGAGAATACACTTCTTAAAACTTTCAGCAATGTTGGTAATACTGTCAAATCATGTAAAATGTCTAAATCGCAATTATGAGTCTCCATCTTGTGCTAGTAAATTTTCACATTTCGTGATTGATAAATGTAATTATTTTTCAATAATGCACATGGTTTCAGTGTCCCTTCTAAAATTCATTGACAAGGGAGCAACATTTGTTCCAAATAAAATGTTTACTAGTTGTACACAGTTGCATGTTTTTAAATAGTATTTCATTGTATTTCAACTGTGATTGTCACATACCATTATTAGGTTAATCAACGCGGAAGGACAGTTGTGAGCAAATAAATTGTATTATGAATAAAGATGTATTGAACATCTTTGAAAAACAAATGTGACGGGTTATATTTGTCATTCTGAGCGATCACATTGTCATTTTTGTGCCTATTCTACATCAAGAATATATAATATTTAAAGCCTAAACATCCTAACACATAGTAATCCTAACAAGTCGATGTGTTGATTGGCGACCCGCTTGAGAGCGCCTATAATCGTTAAGTTAGACGTTGCCATGGTCTAACTAGAGTGTTAATACATACAAACACGTGTTGAGGGCGCTGCCATGAACAGATAAGTGCAATGCACTTGGCTCCGTGGAAAGTTGAGTAAAATTTGCTATATTGGTTGTACAACCCGTCTTAGAATAGCTGATGGCATGTCAGGAAGGTGGAATTGATATTTATTACAAAGATGCCAAATGGTCGAACGAGAGCAGAAAGGAAAAAACTGGTAGAAAACCAAGCTGTATCTTCGAAGGCGACGCCATTGGAAACTCGAGGTAAAATTACACACTTCATGAATAAAGACAATACAGTAATGGCAGGTGACGGCAGCGAAGCTGACTTCAAGGAGTTTATGATAAATACAATAACACGCATTGATCAAAATATGGAGAAGTTAGTATCAGAAAATATAACTATTAACAGTAGAGTGGATGCAGTTGAGAGTGATTTAACGAAGAACAAGGAGAATTTTGAGGAGCATCAACAAGAATTTGCGTTGTCGTTTGAGAATGTGAATAAGAGGGTCAATGAATTTATGACACGTGTTACTGAACTGGAGAATGAAAATCAAGTTTTGAAAAAACAGCTACGTGAATCAAGTGAAAAACAAAAGAATCAAGAAAGGTATTCACGTGAATATAACTTGCGGTCCCACGGTATACAGACAACGAGAAGTGTGTTGAAGTTATTGAGAAAATACTAGTGGATAAATTTGGTATGCAAGCAGGTTTAGTGGAAAATGCCCACCGGGTAAATATTGGTGAAGCAGCCAAAACAGGGAACCGGCCCTACCCAACAAGACAAGTATTGGTGAAGTTTTTCAGTCGTCTAAAGAAAGAAGAAATCGTACGAAAACAACGAATTGCGTTAAAGGATACAGGAATATATGTAAAACGGGATATGATTATTGAAGACTTTCAATTGAAGAAAACATTGAATGCTGTTATTAAACGTGCTTACGATGAGGGGAAACGACCTATTTTTCGAAGAGGTGTGTTGTACATTGATGGAAAGCAGTATTCGCCTAATAAAAGATGATGTGGTGTAAAGTTATAAATCTGACACTGGGTAAGAAAAAAAAAAGAAAAAAAAAGCTGTTGAATTTTATTGAGGTATGTCTTTATATATGATTTATTTATCAATTATGGCTAAATAAGTGGTAATTACTATAGAGTTTCTTTCCCAGGTTGGATGTATTAATAAGTGTAAGTGACTCCAGACAAACTAGTTATAGCTATATATCCGACATGAGGTAAGGGAAAAAAAAACACTGTTGAGTTTTATTTAATTATGTATTTATATGGTTTATTTAGCAAACTGTTTATGGTCATTTGTTAGGGTTGTGCCAGACTGGCAACATAACATTTTGCTTAATGACTAAGTCAGTGGTAATTAATTTACAGTTTCTTTCTCATGTTGAATGTATCATCTGATTAAGTGTACAATTTTTAAACTGGTATCATACTTGTAGTTGGGGTTGTTGATACAATAATATGGGACTGAGTGTGTTATTGGGATGTGAATTATGATTCACGGAGCTGCAGCATTATTGCATTATTACGTATTTTGTCAGTAATATTTAAGTGCCAATAATATTTTTTTTTCCTTTTTCTATTTTTTTTGGGTATAATTTATTATGACTTCATTTAAAATTTTAAGTTTGAATGTTAGGGGGATGAGACATTCGTATAGTAAACGAAAAGCTGTTTTTAGATTTTTTAGACAGCAAAGGGGAGACATTATTTTCGTTCAAAAAACTCATAGTTGTTCTAATTCGGAGAGTGTGTGGAAGAGGGAGTGGGTGACAGTGTCATTTATTCGCATGGCACACAAAATAGTTGTGGGGTAGCAATATTTTTTAATAAGAAATTAAATGTTACTATTAGAAACAAGCTGGTGGATAATGATGGGAGGTATATTTTTGTTGAAGTGGAAATTAATGATCTGGTTTTAGTCATAGCAAATCTATATGTACCCAATAAGGAAAATGAACAAATTGAATTCTTAGCCACTGTAAAAAGTTTAATTGATTATAACTTTCCAACTGTAATTTATTAATTGGAGGTGATCTAAACATCCCTCTTGATCCAGTAATGGATAAAAGAGGTGATAGGCCAGAGCTGAGGAATACTTTCAGACGTGACATGTATACATTTATTAACTCCTTATCACTTATTGATGTTTACCGTAAACTAAACTCAGCACAGTATAGGTTTACTTGGCGAAGAGCTAATGCTGCGTCTCGTCTAGATTATTTTTTGACATCGCCATCTGTATTTAGAAATATTAGGAAGTTTGACATCATGCCTTGTACTAAATCAGACCATGATGCAATTTTAATAACTTATGAAATTGGTAAAAGGCAGGTTAGGGGACCAGGTTTTTGGAAATTTAATTGTGATTTATTAAAAGATGATTCATATTCTAAAATGATTAAAATACAGATCTCTAGTGTCGTGGGTGAAAACAAACATATGGATGATCAAGCCTTGTTTGAGTTTTTAAAATATAAAATTCGAGAGGCGACAGGTGAACTTTCAAAAAAGAAAGCACAAGAGAGACGAAATAAGGAACAGGAACTAATGCTTGAACTACAGAATTTGGAAGAACAAATAGATGAAAATTTAGATGAGATGGTATTAGCCCAATACGAAATTAAAAAACAAGAATTAGATGCTATTATTGATAATAATATTAGAGGTTCAATTGTAAGGTCAAGGGTTTGAAAATGGTGAGAAAAGTACAAAATTCTTTTTGAATTTAGAGAAACGTAATTATTCAAAAAAGACCATTGTTGAATTGAAAAAAGGGAATGAATATTTGACGAATGAAAAGGACATTTTAAAGGAAATTAATAGGTATTATAAGGAGCTCTATACATCAGAAAAAAACAATTTAGAATTTAGTGAGAATGATAATTTATTTTTCGTAAAAGAAAATATTCCTATTTTATCAAATGAGATTGCACTACAGTGTGAGGAAGTTTTTGCTGTGCTTAAAAAAGCCCCTCAGAATAAGACTCCAGGTAGCGATGGTCTACCCCCTGAGTTTTATATATTTTTTTGGGAATATATTGGAGATGCACTAGTTGTTTCACTCAATCATGGTTATAGGAAAGGCATGATGTCAAACACACAAAAACAGGCAGTCATTACCTTATTACCAAAGCCAGATAAAGACCAACTTCATCTAGGAAATTGGAGACCAGTTTCTTTATTAAATAGTGATTATAAGCTAGCAAGTAGGTATATTGTAAAACGTCTTGAGAATATTTTGCCTAAGATTATCAACGAAGATCAATCAGCTTTTATTTCGGGGAGGAAAATTATGGATAATATAAAGCTTATCTCTGATGTTATCGATTATTGTGAGGAGTAAAAGCACCCAGGGGCAGTCATGTTTGTGGACTTCCCTAAAGCTTACGATACTTTGGAATGGAACTTTATAAATAAGGCATTGAAATTGTTTAATTTTGGTGATTCATTTATACGTTGGGTAAATGCATTTTATAATAATTTTAAGAGTTGTGTTGTAAACAATGGGTTTTTCACAGGTTTGTTTGGACTATCACGGGGTACACGACAGGGCTGTCCTTTATCGACTGCACTGTTTGTAATTGCTATCGAACTCCTTGCCATTTCTATACGTGCCAGTAAAGAAATTGAAGGAGTACATTTGCCTTATGACAATGAAATTCGAATTTTAGGGTATACAGATGATACCACGCTCCTTTTGGGGGATCAGGTGTCAGTTAAGCACATTCTTATTTTGTTAAAGTACTTTCATAAGTGTTCCGGACTTAGAATTAACTTGCAAAAAACACAGCTTTTATTAGTAGGTACTATGAAAAGGCAATGGCGGGAAATAGATGAGATTTCTCACACTGATGAGCCAATTAGATATTTAGGCATTTATCTGGGCCACAATAAAAGGTGTAATAAGAAATAACATTTTGATGATAAGATAACTAAAATTTCAAATATTCTGTCAGTCTGGAAATCACGTGATTTAACTCTCAAAGGAAAGGTTATTTTAGTTAAGGTATTTGGTGCATCAAATCTGGTGTATTCTATGACTGCGATTTCAACCCCGAATAATGTTATTAATGAGGCTAGGTCCTTGCTATTCAATTTCTTGTGGAGGGGTAAAAAACATCATATAAAGCGTAATACCCTAATTGGTAACTATGATCAATACTCAGACATCCCACTGTCATTCAGTCTGTACATTGCTCAGACATCCCACCATCAGTATGGTGGATATTGAAATTTTGAACAAAGCAATAAAACTTTCCTGGGCTGTTACAATTATAGATACAGAATCAACTATAGCTGTATTCAGTCATTATTGTTTTAGAAATTATGGGGGTTTGCGATTTTTACTCCAGTGCAATTATGATTGGGGCCAAATAAATGGTAGAATACCTCCCTTTTACATGGATATTATAAGATATTGGAGTGAGATAAATAAACAGAAGGAACCAAGTTGTGTACAGGAAATTATAACGCAAACAATTTGGAATAATAAATATATTTTGATAAATGGGAGCTCTGTATATTACAGTAAATGGCACATCAGTGGGGTAAGATACATCTGTAATTTGGTAGATAATAACGGTAAATTTCTAAAGTGCCATCAGTTTACTGAAAAATATAATATTGCTGTGAATTTTATAACATATACAGGTATTATTTCGGCAATTCCATCAAAATGGAAAAATCTTTTGAAATCTAATGACCATGTGCATGTAACTGGACAAAATGTTCAAAATACAATTGATTATGGAAAGGTTGAAACAAAAGATTTCTATAAAATACTGATAAAAAGTAAATTTGAACCCCCAAGCTCAGAAACTAAATATGGGTCAATGATTTATGGGCAGGACACAGCAGGAAAATGGAAGGCAATTTGGGAGTTACCTTATAAGGTAACAGGTGAAGAAAAATGAGAATTTTTCAGTTCAAAATTTTGCACAGAATTGTAACAACAAATTTATTCTTATACAAAAATAAATTAAGAACAGATAGTTTGTGTAAATATTGTCAAAATGAGGAAAATTTAGAACATTTGTTCTGGTATTGTTCAACTGCACAAAGCTTTTGGAATTCGTTTGACGAGTTCTGGAAAAAGATCTCGGATGATAACACAAATTTAATCACATGTTCAAGTCGTGAACAGGCTGAAAATGTGATGTCGGAGCAATGAAGAGACTGACTGGCAGTGGGTCGTCAAAGCAATGGACAGACAAACTGACGATAGGATGTCTGAGCAATGAACACACTGACAATGGGATGTCAGAGCAATGAACAGGCTGACAATGGGATGTCTGAGCAATGAACAGGCTGACAATGGGATGTCAGAGCAATGAACAGGCTGACAATGGGATGTCAGAGCAATGAACAGGCTGACAATGGGATGTCTGAGCAATGAACAGGCTGACAATGGGATGTCAGAGCAATGAACAGGCTGATAATGGGATGTCAGAGCAATGAACAGTCTGACAATGGGACGTCAGAGCAATGAACAGGCTGACAATGGGATGTCAGAGCAATGAACTGACTGACAGTAGGATGTTAGAACAATGAACTGACTGACAATGGGATGTCAGAACAATGGACACACTGACAATGGGATGTCAGAGCAATGAACAGGCTGACAATGGGATGTCTGAGCAATGAACAGGCTGACAATGGGATGTCAGAGCAATGAACAGGCTGACAATGGGATGTCTGAGCAATGAACAGGCTGACAATGGGATGTCAGAGCAATGAACAGGCTGATAATGGGATGTCAGAGCAATGAACAATCTGACAATGGGACGTCAGAGCAACGAACAGGCTGACAATGGGATGTCAGAGCAATGAACTGACTGACAGTGGGATGTTAGAACAATGAACTGACTGACAATGGGATGTCAGAGCAATGGACACACTGACAATGGGATGTCAGAGCAATGAACAGGCTGACAATGGGATGTCTGAGCAATGAACAGGCTGACAATGGGATGTCAGAGCAATGAACAGGCTGATAATGGGATGTCAGAGCAATGAACAGTCTGACAATGGGACGTCAGAGCAATGAACAGGCTGACAATGGGATGTCAGAGCAATGAACTGACTGACAGTGGGATGTTAGAACAATGAACTGACTGACAATGGGATGTCAGAGCAATGGACACACTGACAATGGGATGTCAGAGCAATGAACAGGCTGACAATGGGGTGTCAGAGCAATGAACAGGCTGACAATGGGATGTCAGAGCAATGAACAGGCTGACAATTGGATGTCAGAGCAATGAACAGGCTGACAATGGGATGTCAGAGCAATGAACAGGCTGACAATGGGATGTCAGAGCAATGAAGAGACTGACAGTGGAATGTCTGGGCAATGAACAGGCTGACAGTTCGATGTCAGAGCAATGAACAGGCTGACAGTTCGATGTCAGAGCAATGAAGAGACTGACAATGGGATGTCTGAGCAATGAAGAGACTGACAGTGGAATGTCTGGGCAATGAACAGGCTGACAGTTCGATGTCAGAGCAATGAACAGGCTGACAGTTCGATGTCAGAGCAATGAAGAGACTGACAATGGGATGTCTGAGCAATGGACAGTGGGATGTCTGAGCAATGGACAGACTGACTGACTGAGATGTCTGAGCAAAGGACAGACTGTATGACAGTGGGGTGTCTGAGCATTGGACAGACATAATGACAGTGGGATGTCTGAGCATTGGACAGACAGAATGACAGTGGGTCGTCAGAGCAATGAACAGACTAACTGAGAGTGGGATGTCAGAGCAATGGACAGACAGAATGACAGTGGGATGTCTGAGCAATGGACAGACTGACTGACGGTGGGACGTCAGGGCAATGGACAGACTAATTGACAGTGGGATGTCAGAGCAATGAACTGACTGACAGTGGGATGACTGAGCAGTGGACAGACTGACTGATGGTGGGATGTCTGAGCAATGGACAGACTGAATGACAGTGGGATGTCTGAGCATCGGAAAGACAGAATGACAGTGGGATGTCTGAGCAATGGACAGACTGAACAGAATGACAGTGGGATGTCTGAGCAATGGACAGACTGACTGACGGTGGGGTGTCTGAGCATTGAACAGACAGAATGACAGTGCGATGTCTGAGCAATCGCCAGACAGAATGACAGTGGGATGTCTGAGCAATGGACAGACAGAATGACAGTGGAATGTCTGTGCAATGGACAGACTGACTGACAGTGAGACGTTAGGGCAATGGACAGACTAATTGACAGTGGGATGTCTGAGCAATGGGCAGACTGACTGACGGTGGGATGTTGGAGCAATGCACGGAATGACAGTGGGATGTCTGAGCATCGGACAGACAGAATGACAGTGAGATGTCTGAGCAATGGACAGACTGACTGACAGTGGGATATCTGAGCATTGAACAGACAGAATGACAGTGGGATGTCTGAGCATTGGACAGACAGAATGACAGAGGGATATCTGAGCAATGGACAGACTGAATGACTCGGATGTCTGAGCATTGGGCAGACAGAATGACAGTGGGATGTCTGAGCAATGTACAGACTGACTAACAGTGAGATGTCTGAGCAATGGACAGACTGAATGATGGTGGGATGTCTGAGCAATGGACAGACTGAATGACAGTGGGATGTCTGAGCATCGGACAGTCAGAATGACAGTGGGATGTCTGAGCAATGGACAGACTGACTGACAGTGAGATATCTGAGCAATGGACAGACTGAATGACAGTGGGGTGTCTGAGCAATGTACATACTCAATGACAGTGGGATGTCAGAGCATTGAACTAACACAATGACAGTGGGATGTCTGAGCATTGGACAAACAGAATGACAGAGGGATGTCTGAGCAATGGACAGACTGAATGACTGGGATGTCTGAGAAATGGACAGACTGAATGACTGGGATGTCTGAGCATTGGGCAGACAGAATGTCAGTGGAATGTCTGAGCAATTGACAGATTGAATGACAGTGGGATGTTAGAGCAATGAACTGAATGACAGTGGGATTACTGAGCAATGGATAGACTGAATGATGGTGGGATGTCTGAGCAATGGACAGATTGAATGACCGTGGGATGTTAGAGCAATGAACTGACTGACAGTGGGATGTCTGAGCAATGGACAGACTGAATGACAGTGGGATGTCTGAGCATCGGACAGACAGAATGACAGTGGGATGTCTGAGCAATGGACAGAATGACAGACAGTGAGATGTCTGAGCAATGGACAGACTGAATGACAGTCTGATGTCTGAGCATTGAACAAACAGAGTGGCAGTGGGATATCTGAGCATTGGGCAGACATAATGACAGTGGGATGTCTGAGCAATGGACTGACTAACTGACAGTGAGACATCTGAGCATTGGACAGACAGAATGACAGTGGAATGTCTGAGCAATGGACAGACTGACTGACGGTGGGGTGTCTGAGCACATTGGAAAGACAGAATGACAGTAGGATGTCTGAGCGATGGACAGACTGACTGACAGTAGGACGTCAGGGCAATGGACAGTCTGAATAACAGTGCGATGTCTGAGCATCGGAGAGACAGAATGACAGTGGGATGTCTGAGCATTAGACAGACTGAATGACAGTGGGATGTTAGAGCAATGGACAGACTGAATCACAGTGGGATGTCTGAGCATCGGAGAGACAGAATGACAGTGGGATGTCTGAGCAATGGACAAACTGACTGACGGTGGGATGTTAGAGCAATGGACAGACTGAATGACAGAGGGATGTCTGAGCAATGGACAGACTGAATGACTCGGATGTCTGAGCAATGGACCGAATGAATGACTGGGATGTCTGAGCATTGGGCAGACAGAATGACAGTGGGATGTCTGAGCAATGTACAGACTGACTGACAGTGAGATGTCTGAGCAATGGACAGACTGAATGATGGTGGGATGTCTGAGCAATGGACAGACTGAATGACTGGGATGTCTGAGCATCGGACAGTCAGAATGACAGTGGGATGTCTGAGCAATGGACAGACTGACTGACAGTGAGATATCTGAGCAATGGTCAGACTGAATGACAGTGGGGTGTCTGAGCAATGTACATACTCAATGACAGTGGGATGTCAGAGCAATGAACAGGCTGACAATGGGATGTCAGAGCAATGAACAGGCTGACAATGGGATGTCAGAGCAAAGAACAGGCTGACAGTTCGATGTCAGAGCAATGAAGAGACTGACAATGGGATGTCTGAGCAATGGACAGTGGGATGTCTGAGCAATGGACAGACTGACTGACTGAGATGTCTGAGCGAAGGACAGACTGTATGACAGTGGGGTGTCTGAGCATTGGACAGACATAATGACAGTGGGATGTCTGAGCATTGGACAGACAGAATGACAGTGGGTCGTCAGAGCAATGAACAGACTAACTGACAGTGGGATGTCAGAGCAATGGACAGACAGAATGACAGTGGGATGTCTGAGCAATGGACAGACAGAATGACAGTGGGATGTCTGATCAATGGACAGACTGACTGACGGTGGGACGTCAGGGCAATGGACAGACTAATTGACAGTGGGATGCCAGAGCAATGAACTGACTGACAGTGGGATGACTGAGCAGTGGACAGACTGATGGTGGGATGTCTGAGCAATAGACAGACTGAATGACAGTGGGATGTCTGAGCATCGGACAGACAGAATGACAGTGGGATGTCTGAGCAATGGACAGACTGACTGACGGTGGGGTGTCTGAGCATTGAACAGACAGAATGACAGTGGGATGTCTGAGCAATCGCCAGACAGAATGACAGTGGGATGTCTGAGCAATGGACATACTGACTGACAGTGAGACGTTAGGGCAATGGACAGACTAATTGACAGTGGAATGTCAGAGCAATGAACTGACTGCCAGTGGGATGTCTGAGCAATGGACAGACTGACTGACGGTGGGATGTTACAGGAATGAACTGACTGACAGTGGGATGTCAGAGCAATGAACAGGCTGACAGTGGGATGTCAGAGCAATGAACTGACTGACAGTGGGATGTCTGAGCGATGGACATACTGAGTGACGGTGGGGTGTCTGAGCATTGGACAGACAGAATGACAGTGGGAAGTCTGAGCAATGGACATACTGAGTGACGGTGGGGTGTCTGAGCAATGGACAGACAGAATGACAGTGGGATGTCTGAGCAATGGACAGACTGAATGATTCGGATGTCTGAGCAATGGACAGACTGACAGTGGGATGTCAGAGCAATGAACTGACTGACAATGGGATGTCAGAGCAATGAACAGGCTGAAAATGCAATGTCAGAGCAATGAAGAAAATGACAATGGGATGTCTGAGCAATGGACACACTGGCTGGCAGTGAGTCGTCAAAGCAATGGACAGACTAACTTACGGTAGGATGTCAGAGCAATGAACAGGCTGACAATGGGATGTCAGAGCAATGAACAGGCTGACAATGGGATGTCAGAGCAATGAAGAGACTGACAATGGGATGTCAGAGCAATGGACACACTGACAATGGGATGTCAGAGCAATGAACAGGCTGACAATGGGATGTCAGAGCAATGAACAGGCTGACAATGGGATGTCAGAGCAAAGAACAGGCTGACAGTTCGTTGTCAAAGCAATGAGGAGACTGACAATGGGATGTCTGAGCAATGGACTGTGGGATGTCTGAGCAATGGACAGACTGACTGACTGAGATGTCTGAGCAAAGGACAGACTGTATGACACTTCCAGTGGGATGTCTGAACAATGGACAGACTGACTGATGGTGGGATGTTAGAGCATTGGACAGACATAATGACAGTGGGATGTCTGAGCATTGGACAGACAGAATGACAGTGGGTCGTCAGAGCAATGGACAGACTAATTGACAGTGGGTTTTCAGAGCAATGAACTGACTTCCAGTGGGATGTCTGAACAATGGACAGACTGGCTGATGGTGGGATGTTAGAGCAATGGACAGACTGAATGACAGTGGGATGTCTGAGCATCGGACAGACAGAATGACAGTGAGATGTCTGAGCAATGGACAGACTGACTGACTGGGATATCTGAGCATTGAACTGACAGAATGACAGTGGGATGTCTGAGCATTGGACAGACGGAATGACAGAGGGATGTCTGAGCAATGGACAGACAGAATGACAGTGGGATGTCTGAGCAATGGACAGACTGACTGACGGTGGGACGTCAGGGCAATGGACAGACTAATAAACAGTGGGATGTCTGAGCATCGGACAGACAGAATGACAGTGGGATGTCTGAGCAATGGACAGACTGACTGACGGTGGGGTGTCTGAGCATTGAACAGACAGAATGACAGTGGGATGTCTGAGCAATCGCCAGACAGAATGACAGTGGGATGTCTGAGCAATGGACAGACAGAATGACAGTGGAATGTCTGAGCAATGGACAGACTGACTGACAGTGAGACGTTAGAGCAATGGACAGACTAATTGACAGTGGAATGTCAGAGCAATGAACTGACTGACAATGGGATGTCAGAACAATGAACTGACAGACAGTGGGATGTTAGAGCAATGAACTGACGGACAGTGGGATGTTAGAGCAATGAACTGACTGACAGTGGGATGTTAGAGCAATGAACTGACTGCCAGTGGGATGTTAGAGCAATGAACTGACTGACAGTGGGATGTCTGAGCAATGAACTGACTGACAGTGGGATGTCTGAGCAATGGACAGGCTGACTGACTGACAATGGGATGTCAGAACAATGAACTGACTGACAGTGGGATGTCAGAACAATGAACAGACTGACAGTGGGATGTCAAAGCAATGAACTGACTGACAGTGGGATGTCTGAGCAATGGACAGATTGAATGACAGTTGGATGTTAGAGCAATGAACTGACTGACAGTGGGATTGCTGAGCAATGGATAGACTGAATGATGGTGGGATGTCTGAGCAATGGACAGATTGAATGACAGTGGGATGTTAGAGCAATGAACTGACTGACAGTGGGATGTCTGAGCAATGGATAGACTGAATGATGGTGGGATGTCTGAGCAATGGACAGACTGACTGACTGTGAGACGTTAGGGTAATGGACAGACTAATTGACAGTGGAATGTCAGAGCAATGAACTGACTGCCAGTGGGATGTCTGAGCAATGGGCAGACTGACGGTGGGATGTTACAGGAATGAACTGACTGACAGTGGGATGTCAGAGCAATGAACAGGCTGACAGTGGGATGTCAGAGCAATGAACTGACTGACAGTGGGATGTCTGAGCGATGGACATACTGAGTGACGGTGGGGTGTCTGAGCATTGGACAGACAGAATGACAGTGGGATGTCTGAGCAATGGACAGACTGAATGACAGATGTCAGAGCATTGGGTAGACAGAATGGCAGTATGATGTCTGAGCAATGGACAGACTGAGTGACAGTGAGATGTCTGACCATTGGACAGACAGAATGACATTGTGATGTCTGAGCATTAGACAGACAGAATGACCGTGGGATGTCTGAGCAATGGACAGACTAATTGACAGTGGGTTTTCAGAGCAATGAACTGACTTCCAGTGGGATGTCTGAACAATGGACAGACTGACTGATGGTGGGATGTTAGAGCAATGGACAGACTGAATGACAGTGGGATGTCTGAGCATCGGACAGACAGAATGACAGTGAGATGTCTGAGCAATGGACAGACTGACTGACTGGGATATCTGAGCATTGAACTGACAAAATGACAGTGGGATGTCTGAGCATTGGACAGACGGAATGACAG
Source organism: Saccoglossus kowalevskii (assembly GCF_978046115.1). Classification (NCBI taxonomy): domain Eukaryota; kingdom Metazoa; phylum Hemichordata; class Enteropneusta; family Harrimaniidae; genus Saccoglossus; species Saccoglossus kowalevskii. The sequence goes on from NC_140644.1 coordinate 5,352,310, forward strand.
AGGGATGTCTGAGCAATGGACAGACTGAATGACTGGGATGTCTGAGAAATGGACAGACTGAATGACAGTGGGATGTCTGAGCATCGGACAGACAGAATGACAGTGGGATGTCTGAGCAATGGACAGATTGAATGACAGTGGGATGTTAGAGCAATGAACTGACTGACAGTGGGATGTCTGAGCAATGGATAGACTGAATGATGGTGGGATGTCTTAGCAATGGACAGACTGAATGACAGTGGGATGTCTGAGCATCGGACAGACAGAATGACAGTGGGATGTCTGAGCAATGGACAGAATGACAGACAGTGAGATGTCTGAGCAATGGACAGACTGAATGACAGTGGGGTGTCTGAGCAATGAACAGACTGAATGACAGTCTGATGTCTGAGCATTGAACAAACAGAGTGGCAGTGGGATATCTGAGCATTGGACAAACAGAATGACAGAGGGATGTCTGAGCAATGAACAGACTGAATAACTGAGATGTCTGAGTATTGGGCAGACAGAATGACAGTGGGATGTCTGAGCAATGGACAGACTAACTGACAGTGAGACATCTGAGCATTGGACAGACAGAATGACAGTGGGATGTCTGAGCAATGGACAGACTGACTGACGATGGGGTGTCTGAGCACATTGGAAAGACAGAATGACAGTAGGATGTCTGACTGATGGACAGACTGACTGACAGTAGGACGTCAGGGCAATGGACAGTCTGAATAACAGTGCGATGTCTGAGCATCGGAGAGACAGAATGACAGTGGGATGTCTGAGCAATAGACAGACTGAATGACAGTGGGATGTTAGAGCAATGGACAGACTGAATGACAGTGGGATGTCTGAGCAATGGACAGATTGAATGACAGTGGGATGTTAGAGCAATGAACTGACTGACAGTGGGATTGCTGAGCAATGGATAGAGTGAATGATGGTGGGATGTCTGAGCAATGGACAGATTGAATGACAGTGGGATGTTAGAGCAATGAACTGACTGACAGTGGGATGTCTGAGCAATGGATAGACTGAATGATGATGGGATGTCTGAGCAATGGACAGACTGAATGACAGTGGGATATCTGAGCATCGGACAGACAGAATGACAGTGGGATGTCTGAGCAATGGACAGAATGACAGACAGTGAGATGTCTGAGCAATGGACAGACTGAATGACAGTGGTGTGTCTGAGCAATGAACAGACTGAATGACAGTCTGATGTCTGAGCATTGAACAAACAGAGTGGCAGTGGGATATCTGAGCATTGGACAAACAGAATGACAGAGGGATGTCTGAGCAATGAACAGACTGAATAATTGAGATGTCTGAGTATTGGGCAGACAGAATGACAGTGGGATGTCTGAGCAATGGACAGACTAACTGACAGTGAGACATCTGAGCATTGGACAGACAGAATGACAGTGGGATGTCAGGGCAATGGACAGACTAATTGATAGTGGGTTGTCAGAGCAATGAACTGACTGCCAGTGGGATGTCTGAGCAATGGGCAGACTGACTGACGGTGGGATGTTAGAGCAATGAACTGATTGACAGTGGGATGTCAGAGCAATGAACTGACTGACAGTGGGGTGTCTGAGCAATGGACAGACTGACTGACTGACAATGGGATGTCAGAACAATGAACTGACTGACAGTGGGATGTCAGAACAATGAACAGACTGACAGTGGGATGTCTGAGCAATGGACAGACTGAATGACAGTGGGGTGTCTGAGCAATGTAAAGACTGAATGACAGTGAGACATCTGAGCATTGGACAGACAGAATGACAGTGGGATGTCAGGGCAATGGACAGACTAATTGACAGTGGGATGTCAGAGCAATGAACTGACTGCCAGTGGGATGTCTGAGCAATGGGCAGACTGACTGACGGTGGGATGTTAGAGCAATGAACTGATTGACAGTGGGATGTCAGAGCAATGAACTGACTGACAGTGGGGTGTCTGAGCAATGGACAGACTGACTGTCTGACAATGGGATGTCAGAACAATGAACTGACTGACAGTGGGATGTCAGAACAATGAACAGACTGACAGTGGGATGTCTGAGCAATGGACAGACTGAATGACAGTGGGGTGTCTGAGCAATGTAAAGACTGAATGACAGTGGGATGTCTGAGTATTGAACAAACAGAATGACAGTGGGATGTCTGAGCGTTGGACAAACATAATGACAGAGGGATGTCTGAACAATGGACAGACTGAGTGACAGTGAGATGTCTGACCATTGGACAGACAGAATGACAGTGGGATGTCTGAGCAATGGACAGACTAATTGACAGTGGGTTTTCAGAGCAATGAACTGACTTCCAGTGGGATGTCTGAACAATGGACAGACTGACTGATGGTGGGATGTTAGAGCAATGGACAGACTGAATGACAGTGGGATGTCTGAGCATCGGACAGACAGAATGACAGTGAGATGTCTGAGCAATGGACAGACTGACTGACTGGGATATCTGAGCATTGAACTGACAGAATGACAGTGGGATGTCTGAGCATTGGACAGACAGAATGACAGAGGGATGTCTGAGCAATGGACAGACTGAATGACTGGGATGTCTGAGAAATGGACAGACTGAATGACTGGGATGTCTGAGCATTGGGCAGACAGAATGACAGTGGGATGTCTGAGCAATGGACAGATTGAATGACAGTGGGATGTTAGAGCAATGAACTGACTGACAGTGGGATGTCAGAGCAATGAACTGACTGACAGTGGGATGTCTGAGCAATGGATAGACTGAATGATGGTGGGATGTCTGAGCAATGGACAGACTGAATGACAGTGGGGTGTCTGAGCAATGAACAGACTGAATGACAGTCTTATGTCTGAGCATTGAACAAACAGAATGGCAGTGGGATATCTGAGCATTGGACAAACAGAATGACAGAGGGATGTCTGAGCAATGAACAGACTGAATAACTGAGATGTCTGAGTATTGGGCAGACAGAATGACAGTGGGATGTCTGAGCAATGGACAGACTAACTGACAGTGAGACATCTGAGCATTGGACAAACAGAATGACAGTGGGATGTCTGAGCAATGGACAGACTGACTGACGGTGGGGTGTCTGAGCACATTGGAAAGACAGAATGACAGTAGGATGTCTGACTGATGGACAGACTGACTGACAGTAGGACGTCAGGGGAATGGACAGTCTGAATAACAGTGCGATGTCTGAGCATCGGAGAGACAGAATGACAGTGGGATGTCTGAGCAATAGACAGACTGAATGACAGTGGGATGTTAGAGCAATGGACAGACTGAATGACAGTGGGATGTCTGAGCAATGGACAGATTGAATGACAGTGGGATGTTAGAGCAATGAACTGACTGACAGTGGGATTGCTGAGCAATGGATAAAGTGAATGATGGTGGGATGTCTGAGCAATGGACAGATTGAATGACAGTGGGATGTTAGAGCAATGAACTGACTGACAGTGGGATGTCTGAGCAATGGATAGACTGAATGATGATGGGATGTCTGAGCAATGGACAGACTGAATGACAGTGGGATGTCTGAGCATCGGACAGACAGAATGACAGTGGGATGTCTGAGCAATGGACAGAATGACAGACAGTGAGATGTCTGAGCAATGGACAGACTGAATGACAGTGGTGTGTCTGAGCAATGAACAGACTGAATGACAGTCTGATGTCTGAGCATTGAACAAACAGTGGCAGTGGGATATCTGAGCATTGGACAAACAGAATGACAGAGGGATGTCTGAGCAATGAACAGACTAACTGACAGTGAGACATCTGAGCATTGGACAGACAGAATGACAGTGGGATGTCAGGGCAATGGACAGACTAATTGACAGTGGGATGTCAGAGCAATGAACTGACTGCCAGTGGGATGTCTGAGCAATGGGCAGACTGACTGACGGTGGGATGTTAGAGCAATGAACTGATTGACAGTGGGATGTCAGAGCAATGAACTGACTGACAGTGGGGTGTCTGAGCAATGGACAGACTGACTGACTGACAATGGGATGTCAGAACAATGAACTGACTGACAGTGGGATGTCAGAACAATGAACAGACTGACAGTGGGATGTCTGAGCAATGGACAGACTGAATGACAGTGGGGTGTCTGAGCAATGTAAAGACTGAATGACAGTGGGATGTCTGAGTATTGAACAAACAGAATGACAGTGGAATGTCTGAGCAATGGACAGACTAACTGACAGTGAGACATCTGAGCATTGGACAGACAGAATGACAGTGGGATGTCAGGGCAATGGACAGACTAATTGACAGTGGGATGTCAGAGCAATGAACTGACTGCCAGTGGGATGTCTGAGCAATGGGCAGACTGACTGACGGTGGGATGTTAGAGCAATGAACTGATTGACAGTGGGATGTCAGAACAATGAACTGACTGACAGTGGGGTGTCTGAGCAATGGACAGACTGACTGTCTGACAATGGGATGTCAGAACAATGAACTGACTGACAGTGGGATGTCAGAACAATGAACAGACTGACAGTGGGATGTCTGAGCAATGGACAGACTGGATGACAGTGGGGTGTCTGAGCAATGTAAAGACTGAATGACAGTGGGATGTCTGAGTATTGAACAAACAGAATGACAGTGGGATGTCTGAGCGTTGGACAAACATAATGACAGAGGGATGTCTGAGCAATGGACAGACTGAGTGACAGTGAGATGTCTGACCATTGGACAGACAGACAGAATGACAGTGGGATGTCTGAGCAATGGACAGACTAATTGACAGTGGGTTTTCAGAGCAATGAACTGACTTCCAGTGGGATGTCTGAACAATGGACAGACTGACTGATGGTGGGATGTTAGAGCAATGGACAGACTGAATGACAGTGGGATGTCTGAGCGTTGGACAAACATAATGACAGAGGGATGTCTGAGCAATGGACAGACTGAGTGACAGTGAGATGTCTGACCATTGGACAGACAGAATGACAGTGGGATGTCTGAGCAATGGACAGACTAATTGGCAGTGGGTTTTCAGAGCAATGAACTGACTTCCAGTGGGATGTCTGAACAATGGACAGACTGACTGATGGTGGGATGTTAGAGCAATGGACAGACTGAATGACAGTGGGATGTCTGAGCATCGGACAGACAGAATGACAGTGAGATGTCTGAGCAATGGACGGACTGACTGACTGGGATATCTGAGAAATGGACAGACTGAATGACTGGGATGTCTGAGCATTGGGCAGACAGAATGACAGTGGGATGTCTGAGCAATGGACAGATTGAATGACAGTGGGATGTTAGAGCAATGAACTGACTGACAGTGGGATTGCTGAGCAATGGATAGACTGAATGATGGCGGGATGTCTGAGCAATGGACAGATTGAATGACAGTGGGATGTTAGAGCAATGAACTGACTGACAGTGGGATGTCTGAGCAATGGATAGACTGAATGATGGTGGGATGTCTGAGCAATGGACAGACTGAATGACAGTGGGATGTCTGAGCATCGGACAGACAGAATGACAGTATGATGTCTGAGCAATGGACAGAATGACAGACAGTGAGATGTCTGAGCAATGGACAGACTGAATGACAGTAGGGTGTCTGAGCAATGAACAGACTGAATGACAGTGTGATGTCTGAGCATTGAACAAACAGAGTGGCAGTGGGATATCTGAGCATTGGACAAACAGAATGACAGAGGGATGTCTGAGCAATGAACAGACTGAATAACTGAGATGTCTGAGTATTGGGCAGACAAAATGACAGTGGGATGTCTGAGCAATGGACAGACTAACTGACAGTGAGACATCTGAGCATTGGACAGACCGAATGACAGTGGGATGTCTGAGCAATGGACAGACTGACTGACAGTAGGACGTCAGGGCAATGGACAGTCTGAATAACAGTGCAATGTCTGAGCATCGGAGAGACAGAATGACAGTGGGATGTCTGAGCATTGGACAGGCTGACAATGGGATGTCAGAGGAAAGAACAGGCTGACAGTTCGATGTCAGAGCAATGAAGAGACTGACAATGGGATGTCTGAGCAATGGACAGTGGGATGTCTGAGCAATGGACAGACTGACTGACTGAGATGTCTGAGCAAAGGACAGACTGTATGACAGTGGGGTGTCTGAGCTTTGGACAAACATAATGACAGTGGGATGTCTGAGTATTGGACAGACAGAATGACAGTGGGTCGTCAGAGCAATGAACAGACTAACTGACAGTGGGATGTCAGAGCAATGGACAGACAGAATGACAGTGGGATGTCTGAGCAATGGACAGACTGAATGACAGTGGGGTGTCTGAGCATTGGACAGACAGAATGACAGTGGGATGTCTGAGCAATGAACAGACTGACTGGCGGTGGGGTGTCTGAGCATTGGACAGACAGAATGACAGTGGGGTGTCTGAGCAATCGCCAGACAGAATGACAGTGGGATGTCTGAGCAATGGACAGAGAGAATGACAGTGGAATGTATGAGCAATGAACAGACTGACTGACAGTGAGACGTCAGGGCAATGGACAGACTAATTGACAGTGGGATGTTAGAGCAATGAACTGACTGCCAGTGGGATGTCTGATCAATGGGCAGACTGACTGACGGTGGGATGTCGGAGCAATGAACTGACTGACTGTAGGATGTCTGAGCACTGGACAGACTAACTGGCCTACAATGGGATATCAGAGTAATGAACAGGCTGACAGTGGGATGTCAGAGCAATGAACAGGCTGACACTGGGATGTCAGAGCAATGAAGAAAATGACAATGGGATGTCAGAGCAATGGACACACTGACAATGGGATGTCAGAGCAATGAACAGGCTGACAATGGGATGTCAGAGCAATGAACAGGCTGACAATGGGATGTCAGAGGAAAGAACAGGCTGACAGTTCGATGTCAGAGCAATGAAGAGACTGACAATGGGATGTCTGAGCAATGGACAGTGGGATGTCTGAGCAATGGACAGACTGACTGACTGAGATGTCTGAGCAAAGGACAGACTGTATGACAGTGGGGTGTCTGAGCTTTGGACAAACATAATGACAGTGGGATGTCTGAGCATTGGACAGACAGAATGACAGTGGGTCGTCAGAGCAATGAACAGACTAACTGACAGTGGGATGTCAGAGCAATGGACAGACAGAATGACAGTGGGATGTCTGAGCAATGGACAGACGGAATGACAGTGGGATGTCTGAGCAATGGACAGACTGACTGACGGTGGGACGTCAGGGCAATGGACAGACTAATTGACAATGGGATGTCAGAGCAATGAACTGACTGACAGTGGGATGACTGAGCAATGGACAGACTGACTGATGGTGGGATGTCTGAGCAATGGACAGACTGAATGACAGTGGGATGTCTGAGCATCGGACAGACAGAATGACAGTGGGATGTCTGAGCAATGGACAGACTGAGTGACGTGGGGTGTCTGAGCATTGAACAGACAGAATGGCAGTGGGGTGTCTGAGCAATCGCCAGACAGAATGACAGTGGGATGTCTGAGCAATGGACAGACAGAATGACAGTGGAATGTCTGAGAAATGGACAGACTGACTGACAGTGAGACGTTAGGGCAATGGACAGACTAATTGACAGTGGAATGTCAGAGCAATGACTGACTGCCAGTGGGATGTCTGAGCAATGGGCAGACTGACTGACGGTGGGATGTTAGAGCAATGAACTGACTGACAGTGGGATGTCAGAGCAATGAACAGGCTGACAGTGGGATGTCAGAGCAATGAACTGACTGACAGTGGGATGTCTGAGCGATGGACAGGCTGACTGACTGACAATGGGATGTCAGAACAATGAACTGACAGACAGTGGGATGTTAGAGCAATGAACTGACTGACAGTGGGATGTTAGAGCAATGGACTGACTGACAGTGGGATGTTAGAGCAATGAACTGACTGCCAGTGGGATGTTAGAGCAATGAACTGACTGACAGTGGGATGTCTGAGCAATGAACTGACTGACAGTGGGATGTCTGAGCAATGGACAGGCTGACTGACTGACAATGGGATGTCAGAACAATGAACTGACTGACAGTGGGATGTCAGAACAATGAACTGACTGACAGTGGGGTGTCTGAGCAATGGACAGATTGAATGACAGTGGGATGTTAGAGCAATGAACTGACTGACAGTGGGATGTCTGAGCAATGGATAGACTGAATGATGGTGGGATGTCTGAGCAATGGACAGACTGAATGACAGTGGGATGTCTGAGCTTCGGACAGACAGAATGACGGAGGGATGTCTGAGCAATGAACAGACTGAATGACTGAGATGTCTGAGTATTGGGCAGACAGAATGACAGTGGGATGTCTGAGCGATGGACAGACTGACTGACAGTGAGACATCTGAGCATTGGACAGACAGAATGACGGTGGGATGTCTGAGCAATGGACAGACTGACTGACGGTGGGATGTCTGAGCGCATTGGAAAGACAGAATGACAGTAGGATGTCTGAGCGATGGACAGACAGAATGACAGTGGGATGTCTGAGCAATGGACAGACTAATTGACAGTGGGTTTTCAGAGCAATGAACTGACTTCCAGTGGGATGTCTGAACAATGGACAGACTGACTGATGGTGGGATGTTAGAGCAATGGACAGACTGAATGACAGTGGGATGTCTGAGCATCGGACAGACAGAATGACAGTGAGATGTCTGAGCAATGGACAAACTGACTGACTGGGATATCTGAACATTGAACTGACAGAATGACAGTGGGATGTCTGAGCATTGGACAGACAGAATGACAGAGGGATGTCTGAGCAATGGACAGACTGAATGACTGGGATGTCTGAGAAATGGACAGACTGAATGACTGGGATGTCTGAGCATTGGGCAGACAGAATGACAGTGGGATGTCTGAGCAATGGACAGATTGAATGACAGTGGGATGTTAGAGCAATGAACTGACTGACAGTGGGATGTCAGAGCAATGAACTGACTGACAGTGGGATGTCTGAGCAATGGATAGACTGAATGATGGTGGGATGTCTGAGCAATGGACAGACTGAATGACAGTGGGATGTCTGAGCATCGGACAGACAGAATGACAGTGGGATGTCTGAGCAATGGACAGAATGACAGACAGTGAGATGTCTGAGCAATGGACAGACTGAATGACAGTGGGGTGTCTGAGCAATGAACAGACTGAATGACAGTCTGATGTCTGAGCATTGAACAAACAGAGTGGCAGTGGGATATCTGTGCATTGGACAAACAGAATGACAGAGGGATGTCTGAGCAATGAACAGACTGAATAACTGAGATGTCTGAGTATTGGGCAGACAGAATGACAGTGGGATGTCTGAGCAATGGACAGACTAACTGACAGTGAGACATCTGAGCATTGGACAGACAGAATGACAGTGGGATGTCTGAGCAATGGACAGACTGACTGACGGTGGGGTGTCTGAGCACATTGGAAAGACAGAATGACAGTAGGATGTCTGACTGATGGACAGACTGACTGACAGTAGGACGTCAGGGGAATGGACAGTCTGAATAACAGTGCGATGTCTGAGCATCGGAGAGACAGAATGACAGTGGGATGTCTGAGCAATAGACAGACTGAATGACAGTGGGATGTTAGAGCAATGGACAGACTGAATGACAGTGGGATGTCTGAGCAATGGACAGATTGAATGACAGTGGGATGTTAGAGCAATGAACTGACTGACAGTGGGATTGCTGAGCAATGGATAGAGTGAATGATGGTGGGATGTCTGAGCAATGGACAGATTGAATGACAGTGGGATGTTAGAGCAATGAACTGACTGACAGTGGGATGTCTGAGCAATGGATAGACTGAATGATGATGGGATGTCTGAGCAATGGACAGACTGAATGACAGTGGGATGTCTGAGCATCGGACAGACAGAATGACAGTGGGATGTCTGAGCAATGGACAGAATGACAGACAGTGAGATGTCTGAGCAATGGACAGACTGAATGACAGTGGTGTGTCTGAGCAATGAACAGACTGAATGACAGTCTGATGTCTGAGCATTGAACAAACAGTGGCAGTGGGATATCTGAGCATTGGACAAACAGAATGACAGAGGGATGTCTGAGCAATGAACAGACTGAATAACTGAGATGTCTGAGTATTGGGCAGACAGAATGACAGTGGGATGTCTGAGCAATGGACAGACTAACTGACAGTGAGACATCTGAGCATTGGACAGACAGAATGACAGTGGGATGTCAGGGCAATGGACAGACTAATTGACAGTGGGATGTCAGAGCAATGAACTGACTGCCAGTGGGATGTCTGAGCAATGGGCAGACTGACTGACGGTGGGATGTTAGAGCAATGAACTGATTGACAGTGGGATGTCAGAGCAATGAACTGACTGACAGTGGAGTGTCTGAGCAATGGACAGACTGACTGACTGACAATGGGATGTCAGAACAATGAACTGACTGACAGTGGGATGTCAGAACAATGAACAGACTGACAGTGGGATGTCTGAGCAATGGACAGACTGAATGACAGTGGGGTGTCTGAGCAATGTAAAGACTGAATGACAGTGGGATGTCTGAGTATTGAACAAACAGAATGACAGTGGAATGTCTGAGCAATGGACAGACTAACTGACAGTGAGACATCTGAGCATTGGACAGACAGAATGACAGTGGGATGTCAGGGCAATGGACAGACTAATTGACAGTGGGATGTCAGAGCAATGAACTGACTGCCAGTGGGATGTCTGAGCAATGGGCAGACTGACTGACGGTGGGATGTTAGAGCAATGAACTGATTGACAGTGGGATGTCAGAACAATGAACTGACTGACAGTGGGGTGTCTGAGCAATGGACAGACTGACTGTCTGACAATGGGATGTCAGAACAATGAACTGACTGACAGTGGGATGTCAGAACAATGAACAGACTGACAGTGGGATGTCTGAGCAAAGGACAGACTGAATGACAGTGGGGTGTCTGAGCAATGTAAAGACTGAATGACAGTGGGATGTCTGAGTATTGAACAAACAGAATGACAGTGGGATGTCTGAGCGTTGGACAAACATAATGACAGAGGGATGTCTGAGCAATGGACAGACTGAGTGACAGTGAGATGTCTGACCATTGGACAGACAGAATGACAGTGGGATGTCTGAGCAATGGACAGACTAATTGACAGTGGGTTTTCAGAGCAATGAACTGACTTCCAGTGGGATGTCTGAACAATGGACAGACTGACTGATGGTGGGATGTTAGAGCAATGGACAGACTGAATGACAGTGGGATGTCTGAGCGTTGGACAAACATAATGACAGAGGGATGTCTGAGCAATGGACAGACTGAGTGACAGTGAGATGTCTGACCATTGGACAGACAGAATGACAGTGGTATATCTGAGCAATGGACAGACTAATTGACAGTGGGTTTTCAGAGCAATGAACTGACTTCCAGTGGGATGTCTGAACAATGGACAGACTGACTGATGGTGGGATGTTAGAGCAATGGACAGACAGAATGACAGTGGGATGTCTGAGCATCGGACAGACAGAATGACAGTGAGATGTCTGAGCAATGGACAGACTGACTGACTGGGATATCTGAGAAATGGACAGACTGAATGACTGGGATGTCTGAGCATTGGGCAGACAGAATGACAGTGGGATGTCTGAGCAATGGACAGATTGAATGACAGTGGGATGTTAGAGCAATGAACTGACTGACAGTGGGATTGCTGAGCAATGGATAGACTGAATGATGGCGGGATGTCTGAGCAATGGACAGATTGAATGACAGTGGGATGTTAGAGCAATGAACTGACTGACAGTGGGATGTCTGAGCAATGGATAGACTGAATGATGGTGGGATGTCTGAGCAATGGACAGACTGAATGACAGTGGGATGTCTGAGCATCGGACAGACAGAATGACAGTAGGATGTCTGAGCAATGGACAGAATGACAGACAGTGAGATGTCTGAGCAATGGACAGACTGAATGACAGTAGGGTGTCTGAGCAATGAACAGACTGAATGACAGTGTGATGTCTGAGCATTGAACAAACAGAGTGGCAGTGGGATATCTGAGCATTGGACAAACAGAATGACAGAGGGATGTCTGAGCAATGAACAGACTGAATAACTGAGATGTCTGAGTATTGGGCAGACAAAATGACAGTGGGATGTCTGAGCAATGGACAGACTAACTGACAGTGAGACATCTGAGCATTGGACAGACCGAATGACAGTGGGATGTCTGAGCAATGGACAGACTGACTGACGGTGGGGTGTCTGAGCACATTGGAAAGACAGAATGACAGTAGGATGTCTGAGCGATGGACAGACTGACTGACAGTAGGACGTCAGGGCAATGGACAGTCTGAATAACAGTGCAATGTCTGAGCATCGGAGAGACAGAATGACAGTGGGATGTCTGAGCAATAGACAGACTGAATTACAGTGGGATGTTAGAGCAATGGACAGACTGAATGACAGTGGGATGTCTGAGCAATGGACAGATTGAATGACAGTGGGATGTTAGAGCAATGAACTGACTGACAGTGGGATGTCTGAGCAATGGACAGACTGAATGACAGTGGGATGTCTGAGCATCGGAGAGACAGAATGACAGTAGGATGTCTGAGCAATGGACAGACTGACTGACGATGGGATGTTAGAGCAATGGACAGACTGAATGACTGGGATGTCTGAGCATCGTACAGACAGAATGACAGTGGGATGTCTGAGCAATGGACAGACTGACTGACAGTGGGATATCTGAGCATTGAACAGACAGAATGACAGTGCGATGTCTGAGCATTGGACAGACAGAATGACAGAGGGATGTCTGAGCAATGGACAGACTGAATGACTGGGATGTCTGAGCAATGGACAGACAGAATGACAGTGGGATGTCTGAGCAATGTACAGACTGATTGACAGTGGGATGTCAGAGCATTGGACAGATTGAATGACAGTGGGATGCCTGAGCGATGGACAGACTGACTGACAGTGAGATGTCTGAGCAATGGACAGACTGAATGATGGTGGGATGTCTGAGCAATGGATAGACTGAATGACAGTGGGATGTCTGAGCATCGGACAGTCAGAATGACAGTGGGATGTCTGAGCAATGGACAGACTGACTGACAGTGAGATATCTGAGCAATGGACAGACTGAATGACAGTGGGGTGTCTGAGCAATGTACATACTCAATGACAGTGGGATGTCAGAGCATTGAAGTAACAGAATGACAGTGGGATGTCTGAGCATTGGACAAACAGAATGACAGAGGGATGTCTGAGCAATGGACAGACTGAATGACAGTGGGGTGTCTGAGCATTGGACAGACAGAATGACAGTGGGATGTCTGAGCAATGAACAGACTGACTGGCGGTGGTGTGTCTGAGCATTGGACAGACAGAATGACAGTGGGATGTCTGAGCAATCGCCAGACAGAATGACAGTGGGATGTCTGAGCAATGGACAGAGAGAATGACAGTGGAATGTATGAGCAATGAACAGACTGACTGACAGTGAGACGTCAGGGCAATGGACAGACTAATTGACAGTGGGATGTCAGAGCAATGAACTGACTGCCAGTGGGATGTCTGATCAATGGGCAGACTGACTGACGGTGGGATGTCGGAGCAATGAACTGACTGACTGTAGGATGTCTGAGCACTGGACAGACTAACTGGCCTACAATGGGATATCAGAGTAATGAACAGGCTGACAGTGGGATGTCAGAGCAATGAACAGGCTGACACTGGGATGTCAGAGCAATGAACTGACTGACAATAGGATGTCAGAGCAATGAACAGGCTGAAAATGCGATGTCAGAGCAATGAAGAAAATGACAATGGGATGTCAGAGCAATGGACACACTGACAATGGGATGTCAGAGCAATGAACAGGCTGACAATGGGATGTCAGAGCAATGAACAGGCTGACAATGGGATGTCAGAGGAAAGAACAGGCTGACAGTTCGATGTCAGAGCAATGAAGAGACTGACAATGGGATGTCTGAGCAATGGACAGTGGGATGTCTGAGCAATGGACAGACTGACTGACTGAGATGTCTGAGCAAAGGACAGACTGTATGACAGTGGGGTGTCTGAGCTTTGGACAAACATAATGACAGTGGGATGTCTGAGCATTGGACAGACAGAATGACAGTGGGTCGTCAGAGCAATGAACAGACTAACTGACAGTGGGATGTCAGAGCAATGGACAGACAGAATGACAGTGGGATGTCTGAGCAATGGACAGACGGAATGACAGTGGGATGTCTGAGCAATGGACAGACTGACTGACGGTGGGACGTCAGGGCAATGGACAGACTAATTGACAATGGGATGTCAGAGCAATGAACTGACTGACAGTGGGATGACTGAGCAATGGACAGACTGACTGATGGTGGGATGTCTGAGCAATGGACAGACTGAATGACAGTGGGATGTCTGAGCATCGGACAGACAGAATGACAGTGGGATGTCTGAGCAATGGACAGACTGAGTGACGTGGGGTGTCTGAGCATTGAACAGACAGAATGGCAGTGGGGTGTCTGAGCAATCGCCAGACAGAATGACAGTGGGATGTCTGAGCAATGGACAGACAGAATGACAGTGGAATGTCTGAGAAATGGACAGACTGACTGACAGTGAGACGTTAGGGCAATGGACAGACTAATTGACAGTGGAACGTCAGAGCAATGACTGACTGCCAGTGGGATGTCTGAGCAATGGGCAGACTGACTGACGGTGGGATGTTAGAGCAATGAACTGACTGACAGTGGGATGTCAGAGCAATGAACAGGCTGACAGTGGGATGTCAGAGCAATGAACTGACTGACAGTGGGATGTCTGAGCGATGGACAGGCTGACTGACTGACAATGGGATGTCAGAACAATGAACTGACAGACAGTGGGATGTTAGAGCAATGAACTGACTGACAGTGGGATGTTAGAGCAATGGACTGACTGACAGTGGGATGTTAGAGCAATGAACTGACTGCCAGTGGGATGTCAGAACAATGAACTGACTGACAGTGGGATGTCAGAACAATGAACTGACTGACAGTGGGGTGTCTGAGCAATGGACAGACTGACTGATTGACAATGGGATGTCAGAACAATGAACTGACTGACAGTGGGATGTCAGAACAATGAACAGACTGACAGTGGGATGTCAGAGCAATGAAGTGACTGATAGTGGGATTGCTGAGCAATGGATAGACTGAATGATGGTGGGATGTCTGAGCAATGGACAGACTGAATGACAGTGGGATGTCTGAGCTTCGGACAGACAGAATGACGGAGGGATGTCTGAGCAATGAACAGACTGAATGACTGAGATGTCTGAGTATTGGGCAGACAGAATGACAGTGGGATGTCTGAGCGATGGACAGACTGACTGACAGTGAGACATCTGAGCATTGGACAGACAGAATGACGGTGGGATGTCTGAGCAATGGACAGACTGTCTGACGGTGGGATGTCTGAGCGCATTGGAAAGACAGAATGACAGTAGGATGTCTGAGCGATGGACAGACTGACTGACAGTAGGACGTCAGGGCAATGGACAGTCTGAATGACAGTGAGATGTCTGAGCATCGGAGAGACAGAATGACAGTGGGATGTCTGAGCAGTGGACAGACTGAATGACAGTGGGATGTTAGAGCAATGGACAGACTGAATGACAGTGGGATGTCTGAGCATCGGAGAGACAGAATGACAGTGGGATGTCTGAGCAATGGACAGACTGACTGACGGTGGGATGTTAGAGCAATGGACAGACTGAATGACAGAGGGATGTCTGAGCATCGAACAGACATAATGACAGTGGGATGTCTGAGCAATGGACAGACAGACTGACAGTGGGATATCTGAGCATTGAACAGACAGAATGACAGTGGGATGTCTGAGCATTGGACAGACAGATTGACAGAGGGATGTCTGAGCAATGGACAGACTGAATGACTCGGATGTCTGAGCAATGGACAGACTGAATGACTGGGATGTCTGAGCATTGGGCAGACAGAATGACAGTGGGATGTCTGAGCAATGTACAGACTGACTGACAGTGGGATGTCAGAGCATTGGACAGATTGAATGACAGTGGGATGCCTGAGCGATGGACAGACTGACTGACAGGGAGATGTCTGAGCAATGGACATACTGCATGACAGTGGGATGTCTGAGCATCGGACAGTCAGAATGACAGTGGGATGTCTGAGCAATGTACAGACTGACTGACAGTGGGATGTCAGAGCATTGGACAGATTGAATGACAGTGGGATGCCTGAGCGATGGACAGACTGACTGACAGTGAGATGTCTGAGCAATGGACAGACTGAATGATGGTGGGATGTCTGAGCAATGGATAGACTGAATGACAGTGGGATGTCTGAGCATCGGACAGTCAGAATGACAGTGGGATGTCTGAGCAATGGACAGACTGACTGACAGTGAGATATCTGAGCAATGGACAGACTGAATGACAGTGGGGTGTCTGAGCAATGTACATACTCAATGACAGTGGGATGTCAGAGCATTGAACTAACAGAATGACAGTGGGATGTCTGAGCATTGGACAAACAGAATGACAGAGGGATGTCTGAGCAATGGACAGACTGAATGACAGTGGGGTGTCTGAGCATTGGACAGACAGAATGACAGTGGGATGTCTGAGCAATGAACAGACTGACTGGCGGTGGGGTGTCTGAGCATTGGACAGACAGAATGACAGTGGGATGTCTGAGCAATCGCCAGACAGAATGACAGTGGGATGTCTGAGCAATGGACAGAGAGAATGACAGTGGAATGTATGAGCAATGAACAGACTGACTGACAGTGAGACGTCAGGGCAATGGACAGACTAATTGACAGTGGGATGTCAGAGCAATGAACTGACTGCCAGTGGGATGTCTGATCAATGGGCAGACTGACTGACGGTGGGATGTCGGAGCAATGAACTGACTGACTGTAGGATGTCTGAGCACTGGACAGACTAACTGGCCTACAATGGGATATCAGAGTAATGAACAGGCTGACAGTGGGATGTCAGAGCAATGAACAGGCTGACATTGGGATGTCAGAGCAATGAACTGACTGACAATAGGATGTCAGAGCAATGAACAGGCTGAAAATGCGATGTCAGAGCAATGAAGAAAATGACAATGGGATGTCAGAGCAATGGACACACTGACAATGGGATGTCAGAGCAATGAACAGGCTGACAATGGGATGTCAGAGCAATGAACAGGCTGACAATGGGATGTCAGAGGAAAGAACAGGCTGACAGTTCGATGTCAGAGCAATGAAGAGACTGACAATGGGATGTCTGAGCAATGGACAGTGGGATGTCTGAGCAATGGACAGACTGACTGACTGAGATGTCTGAGCAAAGGACAGACTGTATGACAGTGGGGTGTCTGAGCTTTGGACAAACATAATGACAGTGGGATGTCTGAGCATTGGACAGACAGAATGACAGTGGGTCGTCAGAGCAATGAACAGACTAACTGACAGTGGGATGTCAGAGCAATGGACAGACAGAATGACAGTGGGATGTCTGAGCAATGGACAGACGGAATGACAGTGGGATGTCTGAGCAATGGACAGACTGACTGACGGTGGGACGTCAGGGCAATGGACAGACTAATTGACAATGGGATGTCAGAGCAATGAACTGACTGACAGTGGTATGACTGAGCAATGGACAGACTGACTGATGGTGGGATGTCTGAGCAATGGACAGACTGAATGACAGTGGGATGTCTGAGCATCGGACAGACAGAATGGCAGTGGGATGTCTGAGCAATGGACAGACTGACTGACGTGGGGTGTCTGAGCATTGAACAGACAGAATGGCAGTGGGGTGTCTGAGCAATCGCCAGACAGAATGACAGTGGGATGTCTGAGCAATGGACAGACAGAATGACAGTGGAATGTCTGAGAAATGGACAGACTGACTGACAGTGAGACGTTAGGGCAATGGACAGACTAATTGACAGTGGAATGTCAGAGCAATGACTGACTGCCAGTGGGATGTCTGAGCAATGGGCAGACTGACTGACAGTGGGATGTCAGAGCAATGAATAGGCTGACAGTGGGATGTCAGAGCAATGAACTGACTGACAGTGGGATGTCTGAGCGATGGACAGGCTGACTGACTGACAATGGGATGTCAGAACAATGAACTGACAGACAGTGGGATGTTAGAGCAATGAACTGACTGACAGTGGGATGTTAGAGCAATGGACTGACTGACAGTGGGATGTTAGAGCAATGAACTGACTGCCAGTGGGATGTTAGAGCAATGAACTGACTGACAGTGGGATGTCTGAGCAATGAACTGACAGTGGGATGTCTGAGCAATGGACAGGCTGACTGACTGACAATGGGATGTCAGAACAATGAACTGACTGACAGTGGGATGTCAGAACAATGAACTGACTGACAGTGGGGTGTCTGAGCAATGGACAGACTGACTGATTGACAATGGGATGTCAGAACAATGAACTGACTGACAGTGGGATGTCAGAACAATGAACAGACTGACAGTGGGATGTCAGAGCAATGAAGTGACTGATAGTGGGATTGCTGAGCAATGGATAGACTGAATGATGGTGGGATGTCTGAGCAATGGACAGATTGAATGACAGTGGGATGTTAGAGCAATGAACTGACTGACAGTGGGATGTCTGAGCAATGGATAGACTGAATGATGGTGGGATGTCTGAGCAATGGACAGACTGAATGACAGTGGGATGTCTGAGCATCGGACAGACAGAATGACGGAGGGATGTCTGAGCAATGAACAGACTGAATGACTGAGATGTCTGAGTATTGGGCAGACAGAATGACAGTGGGATGTCTGAGCGATGGACAGACTGACTGACAGTGAGACATCTGAGCATTGGACAGACAGAATGACGGTGGGATGTCTGAGCAATGGACAGACTGACTGACGGTGGGATGTCTGAGCGCATTGGAAAGACAGAATGACAGTAGGATGTCTGAGCGATGGACAGACTGACTGACAGTAGGACGTCAGGGCAATGGACAGTCTGAATGACAGTGAGATGTCTGAGCATCGGAGAGACAGAATGAAGTGGGATGTCTGAGCAGTGGACAGACTGAATGACAGTGGGATGTTAGAGCAATAGACAGACTGAATGACAGTGGGATGTCTGAGCATCGGAGAGACAGAATGACAGTGGGATGTCTGAGCAATGGACAGACTGACTGACGGTGGGATGTTAGAGCAATGGACAGACTGAATGACAGAGGGATGTCTGAGCATCGAACAGACATAATGACAGTGGGATGTCTGAGCAATGGACAGACTGAATGACTGGGATGTCTGAGCATTGGGCAGACAGAATGACAGTGGGATGTCTGAGCAATGTACAGACTGACTGACAGTGGGATGTCAGAGCATTGGACAGATTGAATGACAGTGGGATGCCTGAGCGATGGACAGACTGACTGACAGGCAGATGTCTGAGCAATGGACATACTGCATGACAGTGGGATGTCTGAGCATCGGACAGTCAGAATGACAGTGGGATGTCTGAGCAATGGACAGACTGACTGACAGTGAGATATCTGAGCAATGGACAGACTGAATGACAGTGGGGTGTCTGAGCAATGTACATACTCAATGACAGTGGGATGTCAGAGCATTGAACTAACAGAACGACAGTGGGATGTCTGAGCATTGGACAACAGAATGACAGAGGGATGTCTGAGCAATGGACAGACTGAATGACAGTGGGATGACTGAGCATTAGACAGACAGAATGACAGTGGGATGTCTGAGCAATGGACAGACTGAATGACAGTGGGGTGTCTGAGCAATGTACATACTCAATGACAGTGGGATGTCAGAGCATTGAACTAACAGAACGACAGTGGGATGTCTGAGCATTGGACAAACAGAATGACAGAGGGATGTCTGAGCAATGGACAGACTGAATGACAGTGGGATGACTGAGCAATGGACAGACTGACTGACCGTGGGGTGTCTGAGCATTGAACATACAGAATGACAGTGGGATGTCTGTGCAATCGCCAGACAGAATGACAGTGGGATGTCTGAGCAATGGACAGAGAGAATGACAGTGGAATGTCTGAGCAATGGACAGACTGACTGACAGTGAGACGTTAGGGCAATAGACAGACTAATTGACAGTGGGATGTCAGAGCAATGAACTGTCTGACAGTGGGATGACTGAGCAATGGGCAGACTGACTGACGGTGGGATGTTAGAGCAATGAACTGACTGACAGTGGGATGTCAGAGCAATGAACTGACTGACAGTGGAGTGTCTGAGCAATGGACAGACTGACTGACTGACAATGGGATGTCAGAACAAGGAACAGACTGACAGTGGGATGTCTGAGCAATGGACAGACTGAATGACAGTGGGGTGTCTGAGCAATGTACAGACTGAATGACAGTGGGATGTCTGAGTATTGAACAAACAGAATGACAGTCTGATGTCTTAGCATTGGACAAACATAATGACAGAGGGATGTCTGAGCAATGGACAGACTGAATGACAGATGTCAGAGCATTGGGCAGACAGAATGGCAGTGGGATGTCTGAGCAATGGATAGACTGACTAACAGTGAGATGTCTGAGCAATGGACGGACTAAATGACAGTGGGGTGTCTGAGCAATGGACAGACAGAATGACAGTGAGATGTCTGAGAAATGGACAGAGAGAATGACAGTGGGATATCTGAGCAATAGACAGACAGAATGACAGTGGGATGTCTGAGCGATGGATAGACTGACTGATAGTGGGACGTCAGGGCAATGGACAGACTAATTGACAGTGGGATGTCAGAGCAATGAACTGACTGACAGTGGGATTGCTGAGCAATGGACAGACTGAATGACAGTGAAATGTCTGATCATTGAACAGACAGAATGACAGTGGGATGTCTGAGAAATGGACAGACAGAATGACAGTGGGATGTCTGAGCAATAGACAGACAGAATGACAGTGGGATGTCTGAGCGATGGACAGACTGACTGACAGTGGGACGTCAGAGCAATGGACAGACTAATTGACAGTGGGATGTCAGAGCAATGAACTGACTGAATGACTGTGGAATGTTGTGATCATTGAACAGACAGAATGACAGTGGGATGTCTGAGCATCGGACAGACTGAATGACAGTGGGGTGTCTGAGCAATGGACAGACTGAATGACAGTGGGACGTCAGGGCAATGGACAGACTAATTGACAGTAGGATGTCAGAGCAATGAACTGACTGACAGTGGGATTGCTGAGCAATGGACAGACTGAATGACAGTGGAATGTCTGATCATTGAACAGACAGAATGACAGTGGGATGTCTGTGCATTGGACAGACTGAATGACAGTTGGGTGTCTGAGCAATGGACAGACTGAATGACAGTGAGATGTCTGATCATTGAACAGATAGAATGACAGTGGGATGGCTGAGCATTGGTCAGAAAGAATGACAGAGGGATGTCCAAGCAATGGACAGACTGAATGATTGGGATGTCTGAGCAATGGACATACTGAATGACTGGGATGTCTGAGCATTGGTCAGAAAGAATGACAGAGGGATGTCCAAGCAATGGACAGACTGAATGATTGGGATGTCTGAGCAATGGACATACTGAATGACTGGGATGTCTGAGCATTGGGCAGACAGAATGATAGTGGGATGTCTGAGCAATGGACAGACTGACTGACAGTGAGATGTCTGAACAATGGACAGACTGGATGACAGTGGGGTGCCTGAGAATTGGACAGACAGAATAACAATGGCATGTCTGAGCATTGGACAGACAGAATGACAGTGGGATGTCTGAGCAATGGACAGACTGACTGACGGTGGGATGTCTGAGCATTGGACAGACAGAATGACAGTGGGATGTCTGAGCATTGGACAGACTGAATGACAGTGGGATGTCTGAGCATCGGACAAACAGAATGACAGTGGGATGTCTGAGCAATGGACAGACTGACTGACAGTGAGACATCTGAGCATTGGACAGACAGAATGACGGTGGGATGTCTGAGCAATGGACAGACTGACTGACGGTGGGATGTCTGAGCGCATTGGAAAGACAGAATGACAGTAGGATGTCCGAGCGATGGACAGACTGACATTAGGACGTCAGGGCAATGGACAGTCTGAATGACAGTGAGATGTCTGAGCATCGGAGAGACAGAATGACAGTGGGATGTCTGAGCAATGGACAGACTGAATGACAGTGGGATGTTAGAGCAATGGACAGACTGAATGACAGTGGGATGTCTGAGCATCGGAGAGACAGAATGACAGTGGGATGTCTGAGCAATGGACAGACTGACTGACGGTGGGATGTTAGAGCAATGGACAGACTGAATGACAGAGGGATGTCTGGGCATCGAACAGACAGAATGACAGTGGGATGTCTGAGCAATGGACAGACTGACTGACAGTGGGATATCTGAGCATTGAACAGACAGAATAACAGTGGGATATCTGAGCATTGGACAGACAGAATGACAGAGGGATGTCTGAGCAATGGACAGACTGAATGACTCGGATGTCTGAGCAATGGACAGACTGCATGACTGGGATGTCTGAGCATTGGGCAGACAGAATGACAGTGGGATGTCTGAGCAATACACAGACTGACTGACAGTGGGATGTCAGAGCATTGGACAGATTGAATGACAGTGGGATGCCTGAGCGATGGACAGACTGACTGACAGGGAGATGTCTGAGCAATGGACAGACTGCATGACAATGGGATGTCAGAGCATTGAACTAACAGAACGACAGTGGGATGTCTGAGCATTGGACAAACAGAATGACAGAGGGATGTCTGAGCAATGGACAGACTGAATGACAGTGGGATGACTGAGCATTAGACAGACAGAATGACAGTGAGATGTCTGAGCAATGGACAGACTGAATGACAGTGGGGTGTCTGAGCAATGTACATACTCAATGACAGTGGGATGTCAGAGCATTGAACTAACAGAACGACAGTGGGATGTCTGAGCATTGGACAAACAGAATGACAGAGGGATGTCTGAGCAATGGACAGACTGAATGACAGTGGGATGACTGAGCAATGGACAGACTGACTGACCGTGGGGTGTCTGAGCATTGAACATACAGAATGACAGTGGGATGTCTGTGCAATCGCCAGACAGAATGACAGTGGGATGTCTGAGCAATGGACAGAGAGAATGACAGTGGAATGTCTGAGCAATGGACAGACTGACTGACAGTGAGACGTTAGGGCAATAGACAGACTAATTGACAGTGGGATGTCAGAGCAATGAACTGTCTGACAGTGGGATGACTGAGCAATGGGCAGACTGACTGACGGTGGGATGTTAGAGCAATGAACTGACTGACAGTGGGATGTCAGAGCAATGAACTGACTGACAGTGGAGTGTCTGAGCAATGGACAGACTGACTGACTGACAATGGGATGTCAGAACAAGGAACAGACTGACAGTGGGATGTCTGAGCAATGGACAGACTGAATGACAGTGGGGTGTCTGAGCAATGTACAGACTGAATGACAGTGGGATGTCTGAGTATTGAACAAACAGAATGACAGTCTGATGTCTTAGCATTGGACAAACATAATGACAGAGGGATGTCTGAGCAATGGACAGACTGAATGACAGATGTCAGAGCATTGGGCAGACAGAATGGCAGTGGGATGTCTGAGCAATGGATAGACTGACTAACAGTGAGATGTCTGAGCAATGGACGGACTAAATGACAGTGGGGTGTCTGAGCAATGGACAGACAGAATGACAGTGAGATGTCTGAGAAATGGACAGAGAGAATGACAGTGGGATATCTGAGCAATAGACAGACAGAATGACAGTGGGATGTCTGAGCGATGGATAGACTGACTGATAGTGGGACGTCAGGGCAATGGACAGACTAATTGACAGTGGGATGTCAGAGCAATGAACTGACTGACAGTGGGATTGCTGAGCAATGGACAGACTGAATGACAGTGAAATGTCTGATCATTGAACAGACAGAATGACAGTGGGATGTCTGAGAAATGGACAGACAGAATGACAGTGGGATGTCTGAGCAATAGACAGACAGAATGACAGTGGGATGTCTGAGCGATGGACAGACTGACTGACAGTGGGACGTCAGAGCAATGGACAGACTAATTGACAGTGGGATGTCAGAGCAATGAACTGACTGAATGACTGTGGAATGTTGTGATCATTGAACAGACAGAATGACAGTGGGATGTCTGAGCATCGGACAGACTGAATGACAGTGGGGTGTCTGAGCAATGGACAGACTGAATGACAGTGGGACGTCAGGGCAATGGACAGACTAATTGACAGTAGGATGTCAGAGCAATGAACTGACTGACAGTGGGATTGCTGAGCAATGGACAGACTGAATGACAGTGGAATGTCTGATCATTGAACAGACAGAATGACAGTGGGATGTCTGTGCATTGGACAGACTGAATGACAGTTGGGTGTCTGAGCAATGGACAGACTGAATGACAGTGAGATGTCTGATCATTGAACAGATAGAATGACAGTGGGATGGCTGAGCATTGGTCAGAAAGAATGACAGAGGGATGTCCAAGCAATGGACAGACTGAATGATTGGGATGTCTGAGCAATGGACATACTGAATGACTGGGATGTCTGAGCATTGGTCAGAAAGAATGACAGAGGGATGTCCAAGCAATGGACAGACTGAATGATTGGGATGTCTGAGCAATGGACATACTGAATGACTGGGATGTCTGAGCATTGGGCAGACAGAATGATAGTGGGATGTCTGAGCAATGGACAGACTGACTGACAGTGAGATGTCTGAACAATGGACAGACTGGATGACAGTGGGGTGCCTGAGAATTGGACAGACAGAATAACAATGGCATGTCTGAGCATTGGACAGACAGAATGACAGTGGGATGTCTGAGCAATGGACAGACTGACTGACGGTGGGATGTCTGAGCATTGGACAGACAGAATGACAGTGGGATGTCTGAGCATTGGACAGACTGAATGACAGTGGGATGTCTGAGCATCGGACAAACAGAATGACAGTGGGATGTCTGAGCAATGGACAGACTGACTGACAGTGAGACATCTGAGCATTGGACAGACAGAATGACGGTGGGATGTCTGAGCAATGGACAGACTGACTGACGGTGGGATGTCTGAGCGCATTGGAAAGACAGAATGACAGTAGGATGTCCGAGCGATGGACAGACTGACATTAGGACGTCAGGGCAATGGACAGTCTGAATGACAGTGAGATGTCTGAGCATCGGAGAGACAGAATGACAGTGGGATGTCTGAGCAATGGACAGACTGAATGACAGTGGGATGTTAGAGCAATGGACAGACTGAATGACAGTGGGATGTCTGAGCATCGGAGAGACAGAATGACAGTGGGATGTCTGAGCAATGGACAGACTGACTGACGGTGGGATGTTAGAGCAATGGACAGACTGAATGACAGAGGGATGTCTGGGCATCGAACAGACAGAATGACAGTGGGATGTCTGAGCAATGGACAGACTGACTGACAGTGGGATATCTGAGCATTGAACAGACAGAATAACAGTGGGATATCTGAGCATTGGACAGACAGAATGACAGAGGGATGTCTGAGCAATGGACAGACTGAATGACTCGGATGTCTGAGCAATGGACAGACTGCATGACTGGGATGTCTGAGCATTGGGCAGACAGAATGACAGTGGGATGTCTGAGCAATACACAGACTGACTGACAGTGGGATGTCAGAGCATTGGACAGATTGAATGACAGTGGGATGCCTGAGCGATGGACAGACTGACTGACAGGGAGATGTCTGAGCAATGGACAGACTGCATGACAATGGGATGTCAGAGCATTGAACTAACAGAACGACAGTGGGATGTCTGAGCATTGGACAAACAGAATGACAGAGGGATGTCTGAGCAATGGACAGACTGAATGACAGTGGGATGACTGAGCATTAGACAGACAGAATGACAGTGAGATGTCTGAGCAATGGACAGACTGAATGACAGTGGGGTGTCTGAGCAATGTACATACTCAATGACAGTGGGATGTCAGAGCATTGAACTAACAGAACGACAGTGGGATGTCTGAGCATTGGACAAACAGAATGACAGAGGGATGTCTGAGCAATGGACAGACTGAATGACAGTGGGATGACTGAGCAATGGACAGACTGACTGACCGTGGGGTGTCTGAGCATTGAACATACAGAATGACAGTGGGATGTCTGTGCAATCGCCAGACAGAATGACAGTGGGATGTCTGAGCAATGGACAGAGAGAATGACAGTGGAATGTCTGAGCAATGGACAGACTGACTGACAGTGAGACGTTAGGGCAATAGACAGACTAATTGACAGTGGGATGTCAGAGCAATGAACTGTCTGACAGTGGGATGACTGAGCAATGGGCAGACTGACTGACGGTGGGATGTTAGAGCAATGAACTGACTGACAGTGGGATGTCAGAGCAATGAACTGACTGACAGTGGAGTGTCTGAGCAATGGACAGACTGACTGACTGACAATGGGATGTCAGAACAAGGAACAGACTGACAGTGGGATGTCTGAGCAATGGACAGACTGAATGACAGTGGGGTGTCTGAGCAATGTACAGACTGAATGAC
Organism: Saccoglossus kowalevskii; assembly: GCF_978046115.1. NCBI lineage: Eukaryota > Metazoa > Hemichordata > Enteropneusta > Harrimaniidae > Saccoglossus > Saccoglossus kowalevskii. The sequence goes on from NC_140644.1 coordinate 5,378,983, forward strand.
AGTGGGATGTCTGAGTATTGAACAAACAGAATGACAGTCTGATGTCTTAGCATTGGACAAACATAATGACAGAGGGATGTCTGAGCAATGGACAGACTGAATGACAGATGTCAGAGCATTGGGCAGACAGAATGGCAGTGGGATGTCTGAGCAATGGATAGACTGACTAACAGTGAGATGTCTGAGCAATGGACGGACTAAATGACAGTGGGGTGTCTGAGCAATGGACAGACAGAATGACAGTGAGATGTCTGAGAAATGGACAGAGAGAATGACAGTGGGATGTCTGAGCGATGGATAGACTGACTGATAGTGGGACGTCAGGGCAATGGACAGACTAATTGACAGTGGGATGTCAGAGCAATGAACTGACTGACAGTGGGATTGCTGAGCAATGGACAGACTGAATGACAGTGAAATGTCTGATCATTGAACAGACAGAATGACAGTGGGATGTCTGAGAAATGGACAGACAGAATGACAGTGGGATGTCTGAGCAATAGACAGACAGAATGACAGTGGGATGTCTGAGCGATGGACAGACTGACTGACAGTGGGACGTCAGAGCAATGGACAGACTAATTGACAGTGGGATGTCAGAGCAATGAACTGACTGAATGACTGTGGAATGTTGTGATCATTGAACAGACAGAATGACAGTGGGATGTCTGAGCATCGGACAGACTGAATGACAGTGGGGTGTCTGAGCAATGGACAGACTGAATGACAGTGGGACGTCAGGGCAATGGACAGACTAATTGACAGTAGGATGTCAGAGCAATGAACTGACTGACAGTGGGATTGCTGAGCAATGGACAGACTGAATGACAGTGGAATGTCTGATCATTGAACAGACAGAATGACAGTGGGATGTCTGTGCATTGGACAGACTGAATGACAGTTGGGTGTCTGAGCAATGGACAGACTGAATGACAGTGAGATGTCTGATCATTGAACAGATAGAATGACAGTGGGATGGCTGAGCATTGGTCAGAAAGAATGACAGAGGGATGTCCAAGCAATGGACAGACTGAATGATTGGGATGTCTGAGCAATGGACATACTGAATGACTGGGATGTCTGAGCATTGGGCAGACAGAATGATAGTGGGATGTCTGAGCAATGGACAGACTGACTGACAGTGAGATGTCTGAACAATGGACAGACTGGATGACAGTGGGGTGCCTGAGAATTGGACAGACAGAATAACAATGGCATGTCTGAGCATTGGACAGACAGAATGACAGTGGGATGTCTGAGCAATGGACAGACTGACTGACGGTGGGATGTCTGAGCATTGGACAGACAGAATGACAGTGGGATGTCTGAGCATTGGACAGACTGAATGACAGTGGGATGTCTGAGCATCGGACAAACAGAATGACAGTGGGATGTCTGAGCAATGGACAGACTGACTGACAGTGAGACATCTGAGCATTGGACAGACAGAATGACGGTGGGATGTCTGAGCAATGGACAGACTGACTGACGGTGGGATGTCTGAGCGCATTGGAAAGACAGAATGACAGTAGGATGTCCGAGCGATGGACAGACTGACATTAGGACGTCAGGGCAATGGACAGTCTGAATGACAGTGAGATGTCTGAGCATCGGAGAGACAGAATGACAGTGGGATGTCTGAGCAATGGACAGACTGAATGACAGTGGGATGTTAGAGCAATGGACAGACTGAATGACAGTGGGATGTCTGAGCATCGGAGAGACAGAATGACAGTGGGATGTCTGAGCAATGGACAGACTGACTGACGGTGGGATGTTAGAGCAATGGACAGACTGAATGACAGAGGGATGTCTGGGCATCGAACAGACAGAATGACAGTGGGATGTCTGAGCAATGGACAGACTGACTGACAGTGGGATATCTGAGCATTGAACAGACAGAATAACAGTGGGATATCTGAGCATTGGACAGACAGAATGACAGAGGGATGTCTGAGCAATGGACAGACTGAATGACTCGGATGTCTGAGCAATGGACAGACTGCATGACTGGGATGTCTGAGCATTGGGCAGACAGAATGACAGTGGGATGTCTGAGCAATACACAGACTGACTGACAGTGGGATGTCAGAGCATTGGACAGATTGAATGACAGTGGGATGCCTGAGCGATGGACAGACTGACTGACAGGGAGATGTCTGAGCAATGGACAGACTGCATGACAGTGGGATGTCTGAGCATCGGACAGTCAGAATGACAGTGGGATGTCTGAGCAATGGACAGACTGACTGACAGTGAGATATCTGAGCAATGGACAGACTGAATGACAGTGGGGTGTCTGAGCAATGTACATACTCAATGACAATGGGATGTCAGAGCATTGAACTAACAGAACGACAGTGGGATGTCTGAGCATTGGACAAACAGAATGACAGAGGGATGTCTGAGCAATGGACAGACTGAATGACAGTGGGATGACTGAGCATTAGACAGACAGAATGACAGTGAGATGTCTGAGCAATGGACGGACTAAATGACAGTGGGGTGTCTGAGCATTGGACAGACAGAATGACAGTGGGATGTATGAGCATTGGACAGACAGAATGACAGTGGGATGTCTGAGCAATGGACAGACAGAATGACAGTGGGATGTCTGAGCAATGGACAGACAGAATGACAGTGGGATGTTAATGGACAGACAGAATGACAGTGGGATGTGTGAGCAATGGACAGACTGACTGACAGTGGGACGTCAGGGCAATGGACAGACTAATTGACAGTTGGATGTCAGAGCAATGAACTGACTGACAGTGGGATGTCTGAGCAATGGACAGACTGACTGACGGTGGGATGTTAGAGCAATGGACAGACAGAATGACAGTTGGATGTTTGAGCATCGGGCAGACAGAATGACAGTGGGATGTCTGAGCAAGGGACAGACTGACTGACGGTGAGATGTCTGAGCAATGGATGGACTAAATGACAGTGGGGTGTCTGTGCAATGGACAGACTGACTGACGGTGGGCTGTCTGAGCATTGGACAGACAGAATGACAGTGAGATGTCTGAGAAATGGACAGAGAATGACAGTGGGATATCTGAGCAATAGACAGACAGAATGACAGTGGGACGTCTGAGCGATGGATAGACTGACTGACAGTGAGACGTCAGGGCAATGGACAGACTAATTGACAGTGGGATGTCAGAGCAATGAACTGACTGACAGTGGGATTGCTGAGCAATGGACAGACTGAATGACAGTGGAATGTCTGATCATTGAACAGACAGAATGACAGGGGGATGTCTGCGAATTGGACAAACAGAATGACAGTGGGATGTCTGAGCAATGAACAGACAGAATGACAGTGGGATGTCTGAGCAATGGACAGACAGAATGACAGTGGGATGTTAATGGACAGACAGAATGACAGTGGGATGTGTGAGGAATGGACAGACTGACTGACAGTGGGACGTCAGGGCAATGGAAAGACTAATTGACAGTTGGATGTCAGAGCAATGAACTGACTGACAGTGGGATGTCTGAGCATAGGGCAGACAGAATGACAGTGGGATGTCTGAGCAATGGACAGACTGACTGACAGTGAGATGTCTGAGCATTGGGCAGACAGAATGACAGTGAGATGTCTGAGCAATAGACAGACTGACTGACAGTGAGGTGTCTGAGCATTGGGCAGACAGAATGACAGTGAGATGTCTGAGCAATAGACAGACTGACTGACAGTGGGATGTCAGAGCAATGAACTGACTGACAGTGGGATGTCTGAGCAATGGACAGACAGAATGACAGTTGGATGTTTGAGCATCGGGCAGACAGAATGACAGTGGGATGTCTGAGCAATGGACAGACTGACTGACAGTGAGATGTCTGAGCATTGGGCAGACAGAATGACAGTGAGATGTCTGAGCAATAGACAGACTGACTGACAGTGAGATGTCTGAGCAATGGACGGACTAAATGACAGTGGGGTGTCTGAGCAATGGACTGACAGAATGACAGTGAGATGTCTGAGAAATGGACAGAGAGAATGACAGTGGGATATCTGAGCAATAGACAGACAGAATGACAGTGGGATGTCTGAGCGATGGATAGACTGACTGACAGTGGGACGTCAGGGCAATGGACAGACTAATTGACAGTGGGATGTCAGAGCAATGAACTGACTGACAGTGGGATTGCTGAGCAATGGACAGACTGAATGACAGTGGAATGTCTGATCATTGAACAGACAGAATGACAGTGGGATGTCTGAGAAATGGACAGACAGAATGACAGTGGGATGTCTGAGCAATAGACAGACAGAATGACAGTGGGATGTCTGAGCGATGGACAGACTGAATGACAGTGGGACGTCAGGGCAATGGACAGACTAATTGACAGTAGGATGTCAGAGCAATGAACTGACTGACAGTGGGATTGCTGAGCAATGGACAGACTGAATGACAGTGGAATGTCTGATCATTGAACAGACAGAATGACAGTGGGATGTCTGTGCATTGGACAGACTGAATGACAGTTGGGTGTCTGAGCAATGGACAGACTGAATGACAGTGAGATGTCTGATCATTGAACAGATAGAATGACAGTGGGATGGCTGAGCATTGGTCAGGAAGAATGACAGAGGGATGTCCAAGCAATGGACAGACTGAATGATTGGGATGTCTGAGCAATGGACATACTGAATGACTGGGATGTCTGAGCATTGGGCAGTCAGAATGATAGTGGGATGTCTGAGCAATGGACAGACTGACTGACAGTGAGACATCTGAGCATTGGACAGACAGAATGACGGTGGGATGTCTGAGCAATGGACAGACTGACTGACGGTGGGATGTCTGAGCGCATTGGAAAGACAGAATGACAGTAGGATGTCCGAGCGATGGACAGACTGACTGACATTAGGACGTCAGGGCAATGGACAGTCTGAATGACAGTGAGATGTCTGAGCATCGGAGAGACAGAATGACAGTGGGATGTCTGAGCAATGGACAGACTGACTGACGGTGGGATGTTAGAGCAATGGACAGACTGAATGACAGAGGGATGTCTGGGCATCGAACAGACAGAATGACAGTGGGATGTCTGAGCAATGGACAGACTGACTGACAGTGGGATATCTGAGCATTGAACAGACAGAATAACAGTGGGATATCTGAGCATTGGACAGACAGAATGACAGAGGGATGTCTGTGCAATGGACAGACTGAATGACTCGGATGTCTGAGCAATGGACAGACTGCATGACTGGGATGTCTGAGCATTGGGCAGACAGAATGACAGTGGGATGTCTGAGCAATACACAGACTGACTGACAGTGGGATGTCAGAGCATTGGACAGATTGAATGACAGTGGGATGCCTGAGCGATGGACAGACTGACTGACAGGGAGATGTCTGAGCAATGGACAGACTGCATGACAGTGGGATGTCTGAGCATCGGACAGTCAGAATGACAGTGGGATGTCTGAGCAATGGACAGACTGACTGACAGTGAGATATCTGAGCAATGGACAGACTGAATGACAGTGGGGTGTCTGAGCAATGTACATACTCAATGACAGTGGGATGTCAGAGCATTGAACTAACAGAACGACAGTGGGATGTCTGAGCATTGGACAAACAGAATGACAGAGGGATGTCTGAGCAATGGACAGACTGAATGACAGTGGGATGACTGAGCATTAGACAGACAGAATGACAGTGAGATGTCTGAGCAATGGACGGACTAAATGACAGTGGGGTGTCTGAGCATTGGACAGACAGAATGACAGTGGGATGTATGAGCATTGGACAGACAGAATGACAGTGGGATGTCTGAGCAATGGACAGACAGAATGACAGTGGGATGTCTGAGCAATGGACAGACAGAATGACAGTGGGATGTTAATGGACAGACAGAATGACAGTGGGATGTGTGAGCAATGGACAGACTGACTGACAGTGGGACGTCAGGGCAATGGACAGACTAATTGACAGTTGGATGTCAGAGCAATGAACTGACTGACAGTGGGATGTCTGAGCAATGGACAGACTGACTGACGGTGGGATGTTAGAGCAATGGACAGTCAGAATGACAGTTGGATGTTTGAGCATCGGGCAGACAGAATGACAGTGGGATGTCTGAGCAAGGGACAGACTGACTGACAGTAAGATGTCTGAGCATAGGGCAGACAGAATGACAGTGAGATGTCTGAGCAATAGACAGACTGACTGACGGTGAGATGTCTGAGCAATGGATGGACTAAATGACAGTGGGGTGTCTGAGCAATGGACAGACTGACTGACGGTGGGCTGTCTGAGCATTGGACAGACAGAATGACAGTGAGATGTCTGAGAAATGGACAGAGAGAATGACAGTGGGATATCTGAGCAATAGACAGACAGAATGACAGTGGGACGTCTGAGCGATGGATAGACTGACTGACAGTGAGACGTCAGGGCAATGGACAGACTAATTGACAGTGGGATGTCAGAGCAATGAACTGACTGACAGTGGGATTGCTGAGCAATGGACAGACTGAATGACAGTGGAATGTCTGATCATTGAACAGACAGAATGACAGTGGGATGTCTGCGAATTGGACAAACAGAATGACAGTGGGATGTCTGAGCAATGAACAGACAGAATGACAGTGGGATGTCTGAGCAATGGACAGACAGAATGACAGTGGGATGTTAATGGACAGACAGAATGACAGTGGGATGTGTGAGGAATGGACAGACTGACTGACAGTGGGACGTCAGGGCAATGGACAGACTAATTGACAGTTGGATGTCAGAGCAATGAACTGACTGACAGTGGGATGTCTGAGCAATGGACAGACAGAATGACAGTGAGATGTCTGAGCAATAGACAGACTGACTGACAGTGAGGTGTCTGAGCATTGGGAAGACAGAATGACAGTGAGATGTCTGAGCAATAGACAGACTGACTGACAGTTGGATGTCAGAGCAATGAACTGACTGACAGTGGGATGTCTGAGCAATGGACAGACAGAATGACATTTGGATGTTTGAGCAATGGACAGACTGAATGACAGTGGGGTGTCTGAGCAATGTACATACTCAATGACAGTGGGATGTCAGAGCATTGAACTAACAGAACGACAGTGGGATGTCTGAGCATTGGACAAACAGAATGACAGAGGGATGTCTGAGCAATGGACAGACTGAATGACAGTGGGATGACTGAGCATTAGACAGACAGAATGACAGTGAGATGTCTGAGCAATGGACGGACTAAATGACAGTGGGGTGTCTGAGCATTGGACAGACAGAATGACAGTGGGATGTATGAGCATTGGACAGACAGAATGACAGTGGGATGTCTGAGCAATGGACAGACAGAATGACAGTGGGATGTCTGAGCAATGGACAGACAGAATGACAGTGGGATGTTAATGGACAGACAGAATGACAGTGGGATGTGTGAGCAATGGACAGACTGACTGACAGTGGGACGTCAGGGCAATGGACAGACTAATTGACAGTTGGATGTCAGAGCAAGGAACTGACTGACAGTGGGATGTCTGAGCAATGGACAGACTGACTGACGGTGGGATGTTAGAGCAATGGACAGACAGAATGACAGTTGGATGTTTGAGCATCGGGCAGACAGAATGACAGTGGGATGTCTGAGCAAGGGACAGACTGACTGACAGTGAGATGTCTGAGCATAGGGCAGACAGAATGACAGTGAGATGTCTGAGCAATAGACAGACTGACTGACGGTGAGATGTCTGAGCAATGGATGGACTAAATGACTGGGGTGTCTGAGCAATGGACAGACTGACTGACGGTGGGCTGTCTGAGCATTGGACAGACAGAATGACAGTGAGATGTCTGAGAAATGGACAGAGAGAATGACAGTGGGATATCTGAGCAATAGACAGACAGAATGACAGTGGGACGTCTGAGCGATGGATAGACTGACTGACAGTGAGACGTCAGGGCAATGGACAGACTAATTGACAGTGGGATGTCAGAGCAATGAACTGACTGACAGTGGGATTGCTGAGCAATGGACAGACTGCATGACAGTGGAATGTCTGATCATTGAACAGACAGAATGACAGTGGGATGTCTGCGAATTGGACAAACAGAATGACAGTGGGATGTCTGAGCAATGAACAGACAGAATGACAGTGGGATGTCTGAGCAATGGACAGACAGAATGACAGTGGGATGTTAATGGACAGACAGAATGACAGTGGGATGTGTGAGGAATGGACAGACTGACTGACAGTGGGACGTCAGGGCAATGGACAGACTAATTGACAGTTGGATGTCAGAGCAATGAACTGACTGACAGTGGGATGTCTGAGCAATGGACAGACAGAATGACAGTGAGATGTCTGAGCAATAGACAGACTGACTGACATTGAGGTGTCTGAGCATTGGGAAGACAGAATGACAGTGAGATGTCTGAGCAATAGACAGACTGACTGACAGTTGGATGTCAGAGCATTGAACTGACTGACAGTGGGATGTCTGAGCAATGGACAGACAGAATGACATTTGGATGTTTGAGCATCGGGCAGACAGAATGACAGTGGGATGTCTGAGCAATGGACAGACTGACTGACAGTGAGATGTCTGAGCATTGGGCAGACAGAATGACAGTGAGATGTCTGAGCAATAGACAGACTGACTGACAGTGAGATGTCTGAGCAATGGACGGACTAAATGACAGTGGGGTGTCTGAGCAATGGACAGACAGAATGACAGTGAGATGTCTGAGAAATGGACAGAGAGAATGACAGTGGGATGTCTGAGCAATAGACAGACAGAATGACAGTGGGATGTCTGAGCGATGGATAGACTGACTGACAGTGGGACGTCAGGGCAATGGACAGACTAATTGACAGTGGGATGTCAGAGCAATGAACTGACTGACAGTGGGATTGCTGAGCAATGGACAGACTGAATGACAGTGGAATGTCTGATCATTGAACATACAGAATGACAGTGGGATGTCTGAGAAATGGACAGACAGAATGACAGTGGGATGTCTGAGCAATAGACAGACAGAATGACAGTGGGATGTCTGAGCGATGGACAGACTGACTGACAGTGGGACGTCAGAGCAATGGACAGACTAATTGACAGTGGGATGTCAGAGCAATGAACTGACTGAATGACTGTGGAATGTTGTGATCATTGAACAGACAGAATGACAGTGGGATGTCTGAGCATCGGACAGACTGAATGACAGTGGGGTGTCTGAGCAATGGACAGTCTGAATGACAGTGGGACGTCAGGGCAATGGACAGACTAATTGACAGTAGGATGTCAGAGCAATGAACTGACTGACAGTGGGATTGCTGAGCAATGGACAGACTGAATGACAGTGGAATGTCTGATCATTGAACAGACAGAATGACAGTGGGATGTCTGTGCATTGGACAGACTGAATGACAGTTGGGTGTCTGAGCAATGGACAGACTGAATGACAGTGAGATGTCTGATCATTGAACAGATAGAATGACAGTGGGATGGCTGAGCATTGGCCAGAAAGAATGACAGAGGGATGTCCAAGCAATGGACAGACTGAATGATTGGGATGTCTGAGCAATGGACATACTGAATGACTGGGATGTCTGAGCATTGGGCAGACAGAATGATAGTGGGATGTCTGAGCAATGGACAGACTGACTGACAGTGAGATGTCTGAACAATGGACAGACTGGATGACAGTGGGGTGTCTTAGAATTGGACAGACAGAATAACAATGGCATGTCTGAGCATTGGACAGACAGAATGACAGTGGGATGTCTGAGCAATGGACAGACTGACTGACGGTGGGATGTCTGAGCATTGGACAGACAGAATGACAGTGGGATGTCTGAGCATTGGACAGACAGAATGACAGTGGGATGTCTGAGCAATGGACAGACTGACTGACGGTGGGATGTCTGAGCATTGGACAGACAGAATGACAGTGGGATGTCTGAGCAATGGACAGACTGACTGACGGTGGGATGTCTGAGCATTGGACAGACAGATTGACAGTGGGATGTCTGAGCAATGGATAGACTAACTGGTGGTGGGATGTTAAAGCAATGAATAGACTAACTGACAGCCAGATGTCAGAGCAATGAACTGACTGACAGTGGGATGTAATAGGGCATTGTTTGTTAATCTTCATGTTATATCTTTTGATGACATTCTTCTGAAAAATACATTTAGCTTTATTAGTAGACTGCACCTTTCATCTAACCCCTTTGTAACAACAACACTGCACATTTAAATTCATTCCCAGAGTGTGATTATGGAAGAAATATAATGGAAAAAGAGGATTTTTTGATTTGGCAAAGTAATTGATTCTTAGATGAATGATCCGTCAGTAGTGATTTGTTAGGGCAAAGACCCATCAAACGTTTGTTTCATCAGGTCAATGAGTGATGAATGTTTTTAGATCAACATTGAGTTATCAGGGCAATGTGTACAGTAATGTATGTAAAGTGACTGATTAACTAGAGCTATCATACTAGTATTTTTGTCAGATTAACCAGCAAGGGAAATAATTGGGTTGTCGAGCGGTGAAACGTCAGAGTAGTGTTTTGTCAGACGAACCAATTTGAGCACTAGTGTGGTGTCAGAACAGGAGAATCCGTCATTTCGATGACTCGACGTTTTGAGATATAAAATTACACATTTTGAAGGATTGCAACATGAATTCTATCATGATACTTATTATAGCCTGTAAAATAACGCGCGATTCAACACGAGATTTATGCTTTGCAATAATTGTGCTTTATTAGCATACAGCATAATAGTGGAATATAAATGAAATTATTTATGACGAATTTGTCAACTTAAGCATACACACAGACTTTGCAAAGATGATGCTGATGCGACGGAATTTTAGCAATAATAATGATACATATTTACATACATACAAAATGTCAAATTATATTCATAAAACGTCAATTTGAATAATGATAGAAGAAAACAATAATAAAGCTTATTCTGTATATCAAAATAAGTCAAAACCGTAATCATGTCCATGCTAATCACAACATTGACTTGTATAACATGAAAAGAGTTTGGATGATTGCTGTTAAATACATCAAACCATAAAAACAATGCAATGGTCACAAGGAGATTACCATGGCAATTTCGAGATACATATTAATCTCTGCATTATGTGCTTATGACTTACTGACATATTTCAAGCACAAATAAATGTAAATTAAAGTATACGTAGATCCAATAGAAACTGTTCGTAAATACATCCTCTGCAACATTAATGAATATTAATACAACTGACTAATTAGTTTTAGCAAAAACAGCGAAGTAATGTTTCTACTTAGTATATGCGGTTTGAATAGAGAATGTGTATAGTTTACACATGTTTTGATAATTGATCTGGAACTGGAAGAAGTTGATCACATATACTGTTTGCAGAAACAAATTGCTACAAAGAAAACCAGTTTGATGTGATGAATTTTCATTTAGAGTTTTGGTAAATACACTATGATGTAGTGCAGGATAGTAAATGTGTTTTATATTCAATGGCTCATAGATTTACTCGTGAATAAATATTTCTATTTCCGTTAATCTATTTTAATTAGCAACCCATACGGAATGACACATCCACGTTCTTTGGTAAACCACTCAATCTCTTGGTTACTGAACTTTGGATCGATTTCCCCAGTTGCACCAATGGTTTCCGGGCCAACTTTATAGCTTGTTGGCCGGATGTGAACTTGGAAGGCAACTTTTGTCTTGTACGTCTTCTTTGTGACACCATCTTTATAACTGAAATATAAGATTACACATTGATGTCAGTGGAGTCAGTGGGCAGAAATACTAGTATGTTCAAGTTACGTTTTGAATCTTTCTATACGTTTGTTCACAAAATGGATTTTTAGAAAAGTGATATAAATAGTACCTAGTATGTAGAAAGAAACATAAGAAAGAATCTGTACCTCTGTGCTAATGAATATACGTTATCACCAGAGTACCTAATGCTCGGGGAGAGGAAGATCTGTTTTGTGTCAAACCCTGCAGGTTTTCTGTCTTCTGTGAAGTGACCATCGCGCTCACCTAACTTCTTGCCGCCCATAATGGTATCACCTTAATTGAAAGAGTACTGACAAAATGAGTAAAAAATAAATATACACTAAGCTACAACTACAGATTTTACCCCATTCAAATTATAAAGATCTATCTAGTCTATCTCTAAGAAATGCTGACAGGGACATCTTAGTATAAAGTTTTATGAACAGGAATGCACACATGAAAGCTACATTAGCTACTCTTTCATGCTTAATCTGAAATTAATTTATTTAGGATCTTTAAACCCAGAAAAACAGATACAACGAGTGTAACATTACCAGGCATCAGCAAATCGCCACATTCCAAAATTGGTTTGACTGCATCCATTCTTGTGCCATGAAAGGCAACATGCCATGTCTTGAATACATCCAAAGCATGGGCTCTATCAGGTACTCTAAATGCAAAACGTGTACATAGTATGATATAATTAGCCACAAATGTTGACCTATAAATCCGAAAGTATGCATTACTCGACGTTTGTCAAGACGCACACATATTGTTGTGGGTTATAATATATGCTGAAGGAAGTTATGAGAGAAGTGAGTTTCAATACAAAGGTGATACCATATTATTCACTAGTTATTGTGATATCAGGTTAGACAACAAAACCATTTCGAACCAAAACGAGTAAAAGTATGACACTCACTTTAAGGCGAATCGACACCATCCTACTGGTACTCCATAACTCTTCCCTGGTTGACCACGTGTATAGTAAAGATCATCCCCTCTTGCTGTGTGGCATGAAGTGCAATAACACATATTGTGATCCTTGTTGAAAAATAAATCTATTAACACAAAAATAACAGTTAATCAATGCACGTGCTCAGCAACTACGCTATGAACGAAATTACGAGTTTTATAGACTACGACATTTCAGTTTTGGGAAATACTTTACCTGATAGATTCAGTGTAGTTTTGAATCGTGCGCACAATTCCTGGTAGTCACATTTACTCCTGGAAGGAGATGTTCGCATGCCGGGTCCTATGGCAAAACAAACAGAACTAATTATATTTTAGATCCGATTGTATGTCATAATATGAGCGACATGATTTAGACCTGTATTGTAATTGATACACATACCGAATTGTTGCATTGGTACATTGACGGTCATAATTACGCGTTCTGCAGCTTGCTTCACAGCTTCAATATTGCTGGACGATAGTTGTCTTAAAGTATCCATGGCTCCAGGCTCTGAAGCAATCTTTATTTTGTTGGAAGGTGATTTTGCCAGGGTCCACAACGCATTTGCAGCACACTCCTGTTCAGGTGGGCCACCTTTTTGAAGCAGCTTAACAAACAAGGGAAGACACGAAGCTTCAACTAGGGTGGTTTTGTTCTTGTCATTGATTGCCATGTTTCCAAGGCCAGTTGCTATCTCCAGAGCTGACCACGTGCTGTCGTCAGACCTTCCACGCAGTTCTGGGTCCTCTACAGCCTTTTTCAGCAGCCCCAGCAGATATTCAGTAGCATTTGTGGTTGCCTCAAGTAAATCCGTTTTGTCTTCATCAACAATATATGAGAGCGTCAGCATTGTGACAGTCACCACGCCCATGTCTTCAGATTTCAACAAAGGAGCAAGCCTCACTGTTGCATTCATATCGTGGAAAATTTTCCGATTTTCCGAAGCTTTTGCGCAGTTGTGAATGACGTTTAAAGCTGAAATAACCATAAACTTTTTTTTCTAAAAATAAAGAAAAAAATAGAATGAGATACAGAATAATCATTTCTTATTATATTTCTTATTTAAAAACCTAATGTACTGGCTTAACTTCATTATGTAACACTCACCTCACTCTTGATTTTGGTTGCACCAAATGTAGAAAGGTCTTTGAACATTTTCTGCAGTATCCCTGATTGTCCAAACTCTTTGCACATCTTCAGGCTTGCATCAGAGTAATTCCAACATGTGCTGCGAACCAGATTTATTCCTTGCCACACGCCAGGTGTTTCCATTCCCATATCATCCAGTCTCTCCAGTAACTTTGTAAGCTCGTGGGCCCCACCAATATTCGCTAGATGGTCTCCAAACCTCTGGCGGATTTTCCGATTGGTCGTGTTATGGTATGGCTGCAATATCGTACTTGTAACTTCAGCAAGAGCAGATCGCATATCCGAAAACTTCCAATGTTTTAATTTGTCTACTGTGTCTCGCATTTTGAACATTATGGCGTTTGGGTCACTACCAGTTGCTTCACTCTTGGTTGGAACATCTGATTCGACCTTCTGAGATGGAGCTACTCCCGTGCTCTCTGCAATATCAATGATACATACAAGGTTACTATACACAGTTGTAAACATGGTGAACTAATATGCCATGTACACAGAACACTCATCTCAACGTACCGCAAATAGTGACTCTTTCAGCTTGACCATAGATATCGACTACACCATAGACAACTGGCGGGTTATTCTTTAATCTCACTGCTTTCTGTAGGACCTCGCCATTTAAATAAAGGTGAAAAGAGCCATCTCCTTTACGCTCAATTCCAATAGTGTCTCCGATCTGTAAAAAATGATTCATCCAACATCACATACAAACGATATTAAAAACCATATGAACCTTACAAAATGATGCCAAAGTGTTATTTAGTAAACAATGGACATTTGTTTATACGAGTCTAAGGGTATGCAGCAGACATGTGATACTGATTACAATAAGGAAATAACAATTAATTCATGTTCCTGCAATAAACTCGAAACCTTATTGCAATTAATTAATGGTCTAAAATAAAATATTCAAATACCAAACTCTAGATACATATTTTTTGCATGTTAACACGACGGAAATCCCACTTTGGTTAATCATTCCAATTTCAGGTGTTAACACTGATCATTTTATATTAATTCAATGCTCGAATTTGTTAATATCTACATTCTACATTCAGAAAATAAGAATGAAAGTGAAGATCTACCTAGCACTCAAAATAAAGAATTGCAATATTTAAACAATAATGCACGACCCGCCAACCCATATTGGGCGAAAGCGTGGTTGAGTACATTGAGTTGTCGACAAGCTCAATATTGTTATTATTTTGTAGCGTTGTCAATACCAGTGGATTTGCTGCCTCTAAAAAACGGAAAATTTGGAGAAAAATACACAGTGAACGGGAGAGTTTCACAGTCACTGGCTCGTGAATCTGAATAATTTAAAATGTCTTTCTTTATGGCAAACTAAGAAAGAAACTAGTTTTAATCCATTAAATATTATTGTATTGAACTCATTTACATTGCGAGTGAATGAGTGACTGATGTGTGGTGTGAATTAGCATTGCAGTGATCACCCGTGCGAACGGCAAACCGTGACTGGTACGCCGTATCGGTGTCTGTCGCGGCCTTGCCCGGGGGCCTTGCACTACGCTATGCTAGATCGCCACTGTGGTCCAGTTGGATCGACTGTGCGTAGTTGCATCGTTATCTCATCCCACTAGTGTTTTCAAGCCATCAAGGTAGATGTTATTAGGAAATGTCCTATCTGTGTAATATGTAGTTATTTTTAAATTGTACGGGAGGCCGGTGATTTGACGAATACTTACAAGCCAAACGAAACTTACAGGCGTAGCGAGCGAGCGAACGAACATGGCTGGAAAGCTGGTGGGTGTTAGCCTTTCTAGGCTAGAAGGATAACCAACAGTGATTTTAATCTTAATGTATAAATAAAAAATACACACCTTAAAAAACACGGATACCTTTGTTTACTTATGCAAACTGTGCCCGGACTGTTGTGACATTTACCGGGAGCTGACGCTGAGGAAGTCACGTCGGTCATCGTCGATCTCGTCTCGCAAATTATGTGGTACTACTCACTACAAAAACAGAACAAATTCGTTTCTCTGTACTCGTAGACATACATTGTACCTCACTTCGTTCATCGCATTTGCTCGGATAAATCACCCTCGGACACTCCCACATTATTAGACAATCAGGACTAAGCATGCCTTTTAGATGGCTGCGCCTGGCAATTGACATACAGCGGTAGTCATTCAGACACGGGAAAACGTGTATTTTGACGCTAATTTGCCGAATTTGATCGTAAGTGATTGATTACTGTTTAAATTCGAATAATTGTAAAGCTATGACGTCACTCTGGTGGTCGAGTGTCCTCCCTTCTCGAACTTCGTTCTCGCCTATGGGCTTTCGCGGTCAGTCGACGAGCCTCTGTGGGGGCGAACTAGTCGGGAGGCCACCAGGACAGAGGCATCAGTCGCGGAATCTATAAGCGCGCGTACTAGATGGAAGCTTCGACCGAACGCGCTTTAGCGTACAGAGCAGACGACAATGCCCTCATATATATATAATTTGCTGATTTCGATATTGCGATCAGCTGTTATTAGTAATGCAGCGTTTTATTTGATGCTGATTTTTAATACAAAATACTTGTTATCTGACAATTTCTCTTCTTTTTCCAGAGGCGGATCTAGGATTCTGGAATAGAGGGGCGATAAGTTGACCGAAGGCCAAGTTCGCGAGCGCCGATGGCACGAAGCACTGTCGGTTGTTAAAAATGTGGGGGGGGGGGGGGGGGGCTCGGCCTCTAAATCGCCCTCTAAATCCCCCTCTAAATCATGTTTTCAATAGTTTCTCCTTCATTCGTTTTCGAAAACAACATTGTATTCATATCCATGGCACAGGGCCTTGATGCTCAATAATGGATACATTATCGCGAATAATCTGCTGCAATGACGTCATAAAATCCACTGGTATTGATAATGCTATAATATAATAAAAAATAAATCCAACTTAATTATTAGTTAGTGTTCAAGCAAAAACATGTATAAAATAGATCCTGATTTGAAATCGACAAAGAATATATCATTTTAGTTCATAGTTTGATTTACGTAGAGCAGACTGACACACACACTGAAAAATTGACTTCATATTTTCCTGTATGGAGTTTGCCACACAAGTACAGACAACACAAAAAGCCGTTCCATCTTATATATTTAAAATATGTATATTATATATAACTGTTTTCCGTTCAAAAGTTCAATGTAGGATAAAAAACTTAATTCTTTTAGTTAGTTCCCCCACCCCAACTTAAACTTAATTGATAAATATTGAACATGGCGTCAGACTACACTCACCATTAAATACAAATTGATAATCGGACAGTGGTATGGCATAGCAGTTGGTTGTAATAATGAAGGGAAATATACGTAGTCTTGGATGTTTTTTTTTTTCATTTTCTGTTATTTTTGTCCATGATTGGATAGAAAAAAAAAAAGAACTACAAATACTCCAAGATTTGTTTGACTTCATTAAAAAATAAAATCGTTTTTGTAGGATGGAAACTTTTTGAGGTCACCCCCACCCCAAACTAAAGCAATTACTTTTTTTTATCCGACATCGATCTTTTGACGTCGCTCCTTACCGTGCAGTCATCTAGATCCTTATTCAGCTCAATAACCTTGGTTCCGTTTTTCACTATATTAGATCCAGACCACATCATATTCACTCCATGTTGACATTCAGTCATAGTAGTGGGATAGTCCAAGTCGTTGGGTGTATTTGTGGTGAAGCCAAAATCCAGTCCTCCACTCCACCTCCCTACCTTGGTGTCGAGTCGTATTTCAAACTTTTCGTCTGTCTTCAGAGGCTGTCTAGTCAGGACGATGCCGTTGTTGAACACGTTTTTGGCACTATGCAGGTACAACATTGTGCTCAGTTACATAACACAACACAATACTTAAAGTGCGGTAGTCGTCGCGCTGCGCGTGTGCGACATTTGTGTTAATAAACATTGATTTTCCCACAATTCAATGCGCTCAAATCTTCAAATGGAAATCACAAGAATGAGGTTTTACCTGGGCGCGACTTGCACTGATTACTGTCGATGACTCCTTTGATACCTTCCAATAACTTGAAAATTACTTAATTAAAGCTTGGAAATGTCTCAGTTCGAACTCGTTGATCTGCGCAACAGTCAAAGTCGCCATCTTCGTTTGTATGACTCATATATCTCGCACATGCGCAGCGCGACGCCTACCGCGCTTTAATACTTTAACGGTCAATAATTAAAGTTTGAAAAATTATATATTTGAATAATCAATTTTCTCTAAAATACATTGGAACAAATTAACACATTGTTCAATAGATATATATCCGCCATATTCAGTAGACATGTAATGATGTTCTGTTACTCGTTTATGACTTACTCTCGTCGTCTGGCAATCCGCCCGCCATGCATTACATCAACCTGATCTCCAGATCTTGGGTGGAACTTATAGTAGCTATTGCCCGTGGGTGTAGGCACTGACACAACTTGTTCGCCACTTTCAGTTTCTTGTGTGATTTTTCCTACATAATGTTAAACGAAACATTTGTGAACATTGTTGTGTAGAAACATAAAACTCGGCACAATTACTGATAATTTGCTAATTGGTCTTCCCCCCTTCTTGTGGTAGATAGCGCCCTCTTGTATCAGTATGTGTTGAAGTAACGATAAAAACATTAAATTGTGTACTATGTACTCATTAAAATAAAAATATATGTAATACATTGTTTTGACCAGCCATATTTGAAAAAAAAAGTACAGCGCCCTCACCGCCACTGCCCATGTACTTCATTCTTATGTCACACTGATCTTTAGTGGAACAGGCAGCCATACACAGGGGTTTTACAAGATTCATGCGAGGGAGACCTTTGAAAGCGATGCCAAGGTCTTCTCCGTTGGCTTTAAAACTGTAGCAGGAAAAAAAGACGCGTATATAATATGAAACGTTACATCACGGTTACTAAGTAACATGCATAGGAATGGGCAAATGACGTTTATCAGTTACCTATGGTGTTCACGCGAGATTCACTACTCTCGCCAGTTCTATCTTGATATATTAGGAAAAACTGTTTTCTTAGCAATAGAGCACGGTACAGGGGTTACATAAAGGCGAGCGGTAATATCACTAATAAAATTGAAAGAATTACTTGAAATGCTCACACAGAAAAAGTGTTATAAGCATTTACCTCAGCGTTCCATTATCAGCATCTAACGTCGCGTACACTGTCTCTGGTACGGTATAAATCGGCCTTGAAGGGTAGATGCCAACAATTTTTCCACCATGGGTCAATTTCCGGTCGCTCAGATTCCAACCCCAAGATTCCGACGTGGCGCCAAGTAGATAAGTATAACCAACGCATCCTAGCGGTGCCTGGGGCGTGGCGACACCTATGATGGCGTGCGATCCTCTTTCATCTTCATCGCAGTAGAATTCGAACACATGGGTGCCCGTGCGGTATCCTTTCTTTCCCCTTATACCATCTGTACGATATCGCTGCATACCTCGACGTGCGGTGATCCCATCACCTAGCACAGCGATGTTACTGGAACAATCTTCCGGGTCCCAGCCATGTTCTCGTTGTTCAGGTGTGGTATTAGAGGAGCCCTGGCTACCCGATAACATGTCACTCATAGCTTCCATCAATGCTTGCTCAAGGACCCTGCTTTGCATGTCTCGGCGTCTCATTTGTGGCATGAATGGATCTCCTTGTAGACCGCTAACTCCTTCCACATTCCCCATGTTTTTTGCTAGCGGTCGCTGTAACTGAATTGCAAACAGTGTGAAAATAAATATATGACGATGCAATCAATCTATTATTGTTGTAGATAATATCACGTTTCACTGTCCACGAAACTCAACAAATCACATTACTCGATGTCACATCTTGTCTATTCTCGAAAAATACCCGCATTGTATTTGGTATGTATTATGTCATAAATGAAATCCCATTTCTTCATTTTCACATGAAACATAAAACTAAATAAAACAAATATGTCAGTTGCATTATTTTAGTTTCCATTCGTATTTTTTGAAGAAAAAAAAAACGAAAAAAAAAAAAAAAAAATCGATACAGACACATAAAATATGAACAAAGCCGTACAATTCCATTTTAGTAAGAGAGTAGTCCCTAAACACTAACATCCCCATTCCCAGCACTGGAACTGTCCCACATTTTTTATATTAGTAGTAAGCGGCGTAGGAGGCGCTGTTTATTGTTTAAATCAATGATTGTTATGTTATGGCCTCAACCACGGTGTCAATACAATGTTGCCACAAAATTCCATCAAATTTGGTAAATTACAGTCATGTTCATGTGCCTGTGTTGAACGGATTGAAGACACAAACTAAACACACTAAGGTTAAAGTTCAATAACTTGCTTTATTGAACTCTAATCGACTTAGACATCGACTGATGGCTCAGCAGAGTTGACAGCTGCCAAACAGTGATTGAGTTGTGGCAAACATTTTTGAAGTCAAAGTTCGAAATTATAAACAACATTTTGAGTTGACGCCGAGGCTGCACAGAAGTGATTCTTTGTTTGACGTCGCTGTGAAATAAAAAAGTAAGGGATGGGCGCCATACTAAATAATTCATTAAATATTCCAAAATATGCAAATTAATGTTAATGTTTAAAATGCCCCCGGGCCCATAGAAAGAAGAGAGTCAATTTTCATTTTGTAATCAAACAAAATAAACACAACATAACACAAATATTTTGTTAAATTAGACGCATCAAACGCAATTCAAAGGTTTCACAGCCTGGTGTGATGATTTGTGATTGATCAAGATTGGGAATTTGAAATATGACAGATATTATTGCAATTAATGGTATCAGATTGAGGAACACAAAAATTGTGTTTGTAATCGTTTTGTAACAAGCATTGAGTGGGAGATGCCAGAATGAATAAAGACAATTTTCTTCTCTCTTCTAATAAGGCCAGACTTTTATTATCCCTTGTTTCGCGAACCCGCCGAATGAACAGGAGCCGAAAATGAATTAAAAATAAAATTTTATTTCAGCGTAATTTCTCGCGCCCGCTGAATTGTAAGTGCAAAAAATTACTAAAAAAATTATTTTTATCTTCATTTTTTTCTGCCCGCCGCATAACAAATTCAAGTTGCATTTTCGCTGGAGTATCATGATCAAAGTACCGAGTCTTGCGTAGATGAGAAGCAAGATTATTCATGGAATAACATTTTATTTCATTTCTTCTTTGTGAATCACACAAATCTAACGTAAAAAAGAATTAATTTTATTTTTTCCGTCCTCAAAAAATTTGCTCCATAAAAACTCGAGAAACAAGGAATAAAAAAAGTCTGGCCTAAATATGTTGATTGTTCAGCTACATGTGTGCAGGCGAGACAGACTTCTAAATACACCAGTATACGTTACTACAAGCAACAAAAGGCTATATTGTTGCTTCTGGGAACGCATGGACAATACATTGATTCTTGGAAACTCTGAGTCCTACTCTCAAAGTGAAACCACGAAATAGAGTGTTATGTTTAACAGGTAGAATGTTCATTTTGGATGAGATAATATGATGATGACCCCTGACCTAGCATGTTTCTATCTTAGATATACCGAAGGCCGACATGAAGTCTAACGTAGTCATAATTATGTTATTTAAAACTAATTTCTTTTTTGCCAAGAACAGATTTCACACTATTTTGAATAACATCGGTTGTCAAACACTAACAAATACTGCGGGTTTACGTCCTACTACAAGTATAACACCTCAGATTACTATGGACATGCGCATTGAGACTAAACATGACCACAATAGGCAAAGTCTAACCGGCGAGCCAATATACAGACAATATACAGTAGTTGTACTACATAATAATTTGTCATAAATAAATAACAGAAAACTGTCAGAAAGAATAAACATTTTTACTTTTTCTCGTAAATTTTAAATGAATTGAAATAATAAAATAATAAAACAAAAATATAAAATAAATACAAAACAAAATGTAACAAACTAAAAAAAGAAAGTAGGGAGAGAAATTAATAATGCAAGTAAAACAACAGAAAAACGCTGGCAAATAAGTACAATGAAAGTAAGAAAAAAACAGTACACATCTTCTTAAAAAAAAATCGATAATCATTTCGAGAGCGCAGATTTAAAAAAAAAAACAGCTCATACCCAATATATTGTAAGTCACATCTACGCGGAAACCATATCAACATATCTACAAACATTCGATCGGTTAGTCATTGCATAAAGAGCATTCTTTCCAGGAAATTTTATGAAAATTAAATGAAAGATTAGATCCTATAATACATTTTATAAATAACAAAATAATTCCCCATTGTTATATCCATGGTAACCGTAAACGTACCGATAGCAACATTTAATGAATTCATGCTTGTACCAAGAACAACTTGAAAACTCCATAAAAAGCAATCAATATTCTTTCGAAGTATGAAGGAAAAATCTTTTCCGAAATTGTTATTTACATGGTAACCGCACCAAAATATAATAGTTTTGTGCTTGTGTTAAAAGGGGAACCTCTCCAAGAAATTTTATGAGAATCAACCAATAACCGTTTTTAGTTATAAATGGAAAATTATCCCCGAAATTGGGGAACCCCTTCTAGAATTGTTATAAGGATTCATCAATAAATATCCAAGTTATCCTGCTAGCAACCAAACCAATGCTACCAAAAGAATAAATCCCGTGGGGCGGAGGTAAAGATAACAACACTCATATTAGACTTCTCGATAGGTGATAATAAACGACTACAACACATTTTCTCTAGTTGCGTCACTCATCGTGCAGGGCGGCTTGTTTTTTATCGCGTTCAACACATCAATTTGTTCATATGGGTATCCAGGTTTTAGCCAAGTGTCCCTCACCGGTGTACACCAAACGTTGTTCTTGTTTACAAAACACTGAACCGAGCTGCACCAAAATACACAAAATACAAATGAACTCGAACACATTGGTGCAGTACACGTCATCGTTACATAGTGCGCAAGCACAGATCCGATGTATCAAAGCGCGCAGCATGGGCGAGCTTGTAAACTAGCTCGACCATAAACCGAGCGAAATCGCTACAAAGACACAGTTTTTACATCAGAATAAGTGAACGAATGATACAAAATGAATTTTACCTTATTAGGTGTCTTTACTGCAATGGCGACTGAGTGAATCACGTGCTTTTGAATTCCATGAAACAACACGTAATACGTATGGATCAGTCGTACAGTGTTTGCAAAAAAATACACAATGCCTTCTTGCTTGCCAATATCGATATATTTATTCACAAAAATTCAAACTTCACCCAATAGAGCAGTTTAGACTCGTAATATTTACAGTTTCTGAGATCCATATGTGGTCGGTCGATGACAGTAAACCAGTGACTTATTAATTCTTCAGTTGTTGATGTATCCAACGTCAAATGTGTACCTGGCATTGTGCACGTCGTATTATTTACCATCATATGATAAGGCCAAAAAAAAAAAAAAATATGTTGCCCTCAAGTCGAAAAACTTGGAAATTGGATCGGTTGGTCTGATATTTTTTTAAAATTCGGGAAAACTAAGAGTATCGTAAATAGCCATGGTATATGGACTTCATGGTATTCGGAACATGTCAGAGAAATACAGATCAACCCGAAGTTCAAAATCGCCACTTACGGGGACTCTGGGGATCAAACAACGGTCCGGGATCCTTAATTTTTAGAGGAAACACTTTTTTACTGCCTAAAATGGTGAGTTTTTATATATTTGGGCCTATTAAAAAAAAACAAAAACAAAAAACAAAACAAACAAACCGCGAACCGATATTTTATATTTTTTACTCGGTAGCTGCAGGCAACAAAACAAATTTTGTTGACCTAAGTGTTTTATGAGCAGTGCGATCAGGGGCAGTTACCCTACATAAAGCTGTGTAGGTCAGCAGCGGACTTGCTTTGCATGTTAATTTGACACCTGGCAAACAACCGCATTGTCTAGTACCGAGAAGCGATCGACTTTCGCGACACAGCGTCTGTTTTGGAATTACCATTTATGGGAGAGATAATACGAGCCCGTAGAAACATGATGTTTTAACATTGTCATGTTAGCTAGAAACGCACTGGTATGTACTTTAATAGATAGGAACCAAGACAAGGCCCTCCTAAAAATAACAGACATTGATAAAAATCTCGCTGTCATGGTGACTGTGCTAAAATCGCAAATCCCAAAATACAAAAGCAAAAAATTTTGTTTTTTTTACACTTTCCATAATAATATGACGTTCATAAACATACTTAAACATTAGCCTGACATGTAGGTATGAATGGCGCCCTCACCGGTCAAACGGCATTAACACTCTTGTGTTGGGTTTGGAGCACCGCGGTGGAAGCAACTCACGTGACCTTGTCCGGCTAATGTAAACATGTATACGAGAATTGGAATGAGGAAGTAAGACTCGATCTTCTTTCTCTTTACATTTGAATTACCTACAGAAATATTAAAAATTCAACTAGGCGATATTACAGTGGTGGCGGCACATGGGCAGAGGGGTTGCCCCTCGAAAAAAATGGTGGGGGCGGCATCCCTTCAAAATCAAGTTGAAACCCTTTGCGTCAGCAAAATTTGCCCCTCAAATGCAGGAAATAGCGTTTCAGAGGGTCAAGATTTCAATTTTTTTTAGGGGAAGCATGCCCACGGACCCCCTAGTAAGGTCGCGCCTACGACGCGAGGATTAATGTGCAGATCTCGCTCCTATGCATAATGTCGTGCCGCTGCCTGTGTATTGAAGTCGTGTAACGTGCATAGCTGTCTATGTGACCAGGTAACGACATGATTCTATTAGTGGCCTGAGGTACGACACAGACAGTGTACAGGAAGTAGTTGAGGGAAATGCACAACAACGACATATTTCTTTGATATTGTGTTAGGCGGATATGGCTGTCTAGTGCGTTTCACACCGTGTAGCACATGTATACACACATACCAGCAAACTGGCTCTTTCGACACTGTCATTTGAGATACATGCTCTTGCAAATATTGTATACAAAATAAGAACACAAGTTTACCTTGACGTCCGAGTGATTACGCCTCAATTCACCATTACAATTATTCGTGGATGAGTTCGCGGAAACCAACGAGGGGAATCCCCAGATGTGGATGATGTCATACACGCCAGCACTGACGATTGGCATCTTATCTTACAATACTAGTACAATCACCAACAAAAAGGCTTTCATATGGGGACGTAAAGCGGCGTGAATACTGCTTGCAATACATATGATTTTACTAAATCACATGACAAATATGTGCATTACAGAAATATCATAAGTTAATTAAGAAATTGCTGTCACATGAACAATTAATGAAATAAACAAACAAACAAACAAATAAACAAACAAATAAATAAATAAATAAATAAATAAATAAATAAATAAATAAATAAATAAATAAATAAATAAATATAGTTATATTTCTTCTTTGTCATCTTTGGTTGGTTATTGTCACGTTATATCGCGCCCTCTAAGGACGAAATAATCAACATTGATAAGTGAAAGAAATGTTGTCTAGGGGGCGCTACTTACTGTGACGATGGACTGTCAACTATCTGACTTTATTTTAAACGTGTGTCGCTTTGATTTATTCAGTTAAGCAATATAATAATTATTTTCTCGCCAAAGATTACACGATAAAACATTACTGGTTCTTTCAAACGGACTTTTCAGTGATTGAAATTACTCTCCCCGGTATCATTGCAATGGCATCAGCTAGATTTTGGTTTGAGTTTTGTTGTAATATTTTGCTGCTTTCTGATAGGATGCAACTTTATTCGTAATCTTGTAATCTAGAATACGTCAACTACGTAGCTTATTTAGATAGTTTGAGCTGGATTCAATTTTTGCATTACTGAGCATTATTGAAAAAAATATTATCCTAGTTAAAAATCACTAAATTATATGTCAACATTTTAAAAATGTTTTAATATCAGGATTCACATCAATAATAATATATAACCTTTTTTATCATGAAGAATAACCTCATACAGAAACCAATGTGAAAAAAGTGAAGTTTGACATTTCCATGACATTTTGGACGCTTGTATCTCTAAACTACCATGTTTATCAGGTTCGGTATCATGTGGAATGAACCCATAATAATGAAAAATCGACGAAAATGACAAATAATCTTTAATTTGACCAAAACCACCTTAATATGTTTAGTAGAAATTAATACGAAACGATCAGCCATATTGAAATAAACATTGTATTGTACCTTTACAGCGTGCTTTCCTGGAACCAGTATTTATTTATGCGCCATCTATAAATAATTACAATCTGGAATAAAGTTTCCCAATAATGCAAGGGATTGTACTATCGCAAAATAGATCACCCCGAGTTTTCCCACATTAATTGAAAGCTCATTTATTAACTAGTCACTGACTGACTGATTGACTGCATAACTGCCGTCCTTGGCTTAGAAATATCACAGACAATTGGTCAGAATCGCAAATATCTATTGCAATTTCCCTATCAAAGTAATATCGAATAGTACACTCATATATAACGTACTGCAGTTAGATGTATCACACATGTTTTGCTTGTAGAGAAATACAAAGCGAGGTATGAAGTATATATATCTGGCGTCGTAGTCGTCGTTAAGATTTCTTCTCCTCTTCCCCTCCTAAAATTGCGACTATTTTATATCATCATAATTTGGGGATTCTAGTATTGATTGTTTCTGTATTTCCACCAAAATGTGCTTGTCACAGTGTAAGGCCTTCTTATTGTTATTTAGAGGGTCACATAACTCACACTGGACAGGGGTTCTTTCACCGCTAGTATGGGGTAGATAAGACATTACTGGAAATGAAATACACATGAATAAAGTAACTAAAATAGGGGATTGCCTAGGGAAGTGTGCATTGGTGATAAATCAGTTCCAAGATGTATAATGGTATCATTTGTCTCACAAAATCGCAGCAGGAACACACATGGTACTCAGTAGAAATGATGGACCCCCAATTGTCATCAGTGTAGTCTATTTATAGGCCTAAAAGGCGCAGATTCAAGGACACCAACTGGGATTCCTCATGAGTCAAGCAGAATGTGTTTTTGCTAGCAGCCGTTCACGTAGGCAAGTCAATAGGTCATAAACATCTTTTGTTATTCAAATACAGCGCACCTGGTAGATTCCAATTGTCCTCCAAGAGTGGTAAACAAGTATGACCTGTCAATCACCTTTATGGCAGTTATCACACGGCAATTTGAGGTAGTATGGCAAAAACATAGAATAAAAGATGCTGACAGTGTGAAATTAAATACCACGATGATATTATGTTACAATATGTCAAATATAACATGGTTCAGAAAATTTGTCATGGTTCATGAAATCTTTATTTATCGGGGGAAATTGATATTAATTTGATTTTCGTGTTATTGATACTTTTTTTTCTATTTACAATGCCCCTAATTTTGTCCCATATGATTCTGCAAATATTCTGTACATACACGCCTTTGTGTACAGCTGGCTGATAATAGAAATAACACTGGGTAATGAACACTTTAAAGGTATCTAACCCAAATAACTTAACATTGCGGGTAATTATTAATGAACATTTTAAAGGTATCTAACCCAAATACCTTAACACTGCGGGTAATCACTAAAGAACACTATAAGGGTATCTAACCCAAATACCATAACACTGCGGGTAATCACTGAAGAATACATTGAGGATATCTATCCCAAATACCTTAACACTGCGAGTAATCACTAATGAACACTTTAAGGGTATCTATCCCAAATATCTTACCACTACGGGTAATCACTAATGAACACTTTACGGGTATCTAACCCAAATAACTTAACACTGTGGGTAATCACTAATGAACACTTTAAGGGTATCTAACCCAAATACTATAACACTGCGGGTAATCACTGAAGAATACTTTAAGGGAATCTAACCCAAATATCTCACCACTACGGGTAATCACTAATGAACACTTTACGGGTATCTAACCCAAATATCTTAACACTGTGGGTAATCACTAATAAACACATTAAGGATATCTAACACAAATATCTTAACACTGCGGATAATCACTAATGAACACTTTAAAGTTATCTAACCCAAATACCTTAACACTGCGGGTAATCACTAAAGAACACTTTAAGGTATCTAACCCAAATACCTTAACACTGCGAGTTATCACTGAGAACACATTAAAGATATCTAACCCAAATAACTTAACATTGCGGGTAATTATTAATGAACACTTTAAAGGTATCTAACCCAAATATCTTACCACTACGGGTAATCACTAATAAACACATTAAGGACATCTATCCCAAATACCTCAACACTGCGAGTAATTATTAATGAACACTTTAAGGGTATTTAACTCAAATACCTTAACACTGCGAGTAATCACTAATGAACACTTTAAGGGTATCTAACTCAAATACCATAACACTGCGGGAAATCACTAATGAACACATTAAGGATATCTAACGCAAATACCTTAACACTGCGAGTAATCACTAATGAACACTTTAAGGGTATTTAACTCAAATACCTTAACACTGCGAGTAATCACTAATGAACACGTTAAGGGTATCTAACTCAAATACAATAACACTGCGGGAAATCACTAATGAACACATTAAGGATATCTAACGCAAATACCTTAACACTGCGAGTAATCACTAATGAACACTTTAAGGGTATTTAACTCAAATACCTTAACACTGCGAGTAATCACTAATGAACACTTTAAGGGTATCTAACTCAAATACCAAAACACTGCGGGAAATCACTAATGAACACATTAAGGATATCTAACGCAAATACCTTAACACTGCGAGTAATTATTAATGAACACATTAAAGATATCTATCCCAAATACCTTAACACTGTGAGTAATCACTAATGAACACTTTAAGGGTATCTAACTCAAATACCATAACACTGCTGGAAATCACTAATGAACACATTAAGCATACCTATCCCAAATACCTTAACACGGCGAGTAATTTTTAATGAACACATTAAGGATACCTATCCCAAATACCTTAACACTGCGAGTAATCACTAAAAACACTTTAAGGGTATCCAACCCAAATACCTTAACATTACGGGTGATCACTAATGAACACTTTAAAGGTATCTAACCTAAATACCTTAACACTGCGGGTAATCACTAGAGAACACATTAAGGGTATCCAACCCAAATACCTTAACACTGCGAGTAATCACTAAAAACACTTTAAGGGTATCCAACCCAAATACCTTAACATTACGGGTGATCACTAATGAACACTTTAAAGGTATCTAACCTAAATACCTTAACACAGCGTGTAATCACTAATGAACACATTAAGGATATCTATCCCAAATACCTTAACACTGTGAGTAATTATTAATGAACACATTAAGCATATCAATCCCAAATACCTTAACACTGCGAGTAATCACTAATGAACACTTTAAGGGTATCTAACCCAAATCCCTTAACACTGCGGGTAATCACTAAAAAACACTTTAAGGGTATCTAACTCAAATACATTAACACTGCGAGTAATCACTAATGAACACATTAAGGGTATCTAACCCAAATATCTTACCACTACGGGTAATCACTAATGAACACTTTACGGCTATCTAACCCAAATATCTTAACACTGTGGGTAATCACTAATAAACACATTAAGGACATCTAACCCAAATATCTTAACACTGCGGATAATCACTAATGAACAATTTAAAGTTATCTAACCCAAATACCTTAACACTGCGGGTAATCACTAAAGAACACTTTAAGGTATCTAACCCTAATACCTTAACACTGCGGGTAATTATTAATGAACACTTTAAAGGTATCGAACCCAAATACCTTAACTTTTCGGGTGATCACTAATGAACACTTTAAAGGTATCTAACCTAAATACCTTAACACCGCGGGTAATCACTAAAGAACACATTAAGGGTATCCAACCCAAATACCTTAACATTATGGGTGATCACTAATGAACACTTTAAAGGCATCTAACCCAAATACCTTAACACTGCGTGTAATCACTAATGAACACTTTAAGGGTATCTAACTCAAATACCTTAACACTGCAGGAAATCACTAATGAACACATTAAGGATATCTATCCCAAATACCTTAACACTGCGCGTAATTATTAATGAACACATTACGGATATCTATCCCAAATACCATATTACTGCGAGTAATCACTAATGAACACTTTAAGGGTATCTAACTCAAATACCTTAACACTGCAGGAAATCACTAATGAACACATTAAGGATATCTATCCCAAATACCTTAACACTGCGAGTAATTATTAATGAACACATTAAGTATATCTATCGCAAATACCTTAACACTGCGAGTAATTATTAATGAACATATTAAGCATACCTATCCCAAATACCTTAACACTGCGAGTAATCACTAATGAACACTTTAAGGATATTTAACTCAAATACCTTAACACTGTGGGTAATCACTAAAAAACTTTAAGGTATCTAACCCAAATACCTAACACTGCGGGTAATTATTATAAACACATTAAGGATATCCAACCCAAATACCTTAATACTGGAGGTAATCACCGTGACTAAAGAACACTTTAAGTGTATCTAAACCCAAATACATTAATACTGCTGGTAATCACTAAACAACACTTTAAGGATATCTAACCCAAATGCGATAACACTGCGGGTAATCACTGAAGAACACATTAAGGATATCTAACCCAAATAGCTTAACATTGCGAGTAATCACTAATGAACACTTTAAAGTTATCTAACCCAAATAGCTTAACACTGTGGATAATCACTAAAGAACACTTTACGAGTATCTAACCCAAATAACTTAACACTGCGAGTAATCACCAATGAACACATTAAAGATATCTAACCCAAATAACTTAACATTGCGGGTAATTATTAATGAACTCTTTAAGGGTATCTAACCTAAATACTTTAAAAGTGCGGGTAATCACTAAAGAACACATTAAGGGTATCCAACCCCAAATACCTTAACATTACGGGTGATCTCTAATGAACACTTTAAAGGTATCTAACCTAAATACTTTAAAAGTGCGGGTAATCACTAATGAACACTTTAAAGGCATCTAACCCAAATACCTTAACACAGCGTGTAATCACTAATGAACACTTTAAGGGTATCTAACTCAAATACCTTAACACTGCAGGAAATCACTAATGAACACATTAAGGATATCTATCCCAAATACCTTAACACTGTGAGTAATTATTAATGAACACATTAAGGATATCTATCCCAAATACCATATTACTGCGAGTAATTATTAATGAACACATTAAGCATACCTAACCCAAATACCTTAACACTGCGAGTAATTATTAATGAACACTTTAAGGGTATCTAACTCAAATACCATAACACTGCGGGAAATCACTAATGAACACATTAAGGATATCTAACGCAAATACCTTAACACTGTGAGTAATCACTAATGAAACACTTTAAGGGTATCTAACTCAAATACCATAACACTGCGAGTAATTATTAATGAACACATTAAGGATATCTATCCCAAATACCATATTACTGCGAGTAATCACTAATGAACACTTTAAGGGTATCTAACTCAAATACCTTAACACTGCATAAAATCACTAATGAACACATTAAGGATATCTATCCCAAATACCTTAACACTGCGAGTAATTATTAATGAACACATTAAGTATATCTATCCCAAATACCTTAACACTGCGAGTAATTATTAATGAACATATTAAGCATACCTATCCCAAATACCTTAACACTGCGAGTAATCACTAATGAACACTTTAAGGGTATTTAACTCAAATACCTTAACACTGTGGGTAATCACTAAAAAACTTTAAGGTATCTAACCCAAATACTGTAAAGGGGGTAATTATTCACTGGGTTTTAATTTAGCTTGTTTCGCTGACTGGAAAAATGCGCTAAATTAAAACACAGTGAATATGTAAAATTTAGCATAGAACACATTATCTAAATGACGAAACCGTGAATTTAAAACCCACTGAATATGCCTGAATTGGTAAATCAGTGAAATTTAAACCCACTGAAAATTAGTCATTTTACAGTACCTAACACTGCGGGTAATTATTATAAACACATTAAGGATATCCAACCCAAATACCTTAACACTGGGGGTAATCACCGTGACTAAAGAACACTTTAAGTGTATCTAAACCCAAATACATTAATACTGCGGGTAATCACTAAACAACACTTTAAGGATATCTAACCCAAATGCGATAACACTGCGGGTAATCACTGAAGAACACATTAAGGATATCTAACCCAAATAGCTTAACATTGCGAGTAATCACTAATGAACACTTTAAAGTTATCTAACCCAAATAGCTTAACACTGTGGGTAATCACTAAAGAACACTTTACGAGTATCTAACCCAAATAACTTAACACTGCGAGTAATCACCAATGAACACATTAAAGATATCTAACCCACATAACTTAACATTGCGGGTAATTATTAATGAACACTTTAAGGGTATCTAACTCTAATACCTTAACACTGCAGGAAATCACTAATGAACACATTAAGGATATCTATCCCAAATACCTTAACACTGCGAGTAATTATTAATGAACATATTAAGCATACCTATCCCAAATACCTTAACACTGCGAGTAATCACTAATGAACACTTTAAGGGTATTTAACTCAAATACCTTAACACTGTGGGTAATCACTAAAAAACTTTAAGGTATCTAACCCAAATACCTAACACTGCGGGTAATTATTATAAACACATTAAGGATATCCAACCCAAATAGCTTAACACTGTGGGTAATCACTAAAGAACACTTTACGAGTATCTAACCCAAATAACTTAACACTGCGAGTAATCACCAATGAACACATTAAAGATATCTAACCCAAATAACTTAACATTGCGGGTAATTATTAATGAACACTTTAAGGGTATCTAACTCTAATACCTTAACACTGCGGGTAATCACTAAAGAACACATTAAGGATATCTATCCCAAATACCTTAACACTGCGAGTAATCACTAAAAACACTTTAAGGGTATCCAACCCAAATACCTTAACATTACGGGTGATCGCTAATGAACACTTTAAAGGTATCTAACCTAAATACCTTAACACTGCGGGTAATCACTAAAGAACACATTAAGGGTATCCAACCCAAATACCTTAACACTGCGAGTAATCACTAAAAACACTTTAAGGGTATCCAACCCAAATACCTTAACACTGCGGGTAATCACTAAAGAACACTTTAAGGTATCTAACCCAAATACCTTAACACTGCGAGTTATCACTGAGAACACATTAAAGATATCTAACCCAAATAACTTAACATTGCGGGTAATTATTAATGAACACTTTAAAGGTATCTAACCCAAATATCTTACCACTACGGGTAATCACTAATAAACACATTAAGGACATCTATCCCAAATACCTCAACACTGCGAGTAATTATTAATGAACACTTTAAGGGTATTTAACTCAAATACCTTAACACTGCGAGTAATCACTAATGAACACTTTAAGGGTATCTAACTCAAATACCATAACACTGCGGGAAATCACTAATGAACACATTAAGGATATCTAACGCAAATACCTTAACACTGCGAGTAATCACTAATGAACACTTTAAGGGTATTTAACTCAAATACCTTAACACTGCGAGTAATCACTAATGAACACGTTAAGGGTATCTAACTCAAATACAATAACACTGCGGGAAATCACTAATGAACACATTAAGGATATCTAACGCAAATACCTTAACACTGCGAGTAATCACTAATGAACACTTTAAGGGTATTTAACTCAAATACCTTAACACTGCGAGTAATCACTAATGAACACTTTAAGGGTATCTAACTCAAATACCAAAACACTGCGGGAAATCACTAATGAACACATTAAGGATATCTAACGCAAATACCTTAACACTGCGAGTAATTATTAATGAACACATTAAAGATATCTATCCCAAATACCTTAACACTGTGAGTAATCACTAATGATCACTTTAAGGGTATCTAACTCAAATACCATAACACTGCTGGAAATCACTAATGAACACATTAAGCATACCTATCCCAAATACCTTAACACGGCGAGTAATTTTTAATGAACACATTAAGGATACCTATCCCAAATACCTTAACACTGCGAGTAATCACTAAAAACACTTTAAGGGTATCCAACCCAAATACCTTAACATTACGGGTGATCACTAATGAACACTTTAACGGTATCTAACCTAAATACCTTAATACTGCGGGTAATCACTAGAGAACACATTAAGGGTATCCAACCCAAATACCTTAACACTGCGAGTAATCACTAAAAACACTTTAAGGGTATCCAACCCAAATACCTTAACATTACGGGTGATCACTAATGAACACTTTAAAGGTATCTAACCTAAATACTTTAACACAGCGTGTAATCACTAATGAACACATTAAGGATATCTATCCCAAATACCTTAACACTGTGAGTAATTATTAATGAACACATTAAGCATATCAATCCCAAATACCTTAACACTGCGAGTAATCACTAATGAACACTTTAAGGGTATCTAACCCAAATCCCTTAACACTGCGGGTAATCACTAAAAAACACTTTAAGGGTATCTAACTCAAATACCTTAACACTGCGAGTAATCACTAATGAACACATTAAGGGTATCTAACCCAAATATCTTACCACTACGGGTAATCACTAATGAACACTTTACGGCTATCTAACCCAAATATCTTAACACTGTGGGTAATCACTAATAAACACATTAAGGACATCTAACCCAAATATCTTAACACTGCGGATAATCACTAATGAACAATTTAAAGTTATCTAACCCAAATACCTTAACACTGCGGGTAATCACTAAAGAACACTTTAAGGTATCTAACCCTAATACCTTAACACTGCGGGTAATTATTAATGAACACTTTAAAGGTATCGAACCCAAATACCTTAACTTTTCGGGTGATCACTAATGAACACTTTAAAGGTATCTAACCTAAATACCTTAACACCGCGGGTAATCACTAAAGAACACATTAAGGGTATCCAACCCAAATACCTTAACATTATGGGTGATCACTAATGAACACTTTAAAGGCATCTAACCCAAATACCTTAACACTGCGTGTAATCACTAATGAACACTTTAAGGGTATCTAACTCAAATACCTTAACACTGCAGGAAATCACTAATGAACACATTAAGGATATCTATCCCAAATACCTTAACACTGCGCGTAATTATTAATGAACACATTACGGATATCTATCCCAAATACCATATTACTGCGAGTAATCACTAATGAACACTTTAAGGGTATCTAACTCAAATACCTTAACACTGCAGGAAATCACTAATGAACACATTAAGGATATCTATCCCAAATACCTTAACACTGCGAGTAATTATTAATGAACACATTAAGTATATCTATCGCAAATACCTTAACACTGCGAGTAATTATTAATGAACATATTAAGCATACCTATCCCAAATACCTTAACACTGCGCGTAATCACTAATGAACACTTTAAGGATATTTAACTCAAATACCTTAACACTGTGGGTAATCACTAAAAAACTTTAAGGTATCTAACCCAAATACCTAACACTGCGGGTAATTATTATAAACACATTAAGGATATCCAACCCAAATACCTTAATACTGGAGGTAATCACCGTGACTAAAGAACACTTTAAGTGTATCTAAACCCAAATACATTAATACTGCTGGTAATCACTAAACAACACTTTAAGGATATCTAACCCAAATGCGATAACACTGCGGGTAATCACTGAAGAACACATTAAGGATATCTAACCCAAATAGCTTAACATTGCGAGTAATCACTAATGAACACTTTAAAGTTATCTAACCCAAATAGCTTAACACTGTGGATAATCACTAAAGAACACTTTACGAGTATCTAACCCAAATAACTTAACACTGCGAGTAATCACCAATGAACACATTAAAGATATCTAACCCAAATAACTTAACATTGCGGGTAATTATTAATGAACTCTTTAAGGGTATCTAACCTAAATACTTTAAAAGTGCGGGTAATCACTAAAGAACACATTAAGGGTATCCAACCCAAATACCTTAACATTACGGGTGATCTCTAATGAACACTTTAAAGGTATCTAACCTAAATACTTTAAAAGTGCGGGTAATCACTAATGAACACTTTAAAGGCATCTAACCCAAATACCTTAACACAGCGTGTAATCACTAATGAACACTTTAAGGGTATCTAACTCAAATACCTTAACACTGCAGGAAATCACTAATGAACACATTAAGGATATCTATCCCAAATACCTTAACACTGTGAGTAATTATTAATGAACACATTAAGGATATCTATCCCAAATACCATATTACTGCGAGTAATTATTAATGAACACATTAAGCATACCTAACCCAAATACCTTAACACTGCGAGTAATTATTAATGAACACTTTAAGGGTATCTAACTCAAATACCATAACACTGCGGGAAATCACTAATGAACACATTAAGGATATCTAACGCAAATACCTTAACACTGTGAGTAATCACTAATGAACACTTTAAGGGTATCTAACTCAAATACCATAACACTGCGAGTAATTATTAATGAACACATTAAGGATATCTATCCCAAATACCATATTACTGCGAGTAATCACTAATGAACACTTTAAGGGTATCTAACTCAAATACCTTAACACTGCATAAAATCACTAATGAACACATTAAGGATATCTATCCCAAATACCTTAACACTGCGAGTAATTATTAATGAACACATTAAGTATATCTATCCCAAATACCTTAACACTGCGAGTAATTATTAATGAACATATTAAGCATACCTATCCCAAATACCTTAACACTGCGAGTAATCACTAATGAACACTTTAAGGGTATTTAACTCAAATACCTTAACACTGTGGGTAATCACTAAAAAACTTTAAGGTATCTAACCCAAATACTGTAAAGGGGGTAATTATTCACTGGGTTTTAATTTAGCTTGTTTCGCTGACTGGAAAAATGCGCTAAATTAAAACACAGTGAATATGTAAAATTTAGCATAGAACACATTATCTAAATGACGAAACCGTGAATTTAAAACCCACTGAATATGCCTGAATTGGTAAATCAGTGAAATTTAAACCCACTGAAAATTAGTCATTTTACAGTACCTAACACTGCGGGTAATTATTATAAACACATTAAGGATATCCAACCCAAATACCTTAACACTGGGGGTAATCACCGTGACTAAAGAACACTTTAAGTGTATCTAAACCCAAATACATTAATACTGCGGGTAATCACTAAACAACACTTTAAGGATATCTAACCCAAATGCGATAACACTGCGGGTAATCACTGAAGAACACATTAAGGATATCTAACCCAAATAGCTTAACATTGCGAGTAATCACTAATGAACACTTTAAAGTTATCTAACCCAAATAGCTTAACACTGTGGGTAATCACTAAAGAACACTTTACGAGTATCTAACCCAAATAACTTAACACTGCGAGTAATCACCAATGAACACATTAAAGATATCTAACCCACATAACTTAACATTGCGGGTAATTATTAATGAACACTTTAAGGGTATCTAACTCTAATACCTTAACACTGCAGGAAATCACTAATGAACACATTAAGGATATCTATCCCAAATACCTTAACACTGCGAGTAATTATTAATGA
This sequence comes from Saccoglossus kowalevskii, assembly GCF_978046115.1. Taxonomy (NCBI): domain Eukaryota; kingdom Metazoa; phylum Hemichordata; class Enteropneusta; family Harrimaniidae; genus Saccoglossus; species Saccoglossus kowalevskii. Next base: position 5,416,572 of record NC_140644.1, read on the forward strand.
ACATATTAAGCATACCTATCCCAAATACCTTAACACTGCGAGTAATCACTAATGAACACTTTAAGGGTATTTAACTCAAATACCTTAACACTGTGGGTAATCACTAAAAAACTTTAAGGTATCTAACCCAAATACCTAACACTGCGGGTAATTATTATAAACACATTAAGGATATCCAACCCAAATAGCTTAACACTGTGGGTAATCACTAAAGAACACTTTACGAGTATCTAACCCAAATAACTTAACACTGCGAGTAATCACCAATGAACACATTAAAGATATCTAACCCAAATAACTTAACATTGCGGGTAATTATTAATGAACACTTTAAGGGTATCTAACTCTAATACCTTAACACTGCGGGTAATCACTAAAGAACACATTAAGGATATCTATCCCAAATACCTTAACACTGCGAGTAATCACTAAAAACACTTTAAGGGTATCCAACCCAAATACCTTAACATTACGGGTGATCGCTAATGAACACTTTAAAGGTATCTAACCTAAATACCTTAACACTGCGGGTAATCACTAAAGAACACATTAAGGGTATCCAACCCAAATACCTTAACACTGCGAGTAATCACTAAAAACACTTTAAGGGTATCCAACCCAAATACCTTAACATTACGGGTGATCTCTAATGAACACTTTAAAGGCATCTAACCCAAATACCTTAACACAGCGTGTAATCACTAATGAACACTTTAAGGGTATCTAACTCAAATACCTTAACACTGCAGGAAATCACTAATGAACACATTAAGGATATCTATCCCAAATACCTTAACACTGTGAGTAATTATTAATGAACACATTAAGGATATCTATCCCAAATACCATATTACTGCGAGTAATTATTAATGAACACATTAAGCATACCTAACCCAAATACCTTAACACTGCGAGTAATTATTAATGAACACTTCAAGGGTATCTAACTCAAATACCATAACACTGCGGGAAATCACTAATGAACACATTAAGGATATCTAACGCAAATACCTTAACACTGCGAGTAATCACTAATGAACACTTTAAGGGTATTTAACTCAAATACCTTAACACTGCGAGTAATCACTAATGAACACTTTAAGGGTATCTAACTCAAATACCATAACACTGCGGGAAATCACTAATGAACACATTAAGGATATCTAACGCAAATACCTTAACACTGCGAGTAATTATTAATGAACACATTAAAGATATCTATCCCAAATACCTTAACACTGTGAGTAATCACTAATGAACACTTTAAGGGTATCTACCTCAAATACCATAACACTGCGGGAAATCAATAATGAACACATTAAGCATACCTATCCCAAATACCTTAACACTGCGCGTAATTTTTAATGAACACATTAAGTATACCTATCCCAAATACCTTAACACTGCGGGTAATTATTATAAACACATTAAGGATATCCAACCCAAATAGCTTAACACTGTGGGTAATCACTAAAGAACACTTTACGAGTATCTAACCCAAATAACTTAACACTGTGAGTAATCACCAATGAACACATTAAAGATATCTAACCCAAATAACTTAACATTGCGGGTAATTATTAATGAACACTTTAAGGGTATCTAACTCTAATACCTTAACACTGCGGGTAATCACTAAAGAACACATTAAGGATATCTATCCCAAATACCTTAACACTGCGAGTAATCACTAAAAACACTTTAAGGGTATCCAACCCAAATACCTTAACATTACGGGTGATCGCTAATGAACACTTTAAAGGTATCTAACCTAAATACCTTAACACTGCGGGTAATCACTAAAGAACACATTAAGGGTATCCAACCCAAATACCTTAACACTGCGAGTAATCACTAAAAACACTTTAAGGGTATCCAACCCAAATACCTTAACATTACGGGTGATCTCTAATGAACACTTTAAAGGCATCTAACCCAAATACCTTAACACAGCGTGTAATCACTAATGAACACTTTAAGGGTATCTAACTCAAATACCTTAACACTGCAGGAAATCACTAATGAACACATTAAGGATATCTATCCCAAATACCTTAACACTGTGAGTAATTATTAATGAACACATTAAGGATATCTATCCCAAATACCATATCACTGCGAGTAATTATTAATGAACACATTAAGCATACCTAACCCAAATACCTTAACACTGCGAGTAATTATTAATGAACACTTCAAGGGTATCTAACTCAAATACCATAACACTGCGGGAAATCACTAATGAACACTTTAAGGGTATTTAACTCAAATACCTTAACACTGCGAGTAATCACTAATGAACACTTTAAGGGTATCTAACTCAAATACCTTAACACTGCAGGAAATCACTAATGAACACATTAAGGATATCTATCCCAAATACCTTAACACTGCGAGTAATTATTAATGAACACATTAAGTATATCTATCGCAAATACCTTAACACTGCGAGTAATTATTAATGAACATATTAAGCATACCTATCCCAAATACCTTAACACTGCGAGTAATCACTAATGAACACTTTAAGGATATTTAACTCAAATACCTTAACACTGTGGGTAATCACTAAAAAACTTTAAGGTATCTAACCCAAATACCTAACACTGCGGGTAATTATTATAAACACATTAAGGATATCCAACCCAAATACCTTAACACTGGAGGTAATCACCGTGACTAAAGAACACTTTAAGTGTATCTAAACCCAAATACATTAATACTGCTGGTAATCACTAAACAACACTTTAAGGATATCTAACCCAAATGGGATAACACTGCGGGTAATCACTGAAGAACACATTAAGGATATCTAACCCAAATAGCTTAACATTGCGAGTAATCACTAATGAACACTTTAAAGTTATCTAACCCAAATAGCTTAACACTGTGGGTAATCACTAAAGAACACTTTACGAGTATCTAACCCAAATAACTTAACACTGCGAGTAATCACCAATGAACACATTAAAGATATCTAACCCAAATAACTTAACATTGCGGGTAATTATTAATGAACTCTTTAAGGGTATCTAACCTAAATACTTTAAAAGTGCGGGTAATCACTAAAGAACACATTAAGGGTATCCAACCCAAATACCTTAACATTACGGGTAATCACTAATGAACACTTTAAAGGCATCTAACCCAAATACCTTAACACAGCGTGTAATCACTAATGAACACTTTAAGGGTATCTAACTCAAATACCTTAACACTGCAGGAAATCACTAATGAACACATTAAGGATATCTATCCCAAATACCTTAACACTGTGAGTAATTATTAATGAACACATTAAGGATATCTATCCCAAATACCATATTACTGCGAGTAATTATTAATGAACACATTAAGCATACCTAACCCAAATACCTTAACACTGCGAGTAATTATTAATGAACACTTTAAGGGTATCTAACTCAAATACCATAACACTGCGGGAAATCACTAATGAACACATTAAGGATATCTAACGCAAATACCTTAACACTGTGAGTAATCAGTAATGAACACTTTAAGGGTATCTAACTCAAATACCATAACACTGCGAGTAATTATTAATGAACACATTAAGGATATCTATCCCAAATACCATATTACTGCGAGTAATCACTAATGAACAATTTAAGGGTATCTAACTCAAATACCTTAACACTGCATAAAATCACTAATGAACACATTAAGGATATCTATCCCAAATACCTTAACACTGCAATTAATTATTAATGAACACATTAAGTATATCTATCCCAAATACCTTAACACTGCGAGTAATTATTAATGAACATATTAAGCATACCTATCCCAAATACCTTAACACTGCGAGTAAACACTAATGAACACTTTAAGGGTATCTAACTCAAATACCATAACACTGCGGGAAACCAATAATGAACACATTAAGCATACCTATCCCAAATACCTTAACACTGCGAGTAATTTTTAATGAACACATTAAGTATACCTATCCCAAATACCTTAACACTGCGAGTAATCACTAAAAACACTTTAAGGGTATCCAACCCAAATACCTTAACATTACGGGTGATCACTAATGAACACTTTAAAGGTATCTAACCTAAATACCTTAAAAATGCGGGTAATCACTAAAGAACACATTAAGGGTATCCAACCCAAATACCTTAACACTGCGAGTAATCACTAAAAACACTTTAAGGGTATCCAACCCAAATACCTTAACATTACGGGTGATCACTAATGAACACTTTAAAGGTATCTAACCTAAATACTTTAAAAGTGCGGGTAATCACTAAAGAACACATTAAGGGTATCCAACCCAAATACCTTAACATTACGGGTGATCTCTAATGAACACTTTAAAGGCATCTAACCAAAATACCTTAACACAGCGTGTAATCACTAATGAACACTTTAAGGGTATCTAACTCAAATACCTTAACACTGCAGGAAATCACTAATGAACACATTATGGATATCTGTCCCAAATACCTTAACACTGTGAGTAATTATTAATGAACACATTAAGCATATCAATCATAAATACCTTAACACTGCGAGTAATCACTAATGAACACTTTAAGGGTATCTAACCCAAATACCTTAACACTGCGGGTAATCACTAAAAAACACTTTAAGGGTATCTAACTCAAATACCTTAACACTGCGAGTAATCACTAATGAACACATTAAGGGTATCTAACCCAAATATCTTACCACTACGGCTAATCACTAATGAACACTTTACGGCTATCTAACCCAAATATCTTCACACTGTGGGTAATCACTAATAAACACATTAAGGACATCTAACTCAAATATCTTAACACTGCGGATAATCACTAATGAACACTTTAAAGTTATCTAACCCAAATACCTTAACACTGCGGGTAATCACTAATGAACACTTTAAGGTATCTAACCCTAATACCTTAACACTGCGGGTAATTATTAATGAACACTTTAAGGGTATCCAACCTAAATACCTTAACTTTTCGGGTGATCACTAATGAACACTTTAAAGGTATCTAACCTAAATACCTTAACACCGCGGGTAATCACTAAAGAACACATTAAGGGTATCCAATCCAAATACCTTAACATTATGGGTGATCACTAATGAACACTTTAAAGGCATCTAACCCAAATACCTTAACACTGCGTGTAATCACTAATGAACACTTTAAGGGTATCTAACTCAAATACCTTAACACTGCAGGAAATCACTAATGAATACATTAAGGATATCTATCCCAAATACCTTAACACTGCGCGTAATTATTAATGAGCACATTAAGGATATCTATCCCAAATACCATATTACTGCGAGTAATCACTAATGAACACTTTAAGGGTATCTAACTCAAATACCTTAACACTGCAGGAAATCACTAATGAACACATTAATGATATTTCTCCCAAATACCTTAACACTGCGAGTAATTATTAATGAACACATTAAGTATATCTATCCCAAATAAATTAACACTGCGAGTAATTATTAATGAACATATTAAGCATACCTATCCTAAATACCTTAACACTGCGAGTAATCACTAATGAACACTTTAAGGGTATTTAACTCAAATACCTTAACAATGTGGGTAATCACTAAAAAACTTTAAGGTATCTAACCCAAATACCTAACACTGCGGGTAATTATTATAAACACATTAAGGATATCCAACCCAAAAACCTTAACTCTGGGGGTAATCACCGTAACTAAAGAACACTTTAAGTGTATCTAAACCCAAATACATTAATACTGCGGGTAATCACTAAACAACACTTTAAGGATATCTAACCCAAATGCGATAACACGGCGGGTAATCACTGAAGAACACATTAAGGATATCTAACCCAAAAAGCTTAACATTGCGAGTAATCACTAATGAACACTTTAAAGTTATCTAACCCAAATAGCTTAACACTGTGGGTAATCACTAAAGAACACTTTACGAGTATCTAACCCAAATAACTTAACATTGCGGGTAATTATTAATGAACACTTTAAGGGTATCTAACTCTAATACCTTAAAACTGCGGGTAATCACTAAAGAACACATTAAGGGTATCCAACCCAAATACCTTAACACTGCGAGTAATCACTAAAAACACTTTAAGGGTATCCAACACAAATACCTTAACATTACGGGTGATCACTAATGAACACTTTAAAGGTATCTAACCTAAATACCTTAAAACTGCGGGTAATCACTAAAGAACACATTAAGGGTATCCAACCCAAATACCTTAACATTACGGGTGATCTCTAATGAACACTTTAAAGGCATCTATCCCAAATACCTAAACACAGCGTGTAATCACTAATGAACACTTTAAGGGTATCTAACTCAAATACCTTAACACTGCAGGAAATCACTAATGAACACATTAAGGATATCTATCCCAAATACCTCAACACTGTGAGTAATTATTAATGAACACATTAAGGATACCTATCCCAAATACCATATTACTGCGAGTAATTATTAATGAACACATTAAGCATACCTAACGCAAATACCTTAACACTGCGAGTAATTATTAATGAACACATTAAGCATATCAATCCCAAATACCTTAACACTGCGAGTAATCACTAATGAACACTTTAAGGGTATCTAACCCAAATACCTTAACACTGCGGGTAATCACTAAAAAACACTTTAAGGTATCTAACCCAATTACCTTAACACTGCGAGTAATCACTAATGAACACATTAAGAGTATCTAACCCAAATATCTTATCACTACGGGTAATCACTAATGAACACGTTACGGGCATCTAACCCAAATATCTTAACACTGTGGGTAATCACTAATAAACACATTAAGGACATCTAACCCAAATATCTTAACACTGCAGATAATCACTAATGAACACTTTAAAGTTATCTAACCCAAATACCTTAACACTGCGGGTAATCACTAAAGAACACTTTAAGGTATCTAACCCAAATACCTTAACACTGCGAGTAATCACTGAGAACGCATTAAAGATATCTAACCCAAATAACTTAACATTGCGGGTAATTATTAATGAACACTTTAAAAGTATCTAGCCCAAATACCATAACACTGTGGGTAATCACTAGAGAACACTTTAAGGGTATCTAACCCAAATACCTTAACACTGCGGGTAATTATTAATGAACACTTTAAAAGTATCTAGCCCAAATACCATAACACTGTGGGCAATCACTAGAGAACACTTTAAGGGTATCTAACCTAAATACCTTAACACTGCGGGTAATGACTAAAAAACACATTAAGGGTATCCAACCCAAATACCTTAACATTACGGGTGATCACTAATGAACACTTTAAAGGCATCTAACCTAAATACCTTAACACTGTGGGCAATCACTAAAGAACACATTAAGGGTATCCAACCCAAATACCTTAACACTGCGAGTAATCACTAAAACACTTTAAGGGTATCCAACACAAATACCTTAACATTACGGGTGATCACTAATGAACACTTTAAAGGTATCTAACCTAAATACCTTAAAACTGCGGGTAATCACTAAAGAACACATTAAGGGTATCCAACCCAAATACCTTAACATTACGGGTGATCTCTAATGAACACTTTAAAGGCATCTAACCCAAATACCTAAACACAGCGTGTAATCACTAATGAACACTTTAAGGGTATCTAACTCAAATACCTTAACACTGCAGGAAATCACTAATGAACACATTAAGGATATCTATCCCAAATACCTCAACACTGTGAGTAATTATTAATGAACACATTAAGGATACCTATCCCAAATACCATATTACTGCGAGTAATTATTAATGAACACATTAAGCATACCTAACGCAAATACCTTAACACTGCGAGTAATTATTAATGAACACATTAAGCATATCAATCCCAAATACCTTAACACTGCGAGTAATCACTAATGAACACTTTAAGGGTATCTAACCCAAATACCTTAACACTGCGGGTAATCACTAAAAAACACTTTAAGGTATCTAACCCAATTACCTTAACACTGCGAGTAATCACTAATGAACACATTAAGAGTATCTAACCCAAATATCTTATCACTACGGGTAATCACTAATGAACACGTTACGGGCATCTAACCCAAATATCTTAACACTGTGGGTAATCACTAATAAACACATTAAGGACATCTAACCCAAATATCTTAACACTGCAGATAATCACTAATGAACACTTTAAAGTTATCTAACCCAAATACCTTAACACTGCGGGTAATCACTAAAGAACACTTTAAGGTATCTAACCCAAATACCTTAACACTGCGAGTAATCACTGAGAACGCATTAAAGATATCTAACCCAAATAACTTAACATTGCGGGTAATTATTAATGAACACTTTAAAAGTATCTAGCCCAAATACCATAACACTGTGGGTAATCACTAGAGAACACTTTAAGGGTATCTAACCCAAATACCTTAACACTGCGGGTAATTATTAATGAACACTTTAAAAGTATCTAGCCCAAATACCATAACACTGTGGGCAATCACTAGAGAACACTTTAAGGGTATCTAACCTAAATACCTTAACACTGCGGGTAATGACTAAAAAACACATTAAGGGTATCCAACCCAAATACCTTAACATTACGGGTGATCACTAATGAACACTTTAAAGGCATCTAACCTAAATACCTTAACACTGTGGGCAATCACTAAAGAACACATTAAGGGTATCCAACCCAAATACCTTAACACTGCGAGTAATCACTGAGAACGCATTAAAGATATCTAACCCAAATAACTTAACATTGCGGGTAATTATTAATGAACACTTTAAAAGTATCTAGCCCAAATACCATAACACTGTGGGTAATCACTAGAGAACACTTTAAGGGTATCTAACCCAAATACCTTAACACTGCGGGTAATTATTAATGAACACTTTAAAAGTATCTAGCCCAAATACCATAACACTGTGGGCAATCACTAGAGAACACTTTAAGGGTATCTAACCTAAATACCTTAACACTGCGGGTAATGACTAAAAAACACATTAAGGGTATCCAACCCAAATACCTTAACATTACGGGTGATCACTAATGAACACTTTAAAGGCATCTAACCTAAATACCTTAACACTGTGGGCAATCACTAAAGAACACATTAAGGGTATCCAACCCAAATACCTTAACATTACGGGTGATCACTAATGAACACTTTAAAGGCATCTAACCCAATTACCTTAACACTGCGTGTAATCACTAATGAACACTTTAAGGGTATCTAACTCAAATACCTTAACACTGCGGGTAATTATTAATGAACACTTTAAAAGTATCTAGCCCAAATACCATAACACTGTGGGCAATCACTAAAGAACACATTAAGGGTATCCAATCCAAATACCTTAACACTGCGAGTAATCACTGAGAACGCATTAAAGATATCTAACCCAAATAACTTAACATTGCGGGTAATTATTAATGAACACTTTAAAGGCATCTAACCTAAATACCTTAACACTGTGGGCAATCACTAAAGAACACATTAAGGGTATCCAACCCAAATACCTTAACATTACGGGTGATCACTAATGAACACTTTAAAGGCATCTAACCCAATTACCTTAACACTGCGTGTAATCACTAATGAACACTTTAAGGGTATCTAACTCAAATACCTTAACACTGCAGGAAATAACTAATGAACACATTAAGGATATCTATCGCAAATACCTTAACACTGCGATTAATTGTTAATGAACACATTAAGGATATCTATCCCAAATACCTTATTACTGTGAGTAATCACTAATGAACACTTTAAGGGTATTTAACTCAAATACCTTAACACTGCGGGTAATCACTGAAGAACACATTAAGGATATCTAACCCAAATACCTTAACACTGTGGGTAATAACTAATGAACACATTAAGGATATCTATCCCAAATACCTTATTACTACGAGTAATCACTAATGAACACTTTAAGGCTATCTAACTCAAAGACCTTAACACTGCGAGTAATCACCAATGAACACATTAAGGACATCTATCCCAAATACCTTAACACTGCGAGTAATTATTAATGAGCACATTGAGGATACCTATCCCAAATACCTTAACACTGCGAGTAATCACTAATGAACACTTTAAGTGTATTTAACTCAAATAACTTAACAATGCGGGTAATCACTAAAACACACTTTAAGGTATCTAACCCAAATACCTTAACACTGCGAGTAATCACTAATGAACACATTAAGGGTATCTAACCCAACTATCTTACCACTACAGGTAATCACTAATGAACTCTTTACGGATATCTAACCCAAATATCTTAACACTGTGGGTAATCACTAATAAACACATTAAGGACATCTAACCAAATATCTTAACACTGTGGGTAATCACTAATAAACACATTAAGGACATCTAACCCAAATACCTTAACACTGCGGGTAATCACTAATGAACACTTTAAAGGTATATAACTCAAATACCTTAACACTGTGGGTAATCACTAAAGAACACTTTAAGGTGTCTAACCCAAATACCTCAACACTGCGAGTAGTCACTGATGAACACATTAAGGATATCTGTCATAAATACCTTAACACTGCCGGTAATCACTAATGAACACATTAAGAATATCTAACCCAAATACCTTAACACTGCGAGTAATCACTAATGAACACATTAAGAATATCTAACCTAAATACCTTAACACTGCGGGTAATCACTAAAGAACACATTAAGGGTATCCAACCCAAATATCTTAACACTGCGAGTAATTATTAATGAACACATTAAGGATATCTAACGCAAATACCTTAACACTGCGAGTAATTATTAATGAACACATTAGAGATATCTAACGCAAATACCTTAACACTGCGAGTAATCACTAATGAACACTTTAAGGGTATTTAACTCAAATACCTTAACACTGCGGGTAATCACTAAAGAACACTTTAAGGGTATCTAACCCAAATACCTTAACACTATGGGTAATCACTAATGAACAGTTTAAGGGTATCTAACACAAATACCTTAACACTGCAAGTAATTATTAATGAACACATTAAGCATATCAATCCCAAATACCTTACCACTACGGGTAATCACTAATGACACTTTACTGGTATCTAACCCAAATATCTTAACACTGTGGGTAATCACTAATAAACACATTAAGGTCATCTAACCCAAATACCTTAACACTGCGAGTAATCACTAATGAACACTTTAAGGGTATCCAACCCAAATACCTTAACATTACGGGTGATCACTAAAGAACACTTTAAAGGCATCTAACCCAAATACCGTAACACAGCGTGTAATCACTAATGAACACTTTAAGGGTATCTAACCCAAATACCTTAACACTGCGGGTAATCACTAAAACACTTTAAGGTATCTAACCCAAATACCTTAACACTACGAGTAATCACTAATGAACACATTAAGGGTATCTAACCCAACTATCTTACCACTACCGGTAATCACTAATGAACACTTTACGGGTATCTAACCCAAATATCTTAACACTGTGGGTAATCACTAATGAACACTTTAAGGGTATCTAACCCAAATACTATAACACTGCGGGCAATCACTGAAGAACACTTTAAGGATATCTAACCCAAATATCTTACCACTACGGGTAATCGCCAATGAACACTTTACGGGTATCTAACCCTAATAACTTAACACTGCGGGTAATTATTAATAAACACATTAAGGATATCTAACCCAAATTCCTTAACACTGTGGGTAATCACTAATGAACACATTAAGTATATCTAATCCAAATACCTTAACACTGCGGGTAATCAATAATGAACACTTTAAGGGTATCTAACCCAAACACTATAACACTTCGGGTAATCACTGAAGAACACTTTAAGGATATCTAACCCAAATATTTTTCCACTACGGGTAATCACCAATGAACACTTTACAGGTATCTAACCCTAATACCTTAACACTGCGGGTAATTATTAATGAACACATTAAGGATATCTAATGCAAATACCTTAACACTGCGAGTAATTATTAATGAACACATTAGAGATATCTAACGCAAATACCTTAACACTGCGAGTAATCACTAATGAACACTTTAAGGGTATTTAACTCAAATACCTTAACACTGCGGGTAATCACTAAAAAACACTTTAACGGTATCCAACCCAAATACCTTAACATTACGGGTGATCACTAAAGAACACTTTAAAGGCATCTAACGCAAATACCGTAACACAGCATGTAATCACTAATGAACACTTTAAGGGTATCTAACCCAAATACCTTAACACTGCGGGTAATCACTAAAAAACACTTTAAGGTATCTAACCCAAATACCTTAACACTGCGAGTAATCACTAATGAACACATTAAGGGTATCTAACCCAACTATCTTACCACTACGGGCAATCACTAATGAACACTTTATGGGTATCTAACCAAAATACCTTAACACTGCGTGTAATCACTAAAGAACACTTTAAGGTATCTAACCAAAATACCTTAACACTGCGAGTAATCACTAAGAAGACATTAAAGATATCTAACCCAAAATAACTTTACACTGCGGGTAATCACTAAAGAACACTTTAAGGTATCTAACCAAAATACCTTAACACTGTGAGTGATCACCAATGAACACATTAAGGATATCTATCTCAAATACCTTAACACTGCGGGTAATCAGTAATGAACACTTTGAAGGTATCTAACCCAAATACTATAACACTGCGGGTAATCACTAAAGAACACTTTAAGGTGTCTAACCCAAATACCATAACACTGCGAGTAACCACTAATGAACAATTTAAGGGTATCTAACTCAAATACCTTAACACTGCGAGTAGTCACTAATGAACACATTAAGGATATCTATCCCAAATACCTTAACACTGCGGGTAATCACTAATGAACACTTTAAGGGTATCTAACCCAAATACTATAACACTGCGGGTAATCACTGAAGAACACTTTAAGGATATCTAACCCAAATATCTTACCACTACGGGTAATCACCAATGAACACTTTATGGGTATGTGACCCTAATATCTTAACACTGCGGGTAATTATTAATAAACACATTAAGGATATCTAATCCAAATTCCTTAACACTGTGGGTAATCACTAATGAACACATTAAGTATATCTAACCCAAATACCTTAACACTGTGGGTAATCACTAATGAACACATTAAGTATATGTAACCCAAATACCTTAACACTGCGAGTAATTATTAATGAACACATTAAGGATATCTAACGCAAATACCTTAACACTGCGAGTAATTATTAATGAACACATTAGAGATATCTAACGCAATTACCTTAACACTGCGAGTAATCACTAATGAACACTTTAAAGGTATTTAACTCAAATACCTTAACACTGCGGGTAATCACTAAAAAACACTTTAAGGTATCTAACCCAAATACCTTAACACTGCGAGTAATCACTAATGAACACTTTAAGGATATCTAACCCAAATATCTTACCACTACGGGTAATCACTAATGAACACTTTAAATGCATCTAACCCAAATACCTTAACACAGCGTGTAATCACTAATGAACACTTTATGGGTATCTAACTCAAATACCTTAACACTGCAGGAAATCAATAATGAACCCATTAAGAATATCTATCCCAAATACCTTAACACTGCGAGTAATTATTAATGAACACATTAAGTATATCTATCCCAAATACCTTAACACTGCGAGTAATTATTAATTAACACATTAAGCATACCTAACCCAAATACCTTAACACTGCGAGTAATTATTAATGAACACATTAAGCATATCAATCCCAAATATCTTAACACTGCGAGTAATCACTAATGAACACTTTCAGGGTATCTAACCCAAATACCTAAACACTGCGGGTAATCACTAAAAAACACTTTAAGGTATCTAACCCAAATACCTTAACACTGCGAGTAATCACTAATGAACACATTAAGGGTATCTAACCCAACTATCTTACCACTACGGGTAATCACTAATGAACACTTTACGGGTATCTAACCCAAATATCTTAACACTGTGGGTAATCACTAATAAACACATTAAGGTCATCTAACCCAAATACCTTAACACTGCGTGTAATCACTAAAGAACACTTTAAGGTATCTAACCCAAATACCTTAACACTGCGAGTAATTATTAATGAACACATTAGAGATATCTAACGCGAATACCTTAACACTGCGAGTAATCACTAATGAACACTTTAAGGGTATTTAACTCAAATACATTAACACTGCGGGTAATCACTAAAAAACACTTTAAGGGTATCCAACCCAAATAGCCCAACATTACGGGTGATAACTAAAGAACACTTTAAATGCATCTAACCCAAATACCTTAACACAGCGTGTAATCACTAATGAACGCTTTATGGGTATCTAACTCAAATACCTTAAGGTAGCGGGACTATTATTTGCATACTTGTTTTCATCTTCTAATTGTGACTAAATGACTACAAATAGACCCGGGAAAGTATATATTTTTAGAATCGCCAGACTTCAAGCTTTTCACAAGTGTATTTTGCATGCCCGTATCTGCATTCTACGACGCGTTACTCAATCAAAGGTGAAAAATTACTTTTTCTGTAAAAAGAATAATTACGCATTTATGCTGGCGATAAGAAGTATTTTTTTCACTTTTCCTAGTTGTTCAATAGTCTGGTAAATTGAATGTGTCTGGTCAGTTTTATTCAAGCAACGCGTTTTAAAAAATAGTGTGCTGAATTTCAATTACTGTTTTAGTCGCATTGCCTCCAACTCAAACCACAACTCGTTGGTAAATAATCGATGAAATAGTTTGTCTGGACACATTCAAGTTCCTCTCACTGTCACCTTAAAGCTGTGAAAATTTGGTGTTAATCCGACGATAATAAGTATACGTTATTTTTTGTTAAAGACCTTGTATTTTGAAAAACATAAACTCCTAGAAAACGTCCATGAAGTAACAGCAACGATTTTCAAGCTTGTTTATCGGCACAATCAATTTGTTTTCCCATCAAGGTTTGTTTTAACATGTGTAGGGACATCCAAATGTGTAAGGCTATTGGAAACCAAAAAAATAAAGGAATGGGATAGCTATAATTGGATAAATTCGGCATATGAAAACACCAAAATCAATGATTTTTTTCAGTGGCTGTGTGACCTTGTGTCTTACACATTCATATGCAAATGACTAATCTGTGAAACAAATAGGGGCGGAGACAAACCAATCAAATGTTTGGAAGCACTAATTGTGTGTCAGATAGCTACTGATAACACATCCTGACATTGCTTTGTCTTGAGTTTATCTTTGAAACTTAAGGCACACAGATTAAACCTGTGTTGTTGATTTTGGAAAACACTACTGAGGCTGCCTTGCTTCCCTTTAGAAAATCTACATTTTAACCAACTTACATGACATTCTATGTTATGTTGACTTTATCACATGAAAGTTTATAGTGCATTTCATCAATTAATAAATAAATGTGAAAATCGTAATTTTCAACACAAATAATAGTCTCGCTACCTTAACACTGCAGGAAATCACTAATGAACCCATTAAGAATATCTATCCCAAATACCTTAACACTGCGAGTAATTATTAATGAACACATTAAGTATATCTATCCCAAATACCTTAACACTGCGAGTAATTAGTAATTAACACATTAAGCATACCTAACCCAAATACCTTAACACTGCGAGTAATTATTAATGAACACATTAAGCATATCAATCCCAAATATCTTAACACTGCGAGTAATCACTAATGAACACTTTAAGGGTATCTAACCCAAATACCTTAACACTGCGGGTAATCACTAAAAAACACTTTAAGGTATCTAACCCAAATACCTTAACACTGCGAGTAATCACTAATGAACACATTAAGGGTATCTAACCCAACTATCTTAACACTGTGGGTAATCACTAATAAACACATTAAGGACATCTAACCCAAATACCTTAACACTGCGGGTAATCACTAAAGAACACTTTAAGGTATCTATCCCAAATACCATAACACTGCGTGTAATCACTAAGAACACATTAAAGATATCTAACCCAAATAACTTAACATTGCGGGTAATTATTAACGAACACTTTAAAGGTATCTAGCCCAAATACCATAACACTGTGGGTAATCACTAAAGAACACTTTAAGGGTATCTAACCCAAATACCTTAACACTGCGGGTAATTATTAATGAACAAATTAAGGATATCTATCCCAAATACCTTAACACTGCGAATAATCATAATTAACACTTTAAGAGTATTTAACTCAAATACCTTAACACTGCAGGTAATCACTAAAGAACACTTTAAGGTATCTAACCCAAATACCTTAACACTGCGAGTAATTATTAATGAACACTTTAAGGGTATCCGACCCAAATACCTTAACTTTACGGGTGATCACTAATGAATACTTTAAAAGTATCTAACCTAAATACCTTAACACTGCGGGTAATCACTAAAGAACACATTAAGGGTATCCAACCCAAATACCTTAACATTACGGGTGATCACTAATTAACACTTTAAAGGCATCTAACCCAAATATCTTAACGCTGCGTGTAATCACTAATGAACACATTAAACGTATCCAACCCAAATACCTTAACATTACGGGTAATCTCTAATGAACACTTTAAAGGCATCTAACCCAAATACCTTAACACAGCGTGTAATCACTAATGAACACTTTAAGGGTATCTAACTCAAATACCTTAACACTGCGAATAATTTTTAATGAACACATTAGAGATATCTAACGCAAATACCTTAACACTGCGAGTAATCACTAATGAACACTTTAAGGGTATTTAACTCAAATACCTTAACACTGCGGGTAATCACTAAACAACACTTTAAGGGTATCCAACCCAAATACCTTAACATTACGGGTGATAACTAAAGAACACTTTAAATGCATCTAACCCAAATACCTTAACACAGCGTGTAATCACTAATGAACACTTTAAGGGTATCTAACTCAAATACCTCAACACTGCAGGAAATCACTAATGAACCCATTAAGAATATCTATCCCAAATACCTTAACACTGCGAGTAATTATTAATGAACGCATTCAGTATATCTATCCCAAATACCTTAACACTGCGAGTAATTATTAATTAACACATTAAGCATACCTAACCCAAATACCTTAACACTGCGAGTAATTATTAATGAACACATTAAGCATATCAATCCCAAATATCTTAACACTGCGAGTAATCACTAATGAACACTTTAAGGGTATCTAACCCAAATACCTAAACACTGCGGGTAATCACTAAAAAACACTTTAAGGTATCTAACCCAAATACCTTAACACTGCGAGTAATCACTAATGAACACATTAAGGGTAGCTAACTCAACTATCTTACCACTACGGGTAATCACTAATGAACACTTTACGGGTATCTAACCCAAATATCTTAACACTGTGGGTAATCACTAATAAACACATTAAGGTCATCTAACCCAAATACCATAACACTGCGAGTAACCACTAATGAACAATTTAAGGATATCTATCCCAAATACCTTAACACTGCGGGTAATCACTAATGAACACTTTAAGGGTATCTAACCCAAATACTATAACACTGCGGGTAATCACTGAAGAACACTTTAAGGATATCCAACCCAAATATCTTACCACTATGGGTAATCACCAATGAACACTTTACCGGTATCTAACCCTAATATCTTAACACTGCGGGTAATTATTAATAATTACATTAAGCATATCAATGCCAAATATCTTAACACTGCGAGTAATCACTAATGAACACTTTAAGGGTATCTAACCCAAATACCTAAACACTGCGGGTAATCACTAAAAAACACTTTAAGGTATCTAACCCAAATACCTTAACACTGCGAGTAATCACTAATGAACACATTAAGGGTATCTAACCCAACTATCTTACCACTACGGGTAATCACTAATGAACACTTTACGGGTATCTAACCCAAATATCTTAACACTGTGGGTAATCACTAATAAACACATTAAGGTCATCTAACCCAAATACCTTGACACTGCATGTAATCACTAAAGAACACTTTAAGGTATCTAACCCAAATACCTTAACACTGCGAGTAATCACTAAGAAGACATTAAAGATATCTAACCCAAATAACTTTGCACTGCTGGTAATCACTAAAGAACACTTTAAGGTATCTAACCAAAATACCTTAACACTGTGAGTGATCACCAATGAACACATTAAGGATATCTATCTCAAATACATTAACACTGCGGGTAATCACTAATGAACACTTTAAAGGTATCTAACCCAAATACTATAACACTGCGGGTAATCACTAAAGAACACTTTAAGGTATCTATCCCAAATACCTTAACACTGCGAGTAATCACTAATGAACACTTTAAGGGTATCTAACCCAAATACTATAACACTGCGGGTAATCACTGAAGAACACTTTAAGGATATCCAACCCAAATACCTTAACACAGCGTGTAATCACTAATGAACACTTTAAGGGTATCTAACTCAAATACCTTAACACTGCAGGAAATCACTAATGAACACTTTAAGGATATCTAACGCAAATACCTTAACACTGCGAGTAATTATTAATGAACACATTAGAGATATCTAACGCAATTACCTTAACACTGCGAGTAATCACTAATGAACACTTTAAAGGTATTTAACTCAAATACCTTAACACTGCGGGTAATCACTAAAAAACACTTTAAGGTATCTAACCCAAATACCTTAACACTGCGAGTAATCACTAATGAACACTTTAAGGATATCTAACCCAAATATCTTACCACTACGGGTAATCACTAATGAACACTTTAAATGCATCTAACCCAAATACCTTAACACAGCGTGTAATCACTAATGAACACTTTATGGGTATCTAACTCAAATACCTTAACACTGCAGGAAATCAATAATGAACCCATTAAGAATATCTATCCCAAATACCTTAACACTGCGAGTAATTATTAATGAACACATTAAGTATATCTATCCCAAATACCTTAACACTGCGAGTAATTATTAATTAACACATTAAGCATACCTAACCCAAATACCTTAACACTGCGAGTAATTATTAATGAACACATTAAGCATATCAATCCCAAATATCTTAACACTGCGAGTAATCACTAATGAACACTTTCAGGGTATCTAACCCAAATACCTAAACACTGCGGGTAATCACTAAAAAACACTTTAAGGTATCTAACCCAAATACCTTAACACTGCGAGTAATCACTAATGAACACATTAAGGGTATCTAACCCAACTATCTTACCACTACGGGTAATCACTAATGAACACTTTACGGGTATCTAACCCAAATATCTTAACACTGTGGGTAATCACTAATAAACACATTAAGGTCATCTAACCCAAATACCTTAACACTGCGTGTAATCACTAAAGAACACTTTAAGGTATCTAACCCAAATACCTTAACACTGCGAGTAATTATTAATGAACACATTAGAGATATCTAACGCGAATACCTTAACACTGCGAGTAATCACTAATGAACACTTTAAGGGTATTTAACTCAAATACATTAACACTGCGGGTAATCACTAAAAAACACTTTAAGGGTATCCAACCCAAATAGCCCAACATTACGAGTGATAACTAAAGAACACTTTAAATGCATCTAACCCAAATACCTTAACACAGCGTGTAATCACTAATGAACGCTTTATGGGTATCTAACTCAAATACCTTAAGGTAGCGGGACTATTATTTGCATACTTGTTTTCATCTTCTAATTGTGACTAAATGACTACAAATAGACCCGGGAAAGTATATATTTTTAGAATCGCCAGACTTCAAGCTTTTCACAAGTGTATTTTGCATGCCCGTATCTGCATTCTACGACGCGTTACTCAATCAAAGGTGAAAAATTACTTTTTCTGTAAAAAGAATAATTACGCATTTATGCTGGCGATAAGAAGTATTTTTTTCACTTTTCCTAGTTGTTCAATAGTCTGGTAAATTGAATGTGTCTGGTCAGTTTTATTCAAGCAACGCGTTTTAAAAAATAGTGTGCTGAATTTCAATTACTGTTTTAGTCGCATTGCCTCCAACTCAAACCACAACTCGTTGGTAAATAATCGATGAAATAGTTTGTCTGGACACATTCAAGTTCCTCTCACTGTCACCTTAAAGCTGTGAAAATTTGGTGTTAATCCGACGATAATAAGTATACGTTATTTTTTGTTAAAGACCTTGTATTTTGAAAAACATAAACTCCTAGAAAACGTCCATGAAGTAACAGCAACGATTTTCAAGCTTGTTTATCGGCACAATCAATTTGTTTTCCCATCAAGGTTTGTTTTAACATGTGTAGGGACATCCAAATGTGTAAGGCTATTGGAAACCAAAAAAATAAAGGAATGGGATAGCTATAATTGGATAAATTCGGCATATGAAAACACCAAAATCAATGATTTTTTTCAGTGGCTGTGTGACCTTGTGTCTTACACATTCATATGCAAATGACTAATCTGTGAAACAAATAGGGGCGGAGACAAACCAATCAAATGTTTGGAAGCACTAATTGTGTGTCAGATAGCTACTGATAACACATCCTGACATTGCTTTGTCTTGAGTTTATCTTTGAAACTTAAGGCACACAGATTAAACCTGTGTTGTTGATTTTGGAAAACACTACTGAGGCTGCCTTGCTTCCCTTTAGAAAATCTACATTTTAACCAACTTACATGACATTCTATGTTATGTTGACTTTATCACATGAAAGTTTATAGTGCATTTCATCAATTAATAAATAAATGTGAAAATCGTAATTTTCAACACAAATAATAGTCTCGCTACCTTAACACTGCAGGAAATCACTAATGAACCCATTAAGAATATCTATCCCAAATACCTTAACACTGCGAGTAATTATTAATGAACACATTAAGTATATCTATCCCAAATACCTTAACACTGCGAGTAATTAGTAATTAACACATTAAGCATACCTAACCCAAATACCTTAACACTGCGAGTAATTATTAATGAACACATTAAGCATATCAATCCCAAATATCTTAACACTGCGAGTAATCACTAATGAACACTTTAAGGGTATCTAACCCAAATACCTTAACACTGCGGGTAATCACTAAAAAACACTTTAAGGTATCTAACCCAAATACCTTAACACTGCGAGTAATCACTAATGAACACATTAAGGGTATCTAACCCAACTATCTTAACACTGTGGGTAATCACTAATAAACACATTAAGGACATCTAACCCAAATACCTTAACACTGCGGGTAATCACTAAAGAACACTTTAAGGTATCTATCCCAAATACCATAACACTGCGTGTAATCACTAAGAACACATTAAAGATATCTAACCCAAATAACTTAACATTGCGGGTAATTATTAACGAACACTTTAAAGGTATCTAGCCCAAATACCATAACACTGTGGGTAATCACTAAAGAACACTTTAAGGGTATCTAACCCAAATACCTTAACACTGCGGGTAATTATTAATGAACAAATTAAGGATATCTATCCCAAATACCTTAACACTGCGAATAATCATAATTAACACTTTAAGAGTATTTAACTCAAATACCTTAACACTGCAGGTAATCACTAAAGAACACTTTAAGGTATCTAACCCAAATACCTTAACACTGCGAGTAATTATTAATGAACACTTTAAGGGTATCCGACCCAAATACCTTAACTTTACGGGTGATCACTAATGAATACTTTAAAAGTATCTAACCTAAATACCTTAACACTGCGGGTAATCACTAAAGAACACATTAAGGGTATCCAACCCAAATACCTTAACATTACGGGTGATCACTAATTAACACTTTAAAGGCATCTAACCCAAATATCTTAACGCTGCGTGTAATCACTAATGAACACATTAAACGTATCCAACCCAAATACCTTAACATTACGGGTAATCTCTAATGAACACTTTAAAGGCATCTAACCCAAATACCTTAACACAGCGTGTAATCACTAATGAACACTTTAAGGGTATCTAACTCAAATACCTTAACACTGCGAATAATTTTTAATGAACACATTAGAGATATCTAACGCAAATACCTTAACACTGCGAGTAATCACTAATGAACACTTTAAGGGTATTTAACTCAAATACCTTAACACTGCGGGTAATCACTAAACAACACTTTAAGGGTATCCAACCCAAATACCTTAACATTACGGGTGATAACTAAAGAACACTTTAAATGCATCTAACCCAAATACCTTAACACAGCGTGTAATCACTAATGAACACTTTAAGGGTATCTAACTCAAATACCTCAACACTGCAGGAAATCACTAATGAACCCATTAAGAATATCTATCCCAAATACCTTAACACTGCGAGTAATTATTAATGAACGCATTCAGTATATCTATCCCAAATACCTTAACACTGCGAGTAATTATTAATTAACACATTAAGCATACCTAACCCAAATACCTTAACACTGCGAGTAATTATTAATGAACACATTAAGCATATCAATCCCAAATATCTTAACACTGCGAGTAATCACTAATGAACACTTTAAGGGTATCTAACCCAAATACCTAAACACTGCGGGTAATCACTAAAAAACACTTTAAGGTATCTAACCCAAATACCTTAACACTGCGAGTAATCACTAATGAACACATTAAGGGTAGCTAACTCAACTATCTTACCACTACGGGTAATCACTAATGAACACTTTACGGGTATCTAACCCAAATATCTTAACACTGTGGGTAATCACTAATAAACACATTAAGGTCATCTAACCCATATACCATAACACTGCGAGTAACCACTAATGAACAATTTAAGGATATCTATCCCAAATACCTTAACACTGCGGGTAATCACTAATGAACACTTTAAGGGTATCTAACCCAAATACTATAACACTGCGGGTAATCACTGAAGAACACTTTAAGGATATCCAACCCAAATATCTTACCACTATGGGTAATCACCAATGAACACTTTACCGGTATCTAACCCTAATATCTTAACACTGCGGGTAATTATTAATAATTACATTAAGCATATCAATGCCAAATATCTTAACACTGCGAGTAATCACTAATGAACACTTTAAGGGTATCTAACCCAAATACCTAAACACTGCGGGTAATCACTAAAAAACACTTTAAGGTATCTAACCCAAATACCTTAACACTGCGAGTAATCACTAATGAACACATTAAGGGTATCTAACCCAACTATCTTACCACTACGGGTAATCACTAATGAACACTTTACGGGTATCTAACCCAAATATCTTAACACTGTGGGTAATCACTAATAAACACATTAAGGTCATCTAACCCAAATACCTTGACACTGCATGTAATCACTAAAGAACACTTTAAGGTATCTAACCCAAATACCTTAACACTGCGAGTAATCACTAAGAAGACATTAAAGATATCTAACCCAAATAACTTTGCACTGCTGGTAATCACTAAAGAACACTTTAAGGTATCTAACCAAAATACCTTAACACTGTGAGTGATCACCAATGAACACATTAAGGATATCTATCTCAAATACATTAACACTGCGGGTAATCACTAATGAACACTTTAAAGGTATCTAACCCAAATACTATAACACTGCGGGTAATCACTAAAGAACACTTTAAGGTATCTATCCCAAATACCTTAACACTGCGAGTAATCACTAATGAACACTTTAAGGGTATCTAACCCAAATACTATAACACTGCGGGTAATCACTGAAGAACACTTTAAGGATATCCAACCCAAATATCTTACCACTACGGGTAATCACCAATGAACACTTTACCGGTATCTAACCCTAATATCTTAACACTGCGGGTAATTATTAATAATTACATTAAGGATATCTAACCCAAATTCCTTAACACTGTGGGTAATCACTAATGAACACATTAAGTATATCTAACCTAAATACCTTAACACTGCGAGTAATAACTAATGAACACATTTAGGATATCTATCCCAAATACTATAACACTGCGGGTAATCACTGAAGAACACTTTAAGGATATCCAACCCAAATATCTTACCACTACGGGTAATCACCAATGAACACTTTACCGGTATCTAACCCTAATATCTTAACACTGCGGGTAATTATTAATAAACACATTAAGGATATCTAACCCAAATTCCTTAACACTGTGGGTAATCACTTAAGAACACATTAAGCATATCTAACCCAAATTCCTTAACACTGTGGGTAATCACTAATGAACACATTAAGTATATCTAACGCAAATACCTTAACACTGCGAGTAATTTTTAATGAACACATTAAGGATATCTAACGCAAATACCTTAACACTGCGAGTAATTATTAATGAACACATTAGATATATCTAACGCAAATACCTTAACACTGTGAGTAATCACTAATGAACACTTTAAGGGTATTTAACTCAAATACCTTAACACTGCGGGTAATCACTAAAAAACACTTTAAGGGTATCCAACCCAAATACCCCAACATTACGGGTGATAACTAAAGAACACTTTAAATGCATCTAACCCAAATATCTTAACACAGCGTGTAATCACTAATGAACACTTTATGGGTATCTAACTCAAATACCTTAAGGTAGCGGGACTATTATTTGCATACTTGTTTTCATCTTCTAATTGTGACTAAATGACTACAAATAGACCCGGGAAAGTATATATTTCTAGAATCGCCAGACTTCAAGCTTTTCACAAGTGTATTTTGCATGCCCGTATCTGCATTCTACGACGCGTTACTCAACCAAAGGTGAAAAATTACTTTTTCTGTAAAAAAAATAATTACGCATTTATGCTGGCGATAAGAAGTATTTTTTTCACTTTTCCTAGTTGTTCAATAGTCTGGTAAATTGAATGTGTCTGGTCAGTTTTATTCAAGCAACGCGTTTTAAAAAATAGTGTGCTGAATTTCAATTACTGTTTTAGTCGCATTGCCTCCAACTCAAACCACAACTCGTTGGTAAATAATCGATGAAATAGTTTGTCTGGACACATTCAAGTTCCTCTCACTGTCACCTTAAAGCTGTGAAAATTTGGTGTTAATCCGACGATAATAAGTATAAGTTATTTTTTGTTAAAGACCTTGTATTTTGAAAAACATAAACTCCTAGAAAACGTCCATGAAGTAACAGCAACGATTTTCAAGCTTGTTTATCGGCACAATCAATTTGTTTTCCCATCAAGGTTTGTTTTAACATGTGTAGGGACATCCAAATGTGTAAGGCTATTGGAAACCAAAAAAATAAAGGAATGGGATAGCTATAATTGGATAAATTCGGCATATGAAAACACCAAAATCAATGATTTTTTCAGTGGCTGTGTGACCTTGTGTCTGACACATTCATATGCAAATGACTAATCTGTGAAACAAATAGGGGCGAAGACAAACCACTCAAATGTTTGGAAACACTAATTGTGTGTCAGATAGCTACTGATAACACATCCTGACATTGCTTTGTCTTGAGTTTATCTTTGAAACTTAAGGCACACAGATTAAACCTGTGTTGTTGATTTTGGAAAACACTACTGAGGCTGCCTTGCTTCCCTTCAGAAAATCTACATTTTAACCAACTTACATGACATTCTATGTTATGTTGACTTTATCACATGAAAGTTTATAGTGCATTTCATCAATTAATAAATAAATGTGAAAATCGTAATTTTCAACACAAATAATAGTCTCGCTACCTTAACACTGCAGGAAATCACTAATGAACCCATTAAGAATATCTATCCCAAATACCTTAACACTGCGAGTAATTATTAATGAACACATTAAGTATATCTATCCCAAATACCTTAACACTGCGAGTAAATAGTAATTAACACATTAAGCATACCTAACCCAAATACCTTAACACTGCGAGTAATTATTAATGAACACATTAAGCATATCAATCCCAAATATCTTAACACTGCGAGTAATCACTAATGAACACTTTAAGGGTATCTAACCCAAATACCTTAACACTGCGGGTAATCACTAAAAAACACTTTAAGGTATCTAACCCAAATACCTTAACACTGCGAGTAATCACTAATGAACACATTAAGGGTATCTAACCCAACTATCTTACCACTACGGGTAATCACTAATGAACACTTTATGGGTATCTAACCCAAATATTTTAACACTGTGGGTAATCACTAATAAACACATTAAGGACATCTAACCCAAATACCTTAACACTGCGGGTAATCACTAAAGAACACTTTAAGGTATCTAACCCAAATACCATAACACTGCGTGTAATCACTAAGAACACATTTAGGATATCTATCCCAAATACTATAACACTGCGGGTAATCACTGAAGAACACTTTAAGGATATCCAACCCAAATATCTTACCACTACGGGTAATCACCAATGAACACTTTACCGGTATCTAACCCTAATATCTTAACACTGCGGGTAATTATTAATAAACACATTAAGGATATCTAACCCAAATTCCTTAACACTGTGGGTAATCACTTAAGAACACATTAAGCATATCTAACCCAAATTCCTTAACACTGTGGGTAATCACTAATGAACACATTAAGTATATCTAACGCAAATACCTTAACACTGCGAGTAATTTTTAATGAACACATTAAGGATATCTAACGCAAATACCTTAACACTGCGAGTAATTATTAATGAACACATTAGATATATCTAACGCAAATACCTTAACACTGTGAGTAATCACTAATGAACACTTTAAGGGTATTTAACTCAAATACCTTAACACTGCGGGTAATCACTAAAAAACACTTTAAGGGTATCCAACCCAAATACCCCAACATTACGGGTGATAACTAAAGAACACTTTAAATGCATCTAACCCAAATATCTTAACACAGCGTGTAATCACTAATGAACACTTTATGGGTATCTAACTCAAATACCTTAAGGTAGCGGGACTATTATTTGCATACTTGTTTTCATCTTCTAATTGTGACTAAATGACTACAAATAGACCCGGGAAAGTATATATTTCTAGAATCGCCAGACTTCAAGCTTTTCACAAGTGTATTTTGCATGCCCGTATCTGCATTCTACGACGCGTTACTCAACCAAAGGTGAAAAATTACTTTTTCTGTAAAAAAAATAATTACGCATTTATGCTGGCGATAAGAAGTATTTTTTTCACTTTTCCTAGTTGTTCAATAGTCTGGTAAATTGAATGTGTCTGGTCAGTTTTATTCAAGCAACGCGTTTTAAAAAATAGTGTGCTGAATTTCAATTACTGTTTTAGTCGCATTGCCTCCAACTCAAACCACAACTCGTTGGTAAATAATCGATGAAATAGTTTGTCTGGACACATTCAAGTTCCTCTCACTGTCACCTTAAAGCTGTGAAAATTTGGTGTTAATCCGACGATAATAAGTATAAGTTATTTTTTGTTAAAGACCTTGTATTTTGAAAAACATAAACTCCTAGAAAACGTCCATGAAGTAACAGCAACGATTTTCAAGCTTGTTTATCGGCACAATCAATTTGTTTTCCCATCAAGGTTTGTTTTAACATGTGTAGGGACATCCAAATGTGTAAGGCTATTGGAAACCAAAAAAATAAAGGAATGGGATAGCTATAATTGGATAAATTCGGCATATGAAAACACCAAAATCAATGATTTTTTCAGTGGCTGTGTGACCTTGTGTCTGACACATTCATATGCAAATGACTAATCTGTGAAACAAATAGGGGCGAAGACAAACCACTCAAATGTTTGGAAACACTAATTGTGTGTCAGATAGCTACTGATAACACATCCTGACATTGCTTTGTCTTGAGTTTATCTTTGAAACTTAAGGCACACAGATTAAACCTGTGTTGTTGATTTTGGAAAACACTACTGAGGCTGCCTTGCTTCCCTTCAGAAAATCTACATTTTAACCAACTTACATGACATTCTATGTTATGTTGACTTTATCACATGAAAGTTTATAGTGCATTTCATCAATTAATAAATAAATGTGAAAATCGTAATTTTCAACACAAATAATAGTCTCGCTACCTTAACACTGCAGGAAATCACTAATGAACCCATTAAGAATATCTATCCCAAATACCTTAACACTGCGAGTAATTATTAATGAACACATTAAGTATATCTATCCCAAATACCTTAACACTGCGAGTAAATAGTAATTAACACATTAAGCATACCTAACCCAAATACCTTAACACTGCGAGTAATTATTAATGAACACATTAAGCATATCAATCCCAAATATCTTAACACTGCGAGTAATCACTAATGAACACTTTAAGGGTATCTAACCCAAATACCTTAACACTGCGGGTAATCACTAAAAAACACTTTAAGGTATCTAACCCAAATACCTTAACACTGCGAGTAATCACTAATGAACACATTAAGGGTATCTAACCCAACTATCTTACCACTACGGGTAATCACTAATGAACACTTTATGGGTATCTAACCCAAATATTTTAACACTGTGGGTAATCACTAATAAACACATTAAGGACATCTAACCCAAATACCTTAACACTGCGGGTAATCACTAAAGAACACTTTAAGGTATCTAACCCAAATACCATAACACTGCGTGTAATCACTACGAACACATTAAAGATATCTAACCCAAATAACTTAACATTGCGGGTAATTATTAACGAACACTTTAAAGGTATCTAGCCCAAATACCATAACACTGTGGGTAATCACTAAAGAACACTTTAAGGGTATCTAACCCAAATACCTTAACACTGCGGGTAATTATTAATGAACAAATTAAGGATATCTATCCCAAATACCTTAACACTGCGAATAATCATAATTAACACTTTAAGAGTATTTAACTCAAATACCTTAACACTGCAGGTAATCACTAAAGAACACTTTAAGGTATCTAACCCAAATACCTTAACACTGCGAGTAATTATTAATGAACACTTTAAGGGTATCCGATCCAAATACCTTAACTTTACGGGTGATCACTAATGAATACTTTAAAAGTATCTAACCTAAATACCTTAACACTGCGGGTAATCACTAAAGAACACATTAAGGGTATCCAACCCAAATACCTTAACATTACGGGTGATCACTAATTAACACTTTAAAGGCATCTAACCCAAATACCTTAACACAGCGTGTAATCACTAATGAACACTTTAAGGGTATCTAACTCAAATACCTTAACACTGCAGGAAATCACTAATGAACACATTAAGGATATCTGTCCCAAATACCTTAACACTGTGAGTAATTCTTAATGAACACATTAAGGATATCTATCCCAAATACCATATTACTGCGAGTAATCACTAATGAACACTTTAAGGGTATCTAACTCAAATACCTTAACACTGCGAGTAATCACTAATGAACACATTAAGTATATCTATCCCAAATACCTTAACACTGCGAGTAATTATTAATGAACACATTAAGCATACCTATCCCAAATACCTTAAAACTGCGAGTAATAACTAATGAACACTTTAAGAGTATTTAACTCAAATACCTTAACACTGTGGGTAATCACTAAAAAACTTTAAGGTATCTAACCCAAATATCTAACACTGCGGGTAATTATTAATAAACACATTAAGGATATCCAACCCAAATACCTTAACACTGGGGGTAATCACCGTGACTAAAGAACACTTTAAGTGTATCTAAACCCAACTACATTAATACTGCGGGTAATCACTAAACAACACTTTAAAGGTATCTAACCCAAATAGCTTAACACTGCGAGTAATCACTGAAGAATACATTAAGGATATCTAACCCAAATATCTTAACACTGCGAGTAATCACTAATGAACACATTAAAGTTATCTAACCCAAATACCTTAACACTGTGGGTAATCACTAAAGAACACTTTACGAGTATCTAACCCAAATATCTTAACACTGCGAGTAATCACCAATGAACACATTAACGATATCTAACCCAAATAACTTAACATTGCGGGTAATTATTAATGAACACTTTAAAGGTGTCTAGCCCAAATACCATAACACTGCGGGTAATCACTAAAGAACACTTTAAGGGTATCTAACCCAAATACCTTAACACTGCGGGTAATTATTAATGAACACATTAAAGACATCTAACGCAAATACCTTAACACTGCGAGTAATCACTAATGAACACTTTAAGGGTATTTAACTCAAATACCTTAACACTGCGGGTAATCATTATAAAAACTTAGGGTATCCAACCCTTAATATTACGGGTGATCACTAATGAACAGTTTAAAGGTATCTAACCTAAATACCTTAACACTGCGGGTAATCACTAAAGAACACATTAAGGGTATCCAACCCAAATACCTTAACATTACGGGTGATCACTAATGAACACTTTAAAGGCATCTAACCCAAATACCATAACACTGCGTGTAATCACTAATGAACACTTTAAGGGTATCTAACTCAAATACCTTAACACTGCAGGAAATCACTAATGAACACATTAAGAATATCTATCCCAAATCCCTTAACACTGCGAGTAATTATTAATGAACACATTAAGCATACCTATCCCAAATACCTTATCATTGGGGGTAATCACCGTGACTAAAGAACACTTTAAGTGTATCTAAACCCAAATACCTTAACATTACGGGCGATCACTAATGAACAGTTTAAAGGTATCTAACCTAAATACCTTAACACTGCGGGTAATCACTAAAGAACACATTAAGGGTATCCAACCCAAATACCTTAACACTAAGGATGATCACTAATGAACACTTTAAAGGCATCTAACCCAAATACCTTAACACTGCGAGTAATTTTTAATGAACACATTAGAGATATCTAACGCAAATACCTTAACACTGCGAGTAATCACTAATGAACACTTTAAGGGTATTTAACTCAAATACCTTAACACTGCGGGTAATCACTAACAAACACTTTAAGGGTATCCAACCCAAATACCTTAACATTACGGGTGATAACTAAAGAACACTTTAAATGCATCTAACCCAAATACCTTAACACAGCGTGTAATCACTAATGAACACTTTATGGGTATCTAACTCAAATAACTTAACACTGCAGGAAATCACTAATGAACCCATTAAGAATATCTATCCCAAATACCTTAACACTGCGAGTAATTATTAATGAACACATTAAGTATATCTATCCCAAATACCTTAACACTGCGAGTAATTATTAATTAACACATTAAGCATACCTAACCCAAATACCTTAACACTGCGAGTAATTATTAATGAACACATTAAGCATATCAATCCCAAATATCTTAACACTGCGTGTAATCACTAATGAACACTTTAAGGGTATCTAACCCAAATACCTAAACACTGCGGGTAATCACTAAAAAACACTTTAAGGTATCTAACCCAAATACCTTAACACTGCGAGTAATCACTAATGAACACATTAAGGGTATCTAACCCAACTATCTTACCACTACGGGTAATCACTAATGAACACTTTACGGGTATCTAACCCAAATATCTTAACACTGTTGGTAATCACTAATAAACACATTAAGGTCATCTAACCCAAATACCTTAACACTGCGTGTAATCACTAAAGAACACTTTACGGTATCTAACCCAAATACCTTAACACTGCGAGTAATCACTAAGAAGACATTAAAGATATCTAACCCAAATAACTTTGCACTGCGGGTAATCACTAAAGAACACTTTAAGGTATCTAACCAAAATACCTTAACACTGTGAGTGATCACCAATGACCACATTAAGGATATCTATCTCAAATACCTTAACACTGCGGGTAATCACTAATGAACACTTTAAAGGTATCTAACCCAAATACTATAACACTGCGGGTAATCACTAAAGAACACTTTAAGGTGTCTAACCCAAATACCTTACCACTGCGAGTAACCACTAATGAACACTTTAAGGGTATCTAACTCAAATACCTTAACACTGCGGGTAATCACTGAAGAACACTTTAAGGATATCCAACCCAAATATATTACCACTACGGGTAATCACCAATGAACACTTTACCGGTATCTAACCCTAATATCTTAACACTGCGGGTAATTATTAATAATCACATTAAGGATATCTAACCCAAATTCCTTAACACTGTGGGTAATCACTAATGAACACATTAAGTATATCTAACCCAAATACCTTAACACTGCGAGTAATCACTAATGAACACATTAAGGATATTTATCCCAAATACTATAACACTGCGGGTAATCACTGAAGAACACTTTAAGGATATCCAACCCAAATATCTTACCACTACGGGTAATCACCAATGAACACTTTACCGGTATCTAACCCTAATATCTTAACACTGCGAGTAATTATTAATAAACACATTAAGGATATCTAACCCAAATTCCTTAACACTGTGGGTAATCACTTAAGAACACATTAAGCATATCTAACCCAAATTCCTTAACACTGTGGGTAATCACTAATGAACACATTAAGTATATCTAACGCAAATACCTTAACACTGCGAGTAATTTTTAATGAACACATTAAGGATATCTAACGCAAATACCTTAACACTGCGAGTAATTATTAATGAACACATTAGAGATATCTAACGCAAATACCTTAACACTGCGAGTAATCACTAATGAACACTTTAAGGGTATTTAACTCAAATACCTTAACACTGCGGGTAATCACTAAAAAACACTTTAAGGGTATCCAACCCAAATACCCCAACATTACGGGTGATAACTAAAGAACACTTTAAATGCATCTAACCCAAATACCTTAACACAGCGTGTAATCACTAATGAACACTTTATGGGTATCTAACTCAAATACCTTAAGGTAGCGGGACTATTATTTGCATACTTGTTTTCATCTTCTAATTGTGACTAAATGACTACAAATAGACCCGGGAAAGTATATATTTCCAGAATCGCCAGACTTCAAGCTTTTCACAAGTGTATTTTGCATGCCCGTATCTGCATTCTACGACGCGTTACTCAACCAAAGGTGAAAAATTACTTTTTTCTGTAAAAAAAATAATTACGCATTTATGCTGGCGATAAGAAGTATTTTTTTCACTTTTCCTAGTTGTTCAATAGTCTGGTAAATTGAATGTGTCTGGTCAGTTTTATTCAAGCAACGCGTTTTAAAAAATAGTGTGCTGAATTTCAATTACTGTTTTAGTCGCATTGCCTCCAACTCAAACCACAACTCGTTGGTAAATAATCGATGAAATAGTTTGTCTGGACACATTCAAGTTCCTCTCACTGTCACCTTAAAGCTGTGAAAATTTGGTGTTAATCCGACGATAATAAGTATAAGTTATTTTTTGTTAAAGACCTTGTATTTTGAAAAACATAAACTCCTAGAAAACGTCCATGAAGTAACAGCAACGATTTTCAAGCTTGTTTATCGGCACAATCAATTTGTTTTCCCATCAAGGTTTGTTTTAACATGTGTAGGGACATCCAAATGTGTAAGGCTATTGGAAACCAAAAAAATAAAGGAATGGGATAGCTATAATTGGATAAATTCGGCATATGAAAACACCAAAATCAATGATTTTTTTCAGTGGCTGTGTGACCTTGTGTCTGACACATTCATATGCAAATGACTAATCTGTGAAACAAATAGGGGCGGAGACAAACCACTCAAATGTTTGGAAACACTAATTGTGTGTCAGATAGCTACTGATAACACATCCTGACATTGCTTTGTCTTGAGTTTATCTTTGAAACTTAAGGCACACAGATTAAACCTGTGTTGTTGATTTTGGAAAACACTACTGAGGCTGCCTTGCTTCCCTTCAGAAAATCTACATTTTGACCAACTTACATGACATTCTATGTTATGTTGACTTTTTCACATGAAAGTTTATAGTGCATTTCATCAATTAATAAATAAATGTGAAAATCGTAATTTTCAACACAAATAATAGTCTCGCTACCTTAACACTGCAGGAAATCACTAATGAACCCATTAAGAATATCTATCCCAAATACCTTAACACTGCGAGTAATTAGTAATTAACACATTAAGCATACCTAACCCAAATACCTTAACACTGCGAGTAATTATTAATGAACACATTAAGCATATCAATCCCAAATATCTTAACACTGCGAGTAATCACTAATGAACACTTTAAGGGTATCTAACCCAAATACCTTAACACTGCGGGTAATCACTAAAAAACACTTTAAGGTATCTAACCCAAATACCTTAACACTGCGAGTAATCACTCATGAACACATTAAGGGTATCTAACCCAACTATCTTACCACTACGGGTAATCACTAATGAACACTTTATGGGTATCTAACCCAAATATCTTAACACTGTGGGTAATCACTAATAAACACATTAAGGACATCTAACCCAAATACCTTAACACTGCGGGTAATCACTAAAGAACACTTTAAGGTATCTAACCCAAATACCATAACACTGCGTGTAATCACTAAGAACACATTAAAGATATCTAACCCAAATAACTTAACATTGCGGGTAATTATTAACGAACACTTTAAAGGTATCTAGCCCAAATACCATAACACTGTGGGTAATCACTAAAGAACACTTTAAGGGTATCTAACCCAAATACCTTAACACTGCGAATAATCATAATTAACACTTTAAGAGTATTTAACTCAAATACCTTAACACTGCAGGTAATCACTAAAGAACACTTTAAGGTATCTAACCCAAATACCTTAACACTGCGAGTAATTATTAATGAACACTTTAAGGGTATCCGACCCAAATACCTTAACTTTACGGGTGATCACTAATGAATACTTTAAAAGTATCTAACCTAAATACCTTAACACTGCGGGTAATCACTAAAGAACACATTAAGGGTATCCAACCCAAATACCTTAACATTACGGGTGATCACTAATTAACACTTTAAAGGCATCTAACCCAAATACCTTAACGCTGCGTGTAATCACTAATGAACACATTAAACGTATCCAACCCAAATACCTTAACATTACGGGAGATCTCTAATGAACACTTTAAAGGCATCTAACCCAAATACCTTAACACAGCGTGTAATCACTAATGAACACTTTAAGGGTATCTAACTCAAATACCTTAACACTGCAGGAAATCACTAATGAACACATTAAGGATATCTGTCCCAAATACCTTAACACTGTGAGTAATTCTTAATGAACACATTAAGGATATCTATCCCAAATACCATATTACTGCGAGTAATCACTAATGAACACTCTAAGGGTATCTAACTCAAATACCTTAACACTGCGAGTAATCACTAATGAACACATTAAGTATATCTATCCCAAATACCTTAACACTGCGAGTAATTATTAATGAACACATTAAGCATACCTATCCCAAATACCTTAAAACTGCGAGTAATAACTAATGAACACTTTAAGAGTATTTAACTCAAATACCTTAACACTGTGGGTAATCACTAAACAACTTTAAGGTATCTAACCCAAATATCTAACACTGCGGGTAATTATTAATAAACACATTAAGGATATCCAACCCAAATACCTTAACACTGGGGGTAATCACCGTGACTAAAGAACACTTTAAGTGTATCTAAACCCAACTACATTAATACTGCGGGTAATCACTAAACAACACTTTAAAGGTATCTAACCCAAATAGCTTAACACTGCGAGTAATCACTGAAGAATACATTAAGGATATCTAACCCAAATATCTTAACACTGCGAGTAATCACTAATGAACACATTAAAGTTATCTAACCCAAATACCTTAACACTGTGGGTAATCACTAAAGAACACTTTACGAGTATCTAACCCAAATACCTTAACACTGCGAGTAATCACCAATGAACACATTAACGATATCTAACCCAAATAACTTAACATTGCGGGTAATTATTAATGAACACTTTAAAGGTGTCTAGCCCAAATACCATAACACTGCGGGTAATCACTAAAGAACACTTTAAGGGTATCTAACCCAAATACCTTAACACTGCGGGTAATTATTAATGAACACATTAAAGACATCTAACGCAAATACCTTAACACTGCGAGTAATCACTAATGAACACTTTAAGGGTATTTAACTCAAATACCTTAACACTGCGGGTAATCATTAAAAAAACTTAGGGTATCCAACCCTTAATATTACGGGTGATCACTAATGAACAGTTTAAAGGTATCTAACCTAAATACCTTAACACTGCGGGTAATCACTAAATAACACATTAAGGGTATCCAACCCAAATACCTTAACATTACGGGTGATCACTAATGAACACTTTAAAGGCATCTAACCCAAATACCATAACACTGCGTGTAATCACTAATGAACACTTTAAGGGTATCTAACTCAAATACCTTAACACTGCAGGAAATCACTAATGAACACATTAAGAATATCTATCCCAAATCCCTTAACACTGCGAGTAATTATTAATGAACACATTAAGCATACCTATCCCAAATACCTTATCATTGGGGGTAATCACCGTGACTAAAGAACACTTTAAGTGTATCTAAACCCAAATACCTTAACATTACGGGTGATCACTAATGAACAGTTTAAAGGTATCTAACCTAAATACCTTAACACTGCGGGTAATCACTAAAGAACACATTAAGGGTATCCAACCCAAATACCTTAACACTACGGGTGATCACTAATGAACACTTTAAAGGCATCTAACCCAAATACCTTAACACTGCGAGTAATTTTTAATGAACACATTAGAGATATCTAACGCAAATACCTTAACACTGCGAGTAATCACTAATGAACACTTTAAGGGTATTTAACTCAAATACCTTAACACTGCGGGTAATCACTAACAAACACTTTAAGGGTATCCAACAGTTTACAGTCACCTCATGTGAATAACTATAAGCTGCTTTTAACGGGCTTTTATTAAATTTCCGTACTTTACAAATGTGGATTGTTATATGATAACAACTTGGTCATATATGCAAATGCATTTACCAAATTTGCAATAACTTTGTACAACTTTGTAATCACTTTGAACAACTTTGCACAATGCGTTAACAGTGTAACACCCACTACGTGTCGACAGCATCCACAACTTGTTCGTGAAAATTAGAACGAATTTGAAAATTTTCCATTAATTGAAAAAGTTACAAAAATGCCTCGATTTTATACTATAAATGATTGACATCACAGTAAGAAAAAGTGCCGGAACGTTGCCTTACATCTTTTCCATGTGCGGGTTGAAACAAACAAAAATTCAAAAGGTCGTTTAGTCAGGGGGTCTCCCATGCAAGTACTAATCACGCCTGATAGTGCTTTACTTTAAACATTTGTCGAGCACCTAACCCCACAGCTGCATGGATTATTATTCCGAATTTGCGGCTATTTCATGTTTTTGGATGTTTTAAATCGATATCGCTTGCACAAGTATCTTCTAGATTGACCTATGACCTCTACATACTTGGAGAAAAACTACGGTAATTTAACAGCATGTTACGAAATATTTATTCACATTTTCGAATGTTCAACTGCGGGACTTGTTAATATGATATCACAGGTAACAATCCCGAATGAAACTACCAACTTCGCAACCGCGTTTTACAACTTTGCATACAGTTTGTTGTCAATATTTCGATTGACTGTTGTGATAATCTGCTTAGATATGAGGCGTTATCGTCAAATTTACTCAATGCTTTCAAAATTTAACTGCGGGTTTGTCATTACAATGACTTAGGCTAAATAAACTAGCAACTCCGCCAATATTTCCTTCGTTTTTTCAAACTTTGCACGCTGTTTTCTAACATTTTACAGTCACCTCGTGTGAATATCTATAAGCTGCTTTTAGCGGGCTTTTATTAAATTTCCCTACTTTACAAATGTGGATTGTTATATGATAACAACTTGGTCATATATGCAAATGCATTTACCAAATTTGCAATAACTTTGTACAACTTTGTAATCACTTTGAACAACTTTGCACGATGCGTTAACAGTGTAACACCCACTACGTGTCGACAGCATCCACAACTTGTTCGTGAAAATTGGAACGAATTTGAAAATTTTCCATTAATTGAAAAAGTTACAAAAATGCCTTGATTTTCTACTATAAATGATTGACATCACAGTAAGAAAAAGTGCCGGAACGTTGCCTTACATCTTTTCCATGTGCGTGTTGAAACAAACAAAAATTCAAAAGGTCGTTTAGTCAGGGGGTCTCCCATGCAAGTACTAATCACGCCCGATAGTGCTTTACTTTAAACATTTGTCGAGCACCTAACCCCACAGCTGCATGGATTATTATTCCGAATTTTCGGCTATTTCATGTTTTTGGATGTTTTAAATCGATATCGCTTGCACAAGTATCTTCTAGATTGACCTATGACCTCTACATACTTGGAGTAAAACTACGGTAATTTAACAGCATGTTGCGAAATATTTATTCACATTTTCGAATGTTCAACTACGGGACTTGTTAATATGATATCACAGGTAACAATCCCGAATGAAACTACCTACTTTGCAACCGCTTTTTACAACTTTGTCTACAGTTTGTTGTCGATATTTCGATTGGCTGTTGTGATAATCTGCTTAGATATGAGGCGTTATCGGAAAATTTATTCAATGCTTTCCAAATTTAACTGCGGGGTTGTCATTACAATGACTTAGGCTAAATAAACTAGCAACTCCGCCAATATTTCCTTCGTTTTTTCAAACTTTGCACGCTGTTTTCTAACATTTTACAGTCACCTCATGTGAATATCTATAAGCTGCTTTTAACGGGCTTATATTAAATTTCCCTACTTTACAAATGTGGATTTTTATATGCTAACAACTTGGTCATATATGTAAATGCATTTACCAAATTTGCAATAACTTTGTACAAATTTGTAATCACTTTGAACAACTTTGCACGATGCGTTAACAGTGTAACACCCACTACGTGCCAACAGCATCCACAACTTGTTCGTGAAAATTAGAACGAATTTGAAAATTTTCCATTAATTAAAAAAGTTACAAAAATGCCTCGATTTTCTACTATAAATGATTGACATCACAGGAAGAAAAAGTGCCGGTACGTTGCCTTACATCTTTTCCATGTGCGTGTTGAAACAAACAAAAATTCAAAAGGTCGTTTAGTCAGGGAGTCTCCCATGCAAGTACTAACCACGCCCGATTGTGCTTTACTTTAAACATTTGTCGAGCACCTAACCCCACAGCTGCATGGATTATTATTCTTAATTTGCGGCTATTTCATGTTTTTGGATGTTTTAAATCGATATCGCTTGCACAAGTATCTTCTAGATTGACCTATGACCTCTACATGCTTGTAACAAAACTACGGTAATTAAACAGCATGTTACGAAATATTTATTCACATTTTCGAATGTTCAACTACGGGATTTGTTAATATGATATCACAGGTAACAATCCCGAATGAAACTACCTACTTCGCAACCGCGTTTTACAACTTTGCATACAGTTTGTTGTCAATATTTCGATTGACTGTTGTGATAATCTGCTTAGATATGAGGCGTTATCGGCAAATTTACTCAATGCTTTCAAAATTCAACTCCGTTGTTGTCATTACAATGACTTAGGCTAAATAAACTAGCAACTCCGCCAACATTTCCTTCGTTTTTTCAAACTTTGCACGCTGTTTTCTAACATTTTACAGTCA
Organism: Saccoglossus kowalevskii; assembly: GCF_978046115.1. Classification (NCBI taxonomy): domain Eukaryota; kingdom Metazoa; phylum Hemichordata; class Enteropneusta; family Harrimaniidae; genus Saccoglossus; species Saccoglossus kowalevskii. Next base: position 5,456,237 of record NC_140644.1, read on the forward strand.
CCTCATGTGAATATATATAAGCTGCTTTTAACGGGCTTTTATTAAATGTCCCTACTTTACAAATGTGGATTGTTATATGATAACAACTTGGTCATATATGCAAATGCATTTACCAAATTTGCAATAACTTTGTACAACTTTGTAATCACTTTGAACAACTTTGCAGGATGCGTTAACAGTGTAACACCCACTACGTGCCAACAGCATCCACAACTTGTTCGTGAAAATTAGAACGAATTTGAAAATTTTCCATTAATTGAAAAAGTTACAAAAATGCCTCGATTTTCTACTATAAATGATTGACATCACAGGAAGAAAAAGTGCCGGCACGTTGCCTTACATCTTTTCCATGTGCGTGTTGAAACAAACAAAAATTCAAAAGGTCGTTTAGTCAGGGAGTCTCCATGCAAGTACTAACCACGCCCGATTGTGCTTTATTTTAAACATTTGTCGAGCACCTAACCCAACAGCTGCATGGATTTTTATTCTGAATTTGCGGCTATTTCATGTTTTTGGATGTTTTAAATCGATATCGCTTGCACAAGTATCTTCTAGATTGACCTATGACCTCTACATACTTGTAACAAAACTACGGTAATTAAACAGCATGTTACGAAATATTTATTCACATTTTCGAATGTTCAACTACGGGACTTGTTAATATGATATCACAGGTAACAATCCCGAATGAAACTACCTACTTCGCAACCGCTTTTTACAACTTTGCATACAGTTTGTTGTCAATATTTCGATTGACTGTTGTGATAATCTGCTTAGATATGAGGCGTTATCGGCAAATTTACTCAATGCTTTCCAAATTTAACTGCGGGGATATCATTACAATGACTTAGGCTAAATAAACTAGCAACTCCGCCAACATTTCCTTCGTTTTTTCAAACTTTGCACGCTGTTTTCTAACATTTTACAGTCACCTCATGTGAATATCTATAAGCTGCTTTTAACGGGATTTTATTAAATTTCCCTACTTTACAAATGTGGATTGTTATATGATAACAACTTGGTCATATATGCAAATGCATTTACCAAATTTGCAATAACTTTGTACAACTTTGTAATCACTTTGAACAACTTTGCACGATGCGTTAACAGTGTAACACCCACTACGTGCCGACAGCATCCACAACTTGTTCGTGAAAATTAGAACAAATTTGAAAATTTTCCATTAATTGAAAAAGTTACAAAAATGCCTCGATTTTCTACTATAAATGATTGACATCACAGTAAGAAAAAGTGCTGGAACGTTGCCTTACATCTTTTCCATGTGCGTGTTGAAACAAACAAAAATTCAAAAGGTCGTTTAGTAAGGGAGTCTCCCATGCAAGTACTAATCACGCCCGATTGTGCTTTACTTTAAACATTTGTCGAGCACCTAACCCCACAGCTGCATGGATTATTATTCCGAATTTGTGACTATTTCATGTTTTTGGATGTTTTAAATAGATATCTCTTGTACAAGTATCTTCTAGATTGACCTATGACCTCTACATACTTGTAACAAAACTACGGTAATTAAACAGCATGTTACGAAATATTTATTCACATTTTCGAATGTTCAACTACGGGACTTGTTAATATGATATCACAGGTAACAATCCCGAATGAAACTACCTACTTCGCAACCGCTTTTTACAACTTTGCATACAGTTTGTTGTCAATATTTCGATTGACTGTTGTGATAATCTGCTTAGATATGAGGCGTTATCGGCAAATTTACTCAATGCTTTCCAAATTTAACTGCGGGGATATCATTACAATGACTTAGGCTAAATAAACTAGCAACTCCGCCAACATTTCCTTCGTTTTTTCAAACTTTGCACGCTGTTTTCTAACATTTTACAGTCACCTCATGTGAATATCTATAAGCTGCTTTTAACGGGATTTTATTAAATTTCCCTACTTTACAAATGTGGATTTTTATATATGCTAACAACTTGGTCATATATGCAAATGCATTTACCAAATTTGCAATAACTTTGTACAACTTTGTAATCACTTTGAACAACTTTGCACGATGCGTTAACAGTGTAACACCCACTACGTGCCGACAGCATCCACAACTTGTTCGTGAAAATTAGAACGAATTTGAAAATTTTCCATTAATTGAAAAAGTTACAAAAATGCCTCGATTTTCTACTATAAATGATTGACATCACAGGAAGAAAAAGTGCCGGTACGTTGCCTTACATCTTTTCCATGTGCGTGTTGAAACAAACAAAAATACAAAAGGTGGTTTAGTCAGGGAGTCTCCCATGCAAGTACTAACCACGCCCGATTGTGCTTTACTTTAAACATTTGTCGAGCACCTAACCCCACAGCTGCATGGATTATTATTCCGAATTTGATGCTATTTCATGTTTTTGGATGTTTTAAATAGATATCTCTTGCACAAGTATCTTCTAGATTGACCTATGACCTCTACATACTTGTAACAAAACTACGGTAATTAAACAGCATGTTACGAAATATTTATTCACATTTTCGAATGTTCAACTACGGGACTTGTTAATATGATATCACAGGTAACAATCCCGAATGAAACTACCTACTTCGCAACCGCTTTTTACAACTTTGCATACAGTTTGTTGTCAATATTTCGATCGACTGTTGTGATAATCTGCTTCGATATGAGGCGTTATCGGCAAATTTACTCAATGCTTTCAAAATTTAACTGCGGGATTGTCATTACAATGACATAGGCTAAATAAACTAGCAACTCCGCCAACATTTCCTTCGCTTTTTCAAACTTTGCACGCTGTTTTCTAACATTTTACAGTCACCTCATGTGAATATCTATAAGCTGCTTTTAACGGGCTTTTATTAAATTTCCCTACTTTACAAATGTGGATTGTTATATGATAACAACTTGGTCATATATGCAAATGCATTTACCAAATTTGCAATAACTTTGTACAACTTTGTAATCACTTTGAACAACTTTGCACGATGCGTTAACAGTGTAACACCCACTACGTGCCGACAGCATCCACAACTTGTTCGTGAAAATTAGAACAAATTTGAAAATTTTCCATTAATTGAAAAAGTTACAAAAATGCCTCGATTTTCTACTATAAATGATTGACATCACAGTAAGAAAAAGTGCTGGAACGTTGCCTTACATCTTTTCCATGTGCGTGTTGAAACAAACAAAAATTCAAAAGGTCGTTTAGTAAGGGAGTCTCCCATGCAAGTACTAATCACGTCCGATTCCGATTGTGCTTTACTTTAAACATTTGTCGAGCACCTAACCCCACAGCTGCATGGATTATTATTCCGAATTTGTGACTATTTCATGTTTTTGGATGTTTTAAATAGATATCTCTTGTACAAGTATCTTCTAGATTGACCTATGACCTCTACATACTTGTAACAAAACTACGGTAATTAAACAGCATGTTACGAAATATTTATTCACATTTTCGAATGTTCAACTACGGGACTTGTTAATATGATATCACAGGTAACAATCCCGAATGAAACTACCTACTTCGCAACCGCTTTTTACAACTTTGCATACAGTTTGTTGTCAATATTTCGATTGACTGTTGTGATAATCTGCTTAGATATGAGGCGTTATCGGCAAATTTACTCAATGCTTTCCAAATTTAACTGCGGGGATATCATTACAATGACTTAGGCTAAATAAACTAGCAACTCCGCCAACATTTCCTTCGTTTTTTCAAACTTTGCACGCTGTTTTCTAACATTTTACAGTCACCTCATGTGAATATCTATAAGCTGCTTTTAACGGGATTTTATTAAATTTCCCTACTTTACAAATGTGGATTTTTATATATGCTAACAACTTGGTCATATATGCAAATGCATTTACCAAATTTGCAATAACTTTGTACAACTTTGTAATCACTTTGAACAACTTTGCACGATGCGTTAACAGTGTAACACCCACTACGTGCCGACAGCATCCACAACTTGTTCGTGAAAATTAGAACGAATTTGAAAATTTTCCATTAATTGAAAAAGTTACAAAAATGCCTCGATTTTCTACTATAAATGATTGACATCACAGGAAGAAAAAGTGCCGGTACGTTGCCTTACATCTTTTCCATGTGCGTGTTGAAACAAACAAAAATACAAAAGGTCGTTTAGTCAGGGAGTCTACCATGCAAGTACTAACCACGCCCGATTGTGCTTTACTTTAAACATTTGTCGAGCACCTAACACCACAGCTGCATGGATTATTATTCCAAATTTGATGCTATTTCATGTTTTTGGATGTTTTAAATAGATATCTCTTGCACAAGTATCTTCTAGATTGACCTATGACCTCTACATACTTGTAACAAAACTACGGTAATTAAACAGCATGTTACGAACTATTTATTCACATTTTCGAATGTTCAACTACGGGACTTGTTAATATGATATCACAGGTAACAATCCCGAATGAAACTACCTACTTCGCAACCGCTTTTTACAACTTTGCATACAGTTTGTTGTCAATATTTCGATTGACTGTTGTGATAATCTGCTTCGATATGAGGCGTTATCGGCAAATTTACTCAATGCTTTCAAAATTTAACTGCGGGATTGTCATTACAATGACATAGGCTAAATAAACTAGCAACTCCGCCAACATTTCCTTCGCTTTTTCAAACTTTGCACGCTGTTTTCTAACATTTTACAGTCACCTCATGTGAATATCTATAAGCTGCTTTTAACGGGCTTTTATTAAATTTCCCTACTTTACAAATGTGGATTGTTATATGATAACAACTTGGTCATATATGCAAATGCATTTACCAAATTTGCAATAACTTTGTACAACTTTGTAATCACTTTGAACAACTTTGCACGATGCGTTAACAGTGTAACACCCACTACGTGCCGACAGCATCCACAACTTGTTCGTGAAAATTAGAACAAATTTGAAAATTTTCCATTAATTGAAAAAGTTACAAAAATGCCTCGATTTTCTACTATAAATGATTGACATCACAGTAAGAAAAAGTGCTGGAACGTTGCCTTACATCTTTTCCATGTGCGTGTTGAAACAAACAAAAATTCAAAAGGTCGTTTAGTAAGGGAGTCTCCCATGCAAGTACTAATCACGCCCGATTGTGCTTTACTTTAAACATTTGTCGAGCACCTAACCCCACAGCTGCATGGATTATTATTCCGAATTTGTGACTATTTCATGTTTTTGGATGTTTTAAATAGATATCTCTTGTACAAGTATCTTCTAGATTGACCTATGACCTCTACATACTTGTAACAAAACTACGGTAATTAAACAGCATGTTACGAAATATTTATTCACATTTTCGAATGTTCAACTACGGGACTTGTTAATATGATATCACAGGTAACAATCCCGAATGAAACTACCTACTTCGCAACCGCTTTTTACAACTTTGCATACAGTTTGTTGTCAATATTTCGATTGACTGTTGTGATAATCTGCTTAGATATGAGGCGTTATCGGCAAATTTACTCAATGCTTTCCAAATTTAACTGCGGGGATATCATTACAATGACTTAGGCTAAATAAACTAGCAACTCCGCCAACATTTCCTTCGTTTTTTCAAACTTTGCACGCTGTTTTCTAACATTTTACAGTCACCTCATGTGAATATCTATAAGCTGCTTTTAACGGGATTTTATTAAATTTCCCTACTTTACAAATGTGGATTTTTATATATGCTAACAACTTGGTCATATATGCACTGTTAACGCATCGTGCAAAGTTGTTCAAAGTGATTACAAAGTTGTACAAAGTTATTGCAAATTTGGTAAATGCATTTGCATATATGACCAAGTTGTTATCATATAACAATCCACATTTGTAAAGTAGGGAAATTTAATAAAATCCCGTTAAAAGCAGCTTATAGATATTCACATGAGGTGACTGAAAAATGTTAGAAAACAGCGTGCAAAGTTTGAAAAAACGAAGGAAATGTTGGCGGAGTTGCTAGTTTATTTAGCCTAAGTCATTGTAATGACAATCCCGCAGTTAAATTTTGAAAGCATTGAGTAAATTTGCCGATAACGCCTCATATCGAAGCAGATTATCACAACAGTCAATCGAAATATTGACAACAAACTGTATGCAAAGTTGTAAAAAGCGGTTGCGAAGTAGGTAGTTTCATTCGGGATTGTTACCTGTGATATCATATTAACAAGTCCCGTAGTTGAACATTCGAAAATGTGAATAAATATTTCGTAACATGGTGTTTAATTACCGTAGTTTTGTTACAAGTATGTAGAGGTCATAGGTCAATCTAGAAGATACTTGTGCAAGCGATATTTGAAACATCCAAAAAACATGAAATAGCATCAAATTCGGAATAATAATCCATGCAGCTGTGGGGTTAGGTGCTCGACAAATGTTTAAAGTAAAGCACAATCGGGCGTGGTTAGTACTTGCATGGGAGACTCCCTGACTAAACGACCTTTTGTATTTTTGTTTGTTTCAACACGCACATGGAAAAGATGTAAGGCAACGTACCGGCACTTTTTCTTCCTGTGATGTCAATCATTTATAGTAGAAAATCGAGGCATTTTTGTAACTTTTTCAATTAATGGAAAATTTTCAAATTCGTTCTAATTTTCACGAACAAGTTGTGGATGCTGTCGGCACGTAGTGGGTGTTACACTGTTAACGCATCCTGCAAAGTTGTTCAAAGTGATTACAAAGTTGTACAAAGTTATTGCAAATTTGGTAAATGCATTTGCATATATGACCAAGTTGTTATCATATAACAATCCACATTTGTAAAGTAGGGACATTTAATAAAAGCCCGTTAAAAGCAGCTTATATATATTCACATGAGGTGACTGTAAAATGTTAGAAAACAGCGTGCAAAGTTTGAAAAAACGAAGGAAATGTTGGCGGAGTTGCTAGTTTATTTAGCCTAAGTCATTGTAATGACAACAACGGAGTTAAATTTGGAAAGCATTGAGTAAATTTGCCGATAACGCCTCATATCTAAGCAGATTATCACAACAGTCAATCGAAATATTGACAACAAACTGTATGCAAAGTTGTAAAATGCGGTTGCGAAGTAGGTAGTTTCATTCGGGATTGTTACCTATGATATCATATTAACAAGTCCCGTAGTTGAACATTCGAAAATGTGAATAAATATTCGTAACATGCTGTTTAATTACCGTAGTTTTATTACAAGTATGTAGAGGTCATAGGTCAATCTAGAAGATACTTGTGCAAGTGATATCGATTTAAAACATCCAAAAACATGAAATAGCCGCAAATTCGGAATAATAATCCATTCAGCTGTGGGGTTAGGCGCTCGACAAATGTTTAAAGTAAAGCACAATCGGGCGTGATTAGTACTTGCATGGGAGACTCCCTGACTAAACGACCTTTTGAATTTTTGTTTGTTTCAACACGCACATGGAAAAGATGTAAGGCAACGTTCCGGCACTTTTTCTTACTGTGATGTCAATCATTTATAGTAGAAAATCGAGGCATTTTTGTAACTTTTTCAATTAATGGAAAATTTTCAAATTCGTTCTAATTTTCACGAACAAGTTGTGGATGCTGTTGGCACGTAGTGGGTGTTACACTGTTAACGCATCCTGCAAAGTTGTTCAAAGTGATTACAAAGTTGTACAAAGTTATTGCAAATTTGGTAAATGCATTTGCATATATGACCAAGTTGTTATCATATAACAATCCACATTTGTAAAGTAGGGAAATTTAATAAAAGCCCGTTAAAAGCAGCTTATAGATATTCACATGAGGTGACTGTAAAATGTTAGAAAACAGCGTGCAATGTTTGAAAAATCGAAGGAAATGTTGGCGGAGTTGCTAGTTTATTTAGCCTAAGTCATTGTAATGACAACCCCGCAGTTAAATTTGGAAAGCATTGAGTAAATTTGCCGATAACGCCTCATATCGAAGCAGATTATCACAACAGTCAATCGAAATATTGACAACAAACTGTATGCAAAGTTGTAAAACGCGGTTGCGAAGTAGGTAGTTTCATTCGGGATTGTTACCTGTGATATCATATTAACAAGTCCCGTAGTTGAACATTCGAAAATGTGAATAAATATTCGTAACATGCTGTTTAATTACCGTAGTTTTATTACAAGTATGTAGAGGTCATAGGTCAATCTAGAAGATACTTGTGCAAGTGATATCGATTTAAAACATACAAAAACATGAAATAGCCGCAAATTCGGAATAATAATCCATTCAGCTGTGGGGTTAGGCGCTCGACAAATGTTTAAAGTAAAGCACAATCGGGCGTGATTAGTACTTGCATGGGAGACTCCCTGACTAAACGACCTTTTGAATTTTTGTTTGTTTCAACACGCACATGGAACAGATTTAAGGCAACGTTCCGGCACTTTTTCTTACTGTGATGTCAATCATTTTTAGTAGAAAATCGAGGCATTTTTGTAACTTTTTCAATTAATGGAAAATTTTCAAATTCGTTCTAATTTTCACGAACAAGTTGTGGATGCTGTTGGCACGTAGTGGGTGTTACACTGTTAACGCATCCTGCAAAGTTGTTCAAAGTGATTACAAAGTTGTACAAAGTTATTGCAAATTTGGTAAATGCATTTGCATATATGACCAAGTTGTTAGCATATAACAATCCACATTTGTAAAGTAGGGAAATTTAATAAAAGCCCGTTAAAAGCAGCTTATAGATATTCACATGAGGTGACTGTAAAATGTTAGAAAACAGCGCGCAATGTTTGAAAAATCGAAGGAAATGTTGGCGGAGTTGCTAGTTTATTTAGCCTAAGTCATTGTAATGACAACCCCGCAGTTAAATTTGGAAAGCATTGAGTAAATTTGCCGATAACGCCTCATATCAAAGCAGATTATCACAACAGTCAATCGAAATATTGACAACAAACTGTATGCAAAGTTGTAAAACGCGGTTGCGAAGTAGGTAGTTTCATTCGGGATTGTTACCTGTGATATCATATTAACAAGTCCCGTAGTTGAACATTCGAAAATGTGAATAAATATTCGTAACATGCTGTTTAATTACCGTAGTTTTATTACAAGTATGTAGAGGTCATAGGTCAATCTAGAAGATACTTGTGCAAGTGATATCGATTTAAAACATACAAAAACATGAAATAGCCGCAAATTCGGAATAATAATCCATTCAGCTGTGGGGTTAGGCGCTCGACAAATGTTTAAAGTAAAGCACAATCGGGCGTGATTAGTACTTGCATGGGAGACTCCCTGACTAAACGACCTTTTGAATTTTTGTTTGTTTCAACACGCACATGGAACAGATTTAAGGCAACGTTCCGGCACTTTTTCTTACTGTGATGTCAATCATTTTTAGTAGAAAATCGAGGCATTTTTGTAACTTTTTCAATTAATGGAAAATTTTCAAATTCGTTCTAATTTTCACGAACAAGTTGTGGATGCTGTTGGCACGTAGTGGGTGTTACACTGTTAACGCATCCTGCAAAGTTGTTCAAAGTGATTACAAAGTTGTACAAAGTTATTGCAAATTTGGTAAATGCATTTGCATATATGACCAAGTTGTTAGCATATAACAATCCACATTTGTAAAGTAGGGAAATTTAATAAAAGCCCGTTAAAAGCAGCTTATAGATATTCACATGAGGTGACTGTAAAATGTTAGAAAACAGCGTGCAATGTTTGAAAAATCGAAGGAAATGTTGGCGGAGTTGCTAGTTTATTTAGCCTAAGTCATTGTAATGACAACCCCGCAGTTAAATTTGGAAAGCATTGAGTAAATTTGCCGATAACGCCTCATATCGAAGCAGATTATCACAACAGTCAATCGAAATATTGACAACAAACTGTATGCAAAGTTGTAAAACGCGGTTGCGAAGTAGGTAGTTTCATTCGGGATTGTTACCTGTGATATCATATTAACAAGTCCCGTAGTTGAACATTCGAAAATGTGAATAAATATTCGTAACATGCTGTTTAATTACCGTAGTTTTATTACAAGTATGTAGAGGTCATAGGTCAATCTAGAAGATACTTGTGCAAGTGATATCGATTTAAAACATACAAAAACATGAAATAGCCGCAAATTCGGAATAATAATCCATTCAGCTGTGGGGTTAGGCGCTCGACAAATGTTTAAAGTAAAGCACAATCGGGCGTGATTAGTACTTGCATGGGAGACTCCCTGACTAAACGACCTTTTGAATTTTTGTTTGTTTCAACACGCACATGGAACAGATTTAAGGCAACGTTCCGGCACTTTTTCTTACTGTGATGTCAATCATTTTTAGTAGAAAATCGAGGCATTTTTGTAACTTTTTCAATTAATGGAAAATTTTCAAATTCGTTCTAATTTTCACGAACAAGTTGTGGATGCTGTTGGCACGTAGTGGGTGTTACACTGTTAACGCATCCTGCAAAGTTGTTCAAAGTGATTACAAAGTTGTACAAAGTTATTGCAAATTTGGTAAATGCATTTGCATATATGACCAAGTTGTTAGCATATAACAATCCACATTTGTAAAGTAGGGAAATTTAATAAAAGCCCGTTAAAAGCAGCTTATAGATATTCACATGAGGTGACTGTAAAATGTTAGAAAACAGCGCGCAATGTTTGAAAAATCGAAGGAAATGTTGGCGGAGTTGCTAGTTTATTTAGCCTAAGTCATTGTAATGACAACCCCGCAGTTAAATTTGGAAAGCATTGAGTAAATTTGCCGATAACGCCTCATATCAAAGCAGATTATCACAACAGTCAATCGAAATATTGACAACAAACTGTATGCAAAGTTGTAAAACGCGGTTGCGAAGTAGGTAGTTTCATTCGGGATTGTTACCTGTGATATCATATTAACAAGTCCCGTAGTTGAACATTCGAAAATGTGAATAAATATTCGTAACATGCTGTTTAATTACCGTAGTTTTATTACAAGTATGTAGAGGTCATAGGTCAATCTAGAAGATACTTGTGCAAGTGATATCGATTTAAAACATACAAAAACATGAAATAGCCGCAAATTCGGAATAATAATCCATTCAGCTGTGGGGTTAGGCGCTCGACAAATGTTTAAAGTAAAGCACAATCGGGCGTGATTAGTACTTGCATGGGAGACTCCCTGACTAAACGACCTTTTGAATTTTTGTTTGTTTCAACACGCACATGGAACAGATTTAAGGCAACGTTCCGGCACTTTTTCTTACTGTGATGTCAATCATTTTTAGTAGAAAATCGAGGCATTTTTGTAACTTTTTCAATTAATGGAAAATTTTCAAATTCGTTCTAATTTTCACGAACAAGTTGTGGATGCTGTTGGCACGTAGTGGGTGTTACACTGTTAACGCATCCTGCAAAGTTGTTCAAAGTGATTACAAAGTTGTACAAAGTTATTGCAAATTTGGTAAATGCATTTGCATATATGACCAAGTTGTTAGCATATAACAATCCACATTTGTAAAGTAGGGAAATTTAATAAAAGCCCGTTAAAAGCAGCTTATAGATATTCACATGAGGTGACTGTAAAATGTTAGAAAACAGCGTGCAATGTTTGAAAAATCGAAGGAAATGTTGGCGGAGTTGCTAGTTTATTTAGCCTAAGTCATTGTAATGACAACCCCGCAGTTACATTTGGAAAGCATTGAGTAAATTTGCCGATAACGCCTCATATCGAAGCAGATTATCACAACAGTCAATCGAAATATTGACAACAAACTGTATGCAAAGTTGTAAAACGCGGTTGCGAAGTAGGTAGTTTCATTCGGGATTGTTACCTGTGATATCATATTAACAAGTCCCGTAGTTGAACATTCGAAAATGTGAATAAATATTCGTAACATGCTGTTTAATTACCGTAGTTTTATTACAAGTATGTAGAGGTCATAGGTCAATCTAGAAGATACTTGTGCAAGTGATATCGATTTAAAACATACAAAAACATGAAATAGCCGCAAATTCGGAATAATAATCCATTCAGCTGTGGGGTTAGGCGCTCGACAAATGTTTAAAGTAAAGCACAATCGGGCGTGATTAGTACTTGCATGGGAGACTCCCTGACTAAACGACCTTTTGAATTTTTGTTTGTTTCAACACGCACATGGAACAGATTTAAGGCAACGTTCCGGCACTTTTTCTTACTGTGATGTCAATCATTTATAGTAGAAAATCGAGGCATTTTTGTAACTTTTTCAATTAATGGAAAATTTTCAAATTCGTTCTAATTTTCACGAACAAGTTGTGGATGCTGTTGGCACGTAGTGGGTGTTACACTGTTAACGCATCCTGCAAAGTTGTTCAAAGTGATTACAAAGTTGTACAAAGTTATTGCAAATTTGGTAAATGCATTTGCATATATGACCAAGTTGTTATCATATAACAGTCCACATTTGTAAAGTAGGGAAATTTAATAAAAGCCCGTTAAAAGCAGCTTATAGATATTCACATGAGGTGACTGTAAAATGTTAGAAAACAGCGTGCAATGTTTGAAAAATCGAAGGAAATGTTGGCGGAGTTGCTAGTTTATTTAGCCTAAGTCATTGTAATGACAACCCCGCAGTTAAATTTGGAAAGCATTGAGTAAATTTGCCGATAACGCCTCATATCGAAGCAGATTATCACAACAGTCAATCGAAATATTGACAACAAACTGTATGCAAAGTTGTAAAACGCGGTTGCGAAGTAGGTAGTTTCATTCGGGATTGTTACCTGTGATATCATATTAACAAGTCCCGTAGTTGAACATTCGAAAATGTGAATAAATATTTCGTAACATGCTGTTTAACAACGTAATAAAGGACACAACTCATGAATAGATTGGCATATTTGCATATACAACGTAATAGGAGGGCAAAACTTGTGAATAGATTGGCATAGTTGCATATACAACGTAATAGGAGGGCGAAAGTCATGAATAGATTGGCATAGTTGCATATACAACGTAATAATAGGGTAAAACTCGTGACAAGATTGGCATAGTTGCATATGCAACATAATAGGAGGGCAAAATTCATAAATAGATTAGCATAGTTGCATATACAACATAATAGGTGGGCAAAACTTGTGAATAAATTGGCATAGTTGCATATACAACACAATAGGAGGGCAAAACTTGTGAATAGATTGGCATAGTTGCATATACAACGTAATAAAGGACACAACTCATGAATAGATTGGCATAGTTGCATATACAACGTAATAGGAGGGCAAAACTTGTGAATAGATTGGCATAGTTGCATATACAACGTAATAGGAGGGCAAAACTTGTGAATAAATTGGCATAGTTGCATATACAACATAATAGGAGGGCAAAACTTGTGAATAGATTGGCATAGTTGCATATACAACACAATAGGAGGGCAAAACTTGTGAATAAATTGGCATAGTTGCATATACAACATAATAGGAGGGCAAAACTTGTGAATAGATTGGCATAGTTGCATATACAACATCATAGGAGGGCAAAACTTGTGAATAGATTGGCATAGTTGCATATACAACATAATAGGAGGGCAAAACTTGTGAATAAATTGGCATAGTTGCATATACAACACAATAGGAGGGCAAAACTTGTGAATAGATTGGCATAGTTGCATATACAACGTAATAGGAGGGCAAAACTTGTGAATAAATTGGCATAGTTGCATATACAACATAATAGGAGGGCAAAACTTGTGAATAGATTGGCATAGTTGCATATACAACATCATAGGAGGGCAAAACTTGTGAATAGATTGGCATAGTTGCATATACAACAAAATAGGAGGGCAAAACTTGTGAATAAATTGGCATAGTTGCATATACAACATAATAGGAGGGCAAAACTTGTTAATAGATTGGCATAGTTGCATATACAACATCATAGGAGGGCAAAACTTGTGAATAGATTGGCATAGTTGCATATACAACATAATAGCAGGGCAAAACTTGTGAATAAATTGGCATAGTTGCATATACAACACAATAGGAGGGCAAAACTTGTGAATAGATTGGCATAGTTGCATATACAACGTAATAAAGGACATAACTCATGAATAGATTGGCATAGTTGCATTTACAACGTAATAGGAGGGCAAAACTTGTGAATAGATTGGCATAGTTGCATATACAACGTAATAGGAGGGCAAAACTTGTGAATAGATTGGCATAGTTGCATATACAACGTAATAAGGACACAACTCATGAATAGATTGGCGTAGTTGCATTTACAACGTAATAGGAGGGCAAAACTTGTGAATAGATTGGCATAGTTGCATATACAACATAATAGGAGGGCAAAACTTGTGAATAGATTGGCATAGTTGCATATACAACGTAATAAAGGACACAACTCATGAATAGATTGGCATAGTTGCATTTACAACGTAATAGGAGGGCAAAACTTGTGAATAGATTGGCATAGTTGCATATACAACGTAATAGGAGGGCAAAACTTGTGAATAGATTGGCATAGTTGCATATACAACGTAATAAAGGACACAACTCATGAATAGATTGACATAGTTGCATTTAAAACGTAATAGGAGGGCAAAACTTGTGAATAGATTGGCATAGTTGCATATACAACGTAATAGGAGGGCAAAAGTCATGAATAGATTGGCATAGTTGCATATACAACACAATAGGAGGGCAAAACTTGTGAATAGATTGGCATAGTTGCATATACAACGTAATAAAGGACACAACTCATGAATAGATTGGCATAGTTGCATTTACAACGTAATAGGAGGGCAAAACTTGTGAATAGATTGGCATAGTTGCATATACAACATAATAGGAGGGCAAAACTTGTGAATAGATTGGCATAGTTGCATATACAACGTAATAAAGGACATAACTCATGAATAGATTGGCATAGTTGCATTTACAACGTAATAGGAGGGCAAAACTTGTGAATAGATTGGCATAGTTGCATATACAACGTAATAGGAGGGCAAAACTTGTGAATAGATTGGCATAGTTGCATATACAACGTAATAAAGGACACAACTCATGAATAGATTGGCATAGTTGCATTTACAACGTAATAGGAGGGCAAAACTTGTGAATAGATTGGCATAGTTGCATATACAACGTAATAAAGGACACAACTCATGAATAGATTGGCATAGTTGCATTTACAACGTAATAGGAGGGCAAAACTTGTGAATAGATTGGCATAGTTGCATATACAACGTAATAGGAGGGCAAAAGTCATGAATAGATTGGCATAGTTGCATATACAACACAATAGGAGGGCAAAACTTGTGAATAGATTGGCATAGTTGCATATACAACATAATAGGAGGGCAAAACTTGTGAATAGATTGGCATAGTTGCATATACAACGTAATAAAGGACACAACTCATGAATAGATTGGCATAGTTGCATTTACAACGTAATAGGAGGGCAAAACTTGTGAATAGATTGGCATAGTTGCATATACAACGTAATAGGAGGGCAAAACTTGTGAATAGATTGGCATAGTTGCATATACAACGTAATAAAGGACACAACTCATGAATAGATTGGCATAGTTGCATTTACAACGTAATAGGAGGGCAAAACTTGTGAATAGATTGGCATAGTTGCATATACAACGTAATAGGAGGGCAAAACTTGTGAATAGATTGGCATAGTTGCATATACAACGTAATAAAGGACACAACTCATGAATAGATTGGCATAGTTGCATTTACAACGTAATAGGAGGGCAAAACTTGTGAATAGATTGGCATAGTTGCATATACAACATAATAGGAGGGCAAAACTTGTGAATAGATTGGCATAGTTGCATATACAACGTAATAAAGGACACAACTCATGAATAGATTGGCATAGTTGCATTTACAACGTAATAGGAGGGCAAAACTTGTGAATAGATTGGCATAGTTGCATATACAACGTAATAGGAGGGCAAAAGTCATGAATAGATTGGCATAGTTGCATATACAACACAATAGGAGGGCAAAACTTGTGAATAGATTGGCATAGTTGCATATACAACGTAATAAAGGACAACTGATGAATAGATTGGCATAGTTGCATATACAACGTAATAGGAAGGCAAAACTTGTGAATAGATTGGCATAGTTGCATATACAACGTAATAAAGGACAACTGATGAATAGATTGGCATAGTTGCATATACAACGTAATAGGAGGGCAAAACTTGTGAATAGATTGGCATAGTTGCATATACAACATAATAGGAGGGCAAAACTTGTGAATAGATTGGCATAGTTGCATATACAACATAATAGGTGGGCAAAACTCACGAATTGATTGGCATAGTTGGGTTTACAACATAATAGGAGGGCAAAACGCATGAATAGATTGGCATAGTTGCATATACAACATAATAGGTGGGCAAAACTCATGAATTGATTGGCATAGTTGCATATACAACGTAATAGGAGGGCAAATTTTTTTCTTCAATCGCTTGAATTGTATTTGGTTTACTTGCCTGGGTTAAACATATATGTGTGGGTGAGCGACTATTATATTGAATGTAGAAAACGTCAGCTATTATTTGCAAAATAGCATGCCGGTTATATAGTGTTTACAGATGTAACCCCACAGTGTAGGTGTTGGTCGAGTTAAAAAAAATGCAAAGATATGCATTCTATATGTAAACCTGCAGTTTTTAGTGTTCATGACTTGTGCTTAAGAAACGAATCAATAACGCATAACGCCAAACGCAATTTATCTAAATATGAATGATGTATTGTACGATTTGATCTGCTCATGAATAATTGAATGCATAAATTGTAATATTTTCCCGCCGAGAAACTTTCATGGATAGTAATCGCTCCGTCAGAGGATCTACGTGCTGTGGTTAATGTTTTTCAATGATTGAGGGAGTAGTCTGTTTCGGTAAGCTGCCAAGTCGTTGCCAAAGTGCAAGGTCCGATTTACAACAGCAGTTATGTAGCTAAGACAGTGCTGATTTATAATAGATGTTACAGTTAAATATAACAATTACATTAATACAATTCAACTGTAGAAATTGCACTATATAAATACAAGTGTTGTTGGTTTCAATTAGCATAAAGGCAATATTGTGGAAATTCACGGAAGTAAACCAACGTTGTGAATATTGAAAATAAAATCAATGAAATTCGACATTACATTTTGTGTCATTATCGGAAATAATTTGTTATTTAGAATATAATAAAGAAACTGGAACCTGGTGCAACTATCTAATAATACATTATGTTTATCCTGTTTTTAACAACTGAACATATACATATCTAACATGACTTATTGGCTCGCATAAAAAACAATTTGAAGGAAGATGGTGCCATTTTCAATATTAGCAAACGAAACGTGTCATGTAGTCAAACCGTTAGATGCTTTCTTTATAAAAGCATAAAGCACGTGCTAGTGAATAACCTTAGTCGAATCATTGGTGATTAGTGGTCATTTGTGCTGTCGGTAACGCCTGTACTAGCATCTTCGAATGTATCAGTTATTTAAAGACTGATTGGTTTTACAAAATATTTTGATTAAATATTCCTATGCACCCCTTACATCCATTCATCTCGCTATCGGCGCCATGTTGAATTTGTTCACAACTAATCGAAATTACAGAGGAGAAATACAATAGTTATAGGAGGGCAACTTTCTTGAATTGAAACTTTAAATTCTTCCCTTTTATGAAAATATGATTTAATATTTCAATATTATTCAGGGAATAACTAAATTGATTTTGAAGTGATTGAGTCTTATTTTTTGTACCCATCAAATGATTTGACTGGTGATGGAAGGAAATTCACCTGGACATCTACAAGCACGTGACAGATTTTCACCAGTTAAATGGTAGCACGGTTTGAATGGCTGTATAGCGTGTTTTACTATGGTATCCCTGCGATGCAGTTAGCAACAATCAATGCAATACTGGATTAAATAAGTTTCCCCGCTTCAAAAAGTGGGTTAATTTGACTTTCTCCCCAAATGTGTAGAAAAATGAATGCGCCAGAAATTACTCGACAAAAAAATGCACGATTTTACCTCAGGCCTGCATGAATGTTGGAAATCTAGTTGACTATTTCGATAATCGTGTTATTCAGTGGGCCACCCACTTGCACTATTACTGGACATTACGCAACTGGTTTAAATACTACATTAGTTTAAATATTACATCTCTCAAGGATCCACAATGAAGTCGTTAACCATACAAGTATTCAGAAATGTCCATGTCTGGAATGGTAACTGTAACGCCTTGAAAAGTATATGGTGCTCAGTCAAGTCGAGTATTACAAAATTGTTGTCACTTCATTGGCGTACAAAACAAGAAGAGTTTACTTAGTGGTTTGAAATAAATTGGCATCAGAATGGATGGCCGTTTTGAATGGAGACTGTTCAACCCACTTTCTTGTAACGTAAGCAAATTTCAATGTTAAATCGCACACTTTGTGCGAACAACAAAAAAAGAGATGGTTGGAAAGTCGAAAAGGTTTTGTAAAATTATTGGCTGAATAGTTCAAAATGTTATTTGGATGTACAAAACAGTTGGTTGAAAAGTCATAGTTGGATCGATTCGAAACACTTTGGTGTTACACCAATATTCACACGTCCTACTTCTGAAAATGACTTCACAAGTTGTGAAAATAATGTAGATACACAGTTGATATTTCGGGAATAGATTTCATTGTTGCAACCAGCACAACCCTTGTTAAATCTAATCGGAACTAAATATTATGGTCAACAGGCCAATTTTTGCAAGCATTTTTTATTTCTTTTATGTATAATAGTATATTCCTGAAGACAAATAATTATATGAATATGAATATTATTCAGTACAATGGCCTCAGGCCTGTGGTACAATAAATCAAACAAAGAATAGAAAAATACATACAGAGGGATTCCTTTAAATAATTGTTGAATCTACTAGTCACAACTGGATAAGTAGATTGACTGTGTTTAGAAGCGTAGAATACAAATTTTGAAATTTGAAGTACAGATAAGTTGTCAAACTGCATTAAACTAAGTCTGATTTGACAGATAAAATATAGGTAAATATTTTTTCTAAGATTTACATAACGTGGACATACAAGGCAAAAATGGTATTCATCCTCAACTAACCCTAAATTACATAATTTACAGATTCTCATATTCCTCGGTATGTTTAGTTTACGATCAGATTCAACCCGAAAGTTGTGGGATGATGTTCTAAGCTGACATAGCGCAGAACGTAGCTTGTTGTCTTTAATTAAATGCAAATATTTTTCACATCCAAAATCGATCTTAAAATCTCTATATTTATCGAGTTTAGGATAATTGTTGAGATCTGTAAACCAAGCTTGTTTGTACATATCATGAACTTTTTGGGTGAATACAGACAAAAAGGAACAGTTATCTTCCACGCCTTGGTTTAACCAAGCAAAACCAAAACCGTGCGAAAATAGTAGTTCTTTGACTTGGAAAGCCCAACATTTACGGTTGTTTTCCGCTTCTTTATATTGGAAAAGGTAACATTGGTAAACATAACGCTGTGTTTGCATTTTTAAAATTTTCAACCAAAATTTAATACGTATGTAACGCAAATGGATTAGTGGTAGTCTGCCTAATTCTCCATAAATTACAGGATTTGCTGTGGTTGTAAGCAAATTTAAAATAAATTTACAAAACTTGCGATGTGTTTCCTCAATATCTACCCCTTTGTCAAAACCCCAAACTTCACTGCCATACATCAATATTGGTAAAATTTTACAGTCAAAAATCTTTAAATACATTTGTACATCAATATCACTGTATTTTGCTAGTATCTTTTTTAAAGCAAATATTGCTTTACTCGCCTGCTCGGCAATCACTTTTTGGGATCTAAACCAGCGACCATTATTCGAAAAAGTAATACCCAGATAACAAAAATGAGGCACAACCGGAAGTTGTTCACCATTGTAGTGCCATTTCTCATGCCTTAATTTGCCGGCATTTCTAAAAACTAGAATTTTTGTTTTACTAACATTGACTTTGAGTTTCCATTTACCCGAATACTCTGATAAACCGTTCAGCAGTCTTTGTAAACCAACTGCATTCGAACTAAATAATATTAAATCGTCAGCAAATAGTAAGTAAACCAACATATACACCTGAAAGTCTGTGCTCCAAATAGTCACCAAGGTCGTTTATAAACAAAGCAAACAGAAGAGGTGACAAAATAGAGCCTTGTTGAACCCCACATAGACATTTAAACGTTTCCGTTACCCCTTTTGGGCTTCGTACACGAGACTTTATATTGCTATACATAGATTGTACAATTTTGAAAAAGCGACCATGAAGACCATTTATTAGCAATTTAAAGATTAACATATGATTAATATGGTCGAACGCTTTTTCAAAATCGACAAACACACAATAAAGTCTGCTCTTAAGAGTGAAATATCTATTTATGATGGTGACTAATATAAACATATTATCTAGCGTGCTATACGACTTGCGAAATCCAGCTTGATTTTCGTTCAAAGGGCAATTTCTTTCGACCAATTTGTTCAATCTGGTATATATTATAGAAGCAAATACTTTACCCAGCAGTGATAATAATGTAATTCCCCTATAGTTATTAACATTTTGAATGTCACCCTTTTTGTGTAGCGGTACAATCAACCCCAATACCCAATCACTCGGAAAGTAACCAGCAGAATATAACTTATTGAATAATTTAACTAGTAAAACTGTAAATTCGGTGGGCCATTTTTTTAACAATTCTACTGGTATGCCATCATACCCTGTAGCTTTACCCCTTTTCATGTCATGAATTACTTTGTTAACTTCCTCGAGTGTAATTTCGCTCCCAAGTTCGTCACAATTAATATGGTTACTATCCTGGTCACTTTCTTGAAAGTTAAAATTGTTCACAAACTGTTTAACCTCTTCGTAAAAAGGGTCCACATCAATTTCACCTTCATTATAACTGAACAGATTTCGAAAATAACCAAACCATTTATCGTTAGAAATATTTAAAGAAGGGCTATTTTTATTTGTTTTTAGCAGGGACCAAAAGTTTTTTGAATTTGTTTGGATGCTTCCAGTAGTTTAAATTTCTCTCTTCAAATTGTTTTCTTTAGTGCCAATAATTTCCGATAACTGGCTTTTTGCTTTCTTAGGTTATCGAGCGAGTTATGTGTTCTGGTTCGTCTAAATTCATTCAGTGCTCTAGTTGCCATGGTTTCTGCAACGGAACAATCATGATCATACCAAACTGTTGAATTTTCATGCTGCCCTGGTCTCCCATTTTTGACCACATGTTTCATTTCAGCTGCGGCAGTATATAAAAGATCAACAATACGAGTAATTGACTCATCCAAACTATTGCTACTCGTCAAATCATAAAGTGATTCCAACTTGAAAGCAGCGCGTTCTCCGTTCCATAAACGGTGAAAAATTTCGCTATATTTTTCATCCCAGGCTATTTTATAAATTATTGGATCATCACTTGTAACCGGTGCAACATTCGAAGCTACTATAGCATTGCGATTTTTTTTCACACTAAAAATTAAAGGTTGGTGATCTGTCACCCACATGGCAATCTGTTAGATCTTTCATAACTGAGATATTATATAACAAATCCACAACACTACCACCTTGACCTTTTAAACATGTAAAGTAGCCGCTATTGTCTGCAAAACGTCCATTCATAATACCTAACTCAGATGATTTACATAACTCTAAAAGGCGTTTGCCGTACCGGTTTGTCTGTGTCATGTGACGGTCTTGGTCGTAAAATATCATCACTCAAATATTCTTCATGCCAGGGAACATGTACAGTATTTGCTTGACTTAAATAATCTACTTGATTCGCAGATCTAACATTAAAATCACCACAGACCAAACAATGGTAGTTGGGATACATTTGGGAATATTTAGCGTATTCAATTTCAAGTACATCAAATAAATTAATATCAGAATATGAAGAGCCCTCGGGAGATAATTATACAATACCAATTATAAGTAATAAATGATCATTTTCACCCACATTATCTCCGCAGACTTGCTATACAATTGATTTACTGACTAGAAACCATGCGTTTTGCATAACAATAGAATTCCACCAGAGTATCTGCCAAGGTAACAATGCTTGGGTCGAATACTACATAAGGATTTATACCCATCAAGGGAAAATGTGTGATTTATAGTGGCCCATGTCTGTGAGACAAATCACATGAAATTTCTTTAGACAAGAAAGAAAATCAGGGTTTGACCATTTAGATCGAGCATTATTGACATTCCAGCATATACAATTAATAACATTATGATAACACGATTCATTAAGATTGTTAGTAGTTGTATAGTTCGTATCAAATATAGTATTTTTAGAGTTCTGCTGCAGTTTAATATCGTTGCGTAAGCCCTGGCCGAACCTTTATCCATTTTTAACCACGGTCTGAGTTTTAAGGTTGAGATATAAACTTCACCCTCGATAATCAACTTATTGTAGCTCATTGTTGCGCGCTTACCTTCTTCCAGTGCGTTCTGCATACTCGGCCATAACTTGCGTCTAAATATTATGGTCAACAGGCCAATATTTGCAAGCATTTTTTTATTTCTTTTATGTATAATAATTATTTGTCTTCAGGAATATACTATCTTGAAGTGGGTAAACAGTGGTTGACCGAGTTTGCCTTGTCACAAGAAACATTTTCAACAACAATTTCAAATTATGCTCTTGCCAGTTTAACCTTCAGACCGATGTTAAACGCCTGGTTTGGCAACTGCAGTATGTGGATCTGATTGCACATTTCAGGGTTATGTGCAGTGTGGACACTAGCTCTACAGATTTACAATTTACTTGTTTAACAAATATACGTGTAGTATAATAACGACACAATTTGAATCCTTCATTATATTTGAATCCATTATTGTTCATAATAAAAATACGACATAAACATAACAGTATAATAATTGGTTCCTTTACAAGAACTATTACGTCTACATATAGATATACTTACAATAGTCAACTTAGTTAAAATACAAACACTAAGTACATTTAAAAATTCAGAAAATATTTACATGTACACGGGCTGGTTCGAAAAAGTAAAACTAACTTCTCAGGTTGTTTTGACATTCAGTAAAATTGTTTTTCACATACAAGGAAAGTTTCATTTTTAGTTTAGATAAGATAAGTTAAACAAGGGAATAATATAAAATGAATCTTAACGGTCAATTCATTGTGCCATTAATTCTACAATTCTACTAATATGACAATATACAAATCTCAAAAAGACCAGCGACCATGTATATAGGGTACATGATAAACTGATTGCTATGTAAAATGTTATTACAAAATGTTACGGAAATGAACTCATTTCCATTCACTGAGATTGTGTTGTGTAAAATGGAATGTACAAACAAACAAAGATCGTCAATTTTGGTGCTAAATTCATTATATGATGGTACGTTTTATTGAAATAAGGGCAATTCAATGCCATATAGCGTCTAAAAGATCGTTATTACGGCGCTATACAAAGGTCAAAATCAAGTAATTAAATTTTTTTGCAGCAGACGCTTGATCCATATCTTTTACGCAATACAAGAGATCTCGCAGTGTAAGGAAAGTCGCCTATTACACTTGTGTCAAAACATTGAATGTGTGTCACATTTTCCTCAAATGAGTAAATAAAATTCGTACTTTATGAATACCATTATTGTTTCACTATTCAGTAATATTTCAGTGCTGCTTGCAGATGCATTCTAATCTTTGAATCGAAAGGCAACCAAATGTATATACATAAACAACAAGAATAATTTGAAAGAAGGGTAAATAAGTGGCTTGGATAATAGAAAAAGTCTTAAGTCACAGAAATGAAAAAAGTGAATACAGATGGTTATTACTGGTGTAACTGCTAAATAGTAAGTAAAGAAGTATATGAAGGGTGATTTCTTGAGTGCCTGAGATGATAGGCATGGAGAGAACAAGTTATATGGGTGATTGGGGGGAATTGAGTAACAATTAGAGAGTAAATTTAAGGCGATTGCAAGGCAATGAGAAGGAATTAGCGGTAAGTGAGGGGAGATCACAGGGTTGGGACATTAGAAAATTAGATGAAACAATAGTGTGAGGCGTCAATCTATAAACAGTGCGCGTCAATCTATAAACAGTGCGCGACAGTGCGCGGCAATCAATGCACAGTGCGCGACAGTGCGCGGCAATCAATGCACAGTGCGCGACAGTGCGCGGCAATCAATGAACAGTGCGCGGCAATCTATGAACAGTGCGCGGCAATCTACGAACAGTGCGCGACAGTGCGCGGCAATCAATGCACAGTGCGCGACAGTGCGCGGCAATCTATGAACAGTGCGCGGCAATCTATGAACAGTGCGCGGCAATCTATGAACAGTGCGCGGCAATCTATGAACAGTGCGCGGCAATCTATGAACAGTGCGCGGCAATCTATGAACAGTGCGCGGCAATCTATGAACAGTGCGCGGCAATCTATGAACAGTGCGCGACAGTGCGCGGCAATCAATGCACAGTGCGCGACAGTGCGCGGCAATCAATGCACAGTGCGCGACAGTGCGCGGCAATCAATGCACAGTGCGCGACAGTGCGCGGCAATCAATGCACAGTGCGCGACGGTGCGCGGCAATCAATGCACAGTGCGCGACGGTGCGCGGCAATCAATGCACAGTGCGCGACAGTGCGCGGCAATCAATGCACAGTGCGCGACAGTGCGCGGCAATCAATGCACAGTGCGCGACAGCGCGCGGCAATCTATGAACAGTGCGCGGCAATCTACGAACAGTGCGCGACAGTGCGCGGCAATCTACGAACAGTGCGCGACAGTGCGCGGCAATCTACGAACAGTGCGCGACAGTGCGCGGCAATCTACGAACAGTGCGCGACAGTGCGCGGCAATCTACGAACAGTGCGCGACAGTGCGCGGCAATCTACGAACAGTGCGCGACAGTGCGCGGCAATCTACGAACAGTGCGCGACAGTGCGCGGCAATCTACGAACAGTGCGCGACAGTGCGCGGCAATCTACGAACAGTGCGCGACAGTGCGCGGCAATCTACGAACAGTGCGCGACAGTGCGCGGCAATCTACGAACAGTGCGCGACAGTCTACGAACAGTGCGCGACAGTGCGCGGCAATCTACGAACAGTGCGCGACAGTGCGCGGCAATCTACGAACAGTGCGCGGCAATCTACGAACAGTGCGCGGCAATCTATGAACAGTGCGCGGCAATCTATGAACAGTGCGCGGCAATCTATGAACAGTGCGCGACAGTGCGCGGCAATCTATGAACAGTGCGCGACAATCTATGAACAGTGCGCGACAATCAGTGAACAGTGCGCGGCAATCAATGAACAACGCACGCCAGTACGCGGCAATCAATGAACAACGCACGACAGTACGCGGCAATCAATGAACAACGCACGACAGTGCGCGGCAATCAATGAACAACGCACGACAGTGCGCGGCAATCAATGAACAACGCACGACAGTGCGCGGCAATCAATGAACAACGCACGACAGTGCGCGGCAATCTATGAACAACGCACGACAGTGCGCGGCAATCTATGAACAACGCGCGACAGTGCGCGGCAATCTATGAACAACGCGCGACAGTGCGCGGCAATCTATGAACAGTGCGCGACAGTGCGCGGCAATCTATGAACAGTGCGCGGCAATCTATGAACAGTGCGCGACAGTGCGCGGCAATCTATGAACAGTGCGCGACAGTGCGCGGCAATCTATGAACAGTGCGCGACAGTGCTCGGCAATCTATGAACAGTGCGCGACAGTGCTCGGCAATCTATGAACAGTGCGCGACAGTGCTCGGCAATCTATGAACAGTGCGCGACAGTGCGCGGCAATCTATGAACAGTGCGCGACAGTGCGCGGCAATCTATGAACAGTGCGCGACAGTGCACGGCAATCTATGAACAGTGCGCGACAGTGCGCGACAGTGCGCGGCAATCTATGAACAGTGCGCGACAGTGCGCGGCAATCTATGAACAGTGCGCGACAATCTATGAACAGAGCGCGACAATCTATGAACAGAGCGCGACAATCTATGAACAGTGCGCGACAGTGCGCGGCAATCTATGAACAGTGCGCGACAGTGCGCGGCAATCTGAACAGTGCGCGACAGTGCGCGGCAATCTAGGAACAGTGCGCGACAATCTATGAACAGTGCGCGACAGTGCGCGGCAATCTAGGAACAGTGCGCGACAGTGCGCGGCAATCAATGAACAGTGCGCGGCAATCAATGAACAGTGCGCGGCAATCAATGAACAGTGCGCGGCAATCTATGAACAGTGCGCGACAATCAGTGAACAGTGCGCGACAGTGCGCGACAATCAGTGAACAGTGCGCGGCAATCAATGAACAACGCACGCCAGTACGCGGCAATCAATGAACAACGCACGACAGTACGCGGCAATCAATGAACAACACACGACAGTACGCGGCAATCAATGAACAACACACGACAGTACGCAGCAATCAATGAACAACGCACGACAGTGCGCGGCAATCAATGAACAACGCACGACAGTGCGCGGCAATCAATGAACAACGCACGACAGTGCGCGGCAATCAATGAACAACGCACGACAGTGCGCGGCAATCTATGAACAACGCACGACAGTGCGCGGCAATCTATGAACAACGCGCGACAGTGCGCGGCAATCTATGAACAGTGCGCGACAGTGCGCGGCAATCTATGAACAGTGCGCGGCAATCTATGAACAGTGCGCGACAGTGCGCGGCAATCTATGAACAGTGCGCGACAGTGCGCGGCAATCTATGAACAGTGCGCGACAGTGCTCGGCAATCTATGAACAGTGCGCGACAGTGCTCGGCAATCTATGAACAGTGCGCGACAGTGCTCGGCAATCTATGAACAGTGCGCGACAGTGCGCGGCAATCTATGAACAGTGCGCGACAGTGCGCGGCAATCTATGAACAGTGCGCGACAATCTATGAACAGAGCGCGACAATCTATGAACAGAGCGCGACAATCTATGAACAGTGCGCGACAGTGCGCGGCAATCTATGAACAGTGCGCGACAGTGCGCGGCAATCTGAACAGTGCGCGACAGTGCGCGGCAATCTATGAACAGTGCGCGACAATCTATGAACAGTGCGCGACAGTGCGCGGCAATCTAGGAACAGTGCGCGACAGTGCGCGGCAATCAATGAACAGTGCGCGGCAATCAATGAACAGTGCGCGGCAATCAATGAACAGTGCGCGGCAATCAATGAACAGTGCGCGACAATCAACGAACAACGCGCGACAACCAACGAACAACGCGCGACAACCAACGAACAACGCGCGACAATCAATGAACAACGCGCGACAATCAATGAACAACGCGCGACAGTACGCGGCAATCAATGAACAACGCGCGGCAGTACGCGGCAATCAATGAACAACGCACGACAGTACGCGGCAATCAATGAACAACGCGCGACAGTACGCGGCAATCAATGAACAACGCGCGACAGTGCGCGGCAATCAATGAACAATGAGGGGCAGTTAAATGGCGGCAGTCGTTGTGCCGCGTCCTGTTCGATATGGGGACTCATAACGACGTATAAAACACGTGTAAAATACATTGTTTATTTACATGAAATTCAAACACGCACTGCGCAAAGACCACCATGCTTTAAACATCAGTGCGCGGCAGTTAAACATCAGTACGCGGCAGTGGCAGCGGTTAAACATCAGCGCAGGAGCTTGTAGCGCTATCAGTGCAGTGCAGTATGAGATATGGCGGCAGTAAGGGAAAGGTCTAGGGCAGTGCGAGGTGGAAATGGCAGGGCAGTAAGGAGCGATTTGAGGGTAGTTGGGAGTAATTGCATTCGAAGCAATGCACGAAACAAATTTGGATGGAAAAAATGAAAAGGATTTTAAATAGTATTGAGGAACAGTATAGTATAGGTGAAAAAAAGGATGTAAAGCGATTGGAGGGAATTGGGGGGGGTGTATTGGAATAATAATGTTTACTGGCCATATATTTTAAGTATTACAGGAAAATCAATAAATAGGTAGCTAAAGTAAAAAAATAAATTAAATTATGAAAATATGTAAGATAATAAAATTTTCAAGAATCTCTGGCAGGGAAACATAAATAGCACAAAATGGCTAGTCGAGTCTTGTTTCCCAAAAGGAAGGAAGCCATGAAAGGAAATTTGGATGGAAAGAATGAAAGGGAAATTAAATGGAAGTTAAGAACAATTTCTGAGTATAGTAAAGGTGAAAGAAGGGGCAACACGTCTCAGTATTTATGACAACTTCAGTACTCTACAGAACTCCAAATGTTCCAGTTTTGTTTTTACATTGATTTTTTTGGCAATTCTTACAAACTTACTTACAACGCAAGTCTAGACCAATTTGTCAATATTCAAGGCATTTCTTCTGGCGTTCTAGTCAATGTTCGCATGATTACCGTTAATCTGAGATACCATTCCAGATAAGTTTGCCGTCTGCCACATTATTCCAGGTAATTCAAGACAACTGTTCTAATAATTTTTCCATGGTAGTGCTTCCGAGATTCAAGCCATTTCTTCTGTCGTTCCAGTCATTGTTTGCATAATTACAAATAATCAAGGCTACCATTCCAGCCTTTCTGGCATGCTATTTTCTAATACTTCGAGATCAATTATCAACATTCAAAATAACGGTGTAATTAACTTGTCCATGGCACAGTTTCTAAAATTATTAGGCGTTCCAGTCAGTGGGTCAATGTTTGCATATAATAACAGGTAATTGAGGCTACCCATTCAAGCATACCAGAACATGGTCGTGAACTCTAAAACATGTTCTTAATGTTCAAGGCATTTCATCTGGCACTGTTCCAATCAATGTTTGCATAACAGATAATCTAGGTTACCATTGCAACTTTTCAGACGAGGTTTCACAACATTCCAGCCCAGTTATTCTTTGAATAAATTGTATGGCACCGTTTACAAATTTAAAACATTCCAGACTCGTTATGTAAAGTTCCCGAGTTCCAGGCAACTATCTGAGACTAGTCCATGTAATTTTGTCTATACTGTCATCGTTCCAAGGAATTCAGATACTTTTACAAACAACATTTCTCACATGTCAAGTAACTTGAATTTGTAAATAGTGTAGTGGATTACTCTGGTGGATCCATAAATGACGTCAGGTTAGATAGTGTTCCGTTCCCATACTTTTACACTATTGTTTAGAATCAACAACGTGCATATTTATAGTGGAAATTATAAACATAATTTAAGAATTTGATAAATAGATTGTTTACTTATTGGATTTAGAAGCGGCAACTTTGCAAGGCTTGAACCGCAAGACACATTCCTGGTAGTCGCGTGATCGTGCCAACGACTG
The DNA here is from genome assembly GCF_978046115.1 of Saccoglossus kowalevskii. Lineage (NCBI taxonomy): Eukaryota > Metazoa > Hemichordata > Enteropneusta > Harrimaniidae > Saccoglossus > Saccoglossus kowalevskii. The sequence continues at coordinate 5,485,485 of NC_140644.1, forward strand.
CAGTGATTGGTTGATCGCACGTTTACTCTGCCACGCCTTCAAGACTTGAATTTTAAGAGAGTGTGTAACCTTTGTAAAAGGGAGAAGTACAAGAGAACTGTACAGCGTCAGATGACCTCAGCTGACTGTTTGGGTGAATAAAGCTGGACTATTTGTAATGTGTATTTATTTGGGTCGAATCTGGTATCTCTATGTGTAAGTGTTAACAGCCAAGCGAGACGAAGTTTCTAGATCTCCGAACAGGTGGTGGTGACCCAAATTACTTCTACTACAATGTCAATGTCATTTAGGAGGGAGACACGCTCAAAAACAAAAGACAAGAGCAAGGCCGGCGAACAAATAGCCGAGATACCTCAAATGGAGTACCATGGTAATCAATGGTCGCAGTTCCATGGTCAACTATGGTTGACCATGGTCGTTAAATGGCACAAACTACCATGGTCATAAACCATCATGGAAACAAGCAGCCTCTCGGCCAATGCACATTTCGATTAAAGAATAGAAGATATTAGAAAATGAACAATATGTAGACTTGCTGTTTCAACAAGAATTCAAAAATATCACTTTTCACCAAAAATGACAAAAATATTAAGCAAAATTAGAGAATTGAAGATATCATGAAATGAACAAATCTAAGAGAGGTCTAGCCAAGGTAGATATACACCAAGTATCAAAGCATTCAGGCTTATAGTTTTCAAGAAGTCAAAAAAGTAAAACATTGACATGGACGACAGACAATCACTCATATGATAGGCTCCGCTCGACAAAGTCGACAGCGGAGCTAAAAAGAGAGATTGAACGATGGTTGAAAGAAATTGTCATCAAGCAAGACGATAGTCTACATCATTACGAGAACCAGCTACAACAGTTGTCCAGCTGGCGACACGACATGAAAACACGTTTAGAGACATACGCAAACCAAGTCAACGAACAAGTGAATTCTTAAATTGTAAACAATTCTGTAAGAAAACATAAAGACACCAAGACAAGATGCGAGGAATGCACAAATGTACCAAACAAGAACAGTGATCACTACAGGCATATCACCACCACAACCTTTCAATGGTCAAAAAAGAAGTCGTTTCAACAATTAAGTGGAAGTCAACGATCTCGATGAACCACGATGAATAGCAGCCTTTGCACTTCAAATGAAAGGTAACGCTGAGTCTTGGTTTCAAGAGACAATTATGATAGCAACGTCACGTTCGCACATCCGGTTCACACGCCGATGTAATGTTGTTTAAAATCAACAACTTGCATTTTTAGTGTGGAGATTATAAACATATTAGAGGAATTTGATAAATAAATTGTTCACTTATTGTATTTAGTAGTTGCAACTTCCCAAGGCTTTAACTGCGAGACACATCCCTGGTAATTACGTGATCGTGCCAACGACTGCAGTGATTGGCTGGTCGCATGAATACTCTGCCACGCCTTAGTGATTTCACTTTTAATATAGAGTTTGCAAACATTTGTAAAAGGAAGAGAGAATGATAGAACGGTACAGCTAGGGGTTACCTCGGCTGACTGTGTGAATAAAGCTGGACTATCTGTAATGAACTTATGTGTATTCATTTGGGTCAAATCCGATACCTCTACGTGCAAGTGACATCAGCCAAGCGAGACGAATTTCTAGATCCCTGAACACAACACCTGTGTTCACAACACGTGGCGGAGAACCAAATTGCCTCTACGCCAATACCAATGTCATTTATGAGAAAGACGCGCTCTAATACAAAAGACAAGAGCAAGACCGACAAACAAACAGCTGATTCATCACATATTGAAGAGCAATGGAGAAGATACGTTGAAGGTCAGTTAAAAGAAATCGCCGACAAGAGAGAAGATTATCTAAAACATTACGAGAACCAGCTACAACAGTTGTTCGACTGGCGACACGACATGGAAACCTGTTTAGAGACCTATGTAAACCAAGTCGACGATTAACAAAAGCAAAACTAGAGTGAATTCAGTAAATTCTAAGATACAATAACAAATATGAAGACACCGAGAGAAAAATACACGAGAAGCGCACAAGAGTACCGAACAATAACCGTGATCACTACAGGTATATCACCGCCACAACCCTTCAAAGGCCTAAGGTCCGAAAACGACCAAATATGGTTAAGCCATGTCAAGAACTACGTGGAAGTCAACGATCTGAATGGTCCACGACGACTAGCGGCCTTTGCACTTCAAATGGAAGGTAATGCCGAGTCTTCGTTTCAAGAGACAATTGATCTCAAAAAGCACACTTATAGGGACATAACAGTTGGTTTTGCCCGATTTGCAGAATGCAAACACAAGCTGGGGAAAGGAACAGACTACTACTACAACCCAAGCACAGCCGTAATGAACCTGTTGATGAATACATCGCCGACATCAGATACATGTGCGCAGAGTTCAGTAAAAGCCCACAAGAACAGCTAAACTACTTCATGATGCGACTAAAATCGGCTATCGGGCGTACGAGATATGAAATCGACCAGAGAACATCCAGGAGGCACTCGGCCGAGTCAGACTTGAGAATACCGTTGAACAAATACAACAGGGAGACACAGTAACAAGCCGTACAATTGAAAAATTAGAAGAGATACAAATAGTAATGCAGAATAAATAAACTAAACGTTTCAAAGAATAAGGCCCGCTACGAAATATGGAGTGGGGGGGGGATTCACAAAAAAATTAGTGATTTCTGAAAAAACCATGAATGAAATAACACCTTTGAAATGATTAAACATTTACCTCCTAGACAACATGTCTGGAACGATTCATGGTGCATTAGTTCATTTAAAAGGTATTGTTTCCATTTCAATAGAAATTGCCCAAAGCTGGGTAATAATCTCTTTTATATAATAGATGATATGAAGATAAATAGAATTATTGGCTCGGTCTTTAAGAAAACATGACGCTATAAATGATTACGCGCGAAACAAATCAGAAATCCGCACAGCAAACAAAACTGATACCAGTGACACTACAAACTGTAATATTAGCCAAATCACGAGCGGCTTAGCCTGATGGTATGCTAGGTGAACGGTAAGAAATAAATTATTAAGATTGGGGATTATTCCAGCCACAGGAATTGTAAAAATAACAAGCCATGCATGGCACAGTCCCCGTTAGTTATCAAATTTAAGATATATAGTTATGTTTATAGTAATATAGCTGGAATATAACCATGTCAGGAATATGATTTTTTAAAAATGATTGACATTTGTATCTGATCGTCAAACAAGTACTTGTCCATATTCAGAGATATTGCTCTGGAACAGCATTCAAATTCAGCCACTTTGAATATATATATATATATATATATATATATATATATATATACACACACAACATGATGTATAACGAATATATAAAATTTGAATATAATCAGTCAAAGCATTTGAGATATGGCTCTAGAAGCCCAATCATTAAAACAAAATGGCCGCCAGTTAGCTATTTTGAATCCAATATGAAAAATAAAATGACATGCATCAGGAGCCTGTAATGTCTAACGTGTGTTATAAATTTGAACAAAATCCATCCATAAATGCAAGAAATGTTTGATATTCGAGGATTTTTTCAGCACAAAAATAGCACACTTTGAAAAAGATCATCAAACCAATATCTGTGACATGATGTATAATGAATATTAAAAATGTGAACATAATCAGACAAAACAAGACAGACATATGGGTCTGGAAACCCATTCATTAAAACAAAATGGCCGCCAGACAGCCATTTTGAATCCAATCTGAAAAATAAAATGACGTGCACCAGGAACCCGTAATTTCTAATGTATGTACCAAGTTTGAACAAAATCCATCCATAAATGCAAGAAATGTTTGATATTCGAGGATTTTTTCAGCACAAAAATAGCACACTTTGAAAAAGATCATCAAACCAATATCTGTGACATGATGTATAATGAATATTAAAAATGTGAACATAATCAGACAAAACAAGACAGACATATGGGTCTGGAAACCCATTCATTAAAACAAAATGGCCGCCACACAGCCATTTTGAATCCAATCTGAAAAATAAAATGACGTGCACCAGGAACCCGTAATTTCTAATGTATGTACCAAGTTTGAACGAAATCCATCCATAAATGCCAGAAATGCTTGATAGTTGATGATTTTTTAGTACAAAAATGACAACCATTCGGCCATTTTGAATAGGATCGTCAAACAAATATATCTATGACATGATGTATAATGAATATTTAAAATTTGAACATAATCAGTCAAAACAAGCTGGAGATATATGGCACGAGAACCACATTGATTAATACAAAATGGCCGCCTGTCGGCCATTTTAAATGTTATCTGAAAAACAAAATTATTTGCATCAAGGTCCCATAATGTCTAACGTATATACAAGGTTTGAAGAAACTCCATCTGTAAACAACCGGGAAATACTCGATTTTGATGATTTTTAGCACAAAAATGGCCACCATTCGGCCATCTTGAATCAGATCGTAAAACAAAATGATGTGGATATGTATGATATCATGTATGATGTATGTGTGAAGTTTGATTGTAATTGGTCCAGGCATTTCTAAGATACAGGTCCGGACGCACGCACAGACGCACGCATGGAGGTCAAAACATAGGTCCCCGTTTTCGGACTACGTCCGAACGGGGACTAATAAAGTACCAATTAAAATATTAAACCCGTACGATAGGGAAGTACATGTCAAACGAGGTGCAAAACTCTGACTATTGCAATGAATTGACGAACACATACAATGGACAGAAAGAAAAACTCAACATAGAACATAACTTTTCTGACAGATTTAAATAGACAAGAAGAATTAGATTTGAGCCAATGGTTGTATAATAATAGTAATATATTTGCTAATCTATAATTTGTTAATCTATATTACGTCATTGATAAGTTTTGAATAAATATCATCAGTCTTCAACATGGCGTCATAGTAGTCACGACCAGTCAATTTCACATGGTGTCAGAATCGGGATATTGCAATAATGACAACGGGATTGAAAGCTCCAGGACCGCTCCAGCTAGAAGGCAACATTCACGAGAACTACAAGAACTGGGTCAGAGCATACGACATATACGCAATAGCTAGTGGTGTCACGACAAAAGACGAGAAGGTACAGTGCAACGTATTTCTTCATGTCGCCGGATATACGCACAGAAAGTACACGCTACTTGGTCATTCGCCGATGAAGATATCGACAAAACAGCACCTCTGCGTGACAAATTTTCTGAATTACTGCAAGGGCAAACGCCATAAGGTACGCATTTAATTCTACTGTACAGAACCGAGGTGAAACATTTGATACATTTTTCACTGAATTGCGTCAGAAAGTCAAAGACTGTAAATACAACACGTTGGAAAATTCATTACTATGTGACCGTCTTGTTTGTGGTATTCGTGACGAGAGTGAGCGTGAGAAACTGCTCCAGACTGAAGATTTAACTCTCGAGAAAGCTATGAATATTTGTCGTTTGAGTGAAATCAGCGCGTCGCAGTTGAAAACGCTCAAAGCCAGTGTACACACAGTAAAACAAAATGGCCGATTCTACCGACATCGCACCCAGCGTCTCGCCAAAACCAGATTCCAAGATAATAATGACAAATTAATCACTCGTGGCAGCAAGAAGTGTGGAAATTGTGGTGGTCCTTTCCATGCAAATAGAGCCAATTGTCTAGCATATGGAAAAGAGTCACAAATTAGGGCATTTTAGATCAGTTTGCAAATCTCACTCTAGATTTAACAAACGCAAATCGTTCTCTCACAAAGTGAATGACATTGGCACATCAAATCAAAGTGACAGTGATGACATAGCAGGTGGTCAGTTATTTATGGGTGAGATCACAAGAGTAAGCGTCAATATCGACAAAATTGACCAATGCAAGCCATGGACTCAGATATTCAAAGTTTGTAACCAAGACAAAGTTCACTGGCAGCGAAGCTGATATTTTGCCACTACAGTATTACGAGCGGATTCAAACTCCACTCAGACCAAGGCAATGCAAGCTTGTTTCGTACTCAGGTCATCATATTTTTCCCGATAGGTGAAACTGCTGTACAGTTGACATCAATGGCGACAATATAACATTCCAAGTTGTTGACAGTCGAGAACCGATTTTAGGTCGCGATACATGCCAGGGGCTTAATCTAATTCGCCGTGTAAATGCTGTCACAAGTAATATGACAACATAGCATATTCAGAGTATAAAGATGTATTGACTGGTCTTGGATGCATCAAAAACAACTATCATCTTCATGCAGACGAGTCTATACAACCCAGTACAGATCCACCTCGCCGTATCCTTTACGCTATTCGCAATCAAGTCAAAGCTGAGCTAGATCGCATGCAAGAGATAGGTGTGATAGTGCCAAAAGCTGAACCAATTCTTTGGGTAAACAGTATGACCATAGTCAGGAAAGCCAACAACCAAATTCTCATCTGCATGGACCATACAAAGCTGAACAAAAATCGCCGAGCACATCATCCAACCAAAACCATTGAAGAAATAGCCGCAAGAATGCCAAACGCAAAGTTGTTCTCGAAACTCGATGCTCGATCAGGGTATTGGCAAATCGCTATTTGTGTTCACGACAGTGTTAAGCGCAATCATGACCAGAATTTTGAGAATGTTTTGAAGCACACACGTGAAGTTGGCCTCAAGCTAAACCAGCAGAAAACAGTTGATAAGTTACCTACAGAAATTCGTGCCAAATCTATCAACGTAACGCAGCCATGACGAGAATTACTTGACGACAAAGTTGAATGGCACTGGCAAAACCGACACATCAATGCGTTGGACAAACTTAAATCGCTCGTTACACAAGCACCAATCCTCAAGTTCTATGACGTAAACAAACCTGTTACTATTCAGACAGACGCTAGCAAATATGGTCTCTGTGCAGCCTTACTACAAGTTGGACACCCCATAGCGTTTGAATCTAAAGCACTCTATGATACTCAACGCATGTATGCCGTCACAAGCTATCCGTTTGCGACGCCTTGCAAATGAGCCTGGGTTACATATTATCAAAAGTACAAGATGGACATGAACGTAACCTAGATTACGGGGTACGAGGTTTAATCCCAGTGGAAAATAAATACGGAATACCACAACTAGAATAGCAGTGATAATATGTGTAAAGTATTTCGGTGCTTGTCTTAGGCACGCTAAATTCGAGATAATTACGAATCACAATGCACTGACATACTTATTTTGCTTGAAAAACCCGCGGGGAGATTAAGGAGATGGGTCCTTGCACTATAACAATACAACTTTACTATTGTACACAGACCAGGCTCGTGACATGCCCGACCATAAAGAAGTTGAACACAACTTTACAATAACATCAAAAACAGTTTACAGTGAAAGCATTGCCAAAATTGTGCAATTGTTTAAAAGGTATTATCAATAGCTCATTTACTGCTCTGAACACATACTTGTATGAGTACAAGAGCAAACTGCGTGCCAAATTATTATTTTATTATACATTATATCAAATTAGACCATTATAACAGACGTGTGCGCTCTGCTTAGGGGAGGCAAAACATAAAAATAATTAAAATAAACCCTTGTATGTCCCTGTACCATCACCCGACAATACCTCAAGTGCCAAATACAAATACCATACCCAATGCAACCCTTTGTGTCCCCTAAACCGACCATCCCTAAATCTTGCTCAATAACACCCAAAAACCCAATACTGTATCCCAAAACCATTCAATGTCCCAATATCACCCTGTACCCATATATCCCATTAAAATCCCAAAATTATAATCCAACCCCAAACCCATATCCCTGTTTTTTTGTTTTATATTTTTTTTGTATTTTTATATTTTTTCCTTTTTTTGTATTTTTTAATTTTTTTTCCAAAGACCCCCACAAAAGACCCCATAAGTCCCAAATAAAACAAAATTAAATTAAAACCAACCCCTATAATGTGTAAAATAAAAATAAAAAATAAAATAACTATTAAATGAAGTTAAAAAATACAAACAAACAAAAACAAAACGAATTGCTAATCCCCAAACAGAGCACACCCTAAATGTGCTGAAAGTACTCCCGTGTGAATGTTTACCAGTATAAGAAACCCAATGTTGAAGCTATACACGAGGAAGATTGCTTCTGTGTGAAGACTTCAAATAGAATTTTGAATCATCAACAAATTGCTCAACCACACTTTGTTATCTACAGTGCCCGAAATCGAAGGTCTTATCTAAACGACAACGGCATTTAAACGTGTAGGGGAAAATAGATGTGCGAGCAACATTTTGTTACAAGATCACAGATCACTAGTACAAATATATGCAGTGATGCATATTACTGAACAGATGGAACAAGAGTTTCCCGTAGTCATCCAATCCATCTAATTTCCGGAAGTCCATTTTCTGGTACTTTTTATATTCTTTACTTGAGAGAAGAACTTGTATTTTAAGTCAGTACACAATGCCATGCAGGTAACCCATGATTGTAATTAAAATTGTTAATTACTTTCTCTGGAATATAAATTAGTATTAAGTATATATATATATATATATATATTATAGTACTTTCTGGTTGTGACATTGTTAGAATAGTCATTTTATAAAGAAAACTTAACGATTTACTAATAAAAAACAAACAGATGAGGATTAGACTGTCTTTTTTTCAATTGAGGTAAAACTCCAATACCGTCTTGCACCGATGTCAACTACAGATGAACTACAAAGTCTGACCAACACAAAAGTGTATTTTTATTTAAGCGATTTACTTCACATTTCATCAATGAGTGCCTTATGAACAAGCCATGTTTAATCATTTCTGAAACCGCCAATATGAAATAAGCAGCATGATTTTAGTTTATTCTTCACAGGGTGTAAAAACTCATTTGAGTATTGAATTAAACAGTGACCTTTTAACAGACCCTTAATGGTTGACATTGTAAAAAATTAGAATAAAAAGAACGCGACCGTTACCAAGTGATCCAGAAAAATGCAGATTCTCACTAGTTGTCAAGATGTGACCCAGTCCCAATGACTGAATGTTCCGACCAATTTAGTAAGAAAAGAACAATTATTCCCCAGTTATTCCAATTTATTGTTGTTACAAGTCACTTCAAGGGTACTTGCATAACCCACAATAAGTAAACAGTTGGCACCAGAACTTCTATAAGCAGAACAAGCCTCATGATAACAATGCACATCAATGACACGAAACAATTTAATTTTTTTATATGAATGCCAAATGTGCATTATTATGTTTTCATAGTTTTATCGCAATTTGTCCATGTAATGATAATTTCTCGTAAGCGTACACTGAATAAGCTAATCCTGTGTTAGTTCCACAATGGATTTCATAAAGAAACAACCTACAGTGTGACAAGAATTGCGAATGGTCAGACGAGGTGGGTTAAAAATAAATAGCTTATTGAAGTTTTAAAACATTTCAAGATTTATAAACTTGTGTCATAAATATGATATATTACCAATGATTTAAATGTAATTATATATAATTTATCATTGATAAAATTAGTCCTGTATTTATTTATTTAAATTTATTTATATCAGTAAATACAAAATGAAATCAATAAAAGACAAAATATTGCGACTCAGTAGTGAGGGCTTCTTTAAAAACATACGACCATAAATCTTATGGAAATGATTTAATGGGTTTAAGTTACAGTAAGTTCTAGCAGTACTGGCATGAGGTTTGGTCCTGCACACTACATGCAAGTTCTCATCACAGAGGGAAGTGTTTTATTTATGTGACATACTACACATGCAGCTTTATTGGCGTATAACTACAGTTATGGCAACGTTGTTGGATTACAATATAAGCGTGTTTCACTAAACTACTCTCCCTTTTGTGTGGTCAAAAAATCTTCAAAATGATTATCACTAGGCAGTGATTGAATGTAATCAAACGTATTAATCATCATTTCCTTGTAAGATGTTGAAGAGCATGTTCATAACGATAATGTTTTGTAAATGATTTCTAAACGCAAGTGTAACTCGGTATTATGTGCACCCAAGACCTGATGCAATCTTGTGAAGGAAAAATATATAGTCTTTGTTAATGCTGAGTGCGTAATGTTGGTTTAGTATTTACATTATTTACATTTGTTAAAACACACATTTACTTGACCTGGCCCGGAAAAATCACTGTTATTATTACTGTAAATTTTGTGTAAAAATGAATATAGAATAGGAGTAGTTCAATACTGTAAATAGAAGTCCAAGCAATCAACAGCACTAATAAATATATCAAGAAAAGCATGTGTCATTTCTGATATTTTAAACATATCCTAAATTGCTGAGGGCAATCCGCATAAAGTCGTACTGGCAATGTACCATATTCATCATCAATGTAGCTAATAGAAAAAATCTAGTTTAGTACAATATTGATTCTATTGAAAAGACATTACAAAACAATAATAACTTGGACAAGGTTGAAACTCCCATTTCAGTCTCCATTTCTGAAAAAAAAACTTGATTGCATCAGGTCTTGAAATGCATGGGGATATGAAAGACCAAGTTATTTGCTTAACCACCATTCATGTTAAAATTAAGGAGAGTTGTGTACAAGCACTTCAACAATTTCAAAGGAAATAAGTGAAGTAAATTATTATTAAATATTGAATGTATTGAAAGCCTAGATATGTGATACTAACTTGAGAGATTCATTTGTCCACATAGAAGAAACCTGATTCCTAAAAATACGATTCTATTTTATGTGATCATCGCAAGTGTCATGTCATTTTCGATAACCATGTGCTTATTCTAGTCATGACAAATGTTCAACTGTTTTGTTTATTTACATTAAATTTCTATCTATTATTTCTATTGTAATTGATGAGTATATGTTTCTTGGCAACATAGAAGTCAGGGAAACCTGATCACAAATCCCACCACCATTATGCGATGGTTCAGATTGTATTCGTACAGCGAGGTTCTACAGGCATGGATGTTTTACAGATTATTTATCAAGGGGTACACGGATGATATCATTGTGGGGAAAAGTGGATAACGATTGGGCCCAAATGCCTTCTTGTTAGTTTGAGTGGTATCGGTCTATTGGTGACTTGTTCTAAATGAACAACTCCAAGGAAAACAAATTCAAGCGTTATATCATGACCTGACGTTCATCCGAGTAAAGCACCAGTGCAAGATGGTAGAGATGTTAGACTTCAATGGAAAAACATTACCTATGACTAAAACAATTTGAAGTTGTTTTTTTCTGTTTATATGACAAGCATACCTTCTTTGTAAAATGACTATTGACCCAGTTATCGCTATTAAAAAATATTAATCATAAATAATTGTTCAAAGAATACCAGATATATATAAATGAATGATTTCAAACCTAGTTCACTCGTATATCTCATTTTGTTTCGGCTGGTCAAACAAATACTTACATAGTCAAGCTTGCAAATGATATTGTATATAACCACTAGGATTAAACATTGGTAAAACTGCGTTTAAGATTGGGGACATTAAATGTCTCCTCAATCATATTATGTTCAAAGATAAAGTAGCATATAGTGGATGTATCCTTGTCAACATTTCTCTTGTGGTCAATTATAGCTTTACATATATAGTGAAGCGACATGTTTTGTGGCTGTATATTTTAGTTGATTAACACTGGATAATAATGTACAGGACTACATAGTTGTAAGCAAACCAGTACACACAATCCGTTCATAGACTTCAGGAGTTACGCAAATGTTTACAGTACACAAGTTGGCTAAACTAACAATACACAGAAACATAATATTCAAATGTTTGCTAAAAAAAACAACAATTTTGTTTCTTAAATTTAAGGTGCTGAATCCGAATGTGTAATAATTCATACATGATCAAAATATGATTACATACGAGGGCGAAAGAAGTAAGACATGTATACTTTACATACCAAAGATAAGAAAAACATTTCTACAAATGGGAAAATATTGACATGAAATAGACAAAGCTAAAAAAAACATCCGACCATTCGAATTACTTCTAAATATAAAAACATTTATAAATCGGAATTGTATTTCAATCAAAATAATGAGATATTTATAAAAGTAAAATAAACTTAATTTCTCATACTTCTAATTACCTTTAATATTTTTTTGGGATATTTTCTTTCAAGATTGTCAGAAGATGTGGGCCTAGTTTAAAAGAAAACGCTAATTTTAGGAGACTTTTTTTTAAATGCTAATACAGGTTGACCTCGACATGCAAGTTCCGATCAACTACTATTACAGAGATATGGGGATGTGGTATCATTTACACACCAGTAGTTCATCATTTACTGATTAAATTACTTGAGGCAGAACAATTTTAATCGTTTTTAATGTAATACAGCCAATAGCCGAGTGCTCAATACAGTACTCGAATTGACAAATACAAAAAAGATAAACCTTACTCCTGTATTATAGAATGTGTAATTTTTGTTTTAATTTTTATTCAAATAGTAATATTTATTATATTATTTGGAAGCAGGAGAAATATAAACAAATTCAACCTTATAAAAACTGAACCTTAATATAATCCTCGTGCTCAAACCGTAATTTGTGTTAGTTATAAACAAGGAATAAAAATAAACCCGGTATTCATAAAAGCATTTTTTTAAATTTTATTTTACGATGCTATTAGAGAGTAATAATGTTCTAAGAAACTAAGTAAACATAGTATATTAGTCTGAACTTAATAATTTTTGCTTAAACGTGGTTACACGAGATACGTTTGAAAACGCAGATCAGCATATCAAAGCAATCAGATATGTAGATATGAATAAAAGTAAATATTAGGGGTACTATTGAAATATTTCCATATTGCTAAATCGTGTGTAAAAACAGGGTGATGAGATTTGTCACCAACAAAAAAAAATGCCTGCCTGCCTGCATAAGAAATCCACATTTGTGGGAAAAAAATATTTATGTCGTTAACAATAGCTACAAATGGATAGTTTTTAAGGTTCTATTAAATTGCAACCTATTGTGCAGCATACTACGTACAACCAACATTTAACAAATGTCAATTTTGAAGTTGCATTTTCACCGATATATGAATAAAGATGAATGTGTCAGGCTTTTTAACACTGACCAGAAACAATCATATACAATGATTGAGAATATACAAAAAAATATGCCACATAAATCAACTAACCCTTCATTTCCCTCCTTCAATGAAAAGGCTATAGCATGTAAGTAGGTGCCATAAGGTAGTGACAAGGAAATAAGTTAATTAAAATATTTCGATCATTTATGAAATAAAATTACGGATTAGTCGAGTACGACTTTATTTTCACGACATAATAGACTGAGGAAAAACAATCCACAATTCACCGGAGTCTGTGATAAATTCGCCCTGGGCCGTTAAACGGCAGTTTGGGTTTTTAAAAAAATAAAAGACATTTTTCGGCAGTTTTTAAGGTGTTTTTTTAAAAAAAATATTTTGGCATCATTTTTTTGGGAATTTCAATGGAGTCTAATTTAAGTTTTACCATTGTCATTGACGCCTATTCAAGATTTTGATGTTTAGTGACTATATGGCGTTTCGTTTCAACAATGAGCTGTTATCACTATTAACAATTGAAATTTTTTCTTCAAATGCTCAGTTTATCTTTTGAAAACAACTAATTTTAGGCGGTCTACTTTTTAATTCAGAAAGTAAAAAATGTATCAAATTTTAGATTAGCTTCTGTAATAGTTTCTTTCGTCTTGGTTGGTCAAACTGCCGTAGTTAAAAGTCGACATAGGTGAATTTTTCAATGAAAATAGAAGCCCCCCCCCCCCATATTGATTGTCATGTTTTGAAATTTTGAACCCCAAATAAGGACACACCAACCGTGAAATGCCCTGGTACTAATTAGTAAAGAAAATGAATGGGTAACCGAAAAGGAAGGCATAATTATATTTCTGTATATCGAAATAAGGTGTAATATCTAAATCATGTGCACCAAAATGAGTCTAATAACTCTTACACATGTATCAATGTTTAGTATTAATTATAACTGAAACCACATCAAACCACAGCGTAGACAAAAGATGGAATCAAAATAGATTGTGAAGAATAAGTACGGATTTAGTGTATAATCTTCCAGTATGGGTAGAGTTGATGTATTTGGTAGTTATATATAAATCTGTAGAGCTGGCAACAATTATTGGCTGTTGCAGCGAGTCACATGGTAGATCATAGTAGAATTCCCAGTATGGGTAGAGTTGATGTATTTGGTATAGTTATATATAAATCTGTAGAGCTGGCAACAATTATTGGCTGTTGCAGTGAGTCACATGGTAGATCATAGTAGAATTCCCAGTATGGGTAGAGTTGATGTATTTGGTATAGTTATATATAAATCTGTAGAGCTGGCAACAATTATTGGCTGTTGCAGTGAGTCACATGGTAGATCATAGTAGAATTCCCAGTATGGGTAGAGTTGATGTATTTGGTATAGTTATATATAAATCTGTAGAGCTGGCAACAATTATTGGCTGTTGCAGTGAGTCACATGGTAGATCATAGTAGAATTCCCAGTATGGGTAGAGTTGATGTATTTGGTATAGTTATATATAAATCTGTAGAGCTGGCAACAATCATTGGCTGTTGCAGTGAGTCACATGGTAGATCATAGTAGAATTCCCAGTATGGGTAGATTTGATGTATTTGGTATAGTTATATATAAATCTGTAGAGCTGGCAACAATTATTGGCTGTTGCAGTGAGTCACATGGTAGATCATAGTAGAATTCCCAGTATAGGTAGAGTTGATGTATTTGGTATAGTTGTATATAAATCTGTAGAGCTGGCAACAATTATTGGCTGTTGCAGTGAGTCACATGGTAGATCATAGTAGAATTCCCAGTATGGGTAGAGTTGATGTATTTGGTATGGTTATATATAAATCTGTAGAGCTGGCAATTATTGGCTGCCGCAGTGAGTCACATTGTAGATCATAGTAGAATTCCCAGTATAGGTAGAGTTGATGTATTTGGTATAGTTGTATATAAATCTGTGGAGCTGGCAACACTTATTGGCTGCCGCAGTGAGTCACATTGTAGAAAAATTCCGAGTAGAGTTTATGTAATTGGCTTCGAAAAGTACATCCAACGAAACGACATTGCGGTCGAAATCTCTGTGCGAACATACAGTACATTTACATAGAACTGGAAGGACAATTGTTGACTATTACAATAAAACATGAAGAGAAGTACGTATTTCCAGTATATGTTGAATTGATGTAATTTTCACATCTGCATGGTGAACTTACGGGAATGTTCATAGAGTCAACTCAGTTATTGTGATTCCAATGAGATTATCCATAACTTGCTCCTTCCAACCATACATAATTAAATTAATGTTCTCCAATGGACACACCACGATGTCAATGATTCAGCTCTTGTCATAAGTGATGACATATCATATACAATACTTTGCCGTGAATTGAATCTATACCTACATTAGCAGGCAATGTAATGTTGAAAGTAATATAATTTAAATTCGTTTACAATTCTCGTACATTTTTTTTCTTTATCAAATACTTTGTTATTTCATCGATGAAATATCAATTTATTCTTTATACATATATATAATCTATCAGCTGATTACTAGTAGTTTAAATTTGATTTTACGAAAAGGACAATAAAAATAGTTGGTAGAAGCTATACAACACAAATTGTAGTTTTATTTTAACATAGTTCTCTAAACTTTTTTTTATTCATTTCTATTTCTTGATTGAAAGATAATCAATTTATTCTTTCATACAATTCAATCATAAATTCACTAGGATGCAATTAGAATAATTAAATGCAAACATAAAAGTGAAACAAGTGAAAAGTGTTTTTTTATATATATTATTTTTTTGACATGTAACACAAGTTTACTTACAAACTCAAACTGTTAATATTTAGAATTTAATTTACAGATGAATATTTACAAAATATTTTATGTTGTAATTTACAAAATGCATTTTACAATTAGAACATTGCATGCGATTGCATTATTTCGTAATTATTATCAAATCTTTCACATTAAACATACACTATAAATATTAAAATGTTATCAATCTTGTTATCCCCATCTAGAATGTTATTTACTTTAAAATTGTACAAGAAATACATACAGACTTCACAAACTACTTTCACCGAAAACCGCATTCTAAAAATGAATGTGGTTTTCCTAAAAATTTCAATTAAAAGAGCATTATGGGTAATCATAAATTTGTCATTTGTTACCCATTTGAATGCTACTATTTTTACCGCTAAAATTTTACAAACTCGTAATCAAATTTTTCGAAAAAAAAAACATATGCAATTTTGTAGAAGATGTCAAACGTTTATGTCCAATAATGTGGATTTAATAGTAAATAGCTTAATATTTCACAAAAGCAGAAACGTTAAAAAAGTTTGTTGTTACCCAAATAGGAAGAAGGACATGATCGAGTTAATACTAACCAAAAACATACACGTGTAATAATATTGCATAACTAATTCTGAAATGAAGTTTGTTTGTAATACTGATTTCTTGTACTTAATGTTAAAGTGTACGTATTAAGTGCTAGTGACCCCAGAGTACCAACAATTAAAATACATTTGTATTGATATTAGCAAAAAATGTTCATTTGTTTGTATTGCGTAATCTTGAATTATCCGATAAACAGCTGTAGAATCACGAACCAGTAGTGATTCATGCTTGTGTTGCAACAATCGCGAATTTAACAAAACTTGTACATACACAATTGCACATTATCAAGTAGGTCGGTCTCAACGAACAATTGACAGTTATGATTGTATTCATTCAGTATCCAGGGAATAAAATAGCTAGGTGATTACATTATTAGATCTCATGAAAATTGATTACAAAAACAAGGTTATTGAAAAAAAATTGTATATGAAATGGTATGTCCATGAAACAAACGAATGATATCAATGGAAATAATCCACAAGAAGAATACACAATTTAGATCACCAACAGATTAAATATGCTAGTAGCAGAACATGAATTTGAGAGCCTACAGATGAGGTAATTGTTGAATGTAAATCGGATAAATATAACAATTTAAGACCACAAACATTTTGAGGTGAAGGCATTGTCAGTGGCTTAGCCTAGAATGGCAGATAGCTATGGTCATTACAAGGAGGTATTTCAATAATGAGATGAAAAGCTATATAATGACATATTTCTTATACAATTAGTGTTACAATAATTTGAACAAGCTCATTTCAATATACAAAAGAAACAAAGTAACCAAGTTTACCTAAATGAGCCAAATATAATCATTTAATATCAATATTTTTTTTAATAAATGACAATAAATATTCAGATTATTTGCAATCACAACAACGATGCATACCATTTCTCAATGTATACCAATGGGCACAAATCGGATTCAGCACCTAAAATTTTATTGAACAAACATCAAATGTTTTAGCTTCATAATTGAATCATTACGCCAGATTGGCAAATAAAAGAACAGAAGTTTCCTAGTTTGTTTAAAGAAGCAAATGTTGTACCGGTATTTAAACGTGGCGACAAAACTGAAGTTATAAATCATAGACCTATATCTCTATTCGTTTTTGAAAAAGTAATATTTGATCATATTTTCAACCATATTTCAGAATATCAACATCAAACATCGATATACAGCAACTAACCTTGTGTTGTACATAGACTTTACAACAGAATGTTTTCATAAGAAAAGCTTTTGACTCAGTAAATCACAGACTAGCTATATACAAACTTAAACACTATGGTATCTCGAATAGAATTTTGCATCCACTTTCTTCTTATATGAGCATACGCAAACAAAAGGTAGTTATTGATCATGTTCTAACTGGTCAATAATTATCTCAGGGGTACCCCAGGGCTCCCTAACATATACATACATGATTTGTCCAATGTATGTAATACATTGTCATGCCTGCTATATGCAGACCATGCTAAAATTTACAAGCCAGTCAAAAATGTATCTGAATGCAGGCCATTGCAGACAGATATAAATAATATATTTCTATGGTGTCAACGCTGAAAATTGACGTTAAATTTCAACAAATGTTGTGTAATATCCTTTTCTAACAAATAAATTATGAATTTTGATTTAATTAATATGTCACTGTCTAGGGTCGATTCAGTCAATGACCTCGGCGTCTTATTAAAATCAAACATGTCTTTTAAAGATCATATTGATTATATTGTTAAAAAGTCGCTTAGAATGCTTGGCTTTATTAAGCGTAATGGTAAACATTTCAACCATATTAGTACTATAAAATCATTGTTCTTTTCATTAGTTTGAAGCAGTTTTGTGGAACCTGTCACAAACATCTCACATTGACTCCATTGAAAGAGTGCAAAGAAAGTTTGTCAAATATTTTTGCTATCATCACACCTTCAATATGATACTGATAAATACTAGTTTATACTTAGATGTGTAATTTTCATACAAATGTGTTAACAGCTTATGCGACTCGTCTAGTATTTTATCAGTGTTAAATTGTTATTTCCCAAATCTTAGTTCACGTTTTACCCCTGTTTTGTGTACCACACTGTCGTATTGATATATTATCCACTTGTGAGATGCATGAACAATAATTATCGCGGAATGGTTCAGAACTTGATATTTTTAGTAGTTTGAGCCATTTTAAATGTATGTTTTTTTATTGTATATTTATGTATGCAAGTTATTGTATTTCGATTTATGTATGTGTGAGTGAGGAGTCTGTAAATGGGACTCATTTAACTGTCATATAGAATTTTGTACAACAATACTAATTTTCTAGTTGGTCAATACAAAATGGATTTATTTCATTAGGTTGTAAAGGCGTGTTGTAAGAATATACAGCTTTAAACTAGGAGAAACAGTGACCATCAAAAGAAGGGGACATAATCAACAATAGAAAAGTTGTAATAGCTGAGATGAGACAAATGCAGAATGTGGTCAACTACATGCATTAACAAGAACATCAAACACAGCAGGACATTTACATCAATATGAACATGGAAGAAACGCCTTCAGCAACGGCAGAATAGAATTAACAGCAAGGACAGCAGCAATGTCATTTAAAGGTAATTATATAAATGTTAACATCAACAGGAGAAGAATCTGGAGCAGTAATGACAACATTATTTGATATGTTTGCATGCAATCACTGATTCCAAGTTTATACTATTGTAATCTTCTGTAATCAACAATTATTATTTCAATACCAGAATAGAAAAGAGGAACCAGCAGAAGAAGGTGAAATTCGGGAGCAACGGGAAGGCGTACTCCCAGAACGTGAACTCCCAGAACGTGGAGATCAGCAGCAACAGCAGAACCGCCTATATACGCAGTGGCAACATGTAACACAGAGAGCAGGACATTTGCAGCGATTACAACAACAACAGCAGCAACAACACATCCAAGAACGCCCACAGCAACAACAAGTGACTATGGCGACAACAACAGCAGGCACGTCAACTATAGCAAGAGCAACAACAGCAGCTTCAGCAACATTGGAAGGCGCTACTGCAACATCAACATCAGTTGAAAGAACAGCAACAAGAACAACAACAACTTCAGATAGAGCAACAACAACAGCAGCAGCACACCAACAAATGATAAACCTGCAACAGGAGCAGCAGAAACAACAATTGCAGGAGATGCAACAGCGGGAGCAGCAGCTTCAGGTACTACAGCAGGAGCAACAAATTATGCAGCAACAGCAGCACCATCTCAACCTAGATAGGCAGTGGCAACAGAAAAGCCTTCAGCAGCAGTAATTGCAGCGGCAGTGATGGCATTTAATGGGTGATTATAGAACATCAACAGGAGCACAACAGAATCTGCAGCAGCAATGACAACATTATTGGTTTGCATGCCATCACTGTTTCCTAGTTTATAATTTTATAATTAAACCAGCAATTATTATTTCAATACCAGTAAAGAGGAGACCATCAGAAGAACCAGAAAAAGGGTAGGCAACGGCATCCAACAGGTTTAAAAGTAATTATAAAAATGGCAATGACATTAAAAGCAGCAAAACTGACATTTGCTTATGTTTGAATGCCATCATTGTATCACAGTTGTAATTAAAATATCTGATGTATGGAAGATAGTGAGTTGGGAAGACGAAACAAGAAGCATGTATTTTTATGTTTAACTACTATTAAATGTTATTATAAGCATACTAATATCTATCTAAATTTATTAAATTTACATTCTTGAGTCTGATAAATAGTGCATTCTTTTTTGAATTATTTATTACCTGAATCCCTAACAGGAAATCAGTTAATTCTTAAAAGTCAAGTTCAGATATTCAAATGTATATGTTCTTTATTGTATATTTCTAGTTGGACAATACAAAATGGATTTATTTAGTTAGGTTGTAAAGGCGTGTTGTAAGAATATACAGCTTTAAACTAGGAGAAACAGTGACCATCAAAAGAAGGGACCATAATCAACAATGGAAAAGTTGTAATAGCTGAGATGAGACAAATGCAGCAAAATGTGGTCAGCTACATGCATTAACAAGAACATCAAACACAGCAAGACATTTACATCAATATGAACATGGAAGAAACGCCTTCAGCAACGACAAGTAGCGGCAGAATAGAATTAACAGCAAGGACAGCAGCAATGTCATTTAAAGGTAATTATAGAAATGTTAACATCAACAGGAGAAAGAAAATCTGCAGCAGCAATGACAACATTATTTGGTATGTTTGCATGCAATCACTGATTCCAAGCTTATACTATTGTAATCTTATGTAATCAAGAATTGGTATATCAATACCAGGATAGAGAAGAGGAACCAGCAGAAGAAGGTGAAATTCGGGAGCAACGAGATGGCGAACTCCCAGAACGTGAACTCCCAGAACGTGGAGATCAGCAGCAACAGCAGAACTGCCTATATACGCAGTGGCAACATCTAACACGGAGAGCAGGACATTTGCAGCGATTACAACAGCAGCAGCAACACATCCAAGAATGCCTACAGCAACAACAGCGACTATGGCGACAACAGCAGCAGGAGCAACAACAGCAGGCACGTCAACTATCGCAAGAGCAACAACAGCAGCTTCAGCAACATTGGCAGGAGCTACTGCAACATCAACATCAGTTGAAAGAACAGCAACAAGAAGAACAACAACTTCAGATAGAGCAACAACAGCAGCGCCAACAAATAATAAACCTGCAACAGGAGCAGCAGAAACAACAATTGCAGGAGTTGGAACAGCGGGAGCAGCAGCTTCAGGTACTACAGCAGGAGCAACAAATTATGCAGCAACAGCAGCACCATCTCAACCTAGATAGGCAGTGGCAACAGAAATGCCTTCAGCAGCAGTAATTGCAGTGGCAGTGATGGCATTTAATGGGTGATTATAGAACATCAACAGGAGCACAACAGAATCTGCAGCAGCAATGACAACATTATTGGTTTGCATGCCATCACTGTTTCCTAGTTTATACTTTTATAATCTGCTCTATTAAACCAACAATTATTATTTCAATACTAGTAAAGAGGAGACCATCAGAAGAACCAGAAAAAAAGTAGGCAACGGCATCCAACAGATTTAAAAGTAATTATAAAAATGGCAATGACATTAAAATCAGCAAAACTGACATTTGCTTATGTTTGAATGCCATCATTGTATCACAGTTGTAATTAAAATATCTGATGTATGGAAAATAGTGAGTTGGGAAGATGAAACAAGAAGCATGTATTTTTATGTTTAACTACTATTAAATGTTATTATAAGCATACTAATATCTATCTAAATTTATTAAATTTACATCCTAGAGTCTGAAAATAGTGCATTCTTTTTTGAATTATTTATTACCTGGACCCCTAACGTATATTGTATATGTTGCTAGTCATATTCGCCTACAGACTCATCAGCCAGTGTACGTGGTGAATCAGTAGCTAGTTATGGTGGACCTCAGTTGATGCCAGTGGATTTCCAGTTGATTATGGTGGACCTCCAGCCGATTCCGATAGATTGCTAGCAGATCTACCGGATTTACCAATCAATCAAGTAGAATCACCAGGCGATCCACTGAACATAGAGGTGATGGAACAGCAGGTACATGGTTACCATTAAAATGTTCAGTATTGAAATATCACATGTATTAAAAAACTGCTCCTTGTTCAATTTTAGAACTGTTCCTTCACACCTATTTTTGTTTATCTTTCCATTTGGAACAATGTTTAGAAGTATATTGATTGAATTTATTTTAGGGCAAATTAAATACAGACAAAAGATGGCTGAATACTAGTCATTTTAGATTTTTCATTTGCTTAGAAATGTTATATTTACACATTTGCTATCACATAGGATTGTATGTTTTCAATCTGTTTATTACAATTGCATAGTGAAGCTGCAAGCAGCATGTGACCAAACCAAGGGCCATGTTGTTTGTGCAGGTGAATTGGTTAAAATGGAAACTGTCATACAGATTTCACAAGGTCGATTCTCATACGTATATAGTGCACAATAAAAAGACAGTGAAGAAGACAGTCAATAATGCATATTCGGTATGAAGATATAAATTACACAATTTACTACAATATGAATATCTTTAGTCAGCATTGTAATAAAATAGTTATAATCATAGTGACCACAAGAGATGCGTTTAAAATGTTGACAAGGATTAAAATGTTTGTTTTGTTATTTAATTTATGTTTTTAATAGGGCACCAGTGGGATTTCAGATAGTTTTAATATACTTTATATTAAAGTACTGTGAATAACAGGCTTTTTCTTTCTTGTTCTTTGATTATACAACTTAATATTATTTTCACTAGTAGAAACTAATTATTTTGACACCATATGATCAACAAGTATCCAAGAGTCTCCGTGGCAGCAGAAAATAAAATATTTTTAATATTTAAGGCACAGCATAATTTGCACGAAGATTGCAAGACGAGATGATTCAGCACATAAACAATAGTTTGTCACACACAAATTATACAATATATCACAAAAAAATCATGACATAATACTTTTAAACCAATATGGCCACTCAAGCCATCAACATTTGAAAATCAGATGCACCCAATCTGCCTAAAATAAATCCCATTCAGAAATTAAAGCTAAAACAAACATTCCAAGCCCTATGAGGTAATGAGCTGAATATACTGTTCTCCATTTGTTACCCAATCACTGGCATGATATAACTTTGAACATTGCACTACTATGATTTACTTGTGTTACTTTCATACACACATTTACTAAGATATTTTAGAGGGTACCTGCATGGCAATAACAAGTGTTCTGACTGAAAGATTCAAAAACAAAATTATCTGGCTTACAGTTTTGATCTGAAATCTTGTGATCTGTGCCGGACACCACGAATCTGTAATAAAAATATCGCAAAGGTCAGTCAGTGTTTATTACAGAATGTAAATTGATACACAAGGGCAGTGCTCTTAAAATTCAATTGTGACAAAGATATTAATACCAGTATACGTTTAATGGTTGTATAAAGCAGAGTAATTAATAATATTCATCTTACCATTTTTGGCTGTGGGTCAAAACGGATTAAATCTCACAGGAGGCCGCCTATTCCTCGGTGGGTATCGTCTCCCGCCAAGCTGTGAACAAGAAACTGGTCTATTAAAATTTTAGTTATACTATGGTATTAGTGAATGTACAGGAATCAATATTGTTCATTCAAGTGGCTTTCACCTCAATGAAGCAAACTGACTATTGAAATAATTGTATTGATAGTCACAAAATTAAATAGCAATACAGAGGAGTTAGTGTTGTAAATAACTAAACCGTTCTGGCAACAAATTAAACAACTTCACAGAATGACCCATCCACACTCACTTGCACATTGTATCGTCTTAAAGATAACATATTGCTTACGTCATTGAATTATTAAAATGAATCAGGATAATATTCAAGAAGAAGAAGTTATTTGTGTCAAATATATAATAATTGTGAATAAGAAAGTAAACGTACATGATCAGTCACAAATGCATAGGTCAGCACAATGATCGTAAATGATAATGGAACTAGAAATGCAATTGATATCATAGCTAGACTCGTAAATGTCATAAAGATATCCCTCAAAATAGTAACAATTACACCATGACATTTCTGTCAACAAATATCCAACTACATTGTTCAATGTAGAAAACAGAATAGTGTCTTACATAATACATCACATGTGCATGAACTATAAAATAAATACATGAAACTTACATTCTGAGCGGCCTCCTGTGGGTCATCACGACCAGCGGGTGCTCTAGGTCTTGTTCGTCTGGGCAACTGGACACGCGGACACCCACTGGCCGTGTGATGATGATTGAATCTTCCTGTCCTGTGACCTGAAATTTGAAATAACAGTCAAGTCAGATTGCATCTGATCAGATTAAAATTTAAAACACATTTTTAGAAGTATTAATTGATTCAAACTAGGTTATGAGTCGTTTTAGTATAGGAATGTGTGATAATGATTTGTGTTAAATGCGGTTATTGCTTGAGTGAGATTTGTTAGTTTTACACTTTCTCCCACATATCAAGCATACATGAAAGAATTGACACGTAGCTAGGTATAATTATCTGCCACATGTATTGATTAGTTGTTAAATTAATTATTTCAGACAGTGTCAAAAGCAATTAAAATTGACCTTTAGTATTGGATATATAAATGTGTTAATGTAATGCGCTGATAATTAGCATTCTTACCTGTGCCGTCACAACCAGGTGTTGGACAATTAGCTTTGGAAAGAAAGATATTAAATAGATTTATGAGTGAGGCACACATTACTTGCATTACATGCGTCATATCCATCATGCAATAGTAAACAAACTGAAACCAGTCAGTCATTTTGAATTAATTTGATATGATGCATAATCATGGTTCTGGAAAGCCAGAGATTATGGCATATTAAATCAAGAAGCAAATGCATAAGCATAGTTTGAACATAACTGGAAATGCAGGTGCAAGCACAGAATTATTGACCCTATACGCACATGTTTTTAGAATTCTTACAAACAGAGTCTAAGACAAATCATTTTCAGAAGTGACAAATTATTTATGGAAATTTGTGTATAGAAACATTACCTGTTCGTTGGTCGGGTGGTGCATTCTGCAAGACATGTATGAAAAAAATCATTAACCCACATGAAATTAAGGTGATGATATGAACAATTAAAAAACGATTAATAGAGATCAGGGCATTTTCTACCAGTTACTAGCATGTAACTATAGCAATATATACGATTTCAGAAACGTGAGAAACAGTTTTAAAGAAATATTACGTACTTTGTGTTGATTCAATTATTGATTGTTGAACTGGAAGATTATATACTTCAACAAAGTAATCACAAAGACTACCAGGACACATAGGAGTCTACTGAATGTGTTTATCTCGTAAAGTTTGATTAAATCGGTAAAAGTAAAACCTGACAAAATGGCTAATAAATTGTTTTGATGAAAACACCAGTTGGTTAGATTATTAAAAAATTAGGAAATAACAGAAAAAGCGCAAAAAATTGTTGCCTATATCTTTGTTACTTTTCCGATCATTCATGCAGAAAAAAATGTTTTTGAATCAAACTGGCCACCATTCAATCAGAAGAAAACCTTTTTTTAATTTTAACAAACGCCTCTGAATGCCATATATCAGAATTGAACTCCGAATCACATGGCAATTCATGCACTTACGACACAAGGTCTAATCACATTTGTGAAACTGACATTTATCAAAAATTTACTGAAATTGTACCTTCCTAGGGATATTACTTTGAAATAAACTAATAAACCCGTTGAAATTGTAAATAGCGAAGAATTGTTATCAAGCTCCAAGTGTGCCCTAAAATAAAATATATAGAACTTACATTTTCTTCTGCTTGGACAGGCCGCCGCCGACGACCACCCGCAGCAGGTGGTCTTCTTGGTGGCAGGGGAGCCCGCGGGCAACCGCTGATCGTGTGGTGTGATCTGAATTTTCCAGTTCTGTGACCTATTAAAAATACATCAAGTGTAAAACAGTTTCCCCACCAACTGGAGTTTTGTGTTGCAAGTTCAAATGGTTACAGTTAATTTATTCATCTCCAGTATACCCTTTGTATAAGCAAATACGTACTTGCACAATTATTCCCGTTCAAACTTGGTATGTCCTTATGTATTAATGTTTCTAGGTTTGTGAGAGTATATTTAGGCATGCTTGTGGTTGCCTTCCATTAAACGTAAACTTTGGAGTTGCGTTGAAATCTTGACTAGTTTGTATTCGAAAACTGATAATCAATGATTACAACACTAACATACAAGACAAATTATTTTTTGTGTGGGAAATCAACATTTCCATAGTGCAAAATACGTTTCATGACTAAACAAAATGTACTATGAGTAAGTACAATTAATTTCAGTCATGGAAGATATTAAAACTGTTAATACTTGTTTTTTTTTTAAAAAAATTATGCAGCGAAATCAGCAACAGATCATATTGCATTTTTCGCAATTGCCATTATTCAAAAATTGTCGGGTGCTGTTAATATTACCACACCGTTAATTTGTTTACTTCGTATGGTATCGATTGAGTTTTCTAAACAAACTTACAAATATTTCTTTATTGAACAAAACAATAACTGATCAAGTCATTTAAAATGACAGTCCGGTCAGTATTTTCCACCAAGTGGTGTTATTATTTCTATAGAAGACATCAATGTCATTACTATATATTATGACAGACATGATGAAAACACGTGTATTTAGTCAGTTTACATAATTTGGAAAAAAATAATTTATGTAAAGCTTAATCTGATTTCGAAATGGCAGACATTCTCGATTTTTATCATTAAAATAGTTGCGATTCTACCATTCTGGATTTGTATGTGATGTTTTAATGTGATCGGCCAATTAATATTGATATGACCCTGGGAAAACATTCGTTAAAACAAAGTCTCAAGACGTCCAACATAAATGAACAGATGTACCTAAAATGGTGCTTCTCATTCTTTAAGCATATAGATTTGTGAATTACATATTCTTACCTGTGCCATCGCAGCCAGGAGTTGGACATCTGGGAGCATCTAAATTGAAAAACAAAATTAGTAATGTATTTTTATACTAGATTGCGCAAAAATATGAAGATTTTTTGCAAACCAATAATAAAAGTTTGAAACCTAACACGAAACAGACATCCTGTTATACACCTCACCTCACCTCAACAAAAACACAAATATAAAATAAGATTATACCGTGACGATAATAACCAAATAAGATCTTACAAATAGGAATCTGATGAAGTAATCAAAATCCTTTACATAAGGAAACCAATAACATCTAGAATTGAAGTTATCACCAAATCACATTATATATGAAACCAATAATTGCAGGTGGAAGCAAGTTTGACTAAAAATATTAAAAATCCTACACCCAGTTTAATAACATAACATAATTAGAATTCTTTTGCACAACTAGTGGTATATACAATATACAAAGGGACAACTTGATATAATGAATACACACCTTGAAAGAGGAAATGGCTTTATTTGCTTCCCTATATGCTAATGTTCCCCAGTGATAACATATACATTAACAAATATGCCAGCATATTGTTAATAACCTTACTAAAACATGTTCGTACAAGCAATCTGTTTATATGAGGTTAATATGGATTTCTATTTTTCTTTCAATTAGATTGAATACAGTCTAAATATTTGATAACACATTTGGCATTATATATTTTATATATAATGATTTCAGCGATTTGATATATGGAAACTGAAATTATGATATAGGTCCGAATTCATCTGAAGTGTGGTGCACATTATTGATTTGGTATTCAGAATGCGTGTCTAAACTCTCTCTAAATAGAATATCAACTGTATGGTTGCAACTACGTGGAGTAAATAAGGCACTAAATAGAAAATTATTTACAAAATTTCCCTGGTTCGACAAAATTTATCTTTACAATTTATTGCATAAATTATGATTCAAGTAAGTTGTTCTGCCAGTTAATTTAGTATTGAGGGAGGTACACGCATTTCAGCGACGATACAAAAGTTGCTTCATTATACAATTGCAACTCAATACAATAGCAAATGTGTAAATATAACAATTTTAGGCAAATTACAGGTTTTAACCATATTTTTCTTTGCATAGAACAAATTTACACTGAAATTAATTTAAAAAAAAAATAATATACTTCTCAAACGGAAAGATGAGCAAATAGTGGCAATGTATGAACAGAGTTTTCAGAATGATGGTTTATTAAATACTAGAAATTATGATGTAAACCGTTTATTACCTGCTGCTCTATGATCTCTATCCATTCCCGGTGGATCGCCGGGTGATTCCGGTGGATCGCCTGGTGATTCCGGTGGATCGCCTGGTGATTCCGATGGATCGCCTGGTGATTCCGGTGGATCGATTGGTAAAACCGGCGGATCATCTTGTGATCCACCGGATTCGGCTGGAGATCCACCGGAAGCAACTGGAGACCCAACGGAATCATCTGACAATCCACCAAAACTGGGCTCTGATCCACCACTTGGACTGGCAGGCGAATCCGTTGGTGAGTATGCCTGCAAAATATATAAGCATAGCATAACTACTACAGCATTTTCTTTTGTGAATCAAGGTATAATAAATAATGAATAACAATTCAGAAAGAAAACAAACTACACTTCATTATTTTTCCCAAAGATGTAAATTAAATAAATGCTAGATATCTGTATTAGCATGTGTATAAAACATGTTGATAGTAGATAAGCATATTTTCTATTGCATAAACTATAAGCGCATTTCTTTGTAACTAAATTGGTAACCTGTCCAAGTGTGGTGTGTCATCTACTATACACTGGGAATGTGCACAATTAATACACCAGGAACAATATTGTGACAATACTAACCGGTCTTATTTCATTTGTTTTAAAAATATGCTGTGGGAATTAACTGGTTATATTATCTCACAATTTGTTTTTTTGTCTTTTTCTTCATGCTTTTTGGATGTAGTTTTAACATCTGTATATAGTGCTATAACTTGGCCTGTGCCTCTGTTTTATTACCAATTGTGCTGAACAGAATAAATATTTATATTGACCAACTGCATTAATCTAAAACTGGCTAAAAGTTGCCTTAATAATAAAATTAATTCGTGAACAAAAACATGTAAATACGCAATTAGCTTTTAACCCTCATCTAGTCAAGTCAGTGTAAACGTACATGGGCTGTCACCAAGTAAAGATTGAAAAAAGTAAATCGAGAGCTCTAAAACATGGTTCTGACAATTTCAACCAGTTCAATAGGAAATGTATAGACCTAGATTAACTTTTACTAATGTTTAGAAATCTTCAGTGTTAACGTTTCAATTATTTATATTATTTTACCTGCATATCCATATATATGCCCGTTATTACAAATGTTTCATTGCTGTAAATCAGATGGCTTCTGCGCATGCGTCAACCAAGCGCCGGTTTATCAAATAAATTATCGTCAGCAGTCCCTGACTGAACAACTTTATTCTCTCTCTATCGCTTCTTTGACTTAGCCTAGTTTTGACAGTTCATTTAAATAAATCAATGGAAATATTGATATTCCTAAAGATGCAAGAAGTTATTACAAGTTATGTATTATCGATACACAAATTAGTAGTAGTGCAGTGACCTTGCGTCGCAATGAGAGTTGTCTAGTGTTTTCTGGAATAAATTATTGAAATTAAACTACACGTTGTATTAACAACCCAGCTAGCATCATTAATATAATACTATTCTGGATTTGTTCACGTAGTAACCTGTCTTGTACAGTATCTAATTTAGTCAATAACTGAACCTTGAAGCGCTTGTAGAAACCTCCGAGCATTGATGTTAGTTTATTCTTGATTGACGTTAGGAGAGGGGTAGTCACGGTGACATGTACTACATAAGTTCAGTGGTGTACGCATGTGAAATCCGTCCGGGCAGAAGAGACAACTGAATGACATTAGTTGCATTGATGGTTTTACGTCGTGCGTTCAGAAAGTGTAATTGTTGGTATTTATTTTTTATAAGATAAAAATATGCTTTTGAAATGTTGTCGCTGGCAAATTTACATCCGGAATTGTATTTATATGGGAGTCTGATAAGCACTGAACTGAATTCAACTTACCTATCAATTCGAACAAATTTAGTAAAAAATATATCGTTTGTGGCCTTAGCGTTCTTTGTACATCGCAGTTTTATTTTAAAAATATTGAATATCATTTAGAATTTTTGAGCCCCTGATTATTTACAATGACTTGACGAAAACAAGACGTAAAACTCGTTGTGAAGCTAAGTGACGATCTAGCGTTTGTCAATAAGCACTAATATCTACAAGGTATAACTTGTTCAACAGGGTGCAAATCCCACTGCTCTCCAGGCGTTAAATTGTATCTAATGTTATGTGCTGTTCGTCTCTGGTTATCAATTTGTGATATGTGTTGAGGGCACGCGTGGGGGAAAATGGGGATATTTAAAATGAAATAACATTTAACAAATTATATGTTATAATACAACCAGGAAGGAATACATCTTATATCAGAAAAAATGGGTTGATTAAAGCAAATTAAGTAATTAAACATGAACCTTTCATTGAAATTTGAAATTAATTAAAAGTAATTTGCACAGATAAAATGATCGGGAAAACGCTATACTTATATTATTGAAACATTCTTGACGATTTTTTTAATTTTCGTGAACGGCATTTTGTGTACACATAATCTAATAGCATTTATTAATTAAGTTCCAATAAAATTATATGAGTCATGCTCACGTTTATACAGGCGGGATAGCCATTGTGTGTTCACACACACACACACACACACACACACCCACACGCACACGCACGCACGCACGCACAAATACAATTTTGAATCAAAGCAATGTTCAGTTTCGATTCAAGTCTAGCGGGTACTGTATGCATCGCATATGCATTATATGCTGGGACATTAAATAATTCTTAATTTGACCATAGACAGTTATTTAAGTGCATCTACTAAATTCAAAGAAAATCATGATTTAATTAGTGTATGTTAACAGTATACACATATAACACTACATCACTAACGTCAAGCTCACCCTGACAGAACAGGATTAAATTTGCCAATGATAATTTAATGCAGAGGCAAATTTGGCCTAAATTATATTAGCCAAGTTATATTATAGCTGAACTGTATTACATGATAATAAAGAGAAATGAAAGGGAATTTGCACAATTACCTGTTGCTGTGGTTTATGTTGTTGCTGTTCTTGCTGCTGTTGCTGCTGCTGCACAATTTGTTGCTGTAGTACCTGAAGTTGCTGCTCCCGCTGTTGCAACATTTGTTGGCGCTGCTGCTGTTGTTCTTGCTGCTGCTGTAGCTGCTGCTGTTGTTGCATTAGCTGCTGCTGAAGTTGTTGCTGTTGTTGTTGCTGTTCTTTCAACTGATGTTGATGTTGCAGTAGCTCCTGCCAATGTTGCTGAAGCTGCTGTTGTTGCTCGTGCCATAGTTGACGTGCCTGCTGTTGTTGCTCCTGCTGCTGATCCAGCTGCTGTTGTCGCCATAGTCGCTGTTGTTGCTGTAGATGTTCTTGGATGTGTTGTTGGTGGTGTTGCTGCTGTTGTAGATGTTGTTGTAATCGCTGCAAATGTCCTGCTCTCCGTGTTAGATGTTGCCACTGCGCATATAGGCGGTTCTGCTGTTGTTGTTGTTGCTGCTGCTGCTGGTCTCCACGTTCTGGGAGTTCACGTTCTGGGAGTTCACCTTCTTCTCGTTGCTCCCGAATTTCACCTTCTTCTGCGGATTCATGTTCTTCATCCTTGTATTGAAATAATTATTGCGTATTAAAGTAGATTTTAAAAAGTAATCTTGAGCATCAATGTTACTTATTATTTCATCTCTCATTCAAACTCTGTAGCTTATATTTAACAAGTATCTAGTAATTAAAGTTATTCGTAATAACTGGAAAACAGTGATGAAATTCAAACAAACGAATAATTATCCTTCCCAAAATAATTCTTATAATATTTTTATGCTTAAGTACACTTAAACGAATACATTACTAGTTCTACATACCGTCGCTTCCTCTAACCTTGGCTAAAAACAAAATTGATAGTATTACGTCAATATAAATAACAAGCATATATATACTTCAGATGTTCATTGATGCTATACCATAACATAATTTAATAAACAATCTGCGCAATGTAACAGACCATTTATGTACCAAGTTTCATTGAAATGTGATCAGAACCAATAAATTATGAATTAATATGCTAATTATATGCTACCAGATTTTAACCCAAAGCTAATCAGATTTCTACATTGTCCTAGAGCATCTTTTGTACTAAATCACATTGAAATGGAATAATTAGTACTTTAGATTTCAGTTTGAAAGCTTTAAATTGGTTAATTATGCAAATTAGGTAAATAATATGAACAGATATCAACCCAAAATTAATCAAGTCTGTATATTGTCCTAGAGCATCTATGTAGAAAGTTTTATTGAAATGTTATGATGAGTACTTGAGATATCAGTGTGAAAATTGATTAATTATAGAAATTAGGTGATTAAATGAATATATACCGAAAACTAATTGGCTCTCTGCATAGTCTAGATTTATTGAATGCGATAATTAGTACTCGAGGCATCAGTGGAATAACTTAAAATTAATTATGCAAATTATGTGATTATTATGCACAAATATTTATCCCAAAACAATCTATCTCTGCATAGTCCTTGAGTATCTATATACCAAGATTCATTTAAATATAAATGCTTACTACTTGAAATATCAAAAGCTGAAAATTAATTATGCAAATTGAGTGATTAATATGTACTAATTTGATCCTAAAAACAGGTTTGTGCAGCGTCCTATTACATCCAGGTACCTAATCTCATTGAAATGTGATGATTAGTACTTTAGATATCAGTGGAAAAGCCGAAAATGTACTAATTATTATGCAAATCAGGTAATTAATATGTACATATTTTCACCTAAAATTATTCAAAATCTATGCATAAGTTCAGAGCATCTTTGTACCAAGTTTCTTCAAAAATCTAACGAGCGGTTCTATAGTCATGGAACAGCTAACATGAGCTAATTATTAAATTAGGTAATTAATATGCATGGTTACTACAAAAACCTAAACAAGTCTGTATTGAGCCAGAATATCTATGCCCCAAATTTCATCAAAAACAGATGTATGGTTCTTGAGATATCAGTGGACCAGACTGACGGACACGGACACACACATACAGACACACTAACTTGCAAAGACTGACACCCATTGTGTGCTTCGCACACGGGAGTCATAAATGGTAAGTGTGTAAGTAATAGACAAAGGATGAAAGCTCTAGCCAGCTCACATTGTTTAAACTCTAAAACACAGTCAAACAGAATGAAAACTAAAAACTAAAAAAGAATACCAGCTTGAAGAATATTTGTTGCTTTCAAATTTCGCCAAAGCCATGCTTAAGTTTTACCGATAAATGCAGAATAAATCAAGAAAACTACACAAATTGACTCCATGAATAATTAACGGTTGCCCGAAAGCACGGCACAGTTGGAGGCGTGGCCTATTCAGAATGTGTCAACCAATCACAAAACTGGTTACGAACCAGTTGAGCGAGGCTAAGCGAGTCTTAAACTCTGTGTGGTTCGTAACCAGTCTGGTGATTGGCTGATATAATTTATCTCCAGTCGGGTATTGTATCAAGCTGTAATGTGCAAATGTTTTCTGATATAATTTAATTGTGCAGGTCATTTTCCAATACAATGCCGATATGCAGAATATAACATGTTTGGTTTCACCATGATAGAGATATAGATTACCAAGTTCTATACAATATATTTTTTTCCGAATTAAGAAACGAGATAAATGTCGTAGAGATGAACACCATGCAATATTGGTATGGTGACCGGGCTATTAAGGTCAGTTCTAGGCAGTTCACGAAAGTTTAGAGTATCTTTCAAGGAGATAAGACACGCACGTTTCCCGAAATATGTTAAATTTACACATCACAAGGCAAGTCTGAGCAAGAGAACACACTATCACGCCAACAAATTTGTAATAACACAAACTGAATTAATAGTAACATGAATATAGGGTGGCACTTACCCGTTTAGGTGTCTTTACATTTTCCCCTAATAAAATAACAGAAATGATTTTCAACTGACGTACATCACACAAAATGATTTTCAAGTATTGTACTCAAGAAAAAAATATGTCCACTTGGTCGTAAATTAAACTTGTACTAAAATACGAACAAAAATTTCGAAATTTAAATGCATTACGATAAAGTATAATAACACTTTGTAATCATAATCATGAGCCTTGTCATTCCAATGATGATCATCATACCTTACGATCATTTGTTAGATATTCACCATCGTAAGTAGTAACATGCTTTATAGCACTAGTAAAAATAACTAAAGCCATTTGGAGTGTATATTGTCCCTGCTTTGACTTATAGCAACTAAATACCAACAAAGTAAAGTAATATGTTAATGATCCAAAGAAGTGTTTCATTCCATAAAAATTACGCCATATCTGGACAGTAAATATGCTCCAAATTATCCACTGTACGATTTTAAAACCTGATTGTGAACTTTTTGTTACAACTTTCTGCCGTCAACTATGGTCCTCCTTTCGGAAGTTGAACCTTGATGCTTTGCATGTATTTTATAATAACTTGTTTCGCCGTTTTTTCATTACTCGCGTGATTATAGTGTAAATCATATGTTTGTATACAATCATGTCAAGTCTTTTTACGATTTTTTTTTCGAAATCTTTTATTTAAATTTAGAGAGCGTATATACACCTCTGATAACAGTCTGTTGGTGAGCTTATGTAACTCTGATGTCTGTTGAAGTCTGCCTTGGAATAATATTTTGTACTATTAATGTTGCCATACGCACACTGACCTATATACATATACATTTTGTTCATTTATTTATTTGTCATACGACATATATGGACTTTCAAATGCTTGACAGTCTGAAATAAAGAAAAATAATAATATTACTCACCTTCGTCGTTGTGTTGACGCTTTCGACCTGAAACAAAACAAAGTAATTATCAAAGGTATGTTAGAGAAACTAAAGTTTTACACGATGCGTTTAGCTGTTAAACAGATCCGAGATTTGTACCAATAAATCACGAATAGCAGCATTATATTTACTAATTGTCTGATACAGTTGAAATAGTAAAACTTGGTACTAGCGACCTTAGCTGAAAACTAAGTACTGTAGTTACTTTACAAACAAATAAAATATTATTACAAACTATATTACACTATATTACAAGTCTATACTTCAATCTATATATATATATACTAATTTATATATGCTACACAGTCATTTTGCTTAACTTCAAACTTATACATCAGCCGTATATTGCTGCTCAATTTCTGGCCACACGATGACTGCTGCTTGCTCAAGGAAAACATTGTGCAGTCAACCAGTTTCCACCGTCAATGTCAGACCCCAATTGTATACACAAGTAACTGTCGATGTAACTTCCAAATTGTATACACAACACATTACTGATAACATTATCCCCACTTGCATACTCATTATAACCGCTGGTCACCACTTATATACATTATTTATATTTCGTATCATTTAAACTATACAATTATATAAACTTTACATTGTTCGAAATGTTTCTCCAAGTTAAATATTACGGAGTTTTCACTACATAATGTGAGTACAGGTGTTCTGCGTCATATCCCAAATGTGATGCATCACATCAAAATAAACCCCAAGTATACCACATCTTGGGGTTTATCATCACTTTAAATGCCCACAAACGTACCTATTTCGCCTTCTTCTAAATCTGATACTATTTCACCCTCTTCTGATTCAGAAGATTCAGTTTCCTGGTATAGAAATAATTATAACAGATTGTTATCAAGGCCGAATAATAGGTGTACGTGTACACCTTTCACTGCATGTTTCTTCATCTTCCATGTCATCTGATCACATGACA
This sequence comes from Saccoglossus kowalevskii, assembly GCF_978046115.1. Classification (NCBI taxonomy): domain Eukaryota; kingdom Metazoa; phylum Hemichordata; class Enteropneusta; family Harrimaniidae; genus Saccoglossus; species Saccoglossus kowalevskii. Next base: position 5,521,371 of record NC_140644.1, read on the forward strand.
CTTCCCCTGCACCTTCGAATTCCCTCACTGCAAATTCCATTTTACAGATATCTGATAATTGGCTGCATAACAGCGATACTGATAATTAACAAAATAACGACATCGATCATAAGCCAATGATTTATAACTTCCTTAAATACATGTTATTTAACTTAGACATGGATGTGTAGGCATTGTCTTCACACACATGACAGTAATGTAACGAATTACATACCTTGGCTTCTTCCAGCCTTGGCTGAAAAAAACGCGTATATTGAATTAATATGGTAGTAACTAAATATAAACACATTTGAATATATGTCATGTTAATGCCAATGCCTTTAAAGGAAAGGTCAAGGCTAACAATACTCCCAGATAAAAGAGCTCGGTAAATGCAAGATCATGCAATTTACAGTTTTCTATATCACTTTTCATTCTCTAGATATTAAACTTTTCATCAATTTGTGTAGTCCGCCATCTTGATTCTTCGGCAAAGGATTATGGGTAAAGTATGACAGAATAATAAATAATAAAATAATAAAACACCGGGGAATGATGGTCTTAGTGCCGAATTTTATAAAACATTTTGGGCTTTGGTGGGACCCTGTGTGGTGAAAGCATTGAATTATGGGTATGAGGTGGGTAAATTATCAATTACACAAAGACAGGCAGTGATATCATTACTCCCTAAAGAAGGAAAGGACCTCAGATACATTAAAAATTGGCGCCCCATATCGCTGTTAAATTTGGATTATAAGATTGCGGCTAAATGTGTTGCCTTGAGAGTGGAGAAAGTATTACCCTCCCTTATTTCTGAACTCCAGTCTGCTTTTGTTAAAGGTAGATATATAGGTGACTGTGCACGTCTGATAGATGACCTTATGAACTACACAAAAGACAGGAATATACCTGGAATTTTATTTTGCATTGATTTTGAAAAGGCATTTGACTCTTTGGAATGGCAATACATTTTTGCTGTTCTAAAGAAATATAATTTTGGGGAGTCATTTATTAACTGGATTCATTGTTTCTACTCTGATATCTCAAGTTGTGTAATGAACAAAGGCTTTTCAACTGGGTATTTTAACATGAATCGAGGTGTAAGACAAGGTGACCCTTTATCTCCTGCTTTGTTTATTTTAAGTTTGGAACCTTTACTAAATGCTATATCTGAAAATAATAAAATAAATGGTATTCAGATTGGTCCAAATCAAGTGAAATACACTGCTTATGCAGATGATCTCACCACTTTTGTTAGAGACTTGGCTTCTGCTACGGAACTATTTAGCAAATTGGACTGTTTTAGTACTGTATCTGGGCTGAGGGTAAATGCGGATAAAACGGAAGCAATGTGGATAGGTAGCTGGAGACACCGAAAAGACGAACCTTTAAAATTAAAATGGTGTTCAGATTGTGTTAAAATTGTCGGTATATATTTTTCATATAACGATGATCTTGCGACTTCAATGAATTGTGAAAAATATCTTGTGTCAGTTGGAAAGCTTTTAAAATTTTGGGCTTGTCGTAATTTATCTTTACTCGGTAAAATACAAGTTATTAGATCCTTAGCTATTTCCAAATTACTGTATACGTTTAACCTTATTTCCGTTCCTAAATCAGTATTAGTTAAACTCAACTCGATGTTTTATAATTTCCTCTGGAACGGTCCTGATAAGATCGCCAGAAACACTGTGATTGGTAATATGTTAAAGGGGGGTTTGGCTATGCCGGATTTATTGAGCATGTGTGTTGGAGCAAAAGCAAATTGGGTTAAAAAGTTTTTTGATAAAAATTACCATCCATGGAAACAAGTTTTTGATTGGTATCTTAATTCGGTAGGTGGAGCAAATTTGTTGTTCCAGTGTAATTTTAATAGGGAAATGTTACCGATAAACTTGCCACCCTTTTATGAGTCTGTTCTTCATGCATGGTCGTCAGTAAATTTACATAAACCCCCGGAAAATCTTCAAGAAATCGCAAGTGAGATTATTTGGAACAATCAAAATATTATTATTCAAGGAAAATCTATCTTTTATAGGGAATTGTATAACATAGGTATAGTTTATATTACGGATTTATATGATAAGAATGGTAAAATTCTGTCTTGGGATCTATTGGTTAATCGTTTGGAAGGCACGACAATTTTTTTAAAATGGTTTGGTCTTGTGGATGCAATTCCGAAAACTTGGCATATTAAACGTTCTTATGTTGTTAGACCCACTCTCCCGGTAAGTGTTCCTAGTGATGGTAAAATTATAGTTATTAGCAAAATGTCTACGAGAATATTTTCCCAAATACTAGTTAAAAGGAAATTTTCCCCCCCGAAAAGCGAAATATACTACCAAAATTTGTTTCCTACTATAACTTTAGACTGGAAAAAATTGTATGCACTTCCGTACAAGGTTACAATAGAATCTAAGTCACGTGCATTTTATTGTAAAATTTTGAGAAATATTCTATATATTAATTTTATTTTATTTAAAATGTCCCCAGCTTATGCATCATCTCCCCTGTGTACTTTTTGTAAAAAAACAGATGAAACTTTACTACATTTATTTGTAGACTGCCAATATTCAAAGGAGCTTTGGGGTAAAGTATTTCATAACTGGGGCAAATTTTTAAATCTAAACAGTCTGCCAGATAAACATCAATTACTACTTGGGGATGGAAATTTTAGTACTATTACAAATCAGGTTATATTACTTGCTAAACGGGCTATATACACTGCTAGGTGTCAAGATACCTTACTCAGTTTCATAGTATTAAAACATTTAGTATTGAATATTTATAAAATTGAAAAATATATTGCAACTCGTAAAAATATTATGGAGCATCATGTTAATAAATGGAGTGATTTTCCAGTCGAATAGGTCAAATTGTATGTACTTTACCTTACTCTGATAATTTTTTGTATTTGTGATTGTGTTGTACTTTTTGTTCTGTTTCCTTTTCATGTATTGTTAATTGTATAAGAATAAAAAAGAGTACCGTGAAAAAAAAAAAAAAAAAAAAAAAAAAAGTATGACAGAATCACTATAATTATATGCACAACGAAAATTTGAACTAATTCGCATCAGTATTTCTCATGTTATATATGAAATCCTTCTCAATGAACAGATTCTATGATGTCATACTTTACCCAAAATACTTTGCTAGAGATCTCCTGCATTTTCAGAGCTTTTTCTTGAGGGGTCATGTTGTTTGGCACGCCTTTTTCTTTAAGAACATAATAAACGACACTGATGCTAAGCAAAGTCCACATCAAGCGTCAAATTAAATATGTCACCTAGGATTTAATGTTTTATTGTGAAGAAATACTATGTTTGATTTGTTCCATTTACCTAATGTACATTATAAAAAATATTAATAACAAGAAGAACTGTTTGTTAAAGGTGTTGAACGCATTCGACAGTGAAAATTAAAAGCAACTACATTGTCAAATCAGTTGGTACATAGCCTTAGGCATATGCACGATTTCATTCCTTGACACAATCGTATAGACTAACAAAAGTGTATCAATTTTCATCAAAATCAGATTTTAAAACAAAAATTGTTGTCTTACTGCCATCTTTTATCGGATCGTATAATGTATGCATGGTCCAGGCATGTCTAAATTCATAATATTATAATGTGCCATTTTCCAAAGTTGGTGTTTCATTACTACCAACTAGTATACTACACTAAAGTGCTTTACATTATAACTCATTATGCAGATGGCATTGTCAGTCCATACATTCTGCTTATAATAGTGTACATAAACTTAGTGCTAAACGCGGGCAATGACTTGCAACACATTATCAGATGCAAAGTTAAAACTTAGTATGAATATGAATAAGCACTGAACACGTACCTGATATGGAAGAGCTGTAGGGGAAGCTGAAAGTAAAGACAAATAGGTTAACTTGTGTATCACACTATTACACAACCTGAATTAACCCTTTTAATACCAGATCGACATTCATCATTTCCCTAAAAAAACTAGCTCCTTTTGCGTCACAATTCTGCATTGTATTCAATTGAAGGTTATGTTTTCTTATAAGGCAAATATAGAGAGACAGTAAGAAGAACATGTTTAAAACTAGTTTCTTTTTCATGGAAATGCCAAAAGTTTAATTAAAAATTAGAATATGTATTTAGATATCGGATTGAAGATCCGTATTACCCACTCATACAATTATTTCGGCTCAAAAGGTTACAAAATCGAAAATTAAGAGACAACTCAATAAGTCAAATGTTAAAAGGAAACCACTGCGACAGGAAAGATTAGATGGATGTGCGCTGAGAATGGGATAGTATATAGAACCCGAATCAAAACATCCCCTCCGCAATACATCCCCTGGCAAGTGGGCAGAATATATTCAAATTTGCACTTCTGAACGTTTAGTCAACCATGGCAGACGAATCCACATTCATTCTGATGATGGGCGGATACGCTAACCATTTTCCACTCATCAGGTACATAAATGCGGGAATGAAACACTCGATCAAAATGCAAAACAAATTGATGTGACTAGGTATAATATTATGTATTGTATCTCTACTACTGTGTATCAACTAAAAATAACTGATACGTGATATATATCAGTTAACCAATAATGAGTAATGTTAATGCCAAGTTCGATTGAAAGCAATCCAGGAATTCCTGAAAAACTTTCGATATTTTCAATTGTTGATTTTCACATTTTTGTGAACAAAAATGAACCTTGATCGACCATTTTCAATTCAATCACAAACAAGCTATGCATGACACAGTTCCTGTTCGTTATCATTATGATTGACACTTGTATCTGATCGTCAAACAAGTACTTGTCCATATTGAGAACAGCATTCAAAATCAGCCATTTTGAATACATGTATGTATGTATGTATATATCTATATATCATGTATAACGAATATATAAAATTTGGATATAATCAGTCAAAACATTTAAGAGATATGGCTCTAAAAGTCCAATCATTAAAATAAAATGGCCACCAGTCAGCCATTTTGAATCTGATCTGAAAAATAAAATGATGTGCATCAGGAACCCGTTATGTCTAATGTATGTACCAAGTTTGAACGAAATCCAACCATAAATGCCAGAAACGCTTGATATTTGATGATTTTTTTAGCACAAAAAATGGCCACCATTCGGCCATTTTTAATAGGATCGTCAAACCAATATACTGTATATATCTATGACATTATGTATAATGGATATTAAAAATTTTAACATATTCAGTGAAAGCAAGTCAGACATATGGCACGAGAACAACATTCATTAAAACAAAATGGCCACCAGTCGGCCATTTTGAATCTAATCTGAAAAACAAAATTATTTGCATCACGGTCCCATAATTTCTAATGTATATACCAAGTTTGAGCAAAATCCATCTGTAAACAGCCGAGAAATGCTTGATTTTTATGATTTTTTTTACCACAAAAATGGCCGCCATTCGGCCATCTTGAATCAGATAGTGAAACAAATTGACGTGCATATGTATAATATCATGTATGATGTATGTGTAAAGTTTTGTGATTGGTCCAGGCGTTTCTAAGATATAGGTCCGGACGCACGCACGCACGGAGGTCAAAACATAAGTCCCCGTTTTCGGACTACGTCCGAACGGGGACTAAAAAGTGCATAATTTAGCCATCATACGAAAAGTTCATGTCTGAAAGAAATCGGTACAGGAATCCCTGATAAACCGGTGATGGCATTGTGTACGTGTGTGCGCGTGCGTGTGCGCGTGCGTGTTTTCTTAGACAATACTTGTGCATATGCCTCTTATGACATTTGTACCAACTTCGAACAAAATCGGTCAAAGCACACTATGCTCTGAATGTTCTTGTTTGGTTCTAGTTCGTAGAGTAGAAATAAATCCTCAGTCTGGCCAGTAATATGCTCCAAATAACCCCATGTAGTAGGTTTGGCTCTATACTCGCTACATACATGGTGGTAACACTTTCTATTTCCATTCCTGAATACGGAATATCACATTGTAGCAGTGTTTTGTGGAACCGTTGTAATTGCCCCAGGGACATGAACATGCGTTTCAATAACATGGTATAATCACAATATATTGCTCACCTCCAAATGGAACTCCTGTAAATATCTTGGGCATCCTATACTGGTAAAAAGCTGGCTTTTCTGCACCTCGATCTGTGAATAAACTGAGATTATCAAAGTCTTGTCTATATTTGAAATTCAGATTTACAATTATGCATTTAATGTAAAACTGATTTGTAGCTTGTAACGTATCACGAAATCATGGATAGCAAACTAGCACATTAAGCTATTTTATGAATGGACGATTTCAGGTAAGAATCGAGTATTGGTCCGCTGATACTGTAAAATTGTTATTGGTCAATTACAACAAAATGAGTCACTTTGTAAACAGGAACGTAACTAGTTAACAGATGGTACACGACTGAAACCTAAAATAAGATTCATGGCGTTGAGGTACTGTTGAATATAATCTATCTATCTATCTATCTATATAGATAGATAGATAGATAGATACTAACACGCGGGCATATGCTCATTTCACTCATCCTGTTTTTATTGAGTTTATCTTTCCCCAATCGCCCATTTTCTGACAGGACGCTCTTCGAATGCGCCCAAAACAAACACCAAATGCATCTCAAATGGACTAAATATGTATTTTACCCTAAATATATACAAAATACATTCCATATTAAAGCGCGGTGGTCGTCGTGCGGCGCGTGTTCGAATTTCATGTAAATAAACAATGTATTTTACAAGCGTTGTGTACGTCGCTATTAGTCCCATATCGAACAGTACGCGGCGCGACGATCACCGCCCTTTAATCTGAAACAGGCCCGATTCACATCACCAATTGTACTAACAATACCTCCTAACACGCCAAAAAAACACCCTAAATGCAGTCAAAAAATGTCCAATCCTGCACTAAAAATAAAACACTACAATTATAGTTCCTGGTACCTGGGGTATCAGTTTGGGTGCACGAGTGATGACAACATTACATGAATTGACCAAGGTACCACTGCAAAATATTTGATGACATGTTATTTTACGAGACAAAAACATCAGCCGTTAATAGTCAACTAAAATGATGCTTACCTGGTAGCGGTCTTGGTTGACTGGTTTCCCTTCCCTGGGCCCCAGCTCCCGACCCTGTGGACGGTCCCGCGCCCCCCTCCCGGTCTGGTCCCAACGAACCCCCATCCCTATCCCTCCCCCGCCCCGAATTTGGCTCAAACCTACTACCACCCGCACCACTATCAACTTCCCCCCTTCCCTCATCCGACCCCCTCCCCTCATGATCACTCCTAACCCCGATATCACTGTCACTACTAGAACTTGTATCACTATCCTGAAAAAAAGAAGAAAATGCACGAGTATTAGTTATTTATAACTTCAATGTACAAATATGAATTTCGTGTCACATGTGCAGCACAGTGTGGTCGTATTTTAATAACTCGGGCTACCTATTGGCTGGCTTTGCCATTTCGAATACATTTTATGAAGACATACATTTTATGAAGTGAATTTTATTGCTCTCAACTACGCATAATTTGACTGTATGTGGGTTTTCAAAGGAGCCAAAGCTAGCTCCAAGTTTTTTTAAATATCAAAACCAGCTCGGACTACTGAAAAAAATGTTATGTTTTTTTTTCTTTGTTTTTTTTAAATGGCTGATATTGAGTCATCTTTCATTGATCGTAAAAATTTGCTCGTAAATTATTATTATTAAAAATTGTTTGAAGTTGAATGTGATCAATCCAGGCACGTCCGAGGTAAAGATAATAGTTTAGATTAATCATTGAATAATGTGATCAATCCAGACACGTCCGAGGTAAAGATAATAGTTTAGATTAATCATTGAATAATGTGATCAATCCAGACACGGCCGAGGTAAAGATAATAGTTTAGATTAATCATTGGATTAATGTGATCAATCCAGACACGTCTGAGGTAAAGATAATAGTTTAGATTAATCATTGAATAATGTGATCAATCCAGACACGTCCGAGGTAAAGATAATAGTTTAGATTAATCATTGAATAATGTGATCAATCCAGACACGTCCGAGGTAAATATAATAGTTTAGATTAATCATTGGATTAATGTGATCAATCCAGACACGTCTGAGGTAAAGATAATAGTTTAGATTAATCATTGAATAATGTGATCAATCCAGACACGTCCGAGGTAAAGATAATAGTTTAGATTAATCATTGGATTAATGTGATCAATCCAGACTCGTCTGAGGTAAAGATAATAGTTTAGATTAATCATTGAATAATGTGATCAATCCAGACACGTCCGAGGTAAAGATAATAGTTTAGATTAATCATTGGATTAATGTGATCAATCCAGCTGGGCACGTCCGAGGTAAAGATAATAGTTTAGATTAATCATTGGATTAATGTGATCAATCCAGCTGGGCACGTCCGATTTAAAGATAATAGTTTAGATTAATCATTGGATTAACATTCGAGGATACAAAAAATACACGTGTCTAACAGATTTGAACAAAATATGACATAGGATGTCATAAACGAATAACCGCTAAATTGGTAATTTTGAACCTAGGTCATCAAGGCGTAAAGTAGAAGAATGTATACTATATTGTTTTAACTATTTACCAAGTAAACAAAATCTGTCAGGTACATCAAAAAAGTGGGTAACAAACAAATACAAATATGACACAAGCTTCATTTTGAATCAGATCATGAAACAGTGACATGTAAAGTTTGCAAACATTTTAGCACTATTGAGCAGTTTCAAATCAAATAGCCAATCTGATGTCATCAATGTAGACATGCCCAAAAATCTGATGATATGCTCAAATGTCAATTTGTACTGTTTTTTGTAACTATCGGTCAAAATTCAAAAACAGAAATCTGCCCAGTCATGCCAATAGCATATGGTCAAGTTATTTTGTTTAAAATTACTGTTGCATCATTATTAGTACATAACACGGGGTACCATTTTTACTACAAGAATTAACCTTGCATGTTCAGGTATATTTATTTTATTGAGCGTTCGCCAATGCGTTTGAGGGACTCCGTCGGCGAGGGCGCAATAACTATCGCCAACCATGGCACGCTAGAAGTGGCAATGAACTATCAAAATTCATGAAGTGCCAATAACAAATTTGAATGTTGGTTTTTTTTTTTACATATTTTTATATATATATATATATATATATAATATATATATGACGCAATGCCCATCTGAACTGCGTGCATTCAATCTCTTTATTAAACAAATGTCAAATGACATTATTACTGTAAAATCATTGAAACCAACATTCGATCACAAAACTTCAGAGCGTCACAAACGTGAATAACACGAGTGTTATACGAGTCAGTAAATGGCGGAGAACTAAGCACGTGGTTATGAATCATTAAGCCGTACCCTTTCCAAGGCAAGTCAGCTGTACCAGTCTTTTTATATACAGTACTTGTATTTTCACGGACTTAGAATGGAATTAACTTTGTATTCCATGGCATGGAAGTCATATAGTGATGATAGAAGACATGACATTGATATATTTTATTCAGACCCCGTTTCTGAAAATGATTGTTTTGTCAACTCTAAACACGTAACGCAAGAAGTTACTTGATTTTTGCCGAAACGAAACGCACTTTCCATTCTGTTATATATATGCTTATAAGGTTTGGGCAGATTATTCCGCGAAATTAAACAACGATACATAATAACGTTACAAGTAATGCTACAACGACGCTGAAACGAAGCAACATGAAGCGAACGCAACTGAAAACTGACATGACACTGATGCCTTTGTAGTGAGCGAACCTGAGTGACGTTGCGGCAAAAGTAGGCAAAGCTGTATTATTTTTGACTTGGGAGGTTTCAAAATGCCACTTATAACGTTTATGATTACAACATGCAATTCATTATCGAATTATGTGAAAAAAGAGTATGATTAAACTCGTTTTAAAGTTATCTCTTTGAAACGAGTTTGACAGAGAGCAGAAAAAAAAACGTCCGTGCTTACCATTTTTTAAATTTGTCTGTGAAGAATATATGTAAATTGACATCACCTGACCAGTTGAATTCACACCTGGCTTAACAGAGCTGAGTTATCTGATCGGGCATTGGCTGACACCACAAGTGGCATCTCTATGTGGACAATGACATCGCGAGTTCTCAGTAAGTAGGCAATCGTCAGTATTTAAAACTTAAATATGTTGTTTCGATGGGTGTGGTAATGTGTAATGCCGGACGTTTCGACCCCGGACGTTCCGGCTAAGAGTTTCGACCAAGGCGGACGTTTCGGCCCATGGCTCTCTTCTGTAAAATAACCGATCTTCAGTATTTGAAATTAGCGTTACAAGTAATGTTGCCGACATTAATTAAGGCCATACAGACATATCTCCAAATCAGATCAAGTGAACAGTGGTGGTAAACGCAGTATAGGTACGGCAACCGAGGAGGGTCACGACCGTGCTTCGTGAAAAGTGTCACTTTTTTGTGTGTTTCATTTTTTCCGTATTTCTAGCATTTATAATTAATATTTGATTTGCATTTTAAAATGGCTTTGTTGATTAAAAACAATACAAAATTTAAAAACAAGAATAAAAATCGCAAATTGAAATCCTCATCTTACTTTTGAAAATGAATTTGCATTTAAAAATTTACTTTTATTTTTGAAAAGTGATTTTCATTCGAAAATTTTATTGGATTGGAAATGCTGTTCGTTGTAATCATCGTCGTCACTGCACAGATTGGTCGGACTGAAGTCTTTTTCTGACGTATATTTGGTTACTTTAATTTGACATTCATATTGTTGTGGAAAGAACATGGGAATTAAAGTCTAGCACAGAGTGGCGAAACTGTGTACATGAAGTCACCCACTCATCGAGTCGAATTTGAAAATTGAATGATATTTTCGAATATGACTACTGTAACCTATAATTCTGTCATTTCCCGGGAAAAAATAGGAAAATAAGAAATGATTTATTATACAAGGAAACCAAAGTTTGGCTTTTATAGACAGGTGAATAATTGTTGCCTGTATTTTGTTGTGATTTGTACCCACCCCAATCTTAACTCTAACCATGGAGCCTGGAAGTAAAAAAAAAAGATTTCATTTTTAACTTCATGCTCTAACCCTGCCCCTACCTTCCACCACCCCAAACAAATAGAATTAAGGAAGTTGCAGGTCAGATTTTGAGATAGAGTGAGGGGTCGGGTGCAAGGGAAAGACTTTCCAGAAATGATTAATATTGTTCAGTGTTATTATAAGTTAGCTTTACTCCTTGAATTCTTTATATTACAGAATGGACTGTGACCGTGAAAATATCCCCAGGGGAAAATGTTCTAAATGCTTATGTAAGCAGTATAAAAAGCAAATGCAGTCTAATAAGGCATGTTCTTGTATGCCTAGAGACCATGTGAGTATATAATTAAGTATCAAGTGGTATACCCAACTTCGGCGGGGGTTATTGCTATTATATTATACCAGTATATTGACAATTCGATAAAACTTGTAAAAAAAGAGTTTACTTTCATCTCCTAAAAGATCATGATTATGGCCCTTGAACATGAATATTTATAAGAATAGTATGTAGTTGTATGCTGAATGCATACAAAAATTACATGCGCAACACAGTTCAAATCGAATACAAACTAATTTTTATTCCACATAAAAAAAAAACATATCCACATTGAATAGGGCAGCGTAAACACACAAATTAGCATAACAAAGGATGACCTTTCTGACCTTATACTGGCGCGCAACGCGATTTGAAATACAGGGTCGTGTACAGTTTGGATCATTTAAACAACGGATTTTCCACGTTTTCATTCCGGTTTTTGTACAATTTGGACTGTAATTTGCCCATTGAAAGTACAGTTGTGAAATAAACCGGTTTTGTGACTCATCATACTACTTGTAACTGTGGATATTTGACGTTCGGCGGGACGCGGTGTATCATGTACGGCGACCGGCACAGCGACCTCAATTCCAACATCTGACGTGGATACCTTTGGTCTCACCAAAGTTTTGTGACAGTATGACTGACAAGTTTTGTCGTTGTTCTGGGGTAAGTTTGATGGTGTAAGATCGGATTTTCGCATCGTTTTTTGTGACACGTACATGATATGCCTTGTCTCAACTCCGGCCGAAAGACTTTGCACGCCGTCGCTCTAGTAATACAGTGGTTGGTGTGCACTCGGCACAAATCTGTAGCTTTCGAAATTACCTTCATCATCTCCTGTAATTTATTTACCCATAGTGAAGAATTACAATACCATATATCGTCGTCGAATCCTGCGTTGTCCCGTGTTTTTTGAAACAGATGGCAATTACCCGGGTGCACTGCAATTTTGTCAGCTGCCGCTGCCGGACCGGTGGCATACATTTTTGCCTGTGACTCATAGTTTTTTTTTTTCATTTTTATGTCATTAAATCCCTCAATTATATCTTGTACTTAAAGATCATGTTTTCTTTGTTGGAAGTTCGCAATCCATCTCAAAGTAACAACACTGAGAACATAGCGTTCTGGCGTTCGTGTAGGCACCTCACGGTGTTAAGGGACGGTGGTTTAGGTTTGTGTGGCGAACGACAATCACCCAACGACCGACGCTCACAACTTGGATCCCACCATTAACAAAAAGCAATATTATAGTTATATAACTTTTCAGATGTTTTTAATTCAGTATTTTTTTTAATATTCTTCTAAAATTCAACCACTATATTTCCCTAAAAATCAAATAATACTGGTTTTATGTATTTCCGTATTAAACCTGTAATCAATTCATGTTCCAGGGCCACTTGGTTTAGCCGTGCATTATCAGCCAATATACCATGGATTGTATATGCAAATTTTGTGTTTGGACCAATCAAATCAATGGATTAACGCCATCAATATACTGGTATAATATAATATGCATTTTATTAACACAATAACATATGACTCACTGCCAACATGACATACCTTTTTATTTATTTATTTATTTATTTATTTATTTATTTGTTTATTTATTTATTTATTTATTTATTTATTTATTTATTTATTTATTTACCCTTGCTCAATTTCTAGAAACAGAAAAAGAAAGAAAAAAGTAAAAGTTAATATTACTGACATCAGGCATTTAAATGTCAAGTAAGATCCTGCTGCCTGACTTCAAAACTTTTACTTATTGCCGTGCTACAATGCGTAGGTATGGTTTCTAGAAACTCTCCATATTTATAGAGTATACTGTAATTTGTTGATACTTAACTCGTTGTATCTGTGCTTTCATTGAAGAGAGAGCAAGACTACACATGTCAACTAGACAATATGCACATGCAGCCATCCCCAATAAACAACAATCAATCTTGGATATGCTGGGTTATATTAGTTGTTCTTTAATAATAACGAAATGTTTTTTTTAACACTTTTTCCATGCTAGTGTGCTGGTTCTTGCCAGTTATGTGCATGCACAAATTTCTTAAGTGCATCAATGGCAAGTGCACGTGTAGTGCTGAAAATGGAGTGTGTGATGTGTGGTCATAGCATTAAAAAACACACACCTTCAAAAAAAACTGGTGAGTTTGATTTTTAACAAAGTTTATATTTCCAGTCTTGGTAATCACTGTTCTCCTGCAATGTATTTGCTAGACTCATAATTTGAAATGTGCCAATCTGGGGGTTAGGATGTTTTTAGAAAACATTTGTGGACACATCAATTGTTAATGTTTGTAATATTTTGTGTGCATTTTACCATTTCTACAAATTGTATATGCAATCTTTTTGGTAGTTCTCGTTTTTACATTTTGTCATTTTGCTACTGTATTTGCAGGACAAAATTTATTGATAGTTCAAATGTGCAAACTAATTGTTGTTTTTTTCCTAACCATAATTTCAGGACATACAGTGAATAGTAGCCAAGCAAGCAATGATAGTGAGTAAAAAAAGAATTCATATCAGTATTAGTTACCTATATTGCATTTTCATTTTGTACATGTCAAGTATTGATTATCTCACTTGTAGATATTAAGAGGGTCCTTAAATTCAGACCCTAAGAACAATGATTGGTCACTCCATGACATGTAGTCTTGTTTCATCATGCTAGAGGGTAAATTTCCATGTTACTATATGCATATATAATGCACATTTGCAAGCAAACACTAATGTGAAAATGAAAGAAGTAATCACATATCATTTGTATAAGTATGAATCTTCAGTGACAAGTAGCGTTCTGGCTCAAGTTCATTGCATTCTATTTTAGAACATACAATATAGATGCAAGCAGTGATAAGGAGATTTCCAAATAATAGCTACACTGGCTGCAAGTCTGCAACACAGTGATGGTTGGTAGTATTGTCTATCGAAAAAAAGCTAAAATAAATTAAAATAATAAATTTATTATATAACAAACTAAATTTAACAAAACATACTTAAAAATGGAGATGCCTGTGATGTCTGGATCACGTTCACGCTGAAAAATATACTAAAAGACCAAATGTAAATATTGTTGTACAATTGTAAACATCACGCAGTGCTTATGTGGAAAACAATCATAATATTCATTACACTCACTGTAAGTGTCTTTGTTGAATATGTCCAGTGGTTGTTTTGCTTAGCTCAGGTGTTACCTGTAGTAAAAAGCATTAATAGTTATATTGTTTTGTTTCAGATGCAGACCACAAAAGTACCACAAGTACTGAATGTAATTATTGATATGTTTTTAGATTTATTGCCCCATGAAACATAGTGTCAGCTGGGGATACAGTCAGTCTCGTCTTTCTGTCCTTTCAATTTTCAGGCCAATTCTTTTGAATCATGCTGTGAATCATGGTCCAACATTTGTGCCTACATGCATCAGTATGTCTGTCTGTCCTTTGTTTGTTTGCATTTAAGTACAGAATCATAATTTTAAAACTTTAATTTTATAGCAAAATTTTGAACACTTGTTGTTGGTCATTATCTTACACTTGGTAGTGCAAACTACCAGCTTACATACATCAGTGTTTCTATCTGTCTGTTTGTCTGGTTATTCACATATATGTATAGAGTCATGTAACTTCACAGGCCATTTATATTATTATGGCCCTATACGCTGTATGTCTGTCAGTGTTTCTGTCTGTTTGACTTGTAGTTAAGTCGTACATCCATCTGTCTTCTTTTTTGTTTATTTGTCAATATATTTGTATAGAGTCATAAATCAATGATCACGCCACTACCAATGTCAAATAAAATGTTTGGAATAATTATTCCCCGTTCGGACGAAGTCCGAAAACGGGGACTTATAATTCGGTCTCCGTCCGTGCGTCTGTGTGTACGTGCATCTGTGCGTCTGTCCGGAGTCATATCTCAGAATCCCTTGCACCGATTCCGTTCATTCTTTGCATGTGTTAGTACTTTATGTGGGACATATGCACATGCAGTGGTTTAGCAATTCAATTCAAAATGGCCGACTGGCAGCCATCTTGTTTTTTGAAAATGTTGTATTTTGGACATGCTTAGTCAGTTTTCATTCAAATTTAGTACATAGATCATACATGTTAGGATACATGTCCCCGACCGTCCGTGAGTTCCTGAGTCTGTCCGTCCGTTCGTCCATGTGTCTGTCCGTTCGTGAGCAGTCTGTCCAGAGTCATATTTCAGAATCCTGTGAATCGATTCTGTTCATTCTTTACATCTGCCTAGTACCTTATGTGGGACATATGCACATGCAGTGGTTTAGCGATTCGATTCAAAATGGCCGACTGGCAGCCATCATGTTTTTTGAAAATGTTGTATTTTGGACATGCTTTGTCAGTTGTCATTCAAACTTGGTACATAGATTATACATGTTAGGATACATGTCCATGACGATTTATTTCGATGGATGGTCAACTGGCAGGCATCTTGTTTTTGTTTTTTTATGCGGTATCTTGGACGTGCTCTGTCAGTTTTCAATTGAATTTGGCACATGCATGTACTTTCTACATGTTAGGATGCATGTCCATGACAATTTGTTTCAAAATCTGGTCAAGGATGGCCGATTGACAGCCATCTGACTTTTTGGCCTTACTACAATACAAATGTATTTCCACAATTTATGTACCATTTTCATTCGTATTTGGCACATACATCATACATATCAGTGTGTTTCATAATCAGATCAAAGATGGCCGAATAATGGCTGTTTTTATTTTTGGCCATATTACTACTACATGGAACACATGTTTTGATGTAAATAAACAATCTGTTGTATACGCCACTTGAAACTCAAGTTTCAAGGATAGCCCGCGTCAAACATTCCGTTTTAATATGACTAGCACAAAGAGAACTTTCAAAAATTTAACGGGGACTGTGTCATTTTTAATGACTTGTTATTCAAATAAATTATAAATGAAATCAAAAATCAATTTCAGGATCTATCCATTATGGCTGTGATGTGATCTTTTGGCCTATCTTATTGACAGACTGTTGCCTTTGTGCCATGGGGGTGTTCTAATCATAACCCTATTCCACAAAATCTGAAATAGAGCATTCTTGGTAGCTCCATATTGATTGAGGTAATATACAAAACAGTCTCATACCTGTTTACGATTGTCAGTATGTTTTAGTTTCTGGCCATAGATAATTTATACAATCCACTTGTTACTGTTTTTTTAATTAACCAAAAATCCACCATTACATATTTTGCCACTATTTTTGCACAAATCTCACCGGTTTCTCATGTGACATTTTGTTCATGTGACTTCACAGTTCATTGTTGTTTTCTTCCTGACGCTATTTTAAAGTCAATTTCTCCATTGCTGTTTCCTAAATAAGTATTTTATGCTTTGATCCCACCACCATCCCCAAACACACCTCCTGGGACTTTGCCATAATTTCATGGGGCTCATATCCCCCCAAGATAATATTTTACTTAGTTGTACTGTTATCTATGGTTGTACGTTTATCTAGATAGAAATTTATGTATTTTATTAATATCTCATTAAAGGCCCAATTCACTTGCCCTGGGCAAGTGTGAATTGGAGGTGTGGCTATTCTAATGCATGGTGTTAATCACTTGCATAGCCTATGACGCATCCTGTTTCAGCGGTCCAACATCACGTGACTTTGATTGACAGTAGTAATTATTCAAGATTAGTCGCGCATCCCTTTCCCCGGTTCATGTTTTTTACTTTTCTCCGCCAAAATCTCAGCTCATACACTATTTATTGTCATAAATACTACACACAGTCACTGCTGCGATATTCATAGTCACATGCATCCACTTTGGCACGACATAATAGACATGTAAGTTCGAGAAAACATGTTTTTACCGGAGCTTGGCTGGAGCTGTTTACTACAGCGTGACAAGCAAGGAAATAATCCCTATTGTTTAGGAGCGTATTTATAGTATACCTGGGCCTTTAACCATCCATTTGCAGCAATGCTGCTTCAAACAGCTAACTTCGGAATAACTACTACCATAACTACTAACTCCTTGCAGCCAATGCTGCTCCTCCACAGTATAGCTGCAGCTTTCGCTACACTACAGCCCCAGCGGCTGAAGCTTCATTACTAACACAAATTTTTGAGTTGTGTATTATTTCAGAGTTCTTGCGTTCACATGATGGGGGCTCATGGCATGTCCATCCTGGTATATTTCTTGTAAGTCAATAGATTTCATTGTGTCCTCCCACCTGTTTTGCCAAAGTAATAAACTTATTTTTCATTTACCTATCTGTGTTTGTGTCATAAATTCTTTTTTTCATGTAATTTTAATGACTTTATTTGTCCTTTTTTCGGTCAGAATTGTTCCCACCTTAAAATTTTAGCAATGTTTAGATATATTATTGCCTTCTTTCAGAACTTTTATTCTCACTGAAATGAAAAGATTGTTGGTTTGTATTCATCTATTCATTCGTTATTCTTAATGGTCAAGGTTGTAAAAGTTATGTTTTGAATAACACTAAATGTTGTTTCTGTTGATATCTCAAGAACTATTCATAATATCTGCGCAATATTTATATTATTCCTTAACATTTTAGAACCAATTGTACAAAAAAGAGAAAAACATATACCCCAGCAACTTCATATAAGTTAATATTAAAAAAAAAATAGTTCTACCCATTCACTTTTCTGGTGAGCATGCATTAACATTGTATCTCTATAATTTCTTGTAGATACATGGGCTGAAATAGAGAAAAAACAAAAAGTCATTAGAAGACAATGTTTGGCAAAGAAGCCACATAATATAAAGGTGAAATGTCCCAAGGTACGAGCTGCTGTTCACTTTATAGATTAACTCGTGTATGTCAGCAATTGTTTTTTAGCTCCACTGTTGACTTTGTCGAGCAGAGCTTATCATATGAGTGATTACATCCGGTGTCTGTCGTTCGTGTCAACTTTTTATCTTGTATATGTGTACCTTGAGTGGACCTCTCTTAGGTTTGTTCATTTCATGATGATATCTTTTGGTCATATTTTTGTAATTTTTGGTAAAATGTGAATTTTGGTCTTCTTGTTAAAAAACACAAGTCCAATTGCTTTGATGCTATACATATTATTCATTTTCTAATGATGTCTTCAGTTCTTTAATTGAAATGTGAATTGCTAACAGCGAAGCCATCTGAGTGCATGGTCTTTTGGTATAAACTTGAAGGTATTTTGATTGGACTACAAATCTCTATATTTAATGAATATTTTTGTTGCTGTGGTGTAATTGCTGTATTCTCTGAACCACTTGCAGTATTGTGTTGATGAAGTTGTATGGTAGGTTTGTTTTGTATTCTGTAATTTACCGGGGTAATCTTATTCATGTACAATAATGGACAACCATTCAACCAATAATTAGATATAATCACATGATATTTTCTCCAAGTTCTGCGACACGAGTGATCATTGTCTGAGTTTCCTAGTGGACACACTGCCTTATTAACTCACCATAATCTTAATTGAGAGATCAGAAGGATTGGTGAATGTAATTATTTGACTCGTGTGTGCGAAGCACAAAAAGGGAGTCTTTGCAGTTAGTGTGTCTGTCTGTGTTAGTGTGTATGTGTGTGTGCGTGTGTCTGTTCCACTGATATCTCAAGAACCATACATTGATTTTTGATGAAACTTGATGCATTAGATGCTCTGGGCCAATGCGCAGATTTGATTAGGTTTTGGTAAAAATCCATGCATATTAATTACCTAATTTGCATGATAATTAGCTGATTTTTAGCTGTTCCATGACTGTCCCACTGATATCTAAAGAACCACTCATTGGATTTTGATGAAACTTGGCACATAGATGCTCCAAACCAATGTGCAGATTTGATTAGTTTTGGGTAAAAATCTGTGCAATATTAATTACCTAATTTGCATAATGATTAATCAATTTTCGGATTTTTAGTCCCCGTTCAGGTGCAGCCTGAAAAGGGGACTTATAATTCAGGTTTTGTCAAATGTCCGTTTTCTGCTTTCCATATTCCTTTTTCCATCTCCAACATTTTCTCAGAAATTCCACAGCAGGTATCAGTGAAACTTGGCAGGTTGATGAACAAGGCTTCGCCGAGTATGCACATATTTTTTTTTTCCAGATCTGAAAATCCCAAGTGGGTCTTTTTCACGATTTTCATCAAAAATTACCTCTCCCGGCAACATTGACAGAACGAGTGCGCATGCTCAGGATAAATTAATTACTGTAAAATACTTTATTTTCACTTGCAAAATTTTTTTGCTATTTTCGCTGAAGGAATGTTTTAGTTAAAATAAAATCCAGCGAATATATATTTTTCCTATATTTTACAGTCAACTTGTCAAAAAATCAATGCAAATAAATTCAATACAAAACACCCAGAAAAAGTCTTTTCAGCGAATGATAATTCCAGCTGAAATAAAGTATGTTACAGTAGATTAGATCTGTGAGTAACGCTACTGTTTTATGGCACGTTATTTCTCCATTGCGTCACAGTCACTCTACTCCTAGTAGAGTGACTGTGATTGCGTGCAGTACTGTTTATACATGTATTTTGTTCGGCTCAGTGGTCTCATTCACTAGTTACTAGAAAAACTAGTAACCTTATTTGATTTCAAGAACTTCAAGAAGGCGGCATAAGAGACGTATTTGCAAAGGTAAGTTTTCCAGTTTATTGGGGTACGATTGGTGTACATTCTGTGACGTATGGACGTGAATATTATGATGATTGCCAGCTTTATATTCTTGTGAAAAACCAAAAAAAGCAAACAATTGTCTCTAATCTACGAAACTAGTTTGTGAATTGTATACCCTGTCAAATTATTGTACACGAACGATTAATTCATGAGGACATAGTTTTCAAGTATCGGTAAATTGTTTTCCGGTCTTTTGCTTGTGTAGCGATTTCCGAAATATTCACAACTCGGGGGAGAAAGAATTTCCCTGTGTCGAACAATTTATTCATTATATAATAGCAGGTTGCCTATGATTATATTCGTATTTGTTATGTTGTGAGCATTGAACTGTTAGTTGCAATGAAGATTTTGCCGATCTTGTGTGATTCAACATGGCGGATGTATAGTGACAACACGTCTATGGACGGTCGGTCGAGCAGTCTGCAACAGACCACTGTCATTCACTCCTGACGCCTAAAAGAGTCTAATTTATATTTTACCGTAGTTATTGACACCTATTCAAGAGTATCATGTTTATTGTGAATAGCGTGAATGGGTAAGCTTCGTTTCGACAATGGGCTGTTATTTCTGTGAACAATATTAAATTATTCTTTGAATGCTCAGTTTATTTTTTGAAAACAACTAATTTTTCGATTTAAAAAAAATCATGCCGTTTTCCCCGTCAAAATCAAAGCATAAAGATCTTGCTACAACATCGGTGAATCCCATGTTGCGTTCACCACGAGGTCACTGAACCGTCATTAACATATTTAAATGAGCCACATATACTGAAATAACATGGCGGATATCGCATCGCATTTACATTCGACCGAAATCATTCGTTTGCGATGAAACTAAGTTGAATATTACTTCCAATTCATAAAAATTCAACGAATTAATTTTTTGTGCGTATTATAATCATTACTGAATAATAATAAACAATTGCAATACTTCGAAAACAAGTAAGTTATTCACTTGCGAAACACAGAATGACCAGATTGTGCTACCGTGATCATTTGCTACCGGTACTAACCACTAAGCAATGTATTCGTGTTTGTATTTATTCGAAACTTCTTTTAGAACATACTTTACTATTCGTAAACTTTACTGAATTTTTGGGGGGATTCAATTCCAACATTTCGCGATGCCTATTTTAGAACCTTTCACTCTTCTCTGAGTGTGACACCTAAACGAGAGGTTTTGTGGTGTATAAACTGGCACTAAATGAAAAAGCCGTTGAACCTTATTCAAATTTATAAGTACATGTTATTATGTATTTAATTATGAAAACTGACTAAATTAAATGTGATCTTATTTTGAAATGGAAAACTGAATACATGTACAAAAATCCAGTAACATCACAAACGAATTTCCGTCTGCTGTGAATGCATGTTTCGTTACATCTAATAAATAACCCAATTTTATTGAATGTATCCAAAAACATGGTACCAATGATCTGAAATTTCAGGAGTGCTCGCTGAAGGTTTATCAATCTTGCTTATTGTCTTGTTCTTTTCCAATCCTGCATTTCAGTTACTAGAATTTATACTAAAAAAAAATAGTTTCTGTTTTTCTTCTAATAATTCGGCCACTCTCAAAAACAAATATTTTTTAATGGTTGAAATGCAAGAAGAATACAAAACTACTGTGATTGCATAGCGATACCTGTAGGGCCATTGTCAATTAGTTCCCCTGATCAACACAGTGTTATACATAGGACTGATATTGAATCGCGGAGAGTAAAATCTTGTGATACTAATCTGTAGAACCACTCAGATTGGTACATATGTCTTATGAACCCACATGTGTATATCTTTAACTATACTCATTTTAAACTTTTTTTTTACAGTGGTGCTGTGAACTGCTTCAATTTCGCAAGGCATTTTTTTCTGGGTTCCTACAACATGGAGTGTCAGGGACTTTATTGAAACCTTTACTGGCTTCCTTAATTATTACATGTACTTGCTC
The DNA here is from genome assembly GCF_978046115.1 of Saccoglossus kowalevskii. Classification (NCBI taxonomy): domain Eukaryota; kingdom Metazoa; phylum Hemichordata; class Enteropneusta; family Harrimaniidae; genus Saccoglossus; species Saccoglossus kowalevskii. Next base: position 5,543,362 of record NC_140644.1, read on the forward strand.
TGAAAACATAGCTTTTACAATTGTTTAAATTAACAGATGTTGTTCTATGTACAATGAATACATTTTAAATAATAAACCTTACTGTATTAATAACAAATTGTATTTGACAACATGAGAATGATTCTGATGCCCAGTGGTGATGTTGAAACAAACCCAGGTCCTGGTAATATACTAAGACCTGATTAACAAAGAAGTCATGTACATCAAGGTTCACTCAGATTTATGAATGCAGTTTCTTGAGCAAGTATACATGTATGACAAATAGTTTTGTTGCACTTGTGTACTCTGAGATTCTGAACATGGGTCAGTGGAAGTTTTTAGTTGTCAGTACAAAACTAGAGTATGGGAAATCACTTTATGATGAGTTGTACCCACATAGAGTACATATTCATTCACCTGTTTGCAGATGTTCCTTGTACTACTTTATAATCAAATAACGGGGACTGTGACATTTCAAGTCTTGTCCACTGATGTCTCAAGTACTAATCATCACATTTCAATAAAACTTGGTACATAGATGTCATAGGACACTGCACAAACCTGATAGTTTTTAGGGTAATATCAGTAGATATTAATTACCTAATTTGCATAATTATTTAATTTTCAGCTTATGATATTTCAAGTAGTAATAGTAAGTAATAATCATCACATTTCAATGCAATTTGGTACATAGATGTCATAGGACACTGCACAGACCTGATAGGTTTTAGGGTGATATCAGTATATATTAATTACCTAATTTGCATAATTAATTAATTTTCAGCTTTTGATATTTCAAGTAGTAATCATCACATTTCAATGACACTTGGTACATAGATGTCATAGGACACTGCACAGACCTGATAGTTTTTAGGGTAATATCAGTACATATTAATTACCTAATTTGCATAATTAATTACTTTTCAGCTTTTGATATTTCAAGTTGTAATCATCACATTTCAATGACACTTGGTATCTAAATGTCACAGAACACTGCACAGACCTGATAGTTTTTAGAGTAATATCAGTACATATTAATTACCTAATTTGCATAATTAATTAATTTTCAGGTTTTGATATATCAAGTAGTAATCATTATATTTCAATGAGACTTGCTACATAGATCTTCTAGGATTATGCAGAGACCTGATTAGTTTTAATTGGATATTAATTACCTAATTTGCATAATGTTCCACTGATATATAAATAACCACAAATTGGATTTTAATGAAACTTTTAAAGAGAACTATGCAGAAAACCAATTAGTTTTTGGTAAATATTTATGCTTATTAATCACCTAATTAACATAATTAATTAACACTGATATCTCAATTACTGATCATCTCATTTGAATAAAATTTGGTACATAAATGCTCTAGGACAATAGACAGGCCTGATTAATTTTGGGTTAAAATTTGTTCATATTAATTTTCTAATTAGCATAATAATTCATAATTTTTTTGTTCTGTTCTGTTCTGTTCATATTAGATACCTGATTTACATAATTAGTTTTCAGCTTTTCCAGCAATATCTCATGTACAAGTAATTTTGAATTAATTTTTAATGTGTCTTCAATACTCTCAGCACACGGGAGTTCTTTCTAAGCTTTCTTTGATCCTCTTTATTTTGTAACTATATACTGTATTAGGTTTTCTTGCCTGTTTTCACCCATTATTATTAGTTTCAGGCCTGGGTGAGTGTACCACATCAGGATAGCATTATGATAAGGAGATGGTCACAGACCCTTAATTGTCATATAGTCCCAAACTGGAATATAGTCTTTGTAGCAAATGCACTTGCAAATTGCACATAAAAAGTCAAGAGAGTAAACAGTTGCATTCAATGTCTGTAACTGTCACCTGGCAAAAACTTTATACTTTAAAGTATAATGCCTTAAACAGCTTATATTATGTACTATTAATTTATTTTATTTGTTTTTGCATCAGACTCTAACAATTACAAGGGTTATATTTGATGGTAAACAATATAAAAAGGCTGCCAGATTAAAAGACTTTGTAAGTAAAGTTAATCAGATGAGTTCTATGATTATGACCAAGAGTTTGTTACATTTTTGATTTGAAACTGTTACATGCTGGATTTAACTGTGACAACACATATGTTTTGATGTTATTTGATATTGTTATCTAATCCATCAATTTAATTTTGACTTCCTTGTCATTTTTTTTAGCAGCATGTTTAAATAAACATTGCTGCCTCAGAATGTATTAAGCACACAATGTTTTGTCTGTTATCCACTGCGCAACGTTTTAAAGCCAGCATGCTTCGGAATATGTCATAATTTTTTTATGGAATTGGCATTTAATCAATCCAAGTGGGAACAAAGAACCTGCTATGCAAAATGAAGTATTTAAATTTTCATACTCTGATATTTTACCAACAGGTTCCTTTTAATGTACCATTAACAGTAAACAATGTAAAGGAGAAATGCTGCATATTCTACAACAGTAGATTTACCTCATCAAAATTGTTGGGTGGGACAACAGGTCCTGAGTTTACCTGTGATGACCAAGTTCAAAGTAAAACTAGTTTTTATTTTTATAAGGTTAGTATAATTACTGATTGCCTCATACAATTGTTGGACTGGTGGCTATTTACTGCTATTCTGAGAGTAGCTCATCGATATTGATTGTTAAAGAATTCTGACATTACTGAAGGATTTCTTTTGTAGTTAGTCTCACAGTAAACACAATCATCTCTATTTCTAATCTATGAATGTACATTTCAAAATGGATGTTAAATGTTATAAGCTGATGAAGAAGAAGAAGACAACAGTTATGATGACAAGGAAGAAGATGATGATCATGTTGGAGGTGGGGAGATGAGAGAATCAAGTAGAAGGTGTGTATGAAGCTGTATAAGAAACACTAGTTTATACTACTAGACACCCAATGACTTCAAAGTTATATTTTTAGAAGCCAATAAGTACATGCTAAGTAATACCTGTACTGTATTTGCTCTATTAAAATTGCATCTCCAATGTATACTGATTCATTAAACTCTTACTTACTACCCTTTAATTTATGTAAGCACATGCAACTACTAACAGAACAAGGATGGTACTGTAATAAATCCAACATCTATGGTATTTGCAAAAATATCGCTGTCTATAGCTATATATCACTGAGCAGTTTCATTGACTCAGCGTTTGATGTGAAGCATTTTGCATCATAATTAGTCTGAGATGCACACCAGACTCTTGTTTTGTGTCCTGTATCACCATTATCGAACATCGAACATTACTCTTGAAATAGAATTCAAACAGCAATTCATGACGAGATTTATTGTAATAAAGTTAATAAAAATGTGTCGGATAACTCACAGACATAGTAACTTTCAGATTAGATTCATGGCCAAGTTACTCAAAATTGAATGACTTTCAACTAAGTTTTGCAAACAGTACAACATTAATACAACAGGAAGGTAAAACTGCATACATGTAACCTGCATCATCTGTTTTACTTTTTATTCTTTAGTTTTATCATGAGTGACATAGTTGATTACACTGGGAACTCGGGTGAAAATGATGAGTATTTATATTAATAGGTTGAAAAAGTGTAATCTAAATACAGATCTTTCACTCAACGCTTATCATGGTTGGTAATGATTGTTAAATGAACTACTATTGAATGATGAAAGGGGACATTGTGAAATTTATTTCTCAATTGAACTTGTAGCTGCAACAAGGAATTCTTTCCTACTTGAAAGAATAAATTACTAGGTGTGTTAAACATTGAGGTTGTTATTTGTAAGCCAAGTATACTGATTAGCAGCACTTACATAAATAACATTGGTGTGTTATTGCCAAAAGTGATATTTGTCTATTACTGTGATGTAATTGATGGTTTATATATGCTTCTATTAGAAATGCACTTTGGTATCTCAAACCAAATTAAGTATCCAAGTATCCTTCCATCCTTGCAGAATTCTCAGCTTCAGCTAAGCTTAAAAGCTTTGCAAGATGTGCAAGTGACAACCTTGGTAAGAATATACATGTACTGCTTTTCTTTATTCAACATACTCTGGCCTAGTGATACATTTTTTTTCATAACCCCCCCTCTCTTTAAATTTTAGTTCAAATTTGTGCATACATTTGAATGTACATACAAGCATTCATGAGTTGATTTCATTGAAACTTCAGACATGTGCAATACATAGTGCCAGACATAATGTTTTCTAGATTACTGGTATGTATAACACTAACTTTAGTACATCTTTAGAAAAAAACACTGTTTGTATTTGTTTTTAACAACATTTGTGTTTCCATTCTCATTTTTATCAAAAACAAGATATGAATAATTCATCAAACAAGACTGATTACCATTTTTGTTATTGGTAGCATTTTCCATTGAGTATTTAATTAAGGTTTCCCTTTACAAAATATTATTGAGACATACTTGACCCGTTTCGATAAAATTTCACAATACATGGTAACTGGAGTTTGTATATTAATGTTTTGTAGCAATATTAACTAAGATAAATGAATTGTTTTTTCATTAGCTGTTTCTGATAGAAAGAGAACTGCTGTAAAGATAAGTGATGAAATACCCACATCTTCTAGTATGTATTATATTCTACTACATGTATTATAAACTTCTGTTCATCTCTCGATCACATAATGTGTTATTATAATCTAATGTATATTAGTTTCCATTAAAAATTGTACTCTAGATTACTAAACTCTAGCACTTACATATATCTGCAAATCTCATTGACACTACACGATTTCCAGCTGAAACTTCACTTCCAACATTGTTCAGTTTCAATATTCACATTTTGATACACTGCCATTCACTACTGGACATCTCCCACTCTCTTTGTTGGGGAGATGTCGGGTGCAGTCTCCGAGCGTCGAAGTGCAATGAACCAGATGGTTCAGATCAAATTCGCTAGCCAGTTGGCCACTGCCAAGGGTAAATCAAGGGCGCCCCAAGCACAGAAAACATAACGCCCTTAGGCGACGTCCGCTAGCCAGAGTAAACCAGGAGGCAAGCACTCATACCCTTCCACGAGAGGGAAGAGTAGCGGCACGCCCTCAGGGAGGAAGGGACCAGGTGGTGGCTCCTCACCCTCCTTGTTTGATGCTTACCTCTGTGACCCGGGGGGGGGGGGGGACAGGCATGTGTTCGGCGAGTGGCCAGCTGCAGGTCACAACAGTGAATACCGCAAGCCTTGGGGAAACTCCCCTCATGAGAGAAGAGAGTACCCACACCTCGCAACTGCCGAACCAATGGCCACATATCCCTTTCACACACAGATTGTGCCGGTGTAGTCAGGTTTAGAGGCAGTGGGTCCCTGGACTTTTCCAGGTGGTGACATTCTGTTACAGGATAACACTGAAATCTCCATCTCCTCCGTCTGTGTCTCCCCTATTAGGCACTGCCAGGGGATTCCCGCAAGGCGGAAGCAATCAGACAAGGTAGTAGACAGTTTGCTGGAAAAGGGCGCCATACAAAAGGTAGATCCGTACTGTAGACATCCTTTAAAATCCAGAAAATGTTTACTAATATCAGCTAATGAGTTGCAATTTTTTTCATTCAGTTGGAATTACCAAATTTCTCAAACTTGGGACGAGCCTACCATGCACTTCTCTTGAACAGATCTGTAAGTCATAATTTATTCTTATTTTTGTATAAATTAATGTTTCATTAATGGCATGCATGGCTTACCGTTGTTTTGATATCGAAAGACGCAAAGATTAACTATTTCTAAAACAGGATCATTTGAAATTGATATAAAGTGTAAATTCGAAAAATATATATATCTTATGGATTTGACCATGCACTTGTGAAAGTTAAATAATTAAAAGAAATTGTGCGTGTGTTACTAGTAACTACATTGTACATGTATTGGTAATACTAATAGATTCTTGTGTTGTTGGTTATACATTCCTCAGGGCTTGTGTATATTGCAGAGATAAAACAAGATGGCATCAAATGGAGAGAAAGTGCTTATCCCATAAAATTTAGAATTGGATCTTTTATTGGAGAAGGTGGTATATGCGAGAGTGTTACACCTGTACAGTAATTACGTGTGATGTGTTTGATGAAAACAAGGAATATTTAGTGAAATCATACAGTTGATGCATACTGAACACTATAAGTTATTTGGTAAAAGTAGAACAGATTCTATAATCAGCATGACCAAAAAGGTGAGTAGGATAATATGTAGTAAATTCTTTCTAGCTAGTCTACATGATTGATATGCATTCAGTATGACATTTTTACCTTGCCCGTACTATCAAAGATGGAAGGGAAGGGTATTATTAACAGTAATTTTTTTGTCCTGCATTGTCGTTGTTGTCATCATTAATAATTGTTATTGTGTGCACAATAACTTTACTAATTCTATTCCGAACTTCATCAAAATTGTCACCTTATTCATCAGTATAAAGTCTTTCCTGAGTCTGTATGAAAATATCATGCACAAATTGAGAAAATCTGACTACTTAACTGATCACTGGTGATATGCATCAAAGGTCACTGATCTCAGTGGAAATATGCATTGTTGTATGTGTTCAATGAAGCAAATCATTTATCTTGTAATAATATTCTAAATGTATGTATCTCCCAAATCCCATGGGAATACTATGCTGGGTTTCAAAACCAACTCATGGAGAGATTTTTGCAAAGTCTGATACACATTTGCAAACCTACCAATAAAATCTTCACAGATGTCAGAAAATCAATATAAGCACACCTATGAACCGGGTGCCAAACTGAAGGTAATCTGAAGGTAATAGAAAATCTGTTTAGTTCAAAGTTATCGAATTAAAAACAAAACATAAAAAATACATAAAAAGCAAAAGTTGCATCCACATTTTGAAAAAAAATTCTACTAAAATATATGTATTCTGTATTTGAAAAACAGTTCAGTTGACAAATGAAAATTCACAGGAATTTGTTTCAGCTATTAGAATAGAATGATAGAGCTTTTATAATGCTAGTTTAAAAACGCACTTCAAAGATTGCAGTATTTGAAGGTGTAGATTCTCAGGAGGCAACAGTACTGTTGACTTCTCTCTCGCTGGACACCAACTAATTATTTAAGTTGATTTACATACAAAACAGAGCTTGCAACATGATAGCTATTCATAGAGGGTGTTTTTTTACTTTTCATATAATACATGTACAGTAGTCACACAATGAATATAATAAGGCAATTCATATTTGTCTCAGTGAAAGTATTAATTTTTAACATACACCTGTACAAAATACTTGGGCAAAAGCCAACTAAGATTTTCTGTTTTCTTACATGTTTTATGAATCCATTTATGTTTAAATGCAGCACTTTTTTCTGAGATGAAGCTTTTGTTTTATACTAAAATATCTGAATTACTTTGAATAAAGCTGGAAATTATGTCCCTTATAATAATTAAATTAGGCACCAATGTTTTTGTAAGATATTTATATTCTTTATATTTATTTCTATCAAGGACATTCGGTAAACAGCTATCTCACTGTTGTTTCAGCCCCAAAACTTGTTTGTATTCAAAATTAATTATGACAATGGGCCATTCCACTTTATATCTGCACCACCCTGTTGATCAGTTTGTGTGTTTACTTCATACAGGGTATAATTTCCATTGGGTGTATAAGTCATACAAAGTTATATTTCCAAATCACCATTCACCATACAGTAATGGAAATCCAAAACTATAGTTCCTACTTATGGTGTTGATAAGTTCCTTTGTGACACCATACAGAGTAGGATTTCCAAATATAACTCACATCATATGCTAATGTACCAAGTTCAAAATTTATATCTGATAATGGAAACCCAAACTAGTCCTGATTCATGGTGTTGATGAGCTCATTCATCCCACCATCATTATCTAAGTTCAGAAATAACTATTTCATACTGGCCCAATACAGTAAGAATTCCAAGTTTTTTAGTCATACTGTTGGAAATCCAACCTCATCAACCGGTATGTGGTGAGATAAACTAGGCCATATTTAATTTAGTAGCCATAACTGCCTGGATTTCCAGAATTTTTTTTTCCATACTCGTCTGAATTTCCAAATTCTGTTTCTCCATATACAGTTGGAATGCCGGGGTATTTTCCCCATCATACAGTGCTAGAAATCCGACCTCATCAACAGGGGGGGGGGGGGGGTGCAGATATAAACTGGAATGGCCCAATGCATATTTATATTGAAACAAACTATGATAAAGGGAATACTATTATATAACAAAGGGCATGGTCATCAGAGTTCAACTATATTTTATCTTTGCTCTCAACTTCTTTGAACTGTTGTTGAGATGTCAACAAATGAACAAATCACATATTTTCAGCATATTTATGTCGTGTTTGGTCAAAATAGACAGTGAAATACCATTTTGTTGTCTAAAGTTCTAAATTATTGTATCTCATAATGTTAAGCATTAAATATTTAGGTGCATGTCTTTTAACCCTTTGTCACTTTCAATCACAGGAGGTGCAGTCACAAATGGCTGCTAGGATGTTTTCATTAAATTTTGAAAAGCAAGTACCTGCTACTTTTGGGGAAACACCAAGGTAACTGGTAACATTGTATTAATATTGATTATAAGTTGCTGAGTTAAGTTTTATCTCCTGTTAAAAATGTCAGTGGTACCTGTATATCAAACGAATGTGACAACACTACACACTAAATTGTCCTGGGTACAGTATGATTTTACAAAAAAAAATGTATACTAAATTCTTGTGTATGCTTTCTTTTCATTCCAGTGTTATTCCATGCTACTTGCTTGTACATGATAGTAATGTATATATGATAGAAGAGAAGTTAAAAGGGAAGTTTGTCAAATATGTCAACAATGATGGGCATATAAACAAAACACTAGCAACCACAGATAATGGCAAAAAAAAGTTTGGCATTCTGTCATTATGTCTTTGAACATTTTAAGTTCAAGTTATTAGTGACAAATCTACAAGGTATCAGAATTTGTTTGTATGTTGATATATTCATTAGCATAATATTATTTATGGTGAGATCAATATGTTTTGCTTCATAAATTTGCTACATTGTATGTTGGTATGTTTTGTTTCCACTCTGATTTGTCTTGTTATATTGTTAACTCTTCTTTAGGTTATTTAGTGACTATTTTTTCACACAGTGGAGCTATTTCAGCTGACAGGGTTTGTGCTTCAACTAGTTAAACTATAGCTAATGCTGTTACAGTTAAAAAGTTTATGCAAAATCAGCATCACCGTCATGCTAAATTGGCATTGCTGTATCATGGCCATGTTTAATAATAGTGAGCAATAATATGTTTTATTGTATGGTTTATATGCATGGTTTGTTCATACCCAAATGTGACATGCCTCATCCATAATGATATCAAAATATAGTCAGAAATGTAGTTACCATGGATAAAGATTTCATCATGACTAAAGTAGTATTTTTCTGTTTTACTGCATTGCACTTGCCATCTGGGAAGTGATGGATACAGATAGTCAAGATTTGTGAGTAAATCATTAGATCTAACATATTAGTTCAAATTTTAAAGCCGTCGGATGGTATAGCTGTGTCATTGTGTCTATCCATAGTTCAGATGGTATAGCTGTTTCATTGTGTCTATCCATAGTTCAGATGGTATAGCTGTGTCATTGTGTCTATCCATAGTTCAGATGGCATAGCTGTGTCCTTGTGTCTATCCATGGTTCAGATGGTATAGCTGTTTCATTGTGTCTATCCATAGTTCAGATGGTATAGCTGTGTCATTGTGTCTATCCATAGTTCAGATGGTATAACTGTGTCATTGTGTCTATCCATGGTTCAGGTGGTATAGCTGTGTCATTGTGTCTATCCATAGTTCAGATGCTATAGCTGTGTCATTGTGTCTATCCATGGTTCAGATGGTATAACTGTGTCATTGTGTCTATCCATAGTTCAGATGGTATTGCTGTGTCATTGTGTCTATCCATAGTTCAGATGGTATAGCTGTGTCCTTGTATCTATCCATGGTTCAAATGGTATAGCTGTGTTATTGTGTCTATCCATGGTTCAGATGGTATAGCTGTGTCATTGTGTCTATCCATAGTTCAGATGGTATAGCTGTGTCATTGTGTCTATCCATAGTTCAGATGGTATAACTGTGTCATTGTGTCTATCCATGGTTCAGATGGTATAGCTGTGTTACTGTGTCTATCCATAGTTCAGATAGTATTGCTGTGTCATTGTGTATATCCATAGTTCAGATGGTATAGCTGTGTCATTGTGTCTATCCATAGTTCAGATGGTATAGCTGTGTCATTGTGTCTATCCATAGTTCAGATGGTATAACTGTGGCATTGTGTCTATCCATAGTTCAGATGGTATAACTGTGTCATTGTGTCTATCCCTAGTTCATATGGTATAGCTGTGTCATTGTGTCTATTCATAGTTCAGATGGTATAACTGTGTCATTGTGTCTATCCATGGTTCAGATGGTATAGCTGTGTTACTGTTTCTATCCATAGTTCAGATGGTATTGCTGTGTCATTGTGTCTATCCATAGTTCAGATGGTATAGCTGTGTCATTGTGTCTATCCATAGTTCAGATGGTATAGCTGTGTCATTGTGTCTATCCATAGTTCAGATGGTATAACTGTGTCATTGTGTCTCTATCCATAGTTCAGATGGTATAGCTGTGTCATTGTGTCTATCCATAGTTCAGATGGTATAACTGTGTCATTGTATCTATCCATAGTTCAGATGGTATAACTGTGTCATTGTGTCTATCCATAGTTCAGATGGTATAGCTGTGTCATTGTGTCTATCCATAGTTCAGATGGTATAGCTGTGTCATTGTGTCTATCTGTAGTTCAGATGGTATAGCTGTGTCATTGTGTCTATCCATGGTTCAGATGGTATAACTGTGTCATTGTGTCTATCCATGGTTCAGATGGTATTGCTGTGTCATTGTGTCTATCCATAGTTCAGATGGTATAGCTGTGTCATTGTGTCTATCCATAGTTCAGATGGTACAGCTGTGTCATTGTGTCTCTATCCATAGTTCAGATGGTATAGCTGTGTCATTGTGTCTATCCATAGTTCAGATGGTATAACTGTTTCATTGTGTCTATCCATAGTTCAGATGGTATAGCTGTGTCATTGTGTCTATCCATGGTTCAGATGGTATAGCTGTTTCATTGTGTCTATCCATAGTTCAGATGGTATAGCTGTGTCATTGTGTCTATCCATAGTTCAGATGGTATAACTGTGTCATTGTGTCTATCCATGGTTCAGATGGTATAGCTGTGTCATTGTGTCTATCCATAGTTCAGATGGTATAGCTGTGTCATTGTGTCTATCCATGGTTCAGATGGTATAACTGTGTCATTGTGTCTATCCATGGTTCAGATGGTATAGCTCTGTTACTGTGTCTATCCATGGTTCAGATGGTATAGCTCTGTCATTGTGTTTATCCATAATTCAGATGGTATAGCTGTGTCATTGTGTCTATTCATAGTTCAGATGGTATAGCTGTGTCATTGTGTCTATCCATAGTTCAGATGGTATAACTGTGTCATTGTGTCTATCCACAGTTCAGATGGTATTGCTGTGTCATTGTGTCTCTATCCATAGTTCAGATGGTATAGCTGTGTCATTGTGTCTATCCATAGTTCAGATGGTATAACTGTGTCATTGTGTCTATCCATGGTTCAGATGGTATTGCTGTGTCATTGTGTCTATCCATAGTTCAGATGGTATAGCTGTGTCATTGTGTCTATCCATGTTTGAGATGGTATATCTGTGTCATTGTGTCTATCCATGGTTCAGATGGTATAACTGTGTCATTGTGTCTATCCCTGGATCAGATGGCATAGCTGTGTCATTGCGTCTATCCATGGTTCAGATGGTATAACTGTGTCATTGTGTCTATCCATAGTTCAGATGGTATAGCTGTGTCATTGTGTCTATCCATGGTTCAGATGGTATAACTGTGTCATTGTGTCTATCCATAGTTCAGATGGTATTGCTGTGTAATTGTGTCTATCCATAGTTCAGATGGTATAACTGTGTCATTGTGTCTATCCATAGTTCAGATGATATTGCTGTGTCATTGTGTCTATCCATAGTTCAGATGGTATAGCTGTGTCATTGTGTCTATCCATAGTTCAGATTGTATAACTGTGTCATTGTGTCTATCCATGGTTCAGATGGTATAACTGTGTCATTGTGTCTATCCATGGTTCAGATGTTATAGCTGTGTCATTGTGTCTATCCATGGTTCAGATGGTATAGCTGTGTTACTGTGTCTATCCATGGTTCAGATGGTATAGCTGTGTCATTGTGTCTATCCATAGTTCAGATGGTATAGCTGTGTCATTGTGTCTATCCATGGTTCAGATGGTATTGCTGTGTCATTCTTTCTATCCATAGTTCAGATGGTATAGCTGTGTCATTGTGTCTATTCATAGTTCAGATGGTATAGCTGTGTCATTGTGTCTATCCATGGTTCAGATGGTATAACTGTGTCATTGTGTCTATCCATAGTTCAGATGGTATTGCTGTGTCATTGTGTCTATCCATAGTTCAGATGGTATAACTGTGTCATTGTGTCTATCCATAGTTCAGATGATATTGCTGTGTCATTGTGTCTATCCATAGTTCAGATGGTATAGCTGTGTCATTGTGTCTATCCATAGTTCAGATTGTATAACTGTGTCATTGTGTCTATCCATGGTTCAGATGGTATAACTGTGTCATTGTGTCTATCCATGGTTCTGATGTTATAGCTGTGTAATTGTGTCTATCCATGGTTCAGATGGTATAGCTGTGTTACTGTGTCTATCCATAGTTCAGATGGTATTGCTGTGTCATTGTGTCTATCCATAGTTCAGATGGTATAGCTGTGTCATTGTGTCTATCCATGTTTCACATTGCATAGCTGTGCGATTGTGTCTATCCAAAGTTCAGATGGTATAACTGTGTCATTGTGTCTATCCATAGTTCAGATGGTATAGCTGTGTCACTATGTCTATCCATAGTTCAGATGGTATAGCTGTGTCATTGTGTCTATCCATAGTTCAGATGGTATAGCTGTGTCATTGTGTCTATCCATGGTTCAGTTGGTATATCTGTGTCATTGTGTCTATCCATGGTTGATGGTATAACTGTGTCATTGTGTCTATCCATGGTTCTGATGGTATAGCTGTGTCATTGTGTCTATCTATAGTTCTGATGGTATAGCTGTGTCATTGTGTCTATTCATAGTTCAGATGGTATAACTGTGTCATTGTGTCTATCCATGGTTCAGATGGTATAGCTGTGCCATTGTGTCTATCAATTGTTCAGATGGCATATCTGTGTCATTGTGTCTATCCATGGTTCAGATGGTATAACTGTGTCATTGTGTCTATCCATAGTTCAGATGGTATAGCTGCGTCATTGTGTCTATCTACAGTTCAGACGGTATAACTGTGTCATTGTGTCTATCCATGGTTCAGATGGTATAGCTGTGTCATTGTGTCTATCCATAGTTCAGATGGTATAATTGTGTCATTGTGTCTATCCATGGTTCAGATGGTATAGCTGTGTCATTGTGTCTATCCATGGTTCAGATGGTATAACTGTGTCATTGTGTCTATCCATGGTTCAGATGGTATTGCTGTGTCATTGTGTCTATCCATAGTTCAGATGGTATAGCTGTGTCATTGTGTCTATCCATAGTTCAGATGGTACAGCTGTGTCATTGTGTCTCTATCCATAGTTCAGATGGTATAGCTGTGTCATTGTGTCTATCCATAGTTCAGATGGTATAACTGTTTCATTGTGTCTATCCATAGTTCAGATGGTATAGCTGTGTCATTGTGTCTATCCATGGTTCAGATGGTATAGCTGTTTCATTGTGTCTATCCATAGTTCAGATGGTATAGCTGTGTCATTGTGTCTATCCATAGTTCAGATGGTATAACTGTGTCATTGTGTCTATCCATGGTTCAGATGGTATAGCTGTGTCATTGTGTCTATCCATAGTTCAGATGGTATAGCTGTGTCATTGTGTCTATACATGGTTCAGATGGTATAACTGTGTCATTGTGTCTATCCATGGTTCAGATGGTATAGCTCTGTTACTGTGTCTATCCATGGTTCAGATGGTATAGCTCTGTCATTGTGTTTATCCATAATTCAGATGGTATAGCTGTGTCATTGTGTCTATTCATAGTTCAGATGGTATAGCTGTGTCATTGTGTCTATCCATAGTTCAGATGGTATAACTGTGTCATTGTGTCTATCCATAGTTCAGATGGTATTGCTGTGTCATTGTGTCTCTATCCATATTTCTGATGGTATAGCTGTGTCATTGTGTCTATCCATAGTTCAGATGGTATAACTGTGTCATTGTGTCTATCCATGGTTCAGATGGTATTGCTGTGTCATTGTGTCTATCCATAGTTCAGATGGTATAGCTGTGTCATTGTGTCTATCCATGTTTGAGATGGTATATCTGTGTCATTGTGTCTATCCATGGTTCAGATGGTATAACTGTGTCATTGTGTCTATCCATGGATCAGATGGCATAGCTGTGTCATTGTGTCTATCCATGGTTCAGATGGTATAGCTGTGTTACTGTGTCTATCCATGGTTCAGATGGTATAACTGTGTCATTGTGTCTATCCATAGTTCAGATGGTATAGCTGCGTCATTGTGTCTATCTGCAGTTCAGATGGTATAACTGTGTCATTGTGTCTATCCATGGTTCAGATGGTATAGCTGTGTCATTGTGTCTATCCATAGTTCAGATGGTATAATTGTGTCATTGTGTCTGTCCATGGTTCAGATGGTATAGCTGTGTCATTGTGTCTATCCATAGTTTAGATGGTATAGCTGTGTCATTGTGTCTATCCATGGTTCAGTTGGTATATCTGTGTCATTGTGTCTATCCATAGTTCAGATGGTATAGCTGTGTCATTTTGTATATCCATGGTTCAGATGGTATAACTGTGTCATTGTGTCTATCCATAGTTCGGATGGTATTGCTGTGTCATTGTGTCTATCCATAGTTCAGATGGTATAACTGTGTCATTGTGTCTATCCATAGTTCAGATGATATTGCTGTGTCATTGTGTCTATCCATAGTTTAGATGGTATAACTGTGTCATTGTGTCTATCCATAGTTCAGATGGTATAGCTGTGTCATTGTGTCTATCCATGGTTCAGATGGTATAACTGTGTCATTGTGTCTATCCATAGTTCAGATGGTATTGCTGTGTCATTGTGTCTATCCATAGTTTAGATGGTATAACTGTGTCATTGTGTCTATCCATAGTTCAGATGATATTGCTGTGTCATTGTGTCTATCCATAGTTCAGATGGTATAGCTGTGTCATTGTGTCTATCCATAGTTCAGATTGTATAACTGTGTCATTGTGTCTATCCATGGTTCAGATGGTATAACTGTGTCATTGTGTCTATCCATGGTTCAGATGTTATAGCTGTGTCATTGTGTCTATCCATGGTTCAGATGGTATAGCTGTGTTACTGTGTCTATCCATGGTTCAGATGGTATAGCTGTGTCATTGTGTCTATCCATAGTTCAGATGGTATAGCTGTGTCATTGTGTCTATCCATGGTTCAGATGGTATTGCTGTGTCATTCTTTCTATCCATAGTTCAGATGGTATAGCTGTGTCATTGTGTCTATTCATAGTTCAGATGGTATAACTGTGTCATTGTGTCTATCCATAGTTCAGATGGTATAGCTGTGTTACTGTGTCTATCCATGGTTCAGATGTTATAGCTGTGTGATTGTGTCTATCCATGGTTCTGATGTTATAGCTGTGTAATTGTGTCTATCCATGGTTCAGATGGTATAGCTGTGTTACTGTGTCTATCCATAGTTCAGATGGTATTGCTGTGTCATTGTGTCTATCCATAGTTCAGATGGTATAGCTGTGTCATTGTGTCTATCCATGTTTCAGATTGCATAGCTGTGTGATTGTGTCTATCCAAAGTTCAGATGGTATAACTGTGTCATTGTGTCTATCCGTAGTTCAGATGGTATAGCTGTGTCATTGTGTCTATCCATGGTTCAGATGGTATAACTGTGTCATTGTGTCTATCCATGGTTCAGATGGTATAGCTGTGTCATTGTGTCTATCCATAGTTCAGATGGTATAATTGTGTCATTGTGTCTATCCATGGTTCAGATGGTATAGCTGTGTCATTGTGTCTATCCATGGTTCAGATGGTATAACTGTGTCATTGTGTCTATCCATGGTTCAGATGGTATTGCTGTGTCATTGTGTCTATCCATAGTTCAGATGGTATAGCTGTGTCATTGTGTCTATCCATAGTTCAGATGGTACAGCTGTGTCATTGTGTCTCTATCCATAGTTCAGATGGTATAGCTGTGTCATTGTGTCTATCCATAGTTCAGATGGTATAACTGTTTCATTGTGTCTATCCATAGTTCAGATGGTATAGCTGTGTCATTGTGTCTATCCATGGTTCAGATGGTATAGCTGTTTCATTGTGTCTATCCATAGTTCAGATGGTATAGCTGTGTCATTGTGTCTATCCATAGTTCAGATGGTATAACTGTGTCATTGTGTCTATCCATGGTTCAGATGGTATAGCTGTGTCATTGTGTCTATCCATAGTTCAGATGGTATAGCTGTGTCATTGTGTCTATACATGGTTCAGATGGTATAACTGTGTCATTGTGTCTATCCATGGTTCAGATGGTATAGCTCTGTTACTGTGTCTATCCATGGTTCAGATGGTATAGCTCTGTCATTGTGTTTATCCATAATTCAGATGGTATAGCTGTGTCATTGTGTCTATTCATAGTTCAGATGGTATAGCTGTGTCATTGTGTCTATCCATAGTTCAGATGGTATAACTGTGTCATTGTGTCTATCCATAGTTCAGATGGTATTGCTGTGTCATTGTGTCTCTATCCATATTTCTGATGGTATAGCTGTGTCATTGTGTCTATCCATAGTTCAGATGGTATAACTGTGTCATTGTGTCTATCCATGGTTCAGATGGTATTGCTGTGTCATTGTGTCTATCCATAGTTCAGATGGTATAGCTGTGTCATTGTGTCTATCCATGTTTGAGATGGTATATCTGTGTCATTGTGTCTATCCATGGTTCAGATGGTATAACTGTGTCATTGTGTCTATCCATGGATCAGATGGCATAGCTGTGTCATTGTGTCTATCCATGGTTCAGATGGTATAGCTGTGTTACTGTGTCTATCCATGGTTCAGATGGTATAACTGTGTCATTGTGTCTATCCATAGTTCAGATGGTATAGCTGCGTCATTGTGTCTATCTGCAGTTCAGATGGTATAACTGTGTCATTGTGTCTATCCATGGTTCAGATGGTATAGCTGTGTCATTGTGTCTATCCATAGTTCAGATGGTATAATTGTGTCATTGTGTCTGTCCATGGTTCAGATGGTATAGCTGTGTCATTGTGTCTATCCATAGTTTAGATGGTATAGCTGTGTCATTGTGTCTATCCATGGTTCAGTTGGTATATCTGTGTCATTGTGTCTATCCATAGTTCAGATGGTATAGCTGTGTCATTTTGTATATCCATGGTTCAGATGGTATAACTGTGTCATTGTGTCTATCCATAGTTCGGATGGTATAGCTGTGTCATTGTGTCTATCCATAGTTCAGATGGTATAACTGTGTCATTGTGTCTATCCATAGTTCAGATGATATTGCTGTGTCATTGTGTCTATCCATAGTTTAGATGGTATAACTGTGTCATTGTGTCTATCCATAGTTCAGATGGTATAGCTGTGTCATTGTGTCTATCCATGGTTCAGATGGTATAACTGTGTCATTGTGTCTATCCATAGTTCAGATGGTATTGCTGTGTCATTGTGTCTATCCATAGTTTAGATGGTATAACTGTGTCATTGTGTCTATCCATAGTTCAGATGATATTGCTGTGTCATTGTGTCTATCCATAGTTCAGATGGTATAGCTGTGTCATTGTGTCTATCCATAGTTCAGATTGTATAACTGTGTCATTGTGTCTATCCATGGTTCAGATGGTATAACTGTGTCATTGTGTCTATCCATGGTTCAGATGTTATAGCTGTGTCATTGTGTCTATCCATGGTTCAGATGGTATAGCTGTGTTACTGTGTCTATCCATGGTTCAGATGGTATAGCTGTGTCATTGTGTCTATCCATAGTTCAGATGGTATAGCTGTGTCATTGTGTCTATCCATGGTTCAGATGGTATTGCTGTGTCATCGTGTCTATCCATAGATCAGATGGTATAGCTGTGTCATTGTGTCTATCCATAGTTCAGATGGTATGGCTGTGTCATTGTGTCTATCAATAGTTTAGATGGTATTGCTGTGTCATTGTGTCTATCCATAGTTCAGATGGTATTGCTGTGTCATTGTGTCTATCCATAGTTCAGATGGTATAGCTATGTCATTGTGTCTATCCATATTTCAGATGGTATTGCTGTGTCATTGTGTCTATCCATGGTTCAGATGGTATAGCTGTGTCATTGTGTCTATCCATGGTTCAGATGGTATAGCTGTGTCATTGTGTCTATCCATAGTTCAGATGGTATAGCTGTGTCATTGTGTCTATCCATGGTTCAGGTGGTATAGCTGTGTCATTGTGTCTATCCATGGTTCAGATGGCATAGCTGTGTCATTGTGTCTATCCATAGTTCAGATGGTATAGCTGTGTGATTGTGTCTATCAATGGTTCTGATGGTATAGCTGTGTCCTTGTGTCTATCCATGGTTCAGATGGTATAGCTGTGTGATTGTGTCTATCCATGATTCAGATGGTATAGCTGTGTCCTTGTGTCTATCCATAGTTCAGATGGTATAGCTGTGTCATTGTCTCTATCCATAATACAGATGATATAGCTGTGTCATTGTGTCTATCCCTGGTTCAGATGGTATAGCTGTGTCCTTGTGTCTATCCATGGTTCAGATGGCATAGCTGTGTCATTGTGTCTATCCATAGTTCAGATGGTATAGCTGTGTCATTGTGTCTATCAATGGTTCTGATGGTATAGCTGTGTCCTTGTGTCTATCCATATTTCAGATGGTATTGCTGTGTCCTTGTGTCTATCCATGGTTCAGATGGTATAGCTGTGTCATTGTATCTATCCATGGGTCAGATGGTATAGCTGTGTCATTGTGTCTATGCATAGTTCAGATGGTATAGCTGTGTCATTGTGTCTATCCATGGTTCAGATGGTATAGCTATGTCATTGTGTCTATCCATTGTTCAGATGGTATAGCTGTGTCACTGTCTCTATCCAAAGTTCAGATGTTATAGCCGTGTCATTGTGTCTATCCATAGTTCAGATGGTATAGCTGTGTCATTGTGTCTATTCATAGTTCAAATGGTATAGCTGTGTCATTGTGTCTATCCATAGTTCTGATGGTATAGCTTTGTCATTGTGTCTATCCATGGTTCAAATGGTATAGCTGTGTCATTGTGTCTATCCATGGTTCAGATGGTATAGCTGTGTCATTGTGTCTATCCATAGTTCAGATGGTATAGCTGTGTCATTGTATCTATCCATGGTTCAGGTGGTATAGCTGTGTCCTTATGTCTATCCATGGTTCAGATGGCATAGCTGTGTCATTGTGTCTATCCATAGTTCAGATGGTATAGCTGTGTGATTGTGTCTATCAATGGTTCTGATGGTACAGCTGTGCCCTTGTGTCTATCCATGGTTCAGATGGTATAGCTGTGTGATTGTGTCTATCCAAGATTCAGATGGTATAGCTGTGTAATTGTGTCTATCCATGGTTCAGATGGTATAGCTGTGTCATTGTATCTATCCATAGTTCAGATGGCATTGCTGTGTCATTGTGTCTATCCATAGTTCAGATGGTATTGCTGTGTCATTGTGTCTATCCATAGTTCAGATGGTATAGCTATGTCATTGTGTCTATCCATATTTCAGATGATATTGCTGTGTCATTGTGTCTATCCATGGTTCAGATGGTATAGCTGTGTCATTGTGTCTATCCATAGTTCAGATGGTATAGCTGTATCATTGTGTCTATCAATGTTCTGATGGTATAGCTGTGTCATTGTGTCTATCCATGGTTCAGATGGTATAGCTGTGTCCATGTGTATATCCATGGTTCAGATGGTATAGCTGTGTGATTGTGTCTATCCATGGTTCAGATGGTATAGCTGTGTCATTGTGTCTATCCATGGTTCAGATTGTATAGCTGTGTCATTGTGTCTGTCCATGGTTCAGATGGTATAGCTGTGTCCTTGTGTCTATCCATGGTTCAGATGGTATAGCTGTGTCATTGTGTCTATCCATGGTTCAGATGGTATAGCTGTGTCATTGTGTCTATGCATAGTTCAGATGGTATAGCTGTGTCATTGTGTCTATCAATGGTTCTGATGGTATAGCTGTGTCATTGTGTCTATCCATATTTCAGATGATATTGCTGTGTCATTGTGTCTATCCATAGTTCAGATGGTATAGCTGTGTCATTGTGTCTATCCATAGTTCAGATGGTATAGCTGTATCATTGTGTCTATCATTGGTTCTGATGGTATAGCTGTGTCATTGTGTCTATCCATGGTTCAGATGGTATAGCTGTGTCATTGTGTCTACCCATGGTTCAGATGGTATAGCTGTGTCATTGTGTCTATCCATGGTTCAGATGGTTTTGCTGTGTGATTGTGTCTATCCATGGTTCAGATGGTATAGCTGTGTGATTGTGTCTATCCATGGTTCAGATGGTATAGCTGTGTCATTGTGTCTATCCATGGTTCAGATGGTATAGCTGTGTCATTGTGTCTATCCATGGTTCAAATGGTATAGCTGTGTCCTTGTGTCTATCCATGGTACAGATGGTATAGCTGTGTGATTGTGTCTATCTATGGTTCAGATGGTATAGCTGTGTCATTGTGTCTATCCATGGTTCAGATGGTATAGCTGTGTCATTGTGTCTATCCATAGTTCAGATTGTATAGCTGTGTCATTGTGTCTGTCCATGGTTCAGATGGTATAGCTGTGTCATTGTGTCTATCCATATTTCAGATGATATTGCTGTGTCATTGTGTCTATCCATGGTTCAGATGGTATAGCTGTGTCCTTGTGTCTATCCATGGTTCAGATGGTATAGCTGTGTGATTGTGTCTATCCATGGTTCAGATGGTATAGCTGTGTCATTGTGTCTATCCATGGTTCAGATTGTATAGCTGTGTCATTGTGTCTGTCCATGGTTCAGATGGTATAGCTGTGTCCTTGTGTCTATCCATGGTTCAGATGGTATAGCTGTGTCATTGTGTCTATCCATGGTTCAGATGGTATAGCTGTGTCATTGTGTCTATGCATAGTTCAGATGGTATAGCTGTGTCATTGTGTCTATCAATGGTTCTGATGGTATAGCTGTGTCATTGTGTCTATCCATATTGCAGATGATATTGCTGTGTCATTGTGTCTATCCATGGTTCAGATGGTACAGCTGTGTCATTGTGTCTATCCATAGTTCAGATGGTATAGCTGTATCATTGTGTCTATCATTGGTTCTGATGGTATAGCTGTGTCATTGTGTCTATCCATGGTTCAGATGGTATAGCTGTGTCCTTGTGTCTATCCATGGTTCAGATGGTATAGCTGTGTGATTGTGTCTATCCATGGTTCAGATGGTATAGCTGTGTCATTGTGTCTATCCATGGTTCAGATGGTATAGCTGTGTCATTGTGTCTATCCATAGTTCAGATTGTATAGCTGTGTCATTGTGTCTGTCCATGGTTCAGATGGTATAGCTGTGTCATTGTGTCTATCCATATTTCAGATGATATTGCTGTGTCATTGTGTCTATCCATGGTTCAGATGGTATAGCTGTGTCCTTGTGTCTATCCATGGTTCAGATGGTATAGCTGTGTGATTGTGTCTATCCATGGTTCAGATGGTATAGCTGTGTCATTGTGTCTATCCATGGTTCAGATTGTATAGCTGTGTCATTGTGTCTGTCCATGGTTCAGATGGTATAGCTGTGTCCTTGTGTCTATCCATGGTTCAGATGGTATAGCTGTGTCATTGTGTCTATCCATGGTTCAGATGGTATAGCTGTGTCATTGTGTCTATGCATAGTTCAGATGGTATAGCTGTGTCATTGTGTCTATCAATGGTTCTGATGGTATAGCTGTGTCGTTGTGTCTATCCATATTGCAGATGATATTGCTGTGTCATTGTGTCTATCCATGGTTCAGATGGTACAGCTGTGTCATTGTGTCTATCCATAGTTCAGATGGTATAGCTGTATCATTGTGTCTATCATTGGTTCTGATGGTATAGCTGTGTCATTGTGTCTATCCATGGTTCAGATGGTATAGCTGTGTCCTTGTGTCTATCCATGGTTCAGATGGTATAGCTGTGTGATTGTGTCTATCCATGGTTCAGATGGTATAGCTGTGTCATTGTGTCTATCCATGGTTCAGATGGTATAGCTGTGTCATTGTGTCTATCCATAGTTCAGATTGTATAGCTGTGTCATTGTGTCTGTCCATGGTTCAGATGGTATAGCTGTGTCATTGTGTCTATCCATATTTCAGATGATATTGCTGTGTCATTGTGTCTATCCATGGTTCAGATGGTATAGCTGTGTCATTGTGTCTATCCATAGTTCAGATGGTATAGCTGTATCATTGTGTCTATCAATGGTTCTGATGGTATAGCTGTGTCATTGTGTCTATCCATGGTTCAGATGGTATAGCTGTGTCCTTGTGTCTATCCATGGTTCAGATGGTATAGCTGTGTGATTGTGTCTATCCATGGTTCAGATGGTATAGCTGTGTCATTGTGTCTATCCATAGTTCAGATTGTATAGCTGTGTCATTGTGTCTGTCCATGGTTCAGATGGTATAGCTGTGTCATTGTGTCTATCCATGGTTCAGATGGTATAGCTGTGTCTTTGTGTCTATGCATAGTTCAGATGGCATAGCTGTGTCATTGTGTCTATCAATGGTTCTGATGGTATAGCTGTGTCCTTGTGTCTATCCATGGTTCAGATGGTATAGCTGTGTGATTGTGTCTATCCATGGTTCAGATGGTATAGCTGTGTCATTGTGTCTATCCATGGTTCAGATGGTATAGCTGTGTCATTGTGTCTATCCATAGTTCAGATTGTATAGCTGTGTCATTGTGTCTGTCCATGGTTCAGATGGTATAGCTGTGTCCTTGTGTCTATCCATGGTTCAGATGGTATAGCTGTGTGATTGTGTCTATCCATGATTCAGATGGTATAGCTGTGTAATTGTGTCTATCCATGGTTCAGATGGTATAGCTGTGTCATTGTATCTATCCATAGTTCAGATGGCATTGCTGTGTCATTGTGTCTATCCATAGTTCAGATGGTATTGCTGTGTCATTGTGTCTATCCATAGTTCAGATGGTATAGCTATGTCATTGTGTCTATCCATATTTCAGATGATATTGCTGTGTCATTGTGTCTATCCATGGTTCAGATGGTATAGCTGTGTCATTGTGTCTATCCATAGTTCAGATGGTATAGCTGTATCATTGTGTCTATCAATGTTCTGATGGTATAGCTGTGTCATTGTGTCTATCCATGGTTCAGATGGTATAGCTGTGTCCATGTGTATATCCATGGTTCAGATGGTATAGCTGTGTGATTGTGTCTATCCATGGTTCAGATGGTATAGCTGTGTCATTGTGTCTATCCATGGTTCAGATTGTATAGCTGTGTCATTGTGTCTGTCCATGGTTCAGATGGTATAGCTGTGTCCTGTGTCTATCCATGGTTCAGATGGTATAGCTGTGTCCTTGTGTCTATCCATGGTTCAGATGGTATAGCTGTGTGATTGTGTCTATCCATGGTTCAGATGGTATAGCTGTGTCATTGTGTCTATCCATGGTTCAGATTGTATAGCTGTGTCATTGTGTCTGTCCATGGTTCAGATGGTATAGCTGTGTCCTTGTGTCTATCCATGGTTCAGATGGTATAGCTGTGTCATTGTGTCTATCCATGGTTCAGATGGTATAGCTGTGTCATTGTGTCTATGCATAGTTCAGATGGTATAGCTGTGTCATTGTGTCTATCAATGGTTCTGATGGTATAGCTGTGTCATTGTGTCTATCCATATTGCAGATGATATTGCTGTGTCATTGTGTCTATCCATGGTTCAGATGGTACAGCTGTGTCATTGTGTCTATCCATAGTTCAGATGGTATAGCTGTATCATTGTGTCTATCATTGGTTCTGATGGTATAGCTGTGTCATTGTGTCTATCCATGGTTCAGATGGTATAGCTGTGTCCTTGTGTCTATCCATGGTTCAGATGGTATAGCTGTGTGATTGTGTCTATCCATGGTTCAGATGGTATAGCTGTGTCATTGTGTCTATCCATGGTTCAGATGGTATAGCTGTGTCATTGTGTCTATCCATAGTTCAGATTGTATAGCTGTGTCATTGTGTCTGTCCATGGTTCAGATGGTATAGCTGTGTCATTGTGTCTATCCATATTTCAGATGATATTACTGTGTCATTGTGTCTATCCATGGTTCAGATGGTATAGCTGTGTCCTTGTGTCTATCCATGGTTCAGATGGTATAGCTGTGTGATTGTGTCTATCCATGGTTCAGATGGTATAGCTGTGTCATTGTGTCTATCCATGGTTCAGATTGTATAGCTGTGTCATTGTGTCTGTCCATGGTTCAGATGGTATAGCTGTGTCCTTGTGTCTATCCATGGTTCAGATGGTATAGCTGTGTCATTGTGTCTATCCATGGTTCAGATGGTATAGCTGTGTCATTGTGTCTATGTATAGTTCAGATGGTATAGCTGTGTCATTGTGTCTATCAATGGTTCTGATGGTATAGCTGTGTCATTGTGTCTATCCATATTGCAGATGATATTGCTGTGTCATTGTGTCTATCCATGGTTCAGATGGTACAGCTGTGTCATTGTGTCTATCCATAGTTCAGATGGTATAGCTGTATCATTGTGTCTATCATTGGTTCTGATGGTATAGCTGTGTCATTGTGTCTATCCATGGTTCAGATGGTATAGCTGTGTCCTTGTGTCTATCCATGGTTCAGATGGTATAGCTGTGTGATTGTGTCTATCCATGGTTCAGATGGTATAGCTGTGTCATTGTGTCTATCCATGGTTCAGATGGTATAGCTGTGTCATTGTGTCTATCCATAGTTCAGATTGTATAGCTGTGTCATTGTGTCTGTCCATGGTTCAGATGGTATAGCTGTGTCATTGTGTCTATCCATATTTCAGATGATATTGCTGTGTCATTGTGTCTATCCATGGTTCAGATGGTATAGCTGTGTCCTTGTGTCTATCCATGGTTCAGATGGTATAGCTGTGTGATTGTGTCTATCCATGGTTCAGATGGTATAGCTGTGTCATTGTGTCTATCCATGGTTCAGATTGTATAGCTGTGTCATTGTGTCTGTCCATGGTTCAGATGGTATAGCTGTGTCCTTGTGTCTATCCATGGTTCAGATGGTATAGCTGTGTCATTGTGTCTATCCATGGTTCAGATGGTATAGCTGTGTCATTGTGTCTATGCATAGTTCAGATGGTATAGCTGTGTCATTGTGTCTATCAATGGTTCTGATGGTATAGCTGTGTCATTGTGTCTATCCATATTGCAGATGATATTGCTGTGTCATTGTGTCTATCCATGGTTCAGATGGTACAGCTGTGTCATTGTGTCTATCCATAGTTCAGATGGTATAGCTGTATCATTGTGTCTATCATTGGTTCTGATGGTATAGCTGTGTCATTGTGTCTATCCATGGTTCAGATGGTATAGCTGTGTCCTTGTGTCTATCCATGGTTCAGATGGTATAGCTGTGTGATTGTGTCTATCCATGGTTCAGATGGTATAGCTGTGTCATTGTGTCTATCCATGGTTCAGATGGTATAGCTGTGTCATTGTGTCTATCCATAGTTCAGATTGTATAGCTGTGTCATTGTGTCTGTCCATGGTTCAGATGGTATAGCTGTGTCATTGTGTCTATCCATATTTCAGATGATATTGCTGTGTCATTGTGTCTGTCCATGGTTCAGATGGTATAGCTGTGTCATTGTGTCTATCCATAGTTCAGATGGTATAGCTGTATCATTGTGTCTATCAATGGTTCTGATGGTATAGCTGTGTCATTGTGTCTATCCATGGTTCAGATGGTATAGCTGTGTCCTTGTGTCTATCCATGGTTCAGATGGTATAGCTGTGTGATTGTGTCTATCCATGGTTCAGATGGTATAGCTGTGTCATTGTGTCTATCCATAGTTCAGATTGTATAGCTGTGTCATTGTGTCTGTCCATGGTTCAGATGGTATAGCTGTGTCATTGTGTCTATCCATGGTTCAGATGGTATAGCTGTGTCTTTGTGTCTATGCATAGTTCAGATGGCATAGCTGTGTCATTGTGTCTATCAATGGTTCTGATGGTATAGCTGTGTCCTTGTGTCTATCCATGGTTCAGATGGTATAGCTGTGTGATTGTGTCTATCCATGGTTCAGATGGTATAGCTGTGTCATTGTGTCTATCCATGGTTCAGATGGTATAGCTGTGTCATTGTGTCTATCCGTAGTTCAGATTGTATAGCTGTGTCATTGTGTCTGTCCATGGTTCAGATGGTATAGCTGTGTCCTTGTGTCTATCCATGGTTCAGATGGTATAGCTGTGTGATTGTGTCTATCCATGATTCAGATGGTATAGCTGTGTAATTGTGTCTATCCATGGTTCAGATGGTATAGCTGTGTCATTGTATCTATCCATAGTTCAGATGGCATTGCTGTGTCATTGTGTCTATCCATAGTTCAGATGGTATTGCTGTGTCATTGTGTCTATCCATAGTTCAGATGGTATAGCTATGTCATTGTGTCTATCCATATTTCAGATGATATTGCTGTGTCATTGTGTCTATCCATGGTTCAGATGGTATAGCTGTGTCATTGTGTCTATCCATAGTTCAGATGGTATAGCTGTATCATTGTGTCTATCAATGTTCTGATGGTATAGCTGTGTCATTGTGTCTATCCATGGTTCAGATGGTATAGCTGTGTCCATGTGTATATCCATGGTTCAGATGGTATAGCTGTGTGATTGTGTCTATCCATGGTTCAGATGGTATAGCTGTGTCATTGTGTCTATCCATGGTTCAGATTGTATAGCTGTGTCATTGTGTCTGTCCATGGTTCAGATGGTATAGCTGTGTCCTTGTGTCTATCCATGGTTCAGATGGTATAGCTGTGTCATTGTGTCTATCCATGGTTCAGATGGTATAGCTGTGTCATTGTGTCTATGCATAGTTCAGATGGTATAGCTGTGTCATTGTGTCTATCAATGGTTCTGATGGTATAGCTGTGTCATTGTGTCTATCCATATTTCAGATGATATTGCTGTGTCATTGTGTCTATCCATAGTTCAGATGGTATAGCTGTGTCATTGTGTCTATCCATAGTTCAGATGGTATAGCTGTATCATTGTGTCTATCATTGGTTCTGATGGTATAGCTGTGTCATTGTGTCTATCCATGGTTCAGATGGTATAGCTGTGTCATTGTGTCTACCCATGGTTCAGATGGTATAGCTGTGTCATTGTGTCTATCCATGGTTCAGATGGTATAGCTGTGTGATTGTGTCTATCCATGGTTCAGATGGTATAGCTGTGTGATTGTGTCTATCCATGGTTCAGATGGTATAGCTGTGTCATTGTGTCTATCCATAGTTCAGATGGTATAGCTGTATCATTGTGTCTATCATTGGTTCTGATGGTATAGCTGTGTCATTGTGTCTATCCATGGTTCAGATGGTATAGCTGTGTCATTGTGTCTACCCATGGTTCAGATGGTATAGCTGTGTCATTGTGTCTATCCATGGTTCAGATGGTATAGCTGTGTGATTGTGTCTATCCATGGTTCAGATGGTATAGCTGTGTGATTGTGTCTATCCATGGTTCAGATGGTATAGCTGTGTCATTGTGTCTATCCATGGTTCAGATGGTATAGCTGTGTGATTGTGTCTATCCATGGTTCAAATGGTATAGCTGTGTCCTTGTGTCTATCCATGGTTCAGATGGTATACCTGTGTGATTGTGTCTATCCATGGTTCAGATGGTATAGCTGTGTCATTGTGTCTATCCATGGTTCAGATGGTATAGCTGTGTCATTGTGTCTATCCATAGTTCAGATTGTATAGCTGTGTCATTGTGTCTGTCCATGGTTCAGATGGTATAGCTGTGTCATTGTGTCTATCCATATTTCAGATGATATTGCTGTGTCATTGTGTCTATCCATGGTTCAGATGGTATAGCTGTGTCCTTGTGTCTATCCATGGTTCAGATGGTATAGCTGTGTGATTGTGTCTATCCATGGTTCAGATGGTATAGCTGTGTCATTGTGTCTATCCATGGTTCAGATTGTATAGCTGTGTCATTGTGTCTGTCCATGGTTCAGATGGTATAGCTGTGTCCTTGTGTCTATCCATGGTTCAGATGGTATAGCTGTGTCATTGTGTCTATCCATGGTTCAGATGGTATAGCTGTGTCATTGTGTCTATGCATAGTTCAGATGGTATAGCTGTGTCATTGTGTCTATCAATGGTTCTGATGGTATAGCTGTGTCATTGTGTCTATCCATATTGCAGATGATATTGCTGTGTCATTGTGTCTATCCATGGTTCAGATGGTACAGCTGTGTCATTGTGTCTATCCATAGTTCAGATGGTATAGCTGTATCATTGTGTCTATCATTGGTTCTGATGGTATAGCTGTGTCATTGTGTCTATCCATGGTTCAGATGGTATAGCTGTGTCCTTGTGTCTATCCATGGTTCAGATGGTATAGCTGTGTCATTGTGTCTATCCATGGTTCAGATGGTATAGCTGTGTCATTGTGTCTATCCATAGTTCAGATTGTATAGCTGTGTCATTGTGTCTGTCCATGGTTCAGATGGTATAGCTGTGTCATTGTGTCTATCCATATTTCAGATGATATTGCTGTGTCATTGTGTCTATCCATGGTTCAGATGGTATAGCTGTGTCCTTGTGTCTATCCATGGTTCAGATGGTATAGCTGTGTGATTGTGTCTATCCATGGTTCAGATGGTATAGCTGTGTCATTGTGTCTATCCATGGTTCAGATTGTATAGCTGTGTCATTGTGTCTGTCCATGGTTCAGATGGTATAGCTGTGTCCTTGTGTCTATCCATGGTTCAGATGGTATAGCTGTGTCATTGTGTCTATCCATGGTTCAGATGGTATAGCTGTGTCATTGTGTCTATGCATAGTTCAGATGGTATAGCTGTGTCATTGTGTCTATCAATGGTTCTGATGGTATAGCTGTGTCATTGTGTCTATCCATATTGCAGATGATATTGCTGTGTCATTGTGTCTATCCATGGTTCAGATGGTACAGCTGTGTCATTGTGTCTATCCATAGTTCAGATGGTATAGCTGTATCATTGTGTCTATCATTGGTTCTGATGGTATAGCTGTGTCATTGTGTCTATCCATGGTTCAGATGGTATAGCTGTGTCCTTGTGTCTATCCATGGTTCAGATGGTATAGCTGTGTGATTGTGTCTATCCATGGTTCAGATGGTATAGCTGTGTCATTGTGTCTATCCATGGTTCAGATGGTATAGCTGTGTCATTGTGTCTATCCATAGTTCAGATTGTATAGCTGTGTCATTGTGTCTGTCCATGGTTCAGATGGTATAGCTGTGTCATTGTGTCTATCCATATTTCAGATGATATTGCTGTGTCATTGTGTCTATCCATGGTTCAGATGGTATAGCTGTGTCATTGTGTCTATCCATAGTTCAGATGGTATAGCTGTATCATTGTGTCTATCAATGGTTCTGATGGTATAGCTGTGTCATTGTGTCTATCCATGGTTCAGATGGTATAGCTGTGTCCTTGTGTCTATCCATGGTTCAGATGGTATAGCTGTGTGATTGTGTCTATCCATGGTTCAGATGGTATAGCTGTGTCATTGTGTCTATCCATAGTTCAGATTGTATAGCTGTGTCATTGTGTCTGTCCATGGTTCAGATGGTATAGCTGTGTCATTGTGTCTATCCATGGTTCAGATGGTATAGCTGTGTCTTTGTGTCTATGCATAGTTCAGATGGCATAGCTGTGTCATTGTGTCTATCAATGGTTCTGATGGTATAGCTGTGTCCTTGTGTCTATCCATGGTTCAGATGGTATAGCTGTGTGATTGTGTCTATCCATGGTTCAGATGGTATAGCTGTGTCATTGTGTCTATCCATGGTTCAGATGGTATAGCTGTGTCATTGTGTCTATCCATAGTTCAGATTGTATAGCTGTGTCATTGTGTCTGTCCATGGTTCAGATGGTATAGCTGTGTCCTTGTGTCTATCCATGGTTCAGATGGTATAGCTGTGTCATTGTGTCTATCCATGGTTCAGATGGTATAACTGTATGCATAGTTCAGATGGTATAGCTGTGTCATTGTGTCTATCAATGGTTCTGATGGTATAGCTGTGTCCTTGTGTCTATCCATGGTTCAGATGGTATAGCTGTGTCATTGTGTCTATCCATGGTTCAGATGGTATAGCTGTGTCCTTGTGTCTATCCATAGTTCAGATGGTATTGCTGTGTCATTGTGTCTATCCATAGTTCAGATGTTATAGCTGTGTCATTGTGTCTAGCCATGGTTCAGATGGTATAGCTATGTCATTGTGTCTATCCATGGGTCAGATGGTATAGCTATGTCATTGTGTCAATCCATAGTTCAGATGGTATTGCTGTGTCATTGTGTCTATCCATAGTTCAGATGTTATAGCTGTGTCATTGTGTCTATCCATGGTTCAGATGGTATAGCTATGTCATTGTGTCTATCCATGGTTCAGATGGTATAGCTGTGTCACTGTCTCTATCCATGGTTCAGATGGTATAGCTGTGTCGTTGTGTCTATGCATAGTTCAGATGGTATAGCTGTGTCATTGTGTCTATCAATGGTTCTGATGGTATAGCTGTGTCCTTGTGTCTATCCATGGTTCAGATGGTATAGCTGTGTGATTGTGTATATCCATGGTTCAGATGGCATAGCTGTGTCATTGTGTCTATCCATGGTTCAGATGGTATAGCTGTGTCATTGTGTCTATCCATAGTTCAGATTGTATAGCTGTGTCATTGTGTCTGTCCATGGTTCAGATGGTATAGCTGTGTCATTGTGTCTATCCATGGTTCAGATGGTATAGCTGTGTCATTGTGTCTATCCATAGTTCAGATTGTATAGCTGTGTCATTGTGTCTGTCCATGGTTCAGATGGTATAGCTGTGTCATTGTGTCTATCCATGGTTCAGATGGTATAGCTGTGTTTTTGTGTCTATGCATAGTTCAGATGGTATAGCTGTGTCATTGTGTCTATCAATGGTTCTGATGGTATAGCTGTGTCCTTGTGTCTATCCATGGTTCAGATGGTATAGCTGTGTGATTGTGTCTATCCATGGTTCAGATGGTATAGCTGTGTCATTGTGTCTATCCATGGTTCAGATGGTATAGCTGTGTCATTGTGTCTATCCATAGTTCAGATTGTATAGCTGTGTCATTGTGTCTGTCCATGGTTCAGATGGTATAGCTGTGTCCGTGTGTCTATCTATGGTTCAGATGGTATAGCTGTGTCATTGTGTCTATCCATGGTTCAGATGGTATAACTGTGTCATTGTGTCTATGCATAGTTCAGATGGTATAGCTGTGTCATTGTGTCTATCAATGGTTCTGATGGTATAGCTGTGTCCTTGTGTCTATCCATGGTTCAGATGGTATAGCTGTGTCATTGTGTCTATCCATGGTTCAGATGGTATAGCTGTGTCCTTGTGTCTATCCATAGTTCAGATGGTATTGCTGTGTCATTGTGTCTCTCCATAGTTCAGATGTTATAGCTGTGTCATTGTGTCTAGCCATGGTTCAGATGGTATAGCTATGTCATTGTGTCTATCCATGGGTCAGATGGTATAGTTATGTCATTGTGTCAATCCATAGTTCAGATGGTATTACTGTGTCATTGTGTCTATCCATAGTTCAGATGGTATAGCTGTGTCACTGTCTCTATCCATAGTTCAGATGTTATAGCTGTGTCATTGTGTCTATCCATGGTTCAGATGGTATAGCTGTGTCATTGTGTCTATCCATAGTTCAGATGGTATAGCTGTGTCATTGTGTCTATCCATGGTTCAGATGGTATAGCTGTGTCCTTGTGTCTATCCATAGTTCAGATGGTATTGCTGTGTCATTGTGTCTATCCATAGTTCAAATGTTATAGCTGTGTCATTGTGTCTATCCATGGTTCAGATTGTTTAGCTATGTCATTGTGTCTATCCGTGGATCAGATGGTATAGCTATGTCATTGTGTCAATCCATAGTTCAGATGGTATTGCTGTGTCATTGTGTCTATCCATAGTTCAGATGTTATAGCTGTGTCATTGTGTCTATCCATGGTTCAGATGGTATAGCTATGTCATTGTGTCTATCCATGGTTCAGATGGTATAGGTATGTCATTGTGTCTATCCATGGTTCAGATGGTATAGCTATGTCATTGTGTCTATCCATAGTTCAGATGGTATAGCTGTGTCACTGTCTCTATCCATAGTTCAGATGCTATAGCTGTGTCATTGTGTCTATCCATGGTTCAGATGGTATATCTGTGTCATCGTGTCTATCCATAGTTCAGATGGTATTGCTGTGTCATCGTGTCTATCCATAGATCAGATGGTATAGCTGTGTCATTGTGTCTATCCATAGTTCAGATGGTATGGCTGTGTCATTGTGTCTATCAATAGTTTAGATGGTATTGCTGTGTCATTGTGTCTATCCATAGTTCAGATGGTATTGCTGTGTCATTGTGTCTATCCATAGTTCAGATGGTATAGCTATGTCATTGTGTCTATCCATATTTCAGATGGTATTGCTGTGTCATTGTGTCTATCCATGGTTCAGATGGTATAGCTGTGTCATTGTGTCTATCCATAGTTCAGATGGTATTGCTGTGTCATTGTGTCTATCCATAGTTCAGATGTTATAGCTGTGTCATTGTGTCTGTCCATGGTTCAGATGGTATAGCTGTGTCATTGTGTCTATCCATGGTTCAGATGGTATAGCTGTGTCTTTGTGTCTATGCATAGTTCAGATGGTATAGCTGTGTCATTGTGTCTATCAATGGTTCTGATGGTATAGCTGTGTCCTTGTGTCTATCCATGGTTCAGATGGTATAGCTGTGTGATTGTGTCTATCCATGGTTCAGATGGTATAGCTGTGTCATTGTGTCTATCCATGGTTCAGATGGTATAGCTGTGTCATTGTGTCTATCCATAGTTCAGATTGTATAGCTGTGTCATTGTGTCTGTCCATGGTTCAGATGGTATAGCTGTGTCCGTGTGTCTATCTATGGTTCAGATGGTATAGCTGTGTCATTGTGTCTATCCATGGTTCAGATGGTATAACTGTGTCATTGTGTCT
This sequence comes from Saccoglossus kowalevskii, assembly GCF_978046115.1. Taxonomy (NCBI): domain Eukaryota; kingdom Metazoa; phylum Hemichordata; class Enteropneusta; family Harrimaniidae; genus Saccoglossus; species Saccoglossus kowalevskii. The sequence continues at coordinate 5,576,781 of NC_140644.1, forward strand.
ATGCATAGTTCAGATGGTATAGCTGTGTCATTGTGTCTATCAATGGTTCTGATGGTATAGCTGTGTCCTTGTGTCTATCCATGGTTCAGATGGTATAGCTGTGTCATTGTGTCTATCCATGGTTCAGATGGTATAGCTGTGTCCTTGTGTCTATCCATAGTTCAGATGGTATTGCTGTGTCATTGTGTCTCTCCATAGTTCAGATGTTATAGCTGTGTCATTGTGTCTAGCCATGGTTCAGATGGTATAGCTATGTCATTGTGTCTATCCATGGGTCAGATGGTATAGTTATGTCATTGTGTCAATCCATAGTTCAGATGGTATTACTGTGTCATTGTGTCTATCCATAGTTCAGATGGTATAGCTGTGTCACTGTCTCTATCCATAGTTCAGATGTTATAGCTGTGTCATTGTGTCTATCCATGGTTCAGATGGTATAGCTGTGTCATTGTGTCTATCCATAGTTCAGATGGTATAGCTGTGTCATTGTGTCTATCCATGGTTCAGATGGTATAGCTGTGTCCTTGTGTCTATCCATAGTTCAGATGGTATTGCTGTGTCATTGTGTCTATCCATAGTTCAAATGTTATAGCTGTGTCATTGTGTCTATCCATGGTTCAGATTGTTTAGCTATGTCATTGTGTCTATCCGTGGATCAGATGGTATAGCTATGTCATTGTGTCAATCCATAGTTCAGATGGTATTGCTGTGTCATTGTGTCTATCCATAGTTCAGATGTTATAGCTGTGTCATTGTGTCTATCCATGGTTCAGATGGTATAGCTATGTCATTGTGTCTATCCATGGTTCAGATGGTATAGGTATGTCATTGTGTCTATCCATGGTTCAGATGGTATAGCTATGTCATTGTGTCTATCCATAGTTCAGATGGTATAGCTGTGTCACTGTCTCTATCCATAGTTCAGATGCTATAGCTGTGTCATTGTGTCTATCCATGGTTCAGATGGTATATCTGTGTCATCGTGTCTATCCATAGTTCAGATGGTATTGCTGTGTCATCGTGTCTATCCATAGATCAGATGGTATAGCTGTGTCATTGTGTCTATCCATAGTTCAGATGGTATGGCTGTGTCATTGTGTCTATCAATAGTTTAGATGGTATTGCTGTGTCATTGTGTCTATCCATAGTTCAGATGGTATTGCTGTGTCATTGTGTCTATCCATAGTTCAGATGGTATAGCTATGTCATTGTGTCTATCCATATTTCAGATGGTATTGCTGTGTCATTGTGTCTATCCATGGTTCAGATGGTATAGCTGTGTCATTGTGTCTATCCATAGTTCAGATGGTATTGCTGTGTCATTGTGTCTATCCATAGTTCAGATGTTATAGCTGTGTCATTGTGTCTATCCATGGTTCAGATGGTATAGCTATGTCATTGTGTCTATCCATGGTTCAGATGGTATAGCTGTGTCACTGTCTCTATCCATGGTTCAGATGGTATAGCTGTGTCTTTGTGTCTATGCATAGTTCAGATGGTATAGCTGTGTCATTGTGTCTATTAATGGTTCTGATGGTATAGCTGTGTCCTTGTGTCTATCCATGGTTCAGATGGTATAGCTGTGTGATTGTGTATATCCATGGTTCAGATGGCATAGCTGTGTCATTGTGTCTATCCATGGTTCAGATGGTATAGCTGTGTCATTGTGTCTATCCATAGTTCAGATTGTATAGCTGTGTCATTGTGTCTGTCCATGGTTCAGATGGTATAGCTGTGTCATTGTGTCTATCCATGGTTCAGATGGTATAGCTGTGTCATTGTGTCTATCCATAGTTCAGATTGTATAGCTGTGTCATTGTGTCTGTCCATGGTTCAGATGGTATAGCTGTGTCATTGTGTCTATCCATGGTTCAGATGGTATAGCTGTGTCTTTGTGTCTATGCATAGTTCAGATGGTATAGCTGTGTCATTGTGTCTATCAATGGTTCTGATGGTATAGCTGTGTCCTTGTGTCTATCCATGGTTCAGATGGTACAGCTGTGTGATTGTGTCTATCCATGGTTCAGATGGTATAGCTGTGTCATTGTGTCTATCCATGGTTCAGATGGTATAGCTGTGTCATTGTGTCTATCCATAGTTCAGATTGTATAGCTGTGTCATTGTGTCTGTCCATGGTTCAGATGGTATAGCTGTGTCCGTGTGTCTATCCATGGTTCAGATGGTATAGCTGTGTCATTGTGTCTATCCATGGTTCAGATGGTATAACTGTGTCATTGTGTCTATGCATAGTTCAGATGGTATAGCTGTGTCATTGTGTCTATCAATGGTTCTGATGGTATAGCTGTGTCCTTGTGTCTATCCATGGTTCAGATGGTATAGCTGTGTCATTGTGTCTATCCATGGTTCAGATGGTATAGCTGTGTCCTTGTGTCTATCCATAGTTCAGATGGTATTGCTGTGTCATTGTGTCTCTCCATAGTTCAGATGTTATAGCTGTGTCATTGTGTCTAGCCATGGTTCAGATGGTATAGCTATGTCATTGTGTCTATCCATGGGTCAGATGGTATAGTTATGTCATTGTGTCAATCCATAGTTCAGATGGTATTACTGTGTCATTGTGTCTATCCATAGTTCAGATGGTATAGCTGTGTCACTGTCTCTATCCATAGTTCAGATGTTATAGCTGTGTCATTGTGTCTATCCATGGTTCAGATGGTATAGCTGTGTCATTGTGTCTATCCATAGTTCAGATGGTATAGCTGTGTCATTGTGTCTATCCATGGTTCAGATGGTATAGCTGTGTCCTTGTGTCTATCCATAGTTCAGATGGTATTGCTGTGTCATTGTGTCTATCCATAGTTCAAATGTTATAGCTGTGTCATTGTGTCTATCCATGGTTCAGATTGTTTAGCTATGTCATTGTGTCTATCCGTGGATCAGATGGTATAGCTATGTCATTGTGTCAATCCATAGTTCAGATGGTATTGCTGTGTCATTGTGTCTATCCATAGTTCAGATGTTATAGCTGTGTCATTGTGTCTATCCATGGTTCAGATGGTATAGCTATGTCATTGTGTCTATCCATGGTTCAGATGGTATAGGTATGTCATTGTGTCTATCCATGGTTCAGATGGTATAGCTATGTCATTGTGTCTATCCATAGTTCAGATGGTATAGCTGTGTCACTGTCTCTATCCATAGTTCAGATGCTATAGCTGTGTCATTGTGTCTATCCATGGTTCAGATGGTATATCTGTGTCATCGTGTCTATCCATAGTTCAGATGGTATTGCTGTGTCATCGTGTCTATCCATAGATCAGATGGTATAGCTGTGTCATTGTGTCTATCCATAGTTCAGATGGTATGGCTGTGTCATTGTGTCTATCAATAGTTTAGATGGTATTGCTGTGTCATTGTGTCTATCCATAGTTCAGATGGTATTGCTGTGTCATTGTGTCTATCCATAGTTCAGATGGTATAGCTATGTCATTGTGTCTATCCATATTTCAGATGGTATTGCTGTGTCATTGTGTCTATCCATGGTTCAGATGGTATAGCTGTGTCATTGTGTCTATCCATAGTTCAGATGGTATAGCTGTATCATTGTGTCTATCAATGGTTCTGATGGTATAGCTGTGTCATTGTGTCTATCCATGGTTCAGATTGTATAGCTGTGTCCTTGTGTCTATCCATGGTTCAGATGGTATAGCTGTGTGACTGTGTCTATCCATGGTTCAGATGGTATAGCTGTGTCATTGTGTCTACCCATGGTTCAGATGGTATAGCTGTGTCATTGTGTCTATCCATAGTTCAGATGGTATTGCTGTGTCATTGTGTCTATCCATGGTTCAGATGGTATAACTGTGTCCTTGTATCTATCCATGGTTCAAATGGTATAGCTGTGTTATTGTGTCTATCCATGGTTCAGATGGTATAGCTGTGTCATTGTGTCTATACATAGTTCAGATGGTATAGCTGTGTCATTGTGTCTATCAATGGTTCTGATGGTATAGATGTGTCCTTGTGTCTATCTATGGTTCAGATGGTGTAGCTGTGTCATTGTGTCTATCCATGGTTCAGATGGTATAGCTGTGTCCTTGCGTCTATCCATAGTTCAGATGGTATTGCTGTGTCATTGTGTCTATCCATAGTTCAGATGTTATAGCTGTGTCATTGTGTATATCCATGGTTCAGATGGTATAGCTATGTCATTGTGTCTGTCCATGGTTCAGATGGTATAGCTATGTCATTGTGTCAATCCATAGTTCAGATGGTATTGCTGTGTCATTGTGTCTATCCGTAGTTCAGATGTTATAGCTGTGTCATTGTGTCTATCCATGGTTCAGATGGTATAGCTATGTCATTGTGTCTATCCATGGTTCAGATGGTATAGCTATGTCATTGTGTCAATCCATAGTTCAGATGGTATTGCTGTGTCATTGTGTCTATCCATGGTTCAGATGGTATAGCTGTGTCATTGTGTCTATCCATGGTTCAGATGGTATAGCTGTGTGATTGTGTCTATCCATAGTTCAGATGGTATTGCTGTGTCATTGTGTCTATCCATAGTTCAGATGGTATAGCTATGTCATTGTGTCTATCCATATTTCAGATGGTATTGCTGTGTCATCGTGTCTATCGTTAGATCAGATGGCATAGCTGTGTCATTGTGTCTATCCATAGTTCAGATGGTATTGCTGTGTCATTGTGTCTATCAATAGTTCAGATGGTATTGCTGTGTCATTGTGTCTATCCATAGTTCAGATGGTATTGCTGTGTCATTGTGTCTATCCATAGTTCAGATGGTATAGCTATGTCATTGTGTCTATCCATATTTCAGATGGTATTGCTGTGTCATTGTGTCTATCCATGGTTCAGATGGTATAGCTGTGTCATTGTGTCTATCCATAGTTCAGATGGTATAGCTGTATCATTGTGTCTATCAATGGTTCTGATGGTATAGCTGTGTCATTGTGTCTATCCATGGTTCAGATGGTATAGCTGTGTCCTTGTGTCTATCCATGGTTCAGATGGTATAGCTGTGTGATTGTGTCTATCCATGGTTCAGATGGTATAGCTGTGTCATTGTGTCTATACATAGTTCAGATGGTATAGCTGTGTGATTGTGTCTATCCATGGTTCAGATGGTATAGCTGTGTCCTTGTGTCTATCCATAGTTCAGATGGTATTGCTGTGTCATTGTGTCTATCCATAGTTCAGATGTTATAGCTGTGTCATTGTGTCTATCCATGGTTCAGATGGTATAGCTATGTCATTGTGTCTGTCCATGGTTCAGATGGTATAGCTATGTCATTGTGTCAATCCATAGTTCAGATGGTATTGCTGTGTCATTGTGTCTATCCATGGTTCAGATGGTTTAACTATGTCATTGTGTCTATCCTTGGTTCAGATGGTATAGCTGTGTCATTGTGTCTATCCATAGTTCAGATGGTATAGCTGTATTATTGTGTCTATCAATGGTTCTGATGGTATAGCTGTGTCCTTGTGTCTATCCATGGTTCAGATGGTATAGCTGTGTGATTGTGTATATCCATGGTTCAGATGGCATAGCTGTGTCATTGTGTCTATCCATGGTTCAGATGGTATAGCTGTGTCATTGTGTCTATCCATAGTTCAGATTGTATAGCTGTGTCATTGTGTCTGTCCATGGTTCAGATGGTATAGCTGTGTCATTGTGTCTATCCATGGTTCAGATGGTATAGCTGTGTCATTGTGTCTATCCATAGTTCAGATTGTATAGCTGTGTCATTGTGTCTGTCCATGGTTCAGATGGTATAGCTGTGTCATTGTGTCTATCCATGGTTCAGATGGTATAGCTGTGTCTTTGTGTCTATGCATAGTTCAGATGGTATAGCTGTGTCATTGTGTCTATCAATGGTTCTGATGGTATAGCTGTGTCCTTGTGTCTATCCATGATTCAGATGGTATAGCTGTGTGATTGTGTCTATCCATGGTTCAGATGGTATAGCTGTGTCATTGTGTCTATCCATGGTTCAGATGGTATAGCTGTGTCATTGTGTCTATCCATAGTTCAGATTGTATAGCTGTGTCATTGTGTCTGTCCATGGTTCAGATGGTATAGCTGTGTCCGTGTGTCTATCCATGGTTCAGATGGTATAGCTGTGTCATTGTGTCTATCCATGGTTCAGATGGTATAACTGTGTCATTGTGTCTATGCATAGTTCAGATGGTATAGCTGTGTCATTGTGTCTATCAATGGTTCTGATGGTATAGCTGTGTCCTTGTGTCTATCCATGGTTCAGATGGTATAGCTGTGTCATTGTGTCTATTCATGGTTCAGATGGTATAGCTGTGTCCTTGTGTCTATCCATAGTTCAGATGGTATTGCTGTGTCATTGTGTCTCTCCATAGTTCAGATGTTATAGCTGTGTCATTGTGTCTAGCCACGGTTCAGATGGTATAGCTATGTCATTGTGTCTATCCATGGGTCAGATGGTATAGCTATGTCATTGTGTCAATCCATAGTTCAGATGGTATTACTGTGTCATTGTGTCTATCCATAGTTCAGATGGTATAGCTGTGTCACTGTCTCTATCCATAGTTCAGATGTTATAGCTGTGTCATTGTGTCTATCCATGGTTCAGATGGTATAGCTGTGTCATTGTGTCTATCCATAGTTCAGATGGTATAGCTGTGTCATTGTGTCTATCCATGGTTCAGATGGTATAGCTGTGTCGTTGTGTCTATCCATAGTTCAGATGGTATTGCTGTGTCATTGTGTCTATCCATAGTTCAAATGTTATAGCTGTGTCATTGTGTCTATCCATGGTTCAGATTGTTTAGCTATGTCATTGTGTCTATCCGTGGATCAGATGGTATAGCTATGTCATTGTGTCAATCCATAGTTCAGATGGTATTGCTGTGTCATTGTGTCTATCCCTAGTTCAGATGTTATAGCTGTGTCATTGTGTCTATCCATGGTTCAGATGGTATAGCTATGTCATTGTGTCTATCCATGGTTCAGATGGTATAGGTATGTCATTGTGTCTATCCATGGTTCAGATGGTATAGCTATGTCATTGTGTCTATCCATAGTTCAGATGGTATAGCTGTGTCACTGTCTCTATCCATAGTTCAGATGTTATAGCTGTTTCATTGTGTCTATCCATGGTTCAGATGGTATATCTGTGTCATCGTGTCTATCCATAGTTCAGATGGTATTGCTGTGTCATCGTGTCTATCCATAGATCAGATGGTATAGCTGTGTCATTGTGTCTATCCATAGTTCAGATGGTATGGCTGTGTCATTGTGTCTATCAATAGTTTAGATGGTATTGCTGTGTCATTGTGTCTATCCATAGTTCAGATGGTATTGCTGTGTCATTGTGTCTATCCATAGTTCAGATGGTATAGCTATGTCATTGTGTCTATCCATATTTCAGATGGTATTGCTGTGTCATTGTGTCTATCCATGGTTCAGATGGTATAGCTGTGTCATTGTGTCTATCCATAGTTCAGATGGTATAGCTGTATCATTGTGTCTATCAATGGTTCTGATGGTATAGCTGTGTCATTGTGTCTATCCATGGTTCAGATGGTATAGCTGTGTACTTGTGTCTATCCATGGTTCAGATGGTATAGCTGTGTGACTGTGTCTATCCATGGTTCAGATGGTATAGCTGTGTCATTGTGTCTACCCATGGTTCAGATGGTATAGCTGTGTCATTGTGTCTATCCATAGTTCAGATGGTATTGCTGTGTCATTGTGTCTATACATGGTTCAGATGGTATAGCTGTGTCCTTGTATCTATCCATGGTTCAAATGGTATAGCTGTGTTATTGTGTCTATCCATGGTTCAGATGGTATAGCTGTGTCATTGTGTCTATACATAGTTCAGATGGTATAGCTGTGTCATTGTGTCTATCAATGGTTCTGATGGTATAGATGTGTCCTTGTGTCTATCTATGGTTCAGATGGTGTAGCTGTGTCATTGTGTCTATCCATGGTTCAGATGGTATAGCTGTGTCCTTGTGTCTATCCATAGTTCAGATGGTATTGCTGTGTCATTGTGTCTATCCATAGTTCATATGTTATAGCTGTGTCATTGTGTCTATCCATGGTTCAGATGGTATAGCTATGTCATTGTGTCTGTCCATGGTTCAGATGGTATAGCTATGTCATTGTGTCAATCCATAGTTCAGATGGTATTGCTGTGTCATTGTGTCTATCCATGGTTCAGATGGTATAGCTGTGTCCTTGTGTCTATCCATAGTTCAGATGGTATTGCTGTGTCATTGTGTCTATCCATAGTTCAAATGTTATAGCTGTGTCATTGTGTCTATCCATGGTTCAGATTGTTTAGCTATGTCATTGTGTCTATCCGTGGATCAGATGGTATAGCTATGTCATTGTGTCAATCCATAGTTCAGATGGTATTGCTGTGTCATTGTGTCTATCCATAGTTCAGATGTTATAGCTGTGTCATTGTGTCTATCCATGGTTCAGATGGTATAGCTATGTCATTGTGTCTATCCATGGTTCAGATGGTATAGGTATGTCATTGTGTCTATCCATGGTTCAGATGGTATAGCTATGTCATTGTGTCTATCCATAGTTCAGATGGTATAGCTGTGTCACTGTCTCTATCCATAGTTCAGATGCTATAGCTGTGTCATTGTGTCTATCCATGGTTCAGATGGTATATCTGTGTCATCGTGTCTATCCATAGTTCAGATGGTATTGCTGTGTCATCGTGTCTATCCATAGATCAGATGGTATAGCTGTGTCATTGTGTCTATCCATAGTTCAGATGGTATGGCTGTGTCATTGTGTCTATCAATAGTTTAGATGGTATTGCTGTGTCATTGTGTCTATCCATAGTTCAGATGGTATTGCTGTGTCATTGTGTCTATCCATAGTTCAGATGGTATAGCTATGTCATTGTGTCTATCCATATTTCAGATGGTATTGCTGTGTCATTGTGTCTATCCATGGTTCAGATGGTATAGCTGTGTCATTGTGTCTATCCATAGTTCAGATGGTATAGCTGTATCATTGTGTCTATCAATGGTTCTGATGGTATAGCTGTGTCATTGTGTCTATCCATGGTTCAGATTGTATAGCTGTGTCCTTGTGTCTATCCATGGTTCAGATGGTATAGCTGTGTGACTGTGTCTATCCATGGTTCAGATGGTATAGCTGTGTCATTGTGTCTACCCATGGTTCAGATGGTATAGCTGTGTCATTGTGTCTATCCATAGTTCAGATGGTATTGCTGTGTCATTGTGTCTATCCATGGTTCAGATGGTATAGCTGTGTCCTTGTATCTATCCATGGTTCAAATGGTATAGCTGTGTTATTGTGTCTATCCATGGTTCAGATGGTATAGCTGTGTCATTGTGTCTATACATAGTTCAGATGGTATAGCTGTGTCATTGTGTCTATCAATGGTTCTGATGGTATAGATGTGTCCTTGTGTCTATCTATGGTTCAGATGGTGTAGCTGTGTCATTGTGTCTATCCATGGTTCAGATGGTATAGCTGTGTCCTTGCGTCTATCCATAGTTCAGATGGTATTGCTGTGTCATTGTGTCTATCCATAGTTCAGATGTTATAGCTGTGTCATTGTGTATATCCATGGTTCAGATGGTATAGCTATGTCATTGTGTCTGTCCATGGTTCAGATGGTATAGCTATGTCATTGTGTCAATCCATAGTTCAGATGGTATTGCTGTGTCATTGTGTCTATCCGTAGTTCAGATGTTATAGCTGTGTCATTGTGTCTATCCATGGTTCAGATGGTATAGCTATGTCATTGTGTCTATCCATGGTTCAGATGGTATAGCTATGTCATTGTGTCAATCCATAGTTCAGATGGTATTGCTGTGTCATTGTGTCTATCCATGGTTCAGATGGTATAGCTGTGTCATTGTGTCTATCCATGGTTCAGATGGTATAGCTGTGTGATTGTGTCTATCCATAGTTCAGATGGTATTGCTGTGTCATTGTGTCTATCCATAGTTCAGATGGTATAGCTATGTCATTGTGTCTATCCATATTTCAGATGGTATTGCTGTGTCATCGTGTCTATCGTTAGATCAGATGGCATAGCTGTGTCATTGTGTCTATCCATAGTTCAGATGGTATTGCTGTGTCATTGTGTCTATCAATAGTTCAGATGGTATTGCTGTGTCATTGTGTCTATCCATAGTTCAGATGGTATTGCTGTGTCATTGTGTCTATCCATAGTTCAGATGGTATAGCTATGTCATTGTGTCTATCCATATTTCAGATGGTATTGCTGTGTCATTGTGTCTATCCATGGTTCAGATGGTATAGCTGTGTCATTGTGTCTATCCATAGTTCAGATGGTATAGCTGTATCATTGTGTCTATCAATGGTTCTGATGGTATAGCTGTGTCATTGTGTCTATCCATGGTTCAGATGGTATAGCTGTGTCCTTGTGTCTATCCATGGTTCAGATGGTATAGCTGTGTGATTGTGTCTATCCATGGTTCAGATGGTATAGCTGTGTCATTGTGTCTATACATAGTTCAGATGGTATAGCTGTGTGATTGTGTCTATCCATGGTTCAGATGGTATAGCTGTGTCCTTGTGTCTATCCATAGTTCAGATGGTATTGCTGTGTCATTGTGTCTATCCATAGTTCAGATGTTATAGCTGTGTCATTGTGTCTATCCATGGTTCAGATGGTATAGCTATGTCATTGTGTCTGTCCATGGTTCAGATGGTATAGCTATGTCATTGTGTCAATCCATAGTTCAGATGGTATTGCTGTGTCATTGTGTCTATCCATGGTTCAGATGGTTTAACTATGTCATTGTGTCTATCCTTGGTTCAGATGGTATAGCTGTGTCATTGTGTCTATCCATAGTTCAGATGGTATAGCTGTATTATTGTGTCTATCAATGGTTCTGATGGTATAGCTGTGTCCTTGTGTCTATCCATGGTTCAGATGGTATAGCTGTGTGATTGTGTATATCCATGGTTCAGATGGCATAGCTGTGTCATTGTGTCTATCCATGGTTCAGATGGTATAGCTGTGTCATTGTGTCTATCCATAGTTCAGATTGTATAGCTGTGTCATTGTGTCTGTCCATGGTTCAGATGGTATAGCTGTGTCATTGTGTCTATCCATGGTTCAGATGGTATAGCTGTGTCATTGTGTCTATCCATAGTTCAGATTGTATAGCTGTGTCATTGTGTCTGTCCATGGTTCAGATGGTATAGCTGTGTCATTGTGTCTATCCATGGTTCAGATGGTATAGCTGTGTCTTTGTGTCTATGCATAGTTCAGATGGTATAGCTGTGTCATTGTGTCTATCAATGGTTCTGATGGTATAGCTGTGTCCTTGTGTCTATCCATGGTTCAGATGGTATAGCTGTGTGATTGTGTCTATCCATGGTTCAGATGGTATAGCTGTGTCATTGTGTCTATCCATGGTTCAGATGGTATAGCTGTGTCATTGTGTCTATCCATAGTTCAGATTGTATAGCTGTGTCATTGTGTCTGTCCATGGTTCAGATGGTATAGCTGTGTCCGTGTGTCTATCCATGGTTCAGATGGTATAGCTGTGTCATTGTGTCTATCCATGGTTCAGATGGTATAACTGTGTCATTGTGTCTATGCATAGTTCAGATGGTATAGCTGTGTCATTGTGTCTATCAATGGTTCTGATGGTATAGCTGTGTCCTTGTGTCTATCCATGGTTCAGATGGTATAGCTGTGTCATTGTGTCTATTCATGGTTCAGATGGTATAGCTGTGTCCTTGTGTCTATCCATAGTTCAGATGGTATTGCTGTGTCATTGTGTCTCTCCATAGTTCAGATGTTATAGCTGTGTCATTGTGTCTAGCCACGGTTCAGATGGTATAGCTATGTCATTGTGTCTATCCATGGGTCAGATGGTATAGCTATGTCATTGTGTCAATCCATAGTTCAGATGGTATTACTGTGTCATTGTGTCTATCCATAGTTCAGATGGTATAGCTGTGTCACTGTCTCTATCCATAGTTCAGATGTTATAGCTGTGTCATTGTGTCTATCCATGGTTCAGATGGTATAGCTGTGTCATTGTGTCTATCCATAGTTCAGATGGTATAGCTGTGTCATTGTGTCTATCCATGGTTCAGATGGTATAGCTGTGTCGTTGTGTCTATCCATAGTTCAGATGGTATTGCTGTGTCATTGTGTCTATCCATAGTTCAAATGTTATAGCTGTGTCATTGTGTCTATCCATGGTTCAGATTGTTTAGCTATGTCATTGTGTCTATCCGTGGATCAGATGGTATAGCTACGTCATTGTGTCAATCCATAGTTCAGATGGTATTGCTGTGTCATTGTGTCTATCCCTAGTTCAGATGTTATAGCTGTGTCATTGTGTCTATCCATGGTTCAGATGGTATAGCTATGTCATTGTGTCTATCCATGGTTCAGATGGTATAGGTATGTCATTGTGTCTATCCATGGTTCAGATGGTATAGCTATGTCATTGTGTCTATCCATAGTTCAGATGGTATAGCTGTGTCACTGTCTCTATCCATAGTTCAGATGTTATAGCTGTTTCATTGTGTCTATCCATGGTTCAGATGGTATATCTGTGTCATCGTGTCTATCCATAGTTCAGATGGTATTGCTGTGTCATCGTGTCTATCCATAGATCAGATGGTATAGCTGTGTCATTGTGTCTATCCATAGTTCAGATGGTATGGCTGTGTCATTGTGTCTATCAATAGTTTAGATGGTATTGCTGTGTCATTGTGTCTATCCATAGTTCAGATGGTATTGCTGTGTCATTGTGTCTATCCATAGTTCAGATGGTATAGCTATGTCATTGTGTCTATCCATATTTCAGATGGTATTGCTGTGTCATTGTGTCTATCCATGGTTCAGATGGTATAGCTGTGTCATTGTGTCTATCCATAGTTCAGATGGTATAGCTGTATCATTGTGTCTATCAATGGTTCTGATGGTATAGCTGTGTCATTGTGTCTATCCATGGTTCAGATGGTATAGCTGTGTACTTGTGTCTATCCATGGTTCAGATGGTATAGCTGTGTGACTGTGTCTATCCATGGTTCAGATGGTATAGCTGTGTCATTGTGTCTACCCATGGTTCAGATGGTATAGCTGTGTCATTGTGTCTATCCATAGTTCAGATGGTATTGCTGTGTCATTGTGTCTATACATGGTTCAGATGGTATAGCTGTGTCCTTGTATCTATCCATGGTTCAAATGGTATAGCTGTGTTATTGTGTCTATCCATGGTTCAGATGGTATAGCTGTGTCATTGTGTCTATACATAGTTCAGATGGTATAGCTGTGTCATTGTGTCTATCAATGGTTCTGATGGTATAGATGTGTCCTTGTGTCTATCTATGGTTCAGATGGTGTAGCTGTGTCATTGTGTCTATCCATGGTTCAGATGGTATAGCTGTGTCCTTGTGTCTATCCATAGTTCAGATGGTATTGCTGTGTCATTGTGTCTATCCATAGTTCAGATGTTATAGCTGTGTCATTGTGTCTATCCATGGTTCAGATGGTATAGCTATGTCATTGTGTCTGTCCATGGTTCAGATGGTATAGCTATGTCATTGTGTCAATCCATAGTTCAGATGGTATTGCTGTGTCATTGTGTCTATCCGTAGTTCAGATGTTATAGCTGTGTCATTGTGTCTATCCATGGTTCAGATGGTATAGCTATGTCATTGTGTCTATCCATGGTTCAGATGGTATAGCTATGTCATTGTGTCAATCCATAGTTCAGATGGTATTGCTGAGTCATTGTGTCTATCCATGGTTCAGATGGTATAGCTGTGTCATTGTGTCTATCCATGGTTCAGATGGTATAGCTGTGTGATTGTGTCTATCCATAGTTCAGATGGTATTGCTGTGTCATTGTGTCTATCCATAGTTCAGATGGTATAGCTATGTCATTGTGTCTATCCATATTTCAGATGGTATTGCTGTGTCATCGTGTCTATCCATATTTCAGATGGTATTGCTGTGTCATTGTGTCTATCCATGGTTCAGATGGTATAGCTGTGTCATTGTGTCTATCCATAGTTCAGATGGTATAGCTGTATCATTGTGTCTATCAATGGTTCTGATGGTATAGCTGTGTCATTGTGTCTATCCATGGTTCAGATGGTATAGCTGTGTACTTGTGTCTATCCATGGTTCAGATGGTATAGCTGTGTGACTGTGTCTATCCATGGTTCAGATGGTATAGCTGTGTCATTGTGTCTACCCATGGTTCAGATGGTATAGCTGTGTCATTGTGTCTATCCATAGTTCAGATGGTATTGCTGTGTCATTGTGTCTATACATGGTTCAGATGGTATAGCTGTGTCCTTGTATCTATCCATGGTTCAAATGGTATAGCTGTGTTATTGTGTCTATCCATGGTTCAGATGGTATAGCTGTGTCATTGTGTCTATACATAGTTCAGATGGTATAGCTGTGTCATTGTGTCTATCAATGGTTCTGATGGTATAGATGTGTCCTTGTGTCTATCTATGGTTCAGATGGTGTAGCTGTGTCATTGTGTCTATCCATGGTTCAGATGGTATAGCTGTGTCCTTGTGTCTATCCATAGTTCAGATGGTATTGCTGTGTCATTGTGTCTATCCATAGTTCAGATGTTATAGCTGTGTCATTGTGTCTATCCATGGTTCAGATGGTATAGCTATGTCATTGTGTCTGTCCATGGTTCAGATGGTATAGCTATGTCATTGTGTCAATCCATAGTTCAGATGGTATTGCTGTGTCATTGTGTCTATCCGTAGTTCAGATGTTATAGCTGTGTCATTGTGTCTATCCATGGTTCAGATGGTATAGCTATGTCATTGTGTCTATCCATGGTTCAGATGGTATAGCTATGTCATTGTGTCAATCCATAGTTCAGATGGTATTGCTGTGTCATTGTGTCTATCCATGGTTCAGATGGTATAGCTGTGTCATTGTGTCTATCCATGGTTCAGATGGTATAGCTGTGTGATTGTGTCTATCCATAGTTCAGATGGTATTGCTGTGTCATTGTGTCTATCCATAGTTCAGATGGTATAGCTATGTCATTGTGTCTATCCATATTTCAGATGGTATTGCTGTGTCATCGTGTCTATCCATAGATCAGATGGTATAGCTGTGTCATTGTGTCTATTCATAGTTCAGATGGTATTGCTGTGTCATTGTGTCTATCAATAGTTCAGATGGTATTGCTGTTGCATTGTGTCTATCCATAGTTCAGATGGTATTGCTGTGTCATTGTGTCTATCCATAGTTCAGATGGTATAGCTATGTCATTGTGTCTATCCATATTTCAGATGGTATTGCTGTGTCATTGTGTCTATCCATGGTTCAGATGGTATAGCTGTGTCATTGTGTCTATCCATAGTTCAGATGGTATAGCTGTATCATTGTGTCTATCAATGGTTCTGATGGTATAGCTGTGTCATTGTGTCTATCCATGGTTCAGATGGTATAGCTGTGTGATTGTGTCTATCCATGGTTCAGATGGTATAGCTGTGTCATTGTGTCTACCCATGGTTCAGATGGTATAGCTGTGTCATTGTGTCTCTCCATAGT
Organism: Saccoglossus kowalevskii; assembly: GCF_978046115.1. Taxonomy (NCBI): domain Eukaryota; kingdom Metazoa; phylum Hemichordata; class Enteropneusta; family Harrimaniidae; genus Saccoglossus; species Saccoglossus kowalevskii. The sequence continues at coordinate 5,592,332 of NC_140644.1, forward strand.
TCAGATGTTATAGCTGTGTCATTGTGTCTAGCCATGGTTCAGATGGTATAGCTATGTCATTGTGTCTATCCATGGGTCAGATGGTATAGCTATGTCATTGTGTCAATCCATAGTTCAGATGGTATTACTGTGTCATTGTGTCTATCCATAGTTCAGATGGTATAGCTGTGTCACTGTCTCTATCCATAGTTCAGATGTTATAGCTGTGTCATTGTGTCTATCCATGGTTCAGATGGTATAGCTGTGTCATTGTGTCTATCCATAGTTCAGATGGTATAGCTGTGTCATTGTGTCTATCCATGGTTCAGATGGTATAGCTGTGTCCTTGTGTCTATCCATAGTTCAGATGGTATTGCTGTGTCATTGTGTCTATCCATAGTTCAAATGTTATAGCTGTGTCATTGTGTCTATCCATGGTTCAGATTGTTTAGCTATGTCATTGTGTCTATCCGTGGATCAGATGGTATAGCTATGTCATTGTGTCAATCCATAGTTCAGATGGTATTGCTGTGTCATTGTGTCTATCCATAGTTCAGATGTTATAGCTGTGTCATTGTGTCTATCCATGGTTCAGATGGTATAGCTATGTCATTGTGTCTATCCATGGTTCAGATGGTATAGGTATGTCATTGTGTCTATCCATGGTTCAGATGGTATAGCTATGTCATTGTGTCTATCCATAGTTCAGATGGTATAGCTGTGTCACTGTCTCTATCCATAGTTCAGATGTTATAGCTGTTTCATTGTGTCTATCCATGGTTCAGATGGTATATCTGTGTCATCGTGTCTATCCATAGTTCAGATGGTATTGCTGTGTCATCGTGTCTATCCATAGATCAGATGGTATAGCTGTGTCATTGTGTCTATCCATAGTTCAGATGGTATGGCTGTGTCATTGTGTCTATCAATAGTTTAGATGGTATTGCTGTGTCATTGTGTCTATCCATAGTTCAGATGGTATTGCTGTGTCATTGTGTCTATCCATAGTTCAGATGGTATAGCTATGTCATTGTGTCTATCCATATTTCAGATGGTATTGCTGTGTCATTGTGTCTATCCATGGTTCAGATGGTATAGCTGTGTCATTGTGTCTATCCATAGTTCAGATGGTATAGCTGTATCATTGTGTCTATCAATGGTTCTGATGGTATAGCTGTGTCATTGTGTCTATCCATGGTTCAGATGGTATAGCTGTGTCCTTGTGTCTATCCATGGTTCAGATGGTATAGCTGTGTGACTGTGTCTATCCATGGTTCAGATGGTATAGCTGTGTCATTGTGTCTACCAATGGTTCAGATGGTATAGCTGTGTCATTGTGTCTATCCATAGTTCAGATGGTATTGCTGTGTCATTGTGTCTATCCATGGTTCAGATGGTATAGCTGTGTCCTTGTATCTATCCATGGTTCAAATGGTATAGCTGTGTTATTGTGTCTATCCATGGTTCAGATGGTATAGCTGTGTCATTGTGTCTATACATAGTTCAGATGGTATAGCTGTGTCATTGTCTCTATCAATGGTTCTGATGGTATAAATGTGTCCTTGTGTCTATCTATGGTTCAGATGGTGTAGCTGTGTCATTGTGTCTATCCATGGTTCAGATGGTATAGCTGTGTCCTTGTGTCTATCCATAGTTCAGATGGTATTGCTGTGTCATTGTGTCTATCCATAGTTCAGATGTTATAGCTGTGTCATTGTGTCTATCCATGGTTCAGATGGTATAGCTATGTCATTGTGGCTGTCCATGGTTCAGATGGTATAGCTATGTCATTGTGTCAATCCATAGTTCAGATGGTATTGCTGTGTCATTGTGTCTATCCGTAGTTCAGATGTTATAGCTGTGTCATTGTGTCTATCCATGGTTCAGATGGTATAGCTATGTCATTGTGTCTATCCATGGTTCAGATGGTATAGCTATGTCATTGTGTCAATCCATAGTTCAGATGGTATTCCTGTGTCATTGTGTCTATCCATGGTTCAGATGGTATAGCTGTGTCATTGTGTCTATCCATGGTTCAGATGGTATAGCTGTGTGATTGTGTCTATCCATAGTTCAGATGGTATTGCTGTGTCATTGTGTCTATCCATAGTTCAGATGGTATAGCTATGTCATTGTGTCTATCCATATTTCAGATGGTATTGCTGTGTCATCGTGTCTATCCATAGATCAGATGGTATAGCTGTGTCATTGTGTCTATCCATAGTTCAGATGGTATTGCTGTGTCATTGTGTCTATCAATAGTTCAGATGGTATTGCTGTGTCATTGTGTCTATCCATAGTTCAGATGGTATTGCTGTGTCATTGTGTCTATCCATAGTTCAGATGGTATAGCTATGTCATTGTGTCTATCCATATTTCAGATGGTATTGCTGTGTCATTGTGTCTATCCATGGTTCAGATGGTATAGCTGTGTCATTGTGTCTATCCATAGTTCAGATGGTATAGCTGTATCTTTGTGTCTATCAATGGTTCTGATGGTATAGCTGTGTCATTGTGTCTATCCATGGTTCAGATGGTATAGCTGTGTCCTTGTGTCTATCCATGGTTCAGATGGTATAGCTGTGTGATTGTGTCTATCCATGGTTCAGATGGTATAGCTGTGTCATTGTGTCTACCCATGGTTCAGATGGTATAGCTGTGTCATTGTGTCTATCCATAGTTCAGATGGTATTGCTGTGTCATTGTGTCTATCCATGGTTCAGATGGTATAGCTGTGTCATTGTATCTATCCATGGTTCAAATGGTATAGCTGTGTTATTGTGTCTATCCATGGTTCAGATGGTATAGCTGTGTCATTGTGTCTATACATAGTTCAGATGGTATAGCTGTGTCATTGTGTCTGTCAATGGTTCTGATGGTATAGCTGTGTCCTTGTGTCTATCTATGGTTCAGATGGTATAGCTGTGTCATTGTGTCTATCCATAGTTCAGATGTTATAGCTGTGTCATTGTGTCTATCCATGGTTCAGATGGTATAGCTATGTCATTGTGTCTGTCCATGGTTCAGATGGTATAGCTATGTCATTGTGTCAATCCATAGTTCAGATGGTATTGCTGTGTCATTGTGTCTATCCATGGTTCAGATGGTTTAGCTATGTCATTGTGTCTATCCTTGGTTCAGATGGTATAGCTGTGTCATTGTGTCAATCCATAGTTCAGATGGTATTGCTGTGTCATTGTGTCTATCCATGGTTCAGATGGTTTAGCTGTGTCATTGTGTCTATCCATGGTTCAGATGGTATAGCTGTGTCCTTGTGTCTATCCATGGTTCAGATGGTAATGCTGTGTGATTGTGTCTATCCATGGTTCAGATGGTATAGCTGTGTCATTGTGTCTACCCATGGTTCAGATGGTATAGCTGTGTCATTGTGTCTATCCATTGTTCATATGGTATAGCTGTGTCCTTGTGTCTATCCATAGTTCAGATGGTATAGCTGTGTCATTGTGTCTATCCATGTTTCAGATGGTATAGCTGTGTGACTGTGTCTATCCATGGTTCAGATGGTATAGCTGTGTCATTGTGTCTACCCATGGTTCAGATGGTATAGCTGTGTCATTGTGTCTATCCATAGTTCAGATGGTATTGCTGTGTCATTGTGTCTATACATGGTTCAGATGGTATAGCTGTGTCCTTGTATCTATCCATGGTTCAAATGGTATAGCTGTGTTATTGTGTCTATCCATGGTTCAGATGGTATAGCTGTGTCATTGTGTCTATACATAGTTCAGATGGTATAGCTGTGTCATTGTGTCTATCAATGGTTCTGATGGTATAGATGTGTCCTTGTGTCTATCTATGGTTCAGATGGTGTAGCTGTGTCATTGTGTCTATCCATGGTTCAGATGGTATAGCTGTGTCCTTGTGTCTATCCATAGTTCAGATGGTATTGCTGTGTCATTGTGTCTATCCATAGTTCAGATGTTATAGCTGTGTCATTGTGTCTATCCATGGTTCAGATGGTATAGCTATGTCATTGTGTCTGTCCATGGTTCAGATGGTATAGCTATGTCATTGTGTCAATCCATAGTTCAGATGGTATTGCTGTGTCATTGTGTCTATCCGTAGTTCAGATGTTATAGCTGTGTCATTGTGTCTATCCATGGTTCAGATGGTATAGCTATGTCATTGTGTCTATCCATGGTTCAGATGGTATAGCTATGTCATTGTGTCAATCCATAGTTCAGATGGTATTGCTGTGTCATTGTGTCTATCCATGGTTCAGATGGTATAGCTGTGTCATTGTGTCTATCCATGGTTCAGATGGTATAGCTGTGTGATTGTGTCTATCCATAGTTCAGATGGTATTGCTGTGTCATTGTGTCTATCCATAGTTCAGATGGTATAGCTATGTCATTGTGTCTATCCATATTTCAGATGGTATTGCTGTGTCATCGTGTCTATCCATAGATCAGATGGTATAGCTGTGTCATTGTGTCTATTCATAGTTCAGATGGTATTGCTGTGTCATTGTGTCTATCAATAGTTCAGATGGTATTGCTGTGTCATTGTGTCTATCCATAGTTCAGATGGTATTGCTGTGTCATTGTGTCTATCCATAGTTCAGATGGTATAGCTATGTCATTGTGTCTATCCATATTTCAGATGGTATTGCTGTGTCATTGTGTCTATCCATGGTTCAGATGGTATAGCTGTGTCATTGTGTCTATCCATAGTTCAGATGGTATAGCTGTATCATTGTGTCTATCAATGGTTCTGATGGTATAGCTGTGTCATTGTGTCTATCCATGGTTCAGATGGTATAGCTGTGTGATTGTGTCTATCCATGGTTCAGATGGTATAGCTGTGTCATTGTGTCTACCCATGGTTCAGATGGTATAGCTGTGTCATTGTGTCTCTCCATAGTTCAGATGTTATAGCTGTGTCATTGTGTCTAGCCATGGTTCAGATGGTATAGCTATGTCATTGTGTCTATCCATGGGTCAGATGGTATAGCTATGTCATTGTGTCAATCCATAGTTCAGATGGTATTACTGTGTCATTGTGTCTATCCATAGTTCAGATGGTATAGCTGTGTCACTGTCTCTATCCATAGTTCAGATGTTATAGCTGTGTCATTGTGTCTATCCATGGTTCAGATGGTATAGCTGTGTCATTGTGTCTATCCATAGTTCAGATGGTATAGCTGTGTCATTGTGTCTATCCATGGTTCAGATGGTATAGCTGTGTCCTTGTGTCTATCCATAGTTCAGATGGTATTGCTGTGTCATTGTGTCTATCCATAGTTCAAATGTTATAGCTGTGTCATTGTGTCTATCCATGGTTCAGATTGTTTAGCTATGTCATTGTGTCTATCCGTGGATCAGATGGTATAGCTATGTCATTGTGTCAATCCATAGTTCAGATGGTATTGCTGTGTCATTGTGTCTATCCATAGTTCAGATGTTATAGCTGTGTCATTGTGTCTATCCATGGTTCAGATGGTATAGCTATGTCATTGTGTCTATCCATGGTTCAGATGGTATAGGTATGTCATTGTGTCTATCCATGGTTCAGATGGTATAGCTATGTCATTGTGTCTATCCATAGTTCAGATGGTATAGCTGTGTCACTGTCTCTATCCATAGTTCAGATGTTATAGCTGTTTCATTGTGTCTATCCATGGTTCAGATGGTATATCTGTGTCATCGTGTCTATCCATAGTTCAGATGGTATTGCTGTGTCATCGTGTCTATCCATAGATCAGATGGTATAGCTGTGTCATTGTGTCTATCCATAGTTCAGATGGTATGGCTGTGTCATTGTGTCTATCAATAGTTTAGATGGTATTGCTGTGTCATTGTGTCTATCCATAGTTCAGATGGTATTGCTGTGTCATTGTGTCTATCCATAGTTCAGATGGTATAGCTATGTCATTGTGTCTATCCATATTTCAGATGGTATTGCTGTGTCATTGTGTCTATCCATGGTTCAGATGGTATAGCTGTGTCATTGTGTCTATCCATAGTTCAGATGGTATAGCTGTATCATTGTGTCTATCAATGGTTCTGATGGTATAGCTGTGTCATTGTGTCTATCCATGGTTCAGATGGTATAGCTGTGTCCTTGTGTCTATCCATGGTTCAGATGGTATAGCTGTGTGACTGTGTCTATCCATGGTTCAGATGGTATAGCTGTGTCATTGTGTCTACCAATGGTTCAGATGGTATAGCTGTGTCATTGTGTCTATCCATAGTTCAGATGGTATTGCTGTGTCATTGTGTCTATCCATGGTTCAGATGGTATAGCTGTGTCCTTGTATCTATCCATGGTTCAAATGGTATAGCTGTGTTATTGTGTCTATCCATGGTTCAGATGGTATAGCTGTGTCATTGTGTCTATACATAGTTCAGATGGTATAGCTGTGTCATTGTCTCTATCAATGGTTCTGATGGTATAAATGTGTGCTTGTGTCTATCTATGGTTCAGATGGTGTAGCTGTGTCATTGTGTCTATCCATGGTTCAGATGGTATAGCTGTGTCCTTGTGTCTATCCATAGTTCAGATGGTATTGCTGTGTCATTGTGTCTATCCATAGTTCAGATGTTATAGCTGTGTCATTGTGTCTATCCATGGTTCAGATGGTATAGCTATGTCATTGTGGCTGTCCATGGTTCAGATGGTATAGCTATGTCATTGTGTCAATCCATAGTTCAGATGGTATTGCTGTGTCATTGTGTCTATCCGTGGTTCAGATGGTATAGCTATGTCATTGTGTCTATCCATGGTTCAGATGGTATAGCTATGTCATTGTGTCTATCCATGGTTCAGATGGTATAGCTATGTCATTGTGTCAATCCATAGTTCAGATGGTATTGCTGTGTCATTGTGTCTATCCATGGTTCAGATGGTATAGCTGTGTCATTGTGTCTATCCATGGTTCAGATGGTATAGCTGTGTGATTGTGTCTATCCATAGTTCAGATGGTATTGCTGTGTCATTGTGTCTATCCATAGTTCAGATGGTATAGCTATGTCATTGTGTCTATCCATATTTCAGATGGTATTGCTGTGTCATCGTGTCTATCCATAGATCAGATGGTATAGCTGTGTCATTGTGTCTATCCATAGTTCAGATGGTATTGCTGTGTCATTGTGTCTATCAATAGTTCAGATGGTATTGCTGTGTCATTGTGTCTATCCATAGTTCAGATGGTATTGCTGTGTCATTGTGTCTATCCATAGTTCAGATGGTATAGCTATGTCATTGTGTCTATCCATATTTCAGATGGTATTGCTGTGTCATTGTGTCTATCCATGGTTCAGATGGTATAGCTGTGTCATTGTGTCTATCCATAGTTCAGATGGTATAGCTGTATCTTTGTGTCTATCAATGGTTCTGATGGTATAGCTGTGTCATTGTGTCTATCCATGGTTCAGATGGTATAGCTGTGTCCTTGTGTCTATCCATGGTTCAGATGGTATAGCTGTGTGATTGTGTCTATCCATGGTTCAGATGGTATAGCTGTGTCATTGTGTCTACCCATGGTTCAGATGGTATAGCTGTGTCATTGTGTCTATCCATAGTTCAGATGGTATTGCTGTGTCATTGTGTCTATCCATGGTTCAGATGGTATAGCTGTGTCATTGTATCTATCCATGGTTCAAATGGTATAGCTGTGTTATTGTGTCTATCCATGGTTCAGATGGTATAGCTGTGTCATTGTGTCTATACATAGTTCAGATGGTATAGCTGTGTCATTGTGTCTATCAATGGTTCTGATGGTATAGCTGTGTCCTTGTGTCTATCTATGGTTCAGATGGTATAGCTGTGTGATTGTGTCTATCCATGGTTCAGATGGTATAGCTGTGTCCTTGTGTCTATCCATAGTTCAGATGGTATTGCTGTGTCATTGTGTCTATCCATAGTTCAGATGTTATAGCTGTGTCATTGTGTCTATCCATGGTTCAGATGGTATAGCTATGTCATTGTGTCTGTCCATGGTTCAGATGGTATAGCTATGTCATTGTGTCAATCCATAGTTCAGATGGTATTGCTGTGTCATTGTGTCTATCCATGGTTCAGATGGTTTAGCTATGTCATTGTGTCTATCCTTGGTTCAGATGGTATAGCTGTGTCATTGTGTCAATCCATAGTTCAGATGGTATTGCTGTGTCATTGTGTCTATCCATGGTTCAGATGGTTTAGCTGTGTCATTGTGTCTATCCATGGTTCAGATGGTATAGCTGTGTCCTTGTGTCTATCCATGGTTCAGATGGTAATGCTGTGTGATTGTGTCTATCCATGGTTCAGATGGTATAGCTGTGTCATTGTGTCTACCCATGGTTCAGATGGTATAGCTGTGTCATTGTGTCTATCCATTGTTCATATGGTATAGCTGTGTCCTTGTGTCTATCCATAGTTCAGATGTTATAGCTGTGTCATTGTGTCTATCCATGGTTCAGATGGTATAGCTATGTGATTGTGTCTATCCATAGTTCAGATGGCATTGCTGTGTCATTGTGTCTACACATAGTTCAGATGGTATAGCTGTGTCATTGTGTCTATCTATGGTTCAGATGGTATAGCTGTGTCATTGTGTCTATCCATGGTTCAGATGGTATAGCTGTGTCTTTGTGTCTATCCATAGTTCAGATGGTATTACTGTGTCATTGTGTCTATCCATAGTTCAGATGTTATAGCTGTGTCATTGTGTCTATTCATGGTTCAGATGGTATAGCTATGTCATTGTGTCTGTCCATGGTTCAGATGGTATAGCTATGTCATTGTGTCAATCCATAGTTCAGATGGTATTGCTATGTCATTGTGTCTATCCATAGTTCAGATGTTATAGCTGTGTCATTGTGTTTATCCATGGTTCAGATGGTATAGCTATGTCATTGTGTCTGTCCATGGTTCAGATGGTATAGCTATGTCATTGTGTCAATCCATAGTTCAGATGGTATTGCTGTGTCATTGTGTCTATCCATAGTTCAGATGTTATAGCTGTGTCATTGTGTTTATCCATGGTTCAGATGGTATAGCTATGTCATTGTGTCTATCCATGGTTCAGATGTTATAGCTATGTCATTGTGTCAATCCATAGTTCAGATGGTATTGCTGTGTCATTGTGTCTATCCATGGTTCAGATGGTATAGCTGTGTCATTGTGTCTATCCATGGTTCAGATGGTATAGCTGTGTGATTGTGTCTATCCATAGTTTAGATGGTATTGCTGTGTCATTGTGTCTATCCATAGTTCAGATGGTATAGCTGTCATTGAGTCTATCCATATTTCAGATGGTATTGCTGTGTCATTGTGTCTATCCATGGTTCAGATGGTATAGCTGTGTCATTGTGTCTATCCATAGTTGAGATGGTGTAGCTGTATCATTGTGTCTATCAATGGTTCTGATGGTATAGCTGTGTCATTGTGTCTATCCATGGTTCAGATGGTATAGCTGTGTCCTTGTGTCTATCCATGGTTCAGATGGTATAGCTGTGTGATTGTGTCTATCCATGGTTCAGATGGTATAGCTGTGTCATTGTGTCTACCCATGGTTCAGATGGTATAGCTGTGTCATTGTGTCTATCCATTGTTCAGATGGTATAGCTGTGTCATTGTGTCTATCCATGGTTCAGATGGTATAGCTGTGTCCTTGTATCTATCCATGGTTCAAATGGTATAGCTGTGTCATTGTGTCTATCCATGGTTCAGATGGTATAGCTGTGTCATTGTGTCTATACATAGTTCAGATGGTATAGCTGTGTTATTGTGTCTATCAATGGTTCTGATGGTATAGCTGTGTCCTTGTGTCTATCTATGGTTCAGATGGTATAGCTGTGTCATTGTGTCTATCCATGGTTCAGATGGTATAGCTGTGTCCTTGTGTCTATCCATAGTTCAGATGGTATTGCTGTGTCATTGTGTCTATCCATAGTTCAGATGTTATAGCTGTGTCATTGTGTCTATCCATGGTTCAGATGGTATAGCTATGTCATTGTGTCTGTCCATGGTTCAGATGGTATAGCTATGTCATTGTGTCAATCCATAGTTCAGATGGTATTGCTGTGTCATTGTGTCTATCCATGGTTCAGATGGTATAGCTGTGTCATTGTCTCTATCCATAGTTCAGATGTTATAGCTGTGTCATTGTGTCTATCCATGGTTCAGATGTTATAGCTGTGTCATTGTATCTATCCATAGTTCAGATGGTATATCTGTGTCATTGTGTCTATCCATAGTTCAGATGTTATAGCTGTGTCATTGTATCTATCCATAGTTCAGATGGTATAGCTTTGTCATTGTGTCTATCCATGGTTCAGATGTTATAGCTGTGTCATTGTATCTATCCATTGTTCAGATGGTATAGCTGTGTCATTGTGTCTATCCATGGTTCAGATGTATAGCTGTGTCATTGTATCTGTCCATAGTTCAGATGGTATAGCTGTGTCATTGTGTCTATCCATGGTTCAGATGGTATAGCTGTGTCCTTGTGTCTATCCATAGTTCAGATGGTATAGCTGTGTCATTGTATCTATCCATAGTTCAGATGTTATAGCTGTGTCATTGTATCTATCCATAGTTCAGATGGTATAGCTTTGTCATTGTGTCTATCCATGGTTCAGATGTTATAGCTGTGTCATTGTATCTATCCATTGTTCAGATGGTATAGCTGTGTCATTGTGTCTATCCATGGTTCAGATGTATAGCTGTGTCATTGTATCTATCCATAGTTCAGATGGTATAGCTGTGTCATTGTGTCTATCCATGGTTCAGATGGTATAGCTGTGTCCTTGTGTCTATCCATAGTTCAGATGGTATAGCTGTGTCATTGTGTCTATCCATGGTTCAGATGGTATAGCTATGTCATTGTGTATATCCATGGTTGAAATGTGTCCCAGTGATATTTCAGAAAATAATTATCAGATGTGGATGACACAGCTATCGTGGTTTACATGCTATGCTGTGGAAAACACACATGTAGTTACACACAGATAATTCATGGAGACAGATGCAATTAAACTCGTTGTAGAGGTATACTTTGAGCATTTTACATCTGTATCGTATTCATTGTTGGTGACGTATCAAGTACATATTTTAACCATTAATGTTTATTTTTCATACTGTTATTTAAATTTAAAAAAATCTTTACTGTAGTAATTAAGTGAATCTTCAACTTTACTTGCAAAAAAATTCTGACAAAAAATATATAAGCCTGATTTATATATTGATATTTCATCTTTACTGTTACATATAGTAGTGCAATAACTATCAACAAAATGATATACTATATACTAGGTATTTTGGATGTGATAACATGTCTAAAACTGGCATAGTGACTTTCAGTAATGAACATAACTTATTCATCAGCTATTGTCTTCTATTGAATCTTAATTGTAGAGCCATGCAGTTAGTCTAAAACAGAAACATATTAATCAAAATTATATCATATCAGTCAATTTTCGTTATTTTTAAATATATGGATAATCAATTTGTTTGAGGAAAGTTTTGACATGTACGTAATGTTTAGACTAATAACATTTTGGAATAACTTTATTTTAATTTTATTGTTCTTTTTCTTGACACTAACAATTTTTATTGTTATTCTGTTTTTTGATCCACCCATAACAATACAAGCTACAATATTGTATTTGCTATATTGGAAGTACATGACAGAGGTTATTTTGTCAAAATGTATGCAAAAAATGCAATATTTGTTTTAGGTGTACTTATGTAGGAGATGTGCTTCTAATAGAGCAAATATGGCAATAAAATGGCTATGGTTAACTGAAGATTTGGTGGTTATACTCAATATATATATTGAGCCTCTTGAAGAAGAGAAACATGATGATCATAACATTACTGTTGATGAAGATTCAAAAGTTGTAAGTGTTGTGTTCTTTATTACACTGTTTGCCTGATTATTTAATGTATGATCACATTTTTCTGCATTTGACTGTAATATTGAAAATATCTTGGGCTCACTTTTATGTAAATTATGTTTATTTTTTCAGAGTTTCAGGAGTCCCGACAAAGTTGTCATGATCTGAAGCAAGTATCTGAGATGTCTAATGGAAAGAACAACTCTGCTTCAGATCCTATGTGGATGCTTGCAGGCATTTTCATAATAATAATGCATAATTTGCATATGATTAACATACTGTGAACCAGTATTTAAAATAAGCTCAACAGTAAGACACAGGACAAGTGAGAAAGCTAATTATTTTAGTACAAATCTGTTTACACAAAGAACTACATGTATTAGGCTAGTGCTTTGCTTCATATTATTAAAGCTTAAAGATGTACTTTTACTATTCACTGATTTACTATTCAAGCTTGTAAAACATAAACATTTTTGCTTATTGGTATATGCAGCTATCAAACAAATCGTTAAAAATGATCAAGCTTTTCTACTTTTTGCACACTGCAAATTAGTCCAACCCAATTGAAAACATCAATTTTAGTTAGACCATGAGAACTTACCATTTAAAGATGAGGTCACTAAGGAATTGTTGGGGGGGGGGATTTCCTGGACAAGGTACCAACCTCAATATACACAGTATGTGGGAAGTGGAAAACAGACTTGATGGTGAATGCCGCAGATGTTTAACTCATCTGTAGCCATACCCTGTCAGTAAACAAGACAAATTCAGAAATCTTTAGGAATAAACCGAAATTGTCATCTAAGCGTTAGGCCGTCACTGATTGGCTGCTGTGCTGGAATGTCAATTTTTAGTTGCAAATACCCCGACTTAGTGTTCCATGTTCTTCGCATAATTAGGTGTTCGTATGCAAGGGATTTTTCCACAGAAAAACGACGAATTCGGCCGAATTTTGTTATTGGTTGGCTAAATATTATCCCAACGGACCGTATTTTTGTGAAAGATTGGTAGTTCTGTCCTGATTTGTAGGAATCTGAAAAACTCGTTTCACAACTTGTCTCTTATTTAGTTTTATGCATCATTCAAGATGGCGGCCCCCATATAGTAAATATCGTATTTATTTTATTATCACGTGTGCGCCAGCTGACTGTGACATTCACCTGTGAATTATCTACTATTCTGTGTCTTTGTAAAAAATCACAAGGCTACAAAATACCGTATAATTTTGTGTTTGTGGCACATTTGACAATTAAAAAAAAATGTGATCACAACCTAAGATTAAAATGACAATTTTCACAAAAAGTACTTTATGTACAATGTGTATCAACATCTGGGCAAAATTTAGTCATAGTACATTTGAAAGTTACTGTAATGATATAAAGTAAAATGATTTGTTAGCAAATATTAAAGCATGCAGTTCTGTATCCCAGGTTCTGATAATGTACACTAGATAGGTGTGTTGGTCTTAGCTACAATGCATTTGTTGTGTATTTCAATAGATTAAGCAGAGTCATTATAACAAGATTCACTATGATGATCAATATTGAAGTATGATAGACAAATCACAATTATGTGTCCCATTTCTTTCACACACGTTTCTTGTTTACAAAAAAACATCTTACAATACAGTGGCAAATGTGATTCTATAATATATTCAATAGATACACATGTTCGTAGTAAGGGTTTCCTTTGAATACTAACATATTCATGTGCTTATGTTTTGTGTAGGCAAATACAATTAATACTCAAAGTTGCACACCACTATTCTAAAGTTGAATTATTCCAACTACCATACAATGTATATGCTCTACTCTATAGAATAACAGCCTTTGACTTTCAGTTTAGCATAATTTTACATGTATCTGGGAAAAAAAATGGAAATTGAATAAAGTCTGGATATCCGGAATTATGTGTACCTCCTCGTTTTTAATATTAATATATATTATCATCATATGCAAGTTTGCTTATCATGTATATGTATTTCCGGTACAATCAAACTCTGTTAAGCTAAATGAACTGGTCCTTAATTATGCAGGAGACCATCCTGTCAGATTTGGCACTACTTTAGTATAGCAATCAGTAAAAGCCTTGGTAAACTTGTATATATCAACAGCACTAGATTTTATCTTTGCTCTGCTAGATTTTAGCCTTTTTGTAATAATTCTACTTGAGGACAGAAGTGCTGTTACATATGAGATGTTAATATATTCACATTCAATGGTTCTGTAATGACATCCACATGTAAACCTGAGTATGCTGTCAAACGAAATATAGATTTTGTCAATTTTCAACTTGTATTCAACTTGTATGGCAAATGGCAACCATAAGAATGCTTTACGATTATGTTAAATATGCAGGCAAGTGCTCTCTAAGAAGAATATAGCTATCTCTGGCATTATATACATCAATGTTTCCACATATTTCTATAATTTGTTCTTCTGTGACATAATCGGGTAAATAACTCTGGCCGTTCTCATCAAACTAATGTCTTCTACTTATTTCATCAAGGTCATTTTGGATCACTGGATAACCACATTGGGTACCACCTACATTAAGAGTAAATTGTCAAGTATTACTTCACTCTAAAGTATTTAAAAAAATCGGTGCAACAAAGTAAATAATATGGATATAAAAACAGTATATGTCTCTACATTAACATGTCTTACTATTCATTGCATAATTACCATGTTTATCAGGGAAATTGTACATGTCTTCCGGAATAACACATGGTCTGTCTATTCTCTTTTGCTTTCTTATGCGATGTGCATTCCATTGATCAATAAAGTCATTCAATTCCTTACCAATCAATGGCATATACACAGTAGTCAAAGACAGCCTCAATAAAAACAAATTTTACTGTGAACATTTTAAAGCATACAGTATGGTGAATTACTGCTTTTTAACACCCATCGACTTTAGTAAAACAAGCTCTGGAAGCTTGCAGTACCTCGAGTAACCACTACCTCTAACAATTTACACAATTTTGTTCATGTGTAATCAAGGATTAATATTTGCATAGTTTAGAGTGTAAACTGGAAGACAAACACACTGATACACAAGCAGACACAAAACTTTGTATCTACAATACATTATCTATGGGCAAGAAACTAATCTATTGATAATTTAAAATTGTATGAATAAACTGGTATGGTATAATGAATATCATAATGTGGGAATGATGTTAAAACCTCCTGAATCACTGTGAACTGCAGTTAAATTATTGCCCGTGCAGCTGTGGGGTTAGGTGCTCGACAAATGTTTAAATTCAAGCACAATCGGGCGTGGTTAGTACTTCCATGGGAGACTCCCTGACGAAATGACCTTTTGAAATTTGTTTTTGTTTCAACACGCACATGGAAAAGATGTAAGGCAACGTTCCGGCACTTTTTCTTACTGTGATGTCAATCCTTTTTAGTTGAAAATCAAGGAATTTTTGTAACTTTTTTAATTAATGGAAAATTTTCAAATTTGTTCTAATTTTCACGAACAAGTTGTGGATGCTGTCGGCACGTAGTGGGTGTTACACTGTTAACGCACCGTGCAAAGTTGTTCAAAGTGATTACAAAGTTGTACAAAGTTATTGCAAATTTGGTAAATGCATTTACATATATGACCAACTTGTTAGCATATAAAAATCAACATTTGTAAAGTAGGGAAATTTAATAAAAGCCCGTTAAAATCAGCTTATAGATATTCATATGAGGTGACTGTAAAATGTTAGAAAACAGCGTGCAAAGTTTGAAAAAACGAAGGAAATGTTGGCGAAGTTGCTAGTTTATTTAGCCTAAGTCATTGTAATGACAAACCCGCAGTTAAATTTTGAAAGCATTGAGTAAATTTTCCGATAACGCCTCACATCTAAGCAGATTATCACAACAGTCAATCGAAATATTGACAACAAACTGTATGCAAAGTTGTAAAACGCGGTTGCGAAGTTGGTAGTTTCATTCGGGATTGTTACCTGTGATATCATATTAACAAGTCCCGTAGTTGAACATTCGAAAATGTGAATAAATATTTCGTAACATGCTGTTAAATTACCGTAGTTTTACTCCAAGTATGTAGAGGGCATAGGTCAATCTAGAAGATACTTGTGCAAGCGATAACGATTTAAAACATCCAAAACATGAAATAACCGCAAATTCGGACTAATTTCATATAACCCATGCAGCTGTGGGGTTAGGTGCTCGACAAATGTTTAAAGTAAAGCACAATCGGGCGTGGTTAGTACTTGCATGGGAGACTCCCTGACTAAACGACCTTTTGAATTTTTTTTTGTTTCAACACGCACATGGAAAAGATGTAAGGCAACGTTCCGGCACTTTTTCTTACTGTGATGTCAATCATTTATAGTAGAAAATCGAGGCATTTTTGTAACTTTTTTAATTAATGGAAAATTTTCAAATTCGTTCTAATTTTCACGAACAAGTTGTGGATGCTGTCGGCACGTAGTGAGTGTTACACTGTCAACGCACCGTGCAAAGTTGTTCAAAGTGATTACAAAGTTGTACAAAGTTATTGCAAATTTGGTAAATGCATTTGCATATATGACCAAGTTGTTAGCATATAAAAATCCGCATTTGTAAAGTAGGAAAATTTAATAAAAGCCCGTTAAAAGCAGCTTATAGATATTCAGATGAGGTGACTGTAAAATGTTAAAAAACAGCTTGCAAAGTTTGAAAAAACGAAGGAAATGTTGGCGGAGTTGCTAGTTTATTTAGCCTAAGTCATTGTAAAGCAGATTATCACAACAGTCAATCGAAATATCGACAACAAACTGTATGCAAAGTTGTAAAAAGCGGTTGCAAAGTTGGTAGTTTCATTCGGGATTGTTACCTGTGATATCATATTAACAAATCCCGTAGTTGAACATTCGAAAATGTGAATAAATATTTCGTAACATGCTGTTAAATTACCGTAGTTTTACTCCAAGTATGTAGAGGTCATAGGTCAATCTAGAAGATACTTGTGTAAGCGATATCGATTTAAAACAACCAAAAACATGAAATAGCCGCAAATTCGGAATAATTTTATATAACCCATGCAGCTGTGGGGTTAGATGCTCGACAAATGTTTAAAGTGAAGCACAATCGGGCGTGGTTAGTACTTGCATGGGAGACTCCCTGACTAAACGACCTTTTGAATATTTTGTTGTTTCAACACGCACATGGAAAAGATGTAAGGCAACGTTCCGGCACTTTTTCTTACTGCGATGTCAATCCTTTTTAGTTGAAAATCAAGGAATTTTTGTAACTTTTTTAATTAATGGAAAATTTTCAAATGTGTTCTAATTTTCACGAACAAGTTGTGGATGCTGTCGGCACGTAGTGGGTGTTACACTGTTAACGCACCGTGCAAAGATGTTCAAAATGATTACAAAGTTGTACAAAGTTATTGCAAATTTGGTAAATGCATTTACATATATGACCAAGTTGTTAGCATATAACAATCCGCATTTGTAAAGTAGGAAAATTTAATAAAAGCCCGTTAAAAGCAGCTTATAGATATTCAGATGAGGTGACTGTAAAATGTTAGAAAACAGCTTGCAAAGTTTGAAAAAACGAAGGAAATGTTGGCGGAGTTGCTAGTTTATTTAGCCTAAGTCATTGTAATGACAAACCCGCAGTTAAATTTTGAAAGCATTGAGTAAATTTTCAGATAACGCCTCATATCTAAGCAGATTATCACAAAAGCCAATCGAAATATCGACAACAATCTGTAGACAAAGTTGAAAAAAGCGGTTGCAAAGTAGGTATTTTCATTCGGAATTGTTACCTGTGATATAATATTAACAAGTACCGTAGTTGAACATTCGAAAATGTGAATAAATATTTCGTAACATGCTGTTAAATTACCGTAGTATTACTCCAAGTATGTAGATGTCATAGGTCAATCTAGAAGATACTTGTGTAAGCGACATCGATTTAAAACATCCAAAAACATGAAATAGCCGCAAATTCGGAATAATTTTATATAACCCGTGCAGCTGTGGGGTTAGATGCTCGACAAATGTTTAAAGTAAAGCACAATCGGGCGTGGTTAGTACTGGCATGGGAGACTCCATTACTAAACTACATTTTGAATTTTTTTTTGTTTCAACACGCACATGGAAAAGATGTAAGGCAACGTTCCGGCACTTTTTCTTACTGTGATGTCATTCCTTTTTAGTTGAAAATCAAGGAATTTTTGTAACTTTTTTAATTAATGGAAAATTTTCAAATTTGTTGTAATTTTCACGAACAAGTTGTGGATGCTGTCGGATGGTAGTGGGTGTTACACTGTTAACGCACCGTTCAAAGTGATTACAAAGTTGTACAAAGTTATTGTAAATTTGGTAAATGCATTTACATATATGACCAAGTTGTTGGCATATAAAAATCCACATTTGTAAAGTAGGGAAATTTAATAAAAACCCGTTAAAACCAGTTTATAGATATTCACATGAGGTGACTGTAAAATGTTAGAAAACAGCGTGCAAAGTTTGAAAAAACGAAGGAAATATTGGTGAAGTTGCTAGTTTATTTAGCCTAAGTCATTGTAAAGATAAACCCGCAGTTACATTTTGAAAGCATTGAGTAAATTTTCCGATAACGCCTCATATCTAAGCAGATTATCACAACAGTCAATCGAAATATTGACAACAAACTGTATGCAAAGTTGTAAAACGCGGTTGCGAAGTTTGTAGTTTCATTCGAGATTGTTACCTGTGATATCATATTAACAAGTCCCGTAGTTGAACATTCGAAAATGTGAATAAATATTTCGTAACATGCTGTTAAATTACCGTAGTTTTACTCCAAGTATGTAGAGGTAATAGGTCAATCTAGAAGATACTTGTGCAAGCGATATCGATTTAAAACATCCAAAAACCTAAAATAGCCGCAAATTCGGAATAATTTTATATAATCTATGCAGCTTTGGGGTTAGATGTTCGACAAATGTTTAAAGTAAAGCACAATCGGGCGTGGTTAGTACTTGCATGGGAGACTCCCGAACTAAACGACCTTTTGATTTTTTTTTTGTTTCAACACGCACATGGAAAAGATGTAAGGCAACGTTCCGGCACTTTTTCTTACTGTGATGTCAATCACTTATAGTAGAAAATCGAGGCATTTTTGTAACTTTTTTAATTAATGGAAAATTTTCAAATTCGTTCTAATTTTCACGAACAAGTTGTGGATGCTGTCGGCACGTAGTGGGTGTTACACTGTTAACGCACCGTGCAAAGTTGTTCAAAGTGATTACAAAGTTGTACAAAGTTATTGCAAATTTGGTAAATGCATTTGCATATATGACCAAGTTGTTAGCATATAAAAATCCGCATTTGTAAAGTAGGAAAATTTAATAAAAGCCCGTTAAAAGCAGCTTATAGATATTCAGATGAGGTGACTGTAAAATGTTAGAAAACAGCTTGCAAAGTTTGAAAAAACGAAGGAAATGTTGGCGGAGTTGCTAGTTTATTTAGCCTAAGTCATTGTAATGACAAACCCGCAGTTAAATTTTGAAAGCATTGAGTAAATTTTCAGATAACGCCTCATATCTAAGCAGATTATCACAAAAGCCAATCGAAATATCGACAAAAAACTGTAGACAAAGATGAAAAAAGCGGTTGCAAAGTAGGTAGTTTCATTCGGAATTGTTACCTGTGATATAATATTAACAAGTACCGTAGTTGAACATTCGAAAATGTGAATAAATATTTCGTAACATGCTGTTAAATTACCGTAGTTTTACTCCAAGTATGTAGATGTCATAGGTCAATCTAGAAGATACTTGTGTAAGCGACATCGATTTAAAACATCCAAAAACATGAAAAAGCCGCAAATTCGGAATAATTTTATATAACCCGTGCAGCTGTGGGGTTAGATGCTCGACAAATGTTTAAAGTAAAGCACAATCGGGCGTGGTTAGTACTTGCATGGGAGACTCCCTTACTAAACTACATTTTGAATTTTTTTTTGTTTCAACACGCACATGGAAAAGATGTAAGGCAACGTTCCGGCACTTTTTCTTACTGTGATGTCATTCCTTTTTAGTTGAAAATCAAGGAATTTTTGTAACTTTTTTAATTAATGGAAAATTTTCAAATTTGTTGTAATTTTCACGAACAAGTTGTGGATGCTGTCGGATGGTAGTGGGTGTTACACTGTTAACGCACCGTTCAAAGTGATTACAAAGTTGTACAAAGTTATTGTAAATTTGGTAAATGCATTTACATATATGACCAAGTTGTTAGCATATAAAAATCCACATTTGTAAAGTAGGGAAATTTAATAAAAACCCTTTAAAATCAGCTTATAGATATTCACATAAGGTGACTGTAAAATGTTAGAAAACAGCGTGCAAAGTTTGAAAAAACGAAGGAAATATTGGTGAAGTTGCTAGTTTATTTAGCCTAAGTCATTGTAAAGACAAACCCGCAGTTAAATTTTGAAAGCATTGAGTAAATTTTCCGATAACGCCTCATATCTAAGCAGATTATCACAACAGTCAATCGAAATATTGACAACAAACTGTATGCAAAGTTGTAAAACGCGGTTGCGAAGTTTGTAGTTTCATTCGGGATTGTTACCTGTGATATCATATTAACAAGTCCCGTAGTTGAACATTCGAAAATGTGAATAAATATTTCGTAACATGCTGTTAAATTACCGTAGTTTTACTCCAAGTATGTAGAGGTCATAGGTCAATCTAGAAGATACTTGAGCAAGCGATATCGATTTAAAACATCCAAAAACATGAAATAGCCGCAAATTCGGAATAATTTTATATAACCTATGCAGCTTTGGGGTTAGATGTTCGACAAATGTTTAAAGTAAAGCACAATCGGGCGTGGTTAGTACTTGCGTGGGAGACTCCCGAACTAAAAGACCTTTTGATTTTTTTTTTGTTTCAACACGCACATGGAAAAGATGTAAGGCAACGTTCCGGCACTTTTTCTTACTGTGATGTCAATCACTTATAGTAGAAAATCGAGGCATTTTTGTAACTTTTTTAATTAATGGAAAATTTTCAAATTCGTTCTAATTTTCACGAACAAGTTGTGGATGCTGTCGGCACGTAGTGGGTGTTACACTGTTAACGCACCGTGCAAAGTTGTTCAAAGTGATTACAAAGTTGTACAAAGTTATTGCAAATTTGGTAAATGCATTTGCATATATGACCAAGTTTTTAGCATATAAAAATCCGCATTTGTAAAGTAGGAAAATTTAATAAAAGCCCGTTAAAAGCAGCTTATAGATATTCAGATGAGGTGACTGTAAAATGTTAGAAAACAGCTTGCAAAGTTTGAAAAAACGAAGGAAATGTTGGCGGAGTTGCTAGTTTATTTAGCCTAAGTCATTGTAATGACAAACCCGCAGTTAAATTTTGAAAGCATTGAGTAAATTTTCAGATAACGCCTCATATCTAAGCAGATTATCACAAAAGCCAATCGAAATATCGACAAAAAACTGTAGACAAAGTTGAAAAAAGCGGTTGCAAAGTAGGTAGTTTCATTCGGAATTGTTACCTGTGATATAATATTAACAAGTACCGTAGTTGAACATTCGAAAATGTGAATAAATATTTCGTAACATGCTGTTAAATTACCGTAGTTTTACTCCAAGTATGTAGATGTCATAGGTCAATCTAGAAGATACTTGTGTAAGCGATATCGATTTAAAACATCCAAAAACATGAAATAGCCGCAAATTCGGAATAATTTTATATAACCCGTGCAGCTGTGGGGTTAGGTGCTCGACAAATGTTTAAAGTAAAGCACAATCGGGCGTGGTTAGTACTTGCATGGGAGACTCCCTGACTAAACGACTTTTTGAATTTTTTTTTGTTTCAACACGCACATGGAAAAGATGTAAGGCAACGTTCCGGCACTTTTTCTTACTGTGATGTCAATCCTTTTTAGTTGAAAATCAAGGAATTTTTGTAACTTTTTTAATTAATGGAAAATTTTCAAATTTGTTCTAATTTTCACGAAAAAGTTGTGGATGCTGTCGGCACGTAGTGGGTGTTACACTGTTAACGCACCGTGCAAAGTTGTTCAAAGTGATTACAAAGTTGTACAAAGTTATTGCAAATTTGGTAAATGCATTTACATATATGACCAAGTTGTTAGCATATAAAAATCCACATTTGTGAAGTAGGGAAATTTAATAAAAGCCCGTTAAAATCAGCTTCTAGATAGTCACATAAGGTGACTGTAAAATGTTAGAAAACAGCGTGCAAAGTTTGAAAAAACGAAGGAAATGTTGGCGAAGTTGCTAGTTTATTTAGCCTAAGTCATTGTAAAGACAACCCCGCAGTTAAATATTGAAATCATTGAATACATTTTCTGATAACGCTTCATATCTAAGCAGATTATCACAACAGTCAATCGAAATATGGACAACAAACTGTATGCAAAGTTGTAAAAAGGGGTTGCAAAGTTGGTAGTTTTATTCGGGATTGTTACCTGTGATATCATATTAACAAATCCCGTCGTTGAACATTCGAAAATGTGAATAAATATTTCGTAACATGCTGTTAAATTACCGTAGTTTTACTCCAAGTATGTAGAGGTCATAGGTCAATCTAGAAGATACTTGTGCAAGCGATATCGATTTAAAACATCCAAAAACCTAAAATAGCCGCAAATTCGGAATAATTTCATATAACCCATTCAGCTGTGGGGTTAGGTGCTCGATAAATGTTTAAAGTAAAGCACAATCGGGCGTGGTTAGTACTTGGATGGGAGACTCCCTGACTAAATGACCTTTTGAATTTTTTTTTGTTTCAACACGCACATGGAAAAGATTTAAAGGCAACGTTGCGGCACTTTTTCTTACTGTGATGTCAATCATTTATAGTAGAAAATCGAGGTATTTTTGTAAATTTTTTAATTAATGGAAATTTTTCAAATTCGTTCTAATTTTCACGAACAATTGTTGATGCTGTCGGCACGTAGTGGGTGTTACGCTGTTAATGCACCTTGCAAAGTTGTTCAAAGTGATTACAAAGTTGTACAAAGTTATTGCAAATTTGGTAAATGCATATGCATATATGACCAAGTTGTGAGCATATAAAAATCCACATTTGTAAAGCAGGGAAATTCAATAAAAACCCTTTAAAATCAGCTTATAGATATTCACATAAGGTGACTGTAAAATGTTAGAAAACAGCGTGCAAAGTTTGAAAAAACGAAGGAAATATTGGTGAAGTTGCTAGTTTATTTAGCCTAAGTCATTGTAAAGACAAACCCGCAGTTAAATTTTGAAAGCATTGAGTAAATTTTCCGATAACGCCTCATATCTAAGCAGATTATCACAACAGTCAATCGAAATATTGACAACAAACTGTATGCAAAGTTGTAAAACGCGGTTGCGAAGTTTGTAGTTTCATTCGGGATTGTTACCTGTGATATCATATTAACAAGTCCCGTAGTTGAACATTCGAAAATGTGAATAAATATTTCGTAACATGCTGTTAAATTACCGTAGTTTTACTCCAAGTATGTAGAGGTCATAGGTCAATCTAGAAGATACTTGAGCAAGCGATATCGATTTAAAACATCCAAAAACATGAAATAGCCGCAAATTCGGAATAATTTTATATAACCTATGCAGCTTTGGGGTTAGATGTTCGACAAATGTTTAAAGTAAAGCACAATCGGGCGTGGTTAGTACTTGCGTGGGAGACTCCCGAACTAAAAGACCTTTTGATTTTTTTTTTGTTTCAACACGCACATGGAAAAGATGTAAGGCAACGTTCCGGCACTTTTTCTTACTGTGATGTCAATCACTTATAGTAGAAAATCGAGGCATTTTTGTAACTTTTTTAATTAATGGAAAATTTTCAAATTCGTTCTAATTTTCACGAACAAGTTGTGGATGCTGTCGGCACGTAGTGGGTGTTACACTGTTAACGCACCGTGCAAAGTTGTTCAAAGTGATTACAAAGTTGTACAAAGTTATTGCAAATTTGGTAAATGCATTTGCATATATGACCAAGTTTTTAGCATATAAAAATCCGCATTTGTAAAGTAGGAAAATTTAATAAAAGCCCGTTAAAAGCAGCTTATAGATATTCAGATGAGGTGACTGTAAAATGTTAGAAAACAGCTTGCAAAGTTTGAAAAAACGAAGGAAATGTTGGCGGAGTTGCTAGTTTATTTAGCCTAAGTCATTGTAATGACAAACCCGCAGTTAAATTTTGAAAGCATTGAGTAAATTTTCAGATAACGCCTCATATCTAAGCAGATTATCACAAAAGCCAATCGAAATATCGACAAAAAACTGTAGACAAAGTTGAAAAAAGCGGTTGCAAAGTAGGTAGTTTCATTCGGAATTGTTACCTGTGATATAATATTAACAAGTACCGTAGTTGAACATTCGAAAATGTGAATAAATATTTCGTAACATGCTGTTAAATTACCGTAGTTTTACTCCAAGTATGTAGATGTCATAGGTCAATCTAGAAGATACTTGTGTAAGCGATATCGATTTAAAACATCCAAAAACATGAAATAGCCGCAAATTCGGAATAATTTTATATAACCCGTGCAGCTGTGGGGTTAGGTGCTCGACAAATGTTTAAAGTAAAGCACAATCGGGCGTGGTTAGTACTTGCATGGGAGACTCCCTGACTAAACGACTTTTTGAATTTTTTTTTGTTTCAACACGCACATGGAAAAGATGTAAGGCAACGTTCCGGCACTTTTTCTTACTGTGATGTCAATCCTTTTTAGTTGAAAATCAAGGAATTTTTGTAACTTTTTTAATTAATGGAAAATTTTCAAATTTGTTCTAATTTTCACGAAAAAGTTGTGGATGCTGTCGGCACGTAGTGGGTGTTACACTGTTAACGCACCGTGCAAAGTTGTTCAAAGTGATTACAAAGTTGTACAAAGTTATTGCAAATTTGGTAAATGCATTTACATATATGACCAAGTTGTTAGCATATAAAAATCCACATTTGTGAAGTAGGGAAATTTAATAAAAGCCCGTTAAAATCAGCTTCTAGATAGTCACATAAGGTGACTGTAAAATGTTAGAAAACAGCGTGCAAAGTTTGAAAAAACGAAGGAAATGTTGGCGAAGTTGCTAGTTTATTTAGCCTAAGTCATTGTAAAGACAACCCCGCAGTTAAATATTGAAATCATTGAATACATTTTCTGATAACGCTTCATATCTAAGCAGATTATCACAACAGTCAATCGAAATATGGACAACAAACTGTATGCAAAGTTGTAAAAAGGGGTTGCAAAGTTGGTAGTTTTATTCGGGATTGTTACCTGTGATATCATATTAACAAATCCCGTCGTTGAACATTCGAAAATGTGAATAAATATTTCGTAACATGCTGTTAAATTACCGTAGTTTTACTCCAAGTATGTAGAGGTCATAGGTCAATCTAGAAGATACTTGTGCAAGCGATATCGATTTAAAACATCCAAAAACCTAAAATAGCCGCAAATTCGGAATAATTTCATATAACCCATTCAGCTGTGGGGTTAGGTGCTCGATAAATGTTTAAAGTAAAGCACAATCGGGCGTGGTTAGTACTTGGATGGGAGACTCCCTGACTAAATGACCTTTTGAATTTTTTTTTGTTTCAACACGCACATGGAAAAGATTTAAAGGCAACGTTGCGGCACTTTTTCTTACTGTGATGTCAATCATTTATAGTAGAAAATCGAGGTATTTTTGTAAATTTTTTAATTAATGGAAATTTTTCAAATTCGTTCTAATTTTCACGAACAATTGTTGATGCTGTCGGCACGTAGTGGGTGTTACGCTGTTAATGCACCTTGCAAAGTTGTTCAAAGTGATTACAAAGTTGTACAAAGTTATTGCAAATTTGGTAAATGCATATGCATATATGACCAAGTTGTGAGCATATAAAAATCCACATTTGTAAAGCAGGGAAATTCAATAAAAGCCCGTTAAAAGCAGCTTATAGATATTCACATGAGGTGTCTGTAATATGTTAGAAAACAGCGTGCAAAGTTTCAAAAAAACGAAGGAAATGTTGGCGGAGTTGCTAGTTTATTTAGCCAAAGTCATTGTAAAGACAACCCCGCAGTTAAATATTGAAATCACTGAATGCATTTTCCGATAACGCTTCATATCTAAGCAGATTATCACAACAGTCAATCGAAATATCGACAAAAAACTGTAGACAAAGTTGAAAAAAGCGGTTGCAAAGTAGGTTGTTTCATTCGGAATTGTTACCTGTGATATAATATTAACAAGTACCGTAGTTGAACATTCGAAAATGTGAATAAATATTTCGTAACATGCTGTTAAATTACCGTAGTTTTACTCCAAGTATGTAGAGGTCATAGGTCAATCTAGAAGATACTTGAGCAAGCGATATCGATTTAAAACATCCAAAAACATGAAATAGCCGCAAATTCGGAATAATTTTATATAACCTATGCAGCTTTGGGGTTAGATGTTCGACAAATGTTTAAAGTAAAGCACAATCGGGCGTGGTTAGTACTTGGATGGGAGACTCCCTGACTAAATGACCTTTTGATTTTTTTTTTGTTTCAACACGCACATGGAAAAGATTTAAAGCAACGTTGCGGCACTTTTTCTTACTGTGATGTCAATCATTTACAGTAGAAAATCGAGGTATTTTTGTAAAATTTTTAATTAATGGAAATTTTTCAAATTCGTTCTAATTTTCACGAACAATTGTTGATGCTGTCGGCACGTAGTGGGTGTTACGCTGTTAATGCACCTTGCAAAGTTGTTCAAAGTGATTACAAAGTTGTACAAAGTTATTGCAAATTTGGTAAATGCATATGCATATATGACCAAGTTGTTAGCATATAAAAATCCACATTTGTAAAGCAGGGAAATTCAATAAAAGCCCGTTAAAAGCAGCTTATAGATATTCACATGAGATGTCTGTAAAATGTTAGAAAATAGCGTGCAAAGTTTGAAAAAACGAAGGAAATGTTGGCGGAGTTGCTAGTTTATTTAGCCAAAGTCATTGTAAAGACAACCCCGCAGTTAAATATTGAAATCATTGAATACATTTTCCGATAACGCTTCATATCTAAGCAGATTATCACAACAGTCAATCGAAATATCGACAACAAAGTGTATGCAAAGTTGTAAAAAGCGGTTGCAAAGTTGGTAGTTTCATTCGGGATTGTTACCTGTGATATCATATTAACAAATCCCGTAGTTGAACATTCGAAAATGTGAATAAATATTTCGTAACATGCTGTTAAATTGCCGTAGTTTTACTCCAAGTATGTAGAGGTCATAGGTCAATCTAGAAGATACTTGTGCAAGCGATATCGATTTAAAACATCCAAAAACATGAAATAGCCGCAAATTCGGAATAATTTTATATAACCTATGCAGCTTTGGGGTTAGATGTTCGACAAATGTTTAAAGTAAAGCACAATCGGGCGTGGTTAGTACTTGCATGAGAGACTCCCTGACTAAAAGACCTTTTGAATTTTTGTTTGTTTCAACACGCACATGGAAAAGATGTAAGGCGACGTTCCGGCACTGTTTCTTACTGTGATGTCAATCACTTATAGTAGAAAATCGAGGCATTTTTGTAACTTTTTTAATTAATGGAAAATTTTCAAATTCGTTCTAATTTTCACGAACAAGTTGTGGATGCTGTCGGCACGTAGTGGGAGTTACACTGTTAACGCACCGTGCAAAGTTGTTCAAAGTGATTACAAAGTTGTACAAAGTTATTGCAAATTTGGTAAATGCATTTGCATATATGACCAAGTTGTTAGCATATAAAAATCCGCATTTGTAAAGTAGGAAAATTTAATAAAAGCCCGTTAAAAGCAGCTTATAGATATTCAGATGAGGTGACTGTAAAATGTTAGAAAACAGCTTGCAAAGTTTGAAAAAACGAAGGAAATGTTGGTGAAGTTGCTAGTTTATTTAGCCTAAGTCATTGTAAAGACAAACCCGCAGTTAAATTTTGAAAGCATTGAGTAAATTTTCCGATAACGCCTCATATCTAAGCAGATTATCACAACAGTCAATCGAAATATTGACAACAAACTGTATGCAAAGTTGTAAAACGCGGTTGCGAAGTTTGTAGTTTCATTCGGGATTGTTACCTGTGATATCATATTAACAAGTACCGTAGTTGAACATTCGAAAATGTGAATAAATATTTCGTAACATGCTGTTAAATTACCGTAGTATTACTCCAAGTATGTAGATGTCATAGGTCAATCTAGAAGATACTTGTGTAAGCGATAACGAGGTAAAACATCCAAAAACATGAAATAGCCGCAAATTCGGAATAATTTTATATAACCTATGCAGCTTTGGGGTTAGATGTTCGACAAATGTTTAAAGTAAAGCACAATCGGGCGTGGTTAGTACTTGCATGGGGAACTTCCTGACTAAAAGACCTTTTGAATTTTTTTTTTCAACACGCACATGGAAAAGATGTAAGGCAACGTTCCGGCACTTTTTCTTACTGTGATGTCAATCCTTTTTAGTTGCGAATCAAGGAATTTTTGTAACTTTTTTAATTAATGGAAAATTTTCAAATTTGTTCTAATTTTCACGAACAAGTTGTGGATGCTGTCGGCACGTAGTGGGTGTTACACTGTTAACGCACCGTTCAAAGTGATTACAAAGTTGTACAAAGTTATTGCAAATTTGGTAAATGCATTTACATATATGACCAAGTTGTTGGCATATAAAAATCCACATTTGTAAAGTAGGGAAATTTAATAAAAACCCGTTAAAATCAGCTTATAGATATTCACATAAGGTGACTGTAAAATGTTAGAAAACAGCGTGCAAAGTTTGAAAAAACGAAGGAAATATTGGTGAAGTTGCTAGTTTATTTAGCCTAAGTCATTGTAAAGACAAACCCGCAGTTAAATTTTGAAAGCATTGAGTAAATTTTCCGATAACGCCTCATATCTAAGCAGATTATCACAACAGTCAATCGAAATATTGACAACAAACTGTATGCAAAGTTGTAAAACGCGGTTGCGAAGTTTGTAGATTCATTCGGGATTGTTACCTGTGATATCATATTAACAAGTCCCGTAGTTGAACATTCGAAAATGTGAATAAATATTTCGTAACATGCTGTTAAATTACCGTAGTTTTACTCCAAGTATGTAGAGGTCATAGGTCAATCTAGAAGATACTTGTGCAAGCGATATCGATTTAAAACATCCAAAAACCTAAAATAGCCGCATATTCGGAATAATTTCATATAACCCATGCAGCTGTGGGGTTAGGTGCTCGACAAATGTTTAAAGTAAAGCACAATTGGGCGTGGTTAGTACTTGGATGGGAGACTCCCTGACTAAATGACCTTTTGAATTTTTTTTTTGTTTCAACACGCACATGGAAAAGATGTAAGGCAACGTTCCGTCACTTTTTCTTACTGTGATGTCAATCACTTATAGTAGAAAATCGAGGCATTTTTGTAACTTTTTTAATTAATGGAAAATTTTCAAATTCGTTCTAATTTTCACGAACAAGTTGTGGATGCTGTCGGCACGTAGTGGGTGTTACACTGTTAACGCACCGTGCAAAGTTGTTCAAAGTGATTACAAAGTTGTACAAAGTTATTGCAAATTTGGTAAATGCATTTGCATATATGACCAAGTTGTTAGCATATAAAAATCCGCATTTGTAAAGTAGGAAAATTTAATAAAAGCCCGTTAAAAGCAGCTTATAGATATTCAGATGAGGTGACTGTAAAATGTTAGAAAACAGCTTGCAAAGTTTGAAAAAACTAAGGAAATGTTGGCGGAGTTGCTAGTTTATTTAGCCTAAGTCATTGTAATGATAAACCCGTAGTTAAATTTTGAAAGCATTGAGTAAATTTTCAGATAACGCCTCATATCTAAGCAGATTATCACAAAAGCCAATCGAAATATCGACAACAAACTGTAGACAAAGTTGAAAAAAGCGGATGCAAAGTAGGTAGTTTCATTCGGAATTGTTACCTGTGATATAATATTAACAAGTACCGTAGTTGAACATTCGAAAATGTGAATAAATATTTCGTAACATGCTGTTAAATTACCGTAGTATTACTCCAAGTATGTAGATGTCATAGGTCAATCTAGAAGATACTTGTGCAAGCGATAACGAGTTAAAACATCCAAACACATGAAATAACCGCAAATTCGGAATAATTTCATATAACCCATGCAGCTGTGGGGTTAGGTGCTCGACAAATGTTTAAAGTAAAGCACAATCGGGTGTGGTTAGTACTTGCATGGGAGACTCCCTGACTAAACGACCTTTTGAATTTTTTTTTTTTTCAACACGTACATGGAAAAGATGTAAGGCAACGTTCCGGCACTTTTTCTTACTGTGATGTCAATCATTTATAGTAGAAAATCGAGGCATTTTTGTAACTTTTTTAATTAATGGAAAATTTTCAAATTCGTTCTAATTTTCACGAACAAGTTGTGGATGCTGTCGGCACGTAGTGAGTGTTACACTGTTAACGCACCGTGCAAAGTTGTTCAAAGTGATTACAAAGTTGTACAAAGTTATTGCAAATTTGGTAAATGCATTTGCATATATGACCAAGTTGTTAGCATATAAAAATCCGCATTTGTAAAGTAGGAAAATTTAATAAAAGCCCGTTAAAAGCAGCTTATAGATATTCAGATGAGGTGATTGTAAAATGTTAGAAAACAGCTTGCAAAGTTTGAAAAAACGAAGGAAATGTTGGCGGAGTTGCTAGTTTATTTAGCCTAAGTCATTGTAATGACAAACCCGCAGTTACATTTTGAAAGCATTGAGTACATTTTCAGATAACGCCTCATATCTAAGCAGATTATCACAAAAGCCAATCGAAATATCGACAACAAACTGTAGACAAAGTTGAAAAAAGCGGTTGCAAAGTAGGTAGTTTCATTCGGAATTGTTACCTGTGATATAATATTAACAAGTACCGTAGTTGAACATTCGAAAATGTGAATAAATATTTCGTAACATGCTGTTAAATTACCGTAGTTTTACTCCAAGTATGTAGAAGTCACAGGTCAATCTAGAAGATACTTGTGCAAGCGATAACGAGTTAAAACATCCAAACACATGAAATAACCGCAAATTCGGAATAATTTCATATAACCCATGCAGCTGTGGGGTTAGGTGCTCGACAAATGTTTAAAGTAAAGCACAATCGGGTGTGGTTAGTACTTACATGGGAGACTCCCTGACTAAACGACCTTTTGAATTTTTTTTTGTTTCAACACGCACATGGAAAAGATGTAAGGCAACGTTCCGGCACTTTTTCTTACTGTGATGTCAATCATTTATAGTAGAAAATCGAGGCATTTTTGTAACTTTTTTAATTAATGGAAAATTTTCAAATTCGTTCTAATTTTCACGAACAAGTTGTGGATGCTGTCGGCACGTAGTGAGTGTTACACTGTTAACGCACCGTGCAAAGTTGTTCAAAGTGATTACAAAGTTGTACAAAGTTATTGCAAATTTGGTAAATGCATTTGCATATATGACCAAGTTGTTAGCATATAAAAATCCACATTTGTAAAGTAGGGAAATTTAATAAAAGCCCGTTAAAAGCAGCTTATAGATATTCAGATGAGGTGATTGTAAAATGTTAGAAAACAGCTTGCAAAGTTTGAAAAAACGAAGGAAATGTTGGCGGAGTTGCTAGTTTATTTAGCCTAAGTCATTGTAATGACAAACCCGCAGTTAAATTTTGAAAGCATTGAGTAAATTTTCAGATAACGCCTCATATCTAAGCAGATTATCACAAAAGCCAATCGAAATATCGACAACAAACTGTAGACAAAGTTGTAAAAAGCGGTTGCAAAGTAGGTAGTTTCATTCGGAATTGTTACCTGTGATATAATATTAACAAATACAATAGTTGAACATGCGAAAATGTGAATAAATATTTCGTAACATGCTGTTAAATTACCGTAGTTTTACTCCAAGTATGTAGAGGTCATAGGTCAATCTAGAAGATACTTGTGTAAGCGATATCGATTTAAAACATCCAAAAACATGAAATAGCCGCAAATTCGGAATAATTTTATATAACCCATGCAGCTGTGGGGTTAGATGTTCGACAAATGTTTAAAGTGAAGCTCAATCGGGCGTGGTTAGTACTTGCATGGGAGACTCCCTGACTAAACGACCTTTTGAATTTTTTGTTGTTTCAACACGCACATGGAAAAGATGTAAGGCAACGTTCCGGCGCTTTTTACTGCGATGTCAATCATTTATAGTAGAAAATCGAGGCATTTTTGTAACTTTTTTAATTAATGGAAAATTTTCAAATTCGTTCTAATTTTCACGAACAAGTTGTGGATGCTGTCGGCACGTAGTGAGTGTTACACTGTTAACGCACCGTGCAAAGTTGTTCAAAGTGATTACAAAGTTGTACAAAGTTATTGCAAATTTGGTAAATGCATTTGCATATATGACCAAGTTGTTAGCATATAAAAATCCGCATTTGTAAAGTAGAAAAATTTAATAAAAGCCCATTAAAAGCAGCTTATAGATATTCAGATGAGGTGATTGTAAAATGTTAGAAAACAGCTTGCAAAGTTTGAAAAAACGAAGGAAATGTTGGCGGAGTTGCTAGTTTATTTAGCCTAAGTCATTGTAATGACAAACCCGCAGTTAAATTTTGAAAGCATTGAGTAAATTTTCAGATAACGCCTCATATCTAAGCAGATTATCACAAAAGCCAATCGAAATATCGACAACAAACTGTAGACAAAGTTGTAAAACGCGGTTGCAAAGTAGGTAGTTTCATTCGGAATTGTTACCTGTGATATAATATTAACAAATACAATAGTTGAACATTCGAAAATGTGAATAAATATTTCGTAACATGCTGTTAAATTACCGTAGTTTTACTCCAAGTATGTAGAGGTCATAGGTCAATCTAGAAGATACTTGTGTAAGCGATATCGATTTAAAACATCCAAAAACATGAAATAGCCGCAAGTTCGGAATAATTTTATATAACCCATGCAGCTGTGGGGTTAGATGTTCGACAAATGTTTAAAGTGAAGCACAATCGGGCGTGGTTAGTACTTGCATGGGAGACTCCCTGACTAAACGACCTTTTGAATTTTTTGTTGTTTCAACACGCACATGGAAAAGATGTAAGGCAACGTTCCGGCGCTTTTTCTTACTGCGATGTCAATCCTTTTTAGTTGAAAATCAAGGAATTTTTGTAACTTTTTTAATTAATGGAAAATTTTCAAATTTGTTCTAATTTTCACGAACAAGTTGTGGATGCTGTCGGCACGTAGTGCGTGTTACACTGTTAACGCACCGTGCAAAGTTGTTCAAAGTGATTACAAAGTTGTACAAAGTTATTGCAAATTTGGTAAATGCATTTACATATATGACCAAGTTGTTAGCATATAAAAATCCACATTTGTAAAAATAGGGAAATTTAATAAAAGCCCGTTAAAATCAGCTTATAGATATTCACATAAGGTGACTGTAAAATGTTAGAAAACAGCGTGCAAAGTTTGAAAAAACGAAGGAAATGTTGGCGGAGTTGCTAGTTTATTTAGCCTAAGTCATTGTAATGACAAACCCGCAGTTAAATTTTGAAAGCATTGAGTGAATTTTCCGATAAAGCCTCATATCTGAGCAGATTATCACAACAGCCAATCGAAATATCGACAACAAACTGTAGACAAAGTTGTAAAAAGCGGTTGCAAAGTCGATATTTTCATTCGGGATTGTAACCTGTGATATAATATTAACAAGTCCCGTAGTTGAACATTCGAAAATGTGAATAAATATTTCGTAACATGCTGTTAAATTACCGTAGTTTTACTCCAAGTATGTAGAGGTCATAGGTCAATCTAGAAGATATTTGTGCAAGCGATATCGATTTAAAACATCCAAAACATGAAATAGCCGCAAATTCGCAATAATGTCATATAACCCATGCAGCTGTGGGGTTAGATGTTCGTCAAATGTTTAAAGTGAAGCTCAATCGGGCGTGGTTAGTACTTGCATGGGAGACTCCCTGACTAAACGACCTTTTGAATTTTTTGTTGTTTCAACACGCACATGGAAAAGATGTAAGGCAAAGTTCCGGCGCTTTTTGTTACTGCGATGTCAATCATTTATAGTAGAAAATCGAGGCATTTTTGTAACTTTTTTAATTAATGGAAAATTTTCAAATTCGTTCTAATTTTCACGAACAAGTTGTGGATGCTGTCGGCACGTAGTGAGTGTTACACTGTTAACGCACCGTGCAAAGTTGTTCAAAGTGATTACAAAGTTGTACAAAGTTATTGCAAATTTGGTAAATGCATTTGCATATATGACCAAGTTGTTAGCATATAAAAATCCGCATTTGTAAAGTAGAAAAATTTAATAAAAGCCCATTAAAAGCAGCTTATAGATATTCAGATGAGGTGATTGTAAAATGTTAGAAAACAGCTTGCAAAGTTTGAAAAAACGAAGGAAATGTTGGCGGAGTTGCTAGTTTATTTAGCCTAAGTCATTGTAATGACAAACCCGCAGTTAAATTTTGAAAGCATTGAGTAAATTTTCAGATAACGCCTCATATCTAAGCAGATTATCACAAAAGCCAATCGAAATATCGACAACAAACTGTAGACAAAGTTGTAAAAAGCGGTTGCAAAGTAGGTAGTTTCATTCGGAATTGTTACCTGTGATATAATATTAACAAATACAATAGTTGAACATTCGAAAATGTGAATAAATATTTCGTAACATGCTGTTAAATTACCGTAGTTTTACTCCAAGTATGTAGAGGTCATAGGTCAATCTAGAAGATACTTGTGTAAGCGATATCGATTTAAAACATCCAAAAACATGAAATAGCCGCAAGTTCGGAATAATTTTATATAACCCATGCAGCTGTGGGGTTAGATGTTCGACAAATGTTTAAAGTGAAGCACAATCGGGCGTGGTTAGTACTTGCATGGGAGACTCCCTGACTAAACGACCTTTTGAATTTTTTGTTGTTTCAACACGCACATGGAAAAGATGTAAGGCAACGTTCCGGCGCTTTTTCTTACTGCGATGTCAATCCTTTTTAGTTGAAAATCAAGGAATTTTTGTAACTTTTTTAATTAATGGAAAATTTTCAAATTTGTTCTAATTTTCACGAACAAGTTGTGGATGCTGTCGGCACGTAGTGCGTGTTACACTGTTAACGCACCGTGCAAAGTTGTTCAAAGTGATTACAAAGTTGTACAAAGTTATTGCAAATTTGGTAAATGCATTTACATATATGACCAAGTTGTTAGCATATAAAAATCCACATTTGTAAAAATAGGGAAATTTAATAAAAGCCCGTTAAAATCAGCTTATAGATATTCACATAAGGTGACTGTAAAATGTTAGAAAACAGCGTGCAAAGTTTGAAAAAACGAAGGAAATGTTGGCGGAGTTGCTAGTTTATTTAGCCTAAGTCATTGTAATGACAAACCCGCAGTTAAATTTTGAAAGCATTGAGTGAATTTTCCGATAAAGCCTCATATCTGAGCAGATTATCACAACAGCCAATCGAAATATCGACAACAAACTGTAGACAAAGTTGTAAAAAGCGGTTGCAAAGTCGATATTTTCATTCGGGATTGTTACCTGTGATATAATATTAACAAGTCCCGTAGTTGAACATTCGAAAATGTGAATAAATATTTCGTAACATGCTGTTAAATTACCGTAGTTTTACTCCAAGTATGTAGAGGTCATAGGTCAATCTAGAAGATATTTGTGCAAGCGATATCGATTTAAAACATCCAAAACATGAAATAGCCGCAAATTCCCAATAATGTCATATAACCCATGCAGCTGTGGGGTTAGGTGCTCGACAAATGTTTAAAGTAAAACACAATCGGGCGTGGTTAGTACTTGCATTGGAGACTCCCAGACTAAACGACCTTCTGTAATTTGTTTTTGTTTCAACACGCATATGGAAAAGATTTAAGGCAACGTTCCGGCACTTTTTATTACTGTGATGTCAATCATTTATAGTGGAAAATCGAGGCATTTTTGTAACTTTTTTAATTAATGGAAAATTTTCAAATTCGTTCTAATTTTCACGAACAAGTTGTGGATGCTGTCGGCACGTAGTGGGTGTTACACTGTTAACGCATCGTGCAAAGTTGTTCAAAGTGATTACAAAGTTGTACAAAGTTATTGCAAATTTGGGAAATGCATTTGCATATATGACCAAGTTGTTAGCATATAAAAATCCACATTTGTAAAGTAGGGAAATTTAATAAAAGCCCGTTAAAAGCAGCTTATAGATATTCACATGAGGTGACTGTAAAATGTTAGAAAACAGCGTGCAAAGTTTGAGAAAAACGTAGGAAATGTTGGCGGAGTTGCTAGTTTATTTAGCCTAAGTCATTATAATGACAACCCCGCAGTTAAATTTTGAAAGCATTGAGTAAATTTTCCGATAACGCCTCATATCTGAGCAGATTATCACAACAGCCAATCGAAATATCGACAACAAACTGTAGACAAAGTTGTAAAAAGCGGTTGCAAAGTCGGTAGTTTCATACGGGATTGTTACCTGTGATATAATATTAACAAGTCCCGTAGTTGAACATTCGAAAATGTGAATAAATATTTCGTAACATGCTGTTAAATTACCGTAGTTTTACTCCAAGTATGTAGAGGTCATAGGTCAATCTAGAAGATACTTGTGTAAGCGATATCGATTTAAAACATCCAAAAACATGAAATAGCCGCAAGTTCGGAATAATTTTATATAACCCATGCAGCTGTGGGGTTAGATGTTCGACAAATGTTTAAAGTGAAGCACAATCGGGCGTGGTTAGTACTTGCATGGGAGACTCCCTGACTAAACGACCTTTTGAATTTTTTGTTGTTTCAACACGCACATGGAAAAGATGTAAGGCAACGTTCCGGCGCTTTTTCTTACTGCGATGTCAATCCTTTTTAGTTGAAAATCAAGGAATTTTTGTAACTTTTTTAATTAATGGAAAATTTTCAAATTTGTTCTAATTTTCACGAACAAGTTGTGGATGCTGTCGGCACGTAGTGCGTGTTACACTGTTAACGCACCGTGCAAAGTTGTTCAAAGTGATTACAAAGTTGTACAAAGTTATTGCAAATTTGGTAAATGCATTTACATATATGACCAAGTTGTTAGCATATAAAAATCCACATTTGTAAAAATAGGGAAATTTAATAAAAGCCCGTTAAAATCAGCTTATAGATATTCACATAAGGTGACTGTAAAATGTTAGAAAACAGCGTGCAAAGTTTGAAAAAACGAAGGAAATGTTGGCGGAGTTGCTAGTTTATTTAGCCTAAGTCATTGTAATGACAAACCCGCAGTTAAATTTTGAAAGCATTGAGTGAATTTTCCGATAAAGCCTCATATCTGAGCAGATTATCACAACAGCCAATCGAAATATCGACAACAAACTGTAGACAAAGTTGTAAAAAGCGGTTGCAAAGTCGATATTTTCATTCGGGATTGTTACCTGTGATATAATATTAACAAGTCCCGTAGTTGAACATTCGAAAATGTGAATAAATATTTCGTAACATGCTGTTAAATTACCGTAGTTTTACTCCAAGTATGTAGAGGTCATAGGTCAATCTAGAAGATATTTGTGCAAGCGATATCGATTTAAAACATCCAAAACATGAAATAGCCGCAAATTCCCAATAATGTCATATAACCCATGCAGCTGTGGGGTTAGGTGCTCGACAAATGTTTAAAGTAAAACACAATCGGGCGTGGTTAGTACTTGCATTGGAGACTCCCAGACTAAACGACCTTCTGTAATTTGTTTTTGTTTCAACACGCATATGGAAAAGATTTAAGGCAACGTTCCGGCACTTTTTATTACTGTGATGTCAATCATTTATAGTGGAAAATCGAGGCATTTTTGTAACTTTTTTAATTAATGGAAAATTTTCAAATTCGTTCTAATTTTCACGAACAAGTTGTGGATGCTGTCGGCACGTAGTGGGTGTTACACTGTTAACGCATCGTGCAAAGTTGTTCAAAGTGATTACAAAGTTGTACAAAGTTATTGCAAATTTGGGAAATGCATTTGCATATATGACCAAGTTGTTAGCATATAAAAATCCACATTTGTAAAGTAGGGAAATTTAATAAAAGCCCGTTAAAAGCAGCTTATAGATATTCACATGAGGTGACTGTAAAATGTTAGAAAACAGCGTGCAAAGTTTGAGAAAAACGTAGGAAATGTTGGCGGAGTTGCTAGTTTATTTAGCCTAAGTCATTATAATGACAACCCCGCAGTTAAATTTTGAAAGCATTGAGTAAATTTTCCGATAACGCCTCATATCTGAGCAGATTATCACAACAGCCAATCGAAATATCGACAACAAACTGTAGACAAAGTTGTAAAAAGCGGTTGCAAAGTCGGTAGTTTCATACGGGATTGTTACCTGTGATATAATATTAACAAGTCCCGTAGTTGAACATTCGAAAATGTGAATAAATATTTCGTAACATGCTGTTAAATTACCGTAGTTTTACTCCAAGTATGTAGAGGTCATAGGTCAATCTAGAAGATACTTGTGTAAGCGATATCGATTTAAAACATCCAAAAACATGAAATAGCCGCAAATTCGGAATAATTTTATATAACCCATGCAGCTGTGGGGTTAGATGTTCGACAAATGTTTAAAGTGAAGCACAATCGGGCGTGGTTAGTACTTGCATGGGAGACTCCCTGACTAAACGACCTTTTGAATATTTTGTTGTTTCAACACGCACATGGAAAAGATGTAAGGCAACGTTCCGGCGCTTTTTCTTACTGCGATGTCAATCCTTTTTAGTTGAAAATCAAGGAATTTTTGTAACTTTTTTAATTAATGGAAAATTTTCAAATTTGTTCTAATTTTCACGAACAAGTTGTGGATGCTGTCGGCACGTAGTGCGTGTTACACTGTTAACGCACCGTGCAAAGTTGTTCAAAGTGATTACAAAGTTGTACAAAGTTATTGCAAATTTGGTAAATGCATTTACATATATGACCAAGTTGTTAGCATATAAAAATCCACATTTGTAAAAATAGGGAAATTTAATAAAAGCCCGTTAAAATCAGCTTATAGATATTCACATAAGGTGACTGTAAAATGTTAGAAAACAGCGTGCAAAGTTTGAAAAAACGAAGGAAATGTTGGCGGAGTTGCTAGTTTATTTAGCCTAAGTCATTGTAATGACAAACCCGCAGTTAAATTTTGAAAGCATTGAGTGAATTTTCCGATAAAGCCTCATATCTGAGCAGATTATCACAACAGCCAATCGAAATATCGACAACAAACTGTAGACAAAGTTGTAAAAAGCGGTTGCAAAGTCGATATTTTCATTCGGGATTGTTACCTGTGATATAATATTAACAAGTCCCGTAGTTGAACATTCGAAAATGTGAATAAATATTTCGTAACATGCTGTTAAATTACCGTAGTTTTACTCCAAGTATGTAGAGGTCATAGGTCAATCTAGAAGATATTTGTGCAAGCGATATCGATTTAAAACATCCAAAACATGAAATAGCCGCAAATTCGCAATAATGTCATATAACCCATGCAGCTGTGGGGTTAGATGTTCGACAAATGTTTAAAGTGAAGCACAATCGGGCGTGGTTAGTACTTGCATGGGAGACTCCCTGACTAAACGACCTTTTGAATTTTTTGTTGTTTCAACACGCACATGGAAAAGATGTAAGGCAACGTTCCGGCGCTTTTTCTTACTGCGATGTCAATCATTTATAGTAGAAAATCGAGGCATTTTTGTAACTTTTTTAATTAATGGAAAATTTTCAAATTCGTTCTAATTTTCACGAACAAGTTGTGGATGCTGTCGGCACGTAGTGAGTGTTACACTGTTAACGCACCGTGCAAAGTTGTTCAAAGTGATTACAAAGTTGTACAAAGTTATTGCAAATTTGGTAAATGCATTTGCATATATGACCAAGTTGTTAGCATATAAAAATCGGCATTTGTAAAGTAGAAAAATTTAATAAAAGCCCGTTAAAAGCAGCTTATAGATATTCAGATGAGGTGATTGTAAAATGTTAGAAAACAGCTTGCAAAGTTTGAAAAAACGAAGGAAATGTTGGCGGAGTTGCTAGTTTATTTAGCCTAAGTCATTGTAATGACAAACCCGCAGTTAAATTTTGAAAGCATTGAGTGAATTTTCCGATAAAGCCTCATATCTGAGCAGATTATCACAACAGCCAATCGAAATATCGACAACAAACTGTAGACAAAGTTGTAAAAAGCGGTTGCAAAGTCGATATTTTCATTCGGGATTGTTACCTGTGATATAATATTAACAAGTCCCGTAGTTGAACATTCGAAAATGTGAATAAATATTTCGTAACATGCTGTTAAATTACCGTAGTTTTACTCCAAGTATGTAGAGGTCATAGGTCAATCTAGAAGATATTTGTGCAAGCGATATCGATTTAAAACATCCAAAACATGAAATAGCCGCAAATTCCCAATAATGTCATATAACCCATGCAGCTGTGGGGTTAGGTGCTCGACAAATGTTTAAAGTAAAACACAATCGGGCGTGGTTAGTACTTGCATTGGAGACTCCCAGACTAAACGACCTTCTGTAATTTGTTTTTGTTTCAACACGCATATGGAAAAGATTTAAGGCAACGTTCCGGCACTTTTTATTACTGTGATGTCAATCATTTATAGTGGAAAATCGAGGCATTTTTGTAACTTTTTTAATTAATGGAAAATTTTCAAATTCGTTCTAATTTTCACGAACAAGTTGTGGATGCTGTCGGCACGTAGTGGGTGTTACACTGTTAACGCATCGTGCAAAGTTGTTCAAAGTGATTACAAAGTTGTACAAAGTTATTGCAAATTTGGGAAATGCATTTGCATATATGACCAAGTTGTTAGCATATAAAAATCCACATTTGTAAAGTAGGGAAATTTAATAAAAGCCCGTTAAAAGCAGCTTATAGATATTCACATGAGGTGACTGTAAAATGTTAGAAAACAGCGTGCAAAGTTTGAGAAAAACGAAGGAAATGTTGGCGGAGTTGCTAGTTTATTTAGCCTAAGTCATTATAATGACAACCCCGCAGTTAAATTTTGAAAGCATTGAGTAAATTTTCCGATAACGCCTCATATCTGAGCAGATTATCACAACAGCCAATCGAAATATCGACAACAAACTGTAGACAAAGTTGTAAAAAGCGGTTGCAAAGTCGGTAGTTTCATACGGGATTGTTACCTGTGATATAATATTAACAAGTCCCGTAGTTGAACATTCGAAAATGTGAATAAATATTTCGTAACATGCTGTTAAATTACCGTAGTTTTACTCCAAGTATGTAGAGGTCATAGGTCAATCTAGAAGATACTTGTGTAAGCGATATCGATTTAAAACATCCAAAAACATGAAATAGCCGCAAATTCGGAATAATTTTATATAACCCATGCAGCTGTGGGGTTAGATGTTCGACAAATGTTTAAAGTGAAGCACAATCGGGCGTGGTTAGTACTTGCATGGGAGACTCCCTGACTAAACGACCTTTTGAATATTTTGTTGTTTCAACACGCACATGGAAAAGATGTAAGGCAACGTTCCGGCGCTTTTTCTTACTGCGATGTCAATCCTTTTTAGTTGAAAATCAAGGAATTTTTGTAACTTTTTTAATTAATGGAAAATTTTCAAATTTGTTCTAATTTTCACGAACAAGTTGTGGATGCTGTCGGCACGTAGTGCGTGTTACACTGTTAACGCACCGTGCAAAGTTGTTCAAAGTGATTACAAAGTTGTACAAAGTTATTGCAAATTTGGTAAATGCATTTACATATATGACCAAGTTGTTAGCATATAAAAATCCACATTTGTAAAAATAGGGAAATTTAATAAAAGCCCGTTAAAATCAGCTTATAGATATTCACATAAGGTGACTGTAAAATGTTAGAAAACAGCGTGCAAAGTTTGAAAAAACGAAGGAAATGTTGGCGGAGTTGCTAGTTTATTTAGCCTAAGTCATTGTAATGACAAACCCGCAGTTAAATTTTGAAAGCATTGAGTGAATTTTCCGATAAAGCCTCATATCTGAGCAGATTATCACAACAGCCAATCGAAATATCGACAACAAACTGTAGACAAAGTTGTAAAAAGCGGTTGCAAAGTCGATATTTTCATTCGGGATTGTTACCTGTGATATAATATTAACAAGTCCCGTAGTTGAACATTCGAAAATGTGAATAAATATTTCGTAACATGCTGTTAAATTACCGTAGTTTTACTCCAAGTATGTAGAGGTCATAGGTCAATCTAGAAGATATTTGTGCAAGCGATATCGATTTAAAACATCCAAAACATGAAATAGCCGCAAATTCGCAATAATGTCATATAACCCATGCAGCTGTGGGGTTAGATGTTCGACAAATGTTTAAAGTGAAGCACAATCGGGCGTGGTTAGTACTTGCATGGGAGACTCCCTGACTAAA
Source organism: Saccoglossus kowalevskii (assembly GCF_978046115.1). NCBI lineage: Eukaryota > Metazoa > Hemichordata > Enteropneusta > Harrimaniidae > Saccoglossus > Saccoglossus kowalevskii. The sequence goes on from NC_140644.1 coordinate 5,634,609, forward strand.
CGACCTTTTGAATTTTTTGTTGTTTCAACACGCACATGGAAAAGATGTAAGGCAACGTTCCGGCGCTTTTTCTTACTGCGATGTCAATCATTTATAGTAGAAAATCGAGGCATTTTTGTAACTTTTTTAATTAATGGAAAATTTTCAAATTCGTTCTAATTTTCACGAACAAGTTGTGGATGCTGTCGGCACGTAGTGAGTGTTACACTGTTAACGCACCGTGCAAAGTTGTTCAAAGTGATTACAAAGTTGTACAAAGTTATTGCAAATTTGGTAAATGCATTTGCATATATGACCAAGTTGTTAGCATATAAAAATCGGCATTTGTAAAGTAGAAAAATTTAATAAAAGCCCGTTAAAAGCAGCTTATAGATATTCAGATGAGGTGATTGTAAAATGTTAGAAAACAGCTTGCAAAGTTTGAAAAAACGAAGGAAATGTTGGCGGAGTTGCTAGTTTATTTAGCCTAAGTCATTGTAATGACAAACCCGCAGTTAAATTTTGAAAGCATTGAGTAAATTTTCAGATAACGCCTCATATCTAAGCAGATTATCACAAAAGCCAATCGAAATATCGACAACAAACTGTAGACAAAGTTGTAAAAAGCGGTTGCAAAGTAGGTAGTTTCATTCGGAATTGTTACCTGTGATATAATATTAACAAATACAATAGTTGAACATTCGAAAATGTGAATAAATATTTCGTAACATGCTGTTAAATTACCGTAGTTTTACTCCAAGTATGTAGAGGTCATAGGTCAATCTAGAAGATACTTGTGTAAGCGATATCGATTTAAAACATCCAAAAACATGAAATAGCCGCAAATTCGGAATAATTTTATATAACCCATGCAGCTGTGGGGTTAGATGTTCGACAAATGTTTAAAGTGAAGCACAATCGGGCGTGGTTAGTACTTGCATGGGAGACTCCCTGACTAAACGACCTTTTGAATTTTTTGTTGTTTCAACACGCACATGGAAAAGATGTAAGGCAACGTTCCGGCGCTTTTTCTTACTGCGATGTCAATCATTTATAGTAGAAAATCGAGGCATTTTTGTAACTTTTTTAATTAATGGAACATTTTCAAATTCGTTCTAATTTTCACGAACAAGTTGTGGATGCTGTCGGCACGTAGTGAGTGTTACACTGTTAACGCACCGTGCAAAGTTGTTCAAAGTGATTACAAAGTTGTACAAAGTTATTGCAAATTTGGTAAATGCATTTGCATATATGACCAAGTTGTTAGCATATAAAAATCCGCATTTGTAAAGTAGAAAAATTTAATAAAAGCCCGTTAAAAGCAGCTTATAGATATTCAGATGAGGTGATTGTAAAATGTTAGAAAACAGCTTGCAAAGTTTGAAAAAACGAAGGAAATGTTGGCGGAGTTGCTAGTTTATTTAGCCTAAGTCATTGTAATGACAAACCCGCAGTTAAATTTTGAAAGCATTGAGTAAATTTTCAGATAACGCCTCATATCTAAGCAGATTATCACAAAAGCCAATCGAAATATCGACAACAAACTGTAGACAAAGTTGTAAAAAGCGGTTGCAAAGTAGGTAGTTTCATTCGGAATTGTTACCTGTGATATAATATTAACAAATACAATAGTTGAACATTCGAAAATGTGAATAAATATTTCGTAACATGCTGTTAAATTACCGTAGTTTTACTCCAAGTATGTAGAGGTCATAGGTCAATCTAGAAGATACTTGTGTAAGCGATATCGATTTAAAACATCCAAAAACATGAAATAGCCGCAAATTCGGAATAATTTTATATAACCCATGCAGCTGTGGGGTTAGATGTTCGACAAATGTTTAAAGTGAAGCACAATCGGGCGTGGTTAGTACTTGCATGGGAGACTCTCTGACTAAACGACCTTTTGAATTTTTTGTTGTTTCAACACGCACATGGAAAAGATGTAAGGCAACGTTCCGGCGCTTTTTCTTACTGCGATGTCAATCATTTATAGTAGAAAATCGAGGCATTTTTGTAACTTTTTTAATTAATGGAACATTTTCAAATTCGTTCTAATTTTCACGAACAAGTTGTGGATGCTGTCGGCACGTAGTGAGTGTTACACTGTTAACGCACCGTGCAAAGTTGTTCAAAGTGATTACAAAGTTGTACAAAGTTATTGCAAATTTGGTAAATGCATTTGCATATATGACCAAGTTGTTAGCATATAAAAATCGGCATTTGTAAAGTAGAAAAATTTAATAAAAGCCCGTTAAAAGCAGCTTATAGATATTCAGATGAGGTGATTGTAAAATGTTAGAAAACAGCTTGCAAAGTTTGAAAAAACGAAGGAAATGTTGGCGGAGTTGCTAGTTTATTTAGCCTAAGTCATTGTAATGACAAACCCGCAGTTAAATTTTGAAAGCATTGAGTAAATTTTCAGATAACGCCTCATATCTAAGCAGAATATCACAAAAGCCAATCGAAATATCGACAACAAACTGTAGACAAAGTTGTAAAAAGCGGTTGCAAAGTAGGTAGTTTCATTCGGAATTGTTACCTGTGATATAATATTAACAAATACAATAGTTGAACATTCGAAAATGTGAATAAATATTTCGTAACATGCTGTTAAATTACCGTAGTTTTACTCCAAGTATGTAGAGGTCATAGGTCAATCTAGAAGATACTTGTGTAAGCGATATCGATTTAAAACATCCAAAAACATGAAATAGCCGCAAATTCGGAATAATTTTATATAACCCATGCAGCTGTGGGGTTAGAATTTCGACAAATGTTTAAAGTGAAGCACAATCGGGCGTGGTTAGTACTTGCATGGGAGACTCCCTGACTAAACGACCTTTTGAATTTTTTGTTGTTTCAACACGCACATGGAAAAGATGTAAGGCAACGTTCCGGCGCTTTTTCTTACTGCGATGTCAATCCTTTTTAGTTGAAAATCAAGGAATTTTTGTAACTTTTTTAATTAATGGAAAATTTTCAAATTTGTTCTAATTTTCACGAACAAGTTGTGGATGCTGTCGGCACGTAGTGCGTGTTACACTGTTAACGCACCGTGCAAAGTTGTTCAAAGTGATTACAAAGTTGTACAAAGTTATTGCAAATTTGGTAAATGCATTTACATATATGACCAAGTTGTTAGCATATAAAAATCCACATTTGTAAAAATAGGGAAATTTAATAAAAGCCCGTTAAAATCAGCTTATAGATATTCACATAAGGTGACTGTAAAATGTTAGAAAACAGCGTGCAAAGTTTGAAAAAACGAAGGAAATGTTGGCGGAGTTGCTAGTTTATTTAGCCTAAGTCATTGTAATGACAAACCCGCAGTTAAATTTTGAAAGCATTGAGTGAATTTTCCGATAAAGCCTCATATCTGAGCAGATTATCACAACAGCCAATCGAAATATCGACAACAAACTGTAGACAAAGTTGTAAAAAGCGGTTGCAAAGTCGATATTTTCATTCGGGATTGTTACCTGTGATATAATATTAACAAGTCCCGTAGTTGAACATTCGAAAATGTGAATAAATATTTCGTAACATGCTGTTAAATTACCGTAGTTTTACTCCAAGTATGTAGAGGTCATAGGTCAATCTAGAAGATATTTGTGCAAGCGATATCTATTTAAAACATCCAAAACATGAAATAGCCGCAAATTCGCAATAATGTCATATAACCCATGCAGCTGTGGGGTTAGGTGCTCGACAAATGTTTAAAGTAAAACACAATCGGGCGTGGTTAGTACTTGCATTGGAGACTCCCAGACTAAACGACCTTCTGTAATTTGTTTTTGTTTCAACACGCATATGGAAAAGATTTAAGGCAACGTTCCGGCACTTTTTATTACTGTGATGTCAATCATTTATAGTGGAAAATCGAGGCATTTTTGTAACTTTTTTAATTAATGGAAAATTTTCAAATTCGTTCTAATTTTCACGAACAAGTTGTGGATGCTGTCGGCACGTAGTGGGTGTTACACTGTTAACGCATCGTGCAAAGTTGTTCAAAGTGATTACAAAGTTGTACAAAGTTATTGCAAATTTGGGAAATGCATTTGCATATATGACCAAGTTGTTAGCATATAAAAATCCACATTTGTAAAGTAGGGAAATTTAATAAAAGCCCGTTAAAAGCAGCTTATAGATATTCACATGAGGTGACTGTAAAATGTTAGAAAACAGCGTGCAAAGTTTGAGAAAAACGAAGGAAATGTTGGCGGAGTTGCTAGTTTATTTAGCCTAAGTCATTATAATGACAACCCCGCAGTTAAATTTTGAAAGCATTGAGTAAATTTTCCGATAACGCCTCATATCTGAGCAGATTATCACAACAGCCAATCGAAATATCGACAACAAACTGTAGACAAAGTTGTAAAAAGCGGTTGCAAAGTCGGTAGTTTCATACGGGATTGTTACCTGTGATATAATATTAACAAGTCCCGTAGTTGAACATTCGAAAATGTGAATAAATATTTCGTAACATGCTGTTAAATTACCGTAGTTTTACTCCAAGTATGTAGAGGTCATAGGTCAATCTAGAAGATACTTGTGTAAGCGATATCGATTTAAAACATCCAAAAACATGAAATAGCCGCAAATTCGGAATAATTTTATATAACCCATGCAGCTGTGGGGTTAGATGTTCGACAAATGTTTAAAGTGAAGCACAATCGGGCGTGGTTAGTACTTGCATGGGAGACTCCCTGACTAAACGACCTTTTGAATTTTTTGTTGTTTCAACACGCACATGGAAAAGATGTAAGGCAACGTTCCGGCGCTTTTTCTTACTGCGATGTCAATCCTTTTTAGTTGAAAATCAAGGAATTTTTGTAACTTTTTTAATTAATGGAAAATTTTCAAATTTGTTCTAATTTTCACGAACAAGTTGTGGATGCTGTCGGCACGTAGTGCGAGTTACACTGTTAACGCACCGTGCAAAGTTGTTCAAAGTGATTACAAAGTTGTACAAAGTTATTGCAAATTTGGTAAATGCATTTACATATATGACCAAGTTGTTAGCATATAAAAATCCACATTTGTAAAAATAGGGAAATTTAATAAAAGCCCGTTAAAATCAGCTTATAGATATTCACATAAGGTGACTGTAAAATGTTAGAAAACAGCGTGCAAAGTTTGAAAAAACGAAGGAAATGTTGGCGGAGTTGCTAGTTTATTTAGCCTAAGTCATTGTAATGACAAACCCGCAGTTAAATTTTGAAAGCATTGAGTGAATTTTCCGATAAAGCCTCATATCTGAGCAGATTATCACAACAGCCAATCGAAATATCGACAACAAACTGTAGACAAAGTTGTAAAAAGCGGTTGCAAAGTCGATATTTTCATTCGGGATTGTTACCTGTGATATAATATTAACAAGTCCCGTAGTTGAACATTCGAAAATGTGAATAAATATTTCGTAACATGCTGTTAAATTACCGTAGTTTTACTCCAAGTATGTAGAGGTCATAGGTCAATCTAGAAGATATTTGTGCAAGCGATATCGATTTAAAACATCCAAAACATGAAATAGCCGCAAATTCGCAATAATGTCATATAACCCATGCAGCTGTGGGGTTAGGTGCTCGACAAATGTTTAAAGTAAAACACAATCGGGCGTGGTTAGTACTTGCATTGGAGACTCCCAGACTAAACGACCTTCTGTAATTTGTTTTTGTTTCAACACGCATATGGAAAAGATTTAAGGCAACGTTCCGGCACTTTTTATTACTGTGATGTCAATCATTTATAGTGGAAAATCGAGGCATTTTTGTAACTTTTTTAATTAATGGAAAATTTTCAAATTCGTTCTAATTTTCACGAACAAGTTGTGGATGCTGTCGGCACGTAGTGGGTGTTACACTGTTAACGCATCGTGCAAAGTTGTTCAAAGTGATTACAAAGTTGTACAAAGTTATTGCAAATTTGGGAAATGCATTTGCATATATGACCAAGTTGTTAGCATATAAAAATCCACATTTGTAAAGTAGGGAAATTTAATAAAAGCCCGTTAAAAGCAGCTTATAGATATTCACATGAGGTGACTGTAAAATGTTAGAAAACAGCGTGCAAAGTTTGAGAAAAACGAAGGAAATGTTGGCGGAGTTGCTAGTTTATTTAGCCTAAGTCATTATAATGACAACCCCGCAGTTAAATTTTGAAAGCATTGAGTAAATTTTCCGATAACGCCTCATATCTGAGCAGATTATCACAACAGCCAATCGAAATATCGACAACAAACTGTAGACAAAGTTGTAAAAAGCGGTTGCAAAGTCGGTAGTTTCATACGGGATTGTTACCTGTGATATAATATTAACAAGTCCCGTAGTTGAACATTCGAAAATGTGAATAAATATTTCGTAACATGCTGTTAAATTACCGTAGTTTTACTCCAAGTATGTAGAGGTCATAGGTCAATCTAGAAGATACTTGTGTAAGCGATATCGATTTAAAACATCCAAAAACATGAAATAGCCGCAAATTCGGAATAATTTTATATAACCCATGCAGCTGTGGGGTTAGATGTTCGACAAATGTTTAAAGTGAAGCACAATCGGGCGTGGTTAGTACTTGCATGGGAGACTCCCTGACTAAACGACCTTTTGAATTTTTTGTTGTTTCAACACGCACATGGAAAAGATGTAAGGCAACGTTCCGGCGCTTTTTCTTACTGCGATGTCAATCCTTTTTAGTTGAAAATCAAGGAATTTTTGTAACTTTTTTAATTAATGGAAAATTTTCAAATTTGTTCTAATTTTCACGAACAAGTTGTGGATGCTGTCGGCACGTAGTGGGTGTTACACTGTTAACGCATCGTGCAAAGTTGTTCAAAGTGATTACAAAGTTGTACAAAGTTATTGCAAATTTGGGAAATGCATTTGCATATATGACCAAGTTGTTAGCATATAAAAATCCACATTTGTAAAGTAGGGAAATTTAATAAAAGCCCGTTAAAAGCACCTTATAGATATTCACATGAGGTGACTGTAAAATGTTAGAAAACAGCGTGCAAAGTTTGAGAAAAACGAAGGAAATGTTGGCGGAGTTGCTAGTTTATTTAGCCTAAGTCATTGTAATGACAAACCCGCAGTTAAATTTTGAAAGCATTGAGTAAATTTTCAGATAACGCCTCATATCTAAGCAGATTATCACAAAAGCCAATCGAAATATCGACAACAAACTGTAGACAAAGTTGTAAAAAGCGGTTGCAAAGTAGGTAGTTTCATTCGGAATTGTTACCTGTGATATAATATTAACAAGTACCGTAGTTGAACATTCGAAAATGTGAATAAATATTTCGTAACATGCTGTTAAATTACCGTAGTTTTACTCCAAGTATGTAGAGGTCATAGGTCAATCTAGAAGATATTTGTGCAAGCGATATCGATTTAAAACATCCAAAACATGAAATAGCCGCAAATTCGCAATAATTTCATATAACCCATTCAGCTGTGGGGTTAGGCACTCGACAAATGTTTAAAGTAAAACACAATCGGGCGTGGTTAATACTTGCATGGGAGACTCCCAGACTAAACGACCTTCTGAAATTTGTTTTTGTTTCAACACGCATATGGAAAAGATTTAAGGCAACGTTCCGGCACTTTTTTTCTTACTGTGATGTCAATCCTTTTTAGTTGAAAATCAAGGAATTTTTGTAACTTTTTTAATTAATGGAAAATTTTCAAATTTGTTCTAATTTTCACGAACAAGTTGTGGATGCTGTCGGCACGTAGTGCGTGTTACACTGTTAACGCACCGTGCAAAGTTGTTCAAAGTGATTACAAAGTTGTACAAAGTTATTGCAAATTTGGTAAATGCATTTGCATATATGACCAAGTTGTTAGCATATAAAAATCCGCATTTGTAAAGTAGGAAAATTTAATAAAAGCCCGTTAAAAGCAGCTTATAGATATTCAGATGAGGTGATTGTAAAATGTTAGAAAACAGCTTGCAAAGTTTGAAAAAACGAAGGAAATGTTGGCGGAGTTGCTAGTTTATTTAGCCTAAGTCATTGTAATGACAAACCCGCAGTTAAATTTTGAAAGCATTGAGTAAATTTTCAGATAACGCCTCATATCAAAGCAGATTATCACAAAAGCCAATCGAAATATCAACAACAAACTGTAGACAAAGTTGTAAAAAGCGGTTGCAAAGTAGGTAGTTTCATTCGGAATTGTTACCTGTGATATAATATTAACAAGTACCATAGTTGAACATTCGAAAATGTGAATAAATATTTCGTAACATGCTGTTAAATTACCGTAGTTTTACTCCAAGTATGTAGAGGTCATAGGTCAATCTAGAAGATACTTGTGTAAGCGATATCGATTTAAAACATCCAAAAACATGAAATAGCCGCAAATTCGGAATAATTTTATATAACCCATGCAGCTGTGGGGTTATATGTTCGACAAATGTTTAAAGTGAAGCACAATCGGGCGTGGTTAGTACTTGCATGGGAGACTCCCTGACTAAACGACCTTTTGAATTTTTTGTTGTTTCAACACGCACATGGAAAAGATGTAAGGCAACGTTCCGGCGCTTTTTCTTACTGCGATGTCAATCCTTTTTAGTTGAAAATCAAGGAATTTTTGTAACTTTTTTAATTAGTGGAAAATTTTCAAATTCGTTCTAATTTTCACGAACAAGTTGTGGATGCTGTCGGCACGTAGTGAGTGTTACATTGTTAACGCACCGTGCAAAGTTGTTCAAAGTGATTACAAAGTTGTAAAAAGTTATTGCAAATTTGGTAAATGCATTTACATATATGACCAAGTTGTTAGCATATAAAAATCCACATTTGTAAAAATAGGGAAATTTAATAAAAGCCCGTTAAAATCAGCTTATAGATATTCACATGAGGTGACTGTAAAATGTTAGAAAACAGCGTGCAAAGTTTGAAAAAACGAAGGAAATGTTGGCGGAGTTGCTAGTTTATTTAGCCTAAGTCATTGTAATGACAAACCCGCAGTTAAATTTTGAAAGCATTGAGTGAATTTTCCGATAACGCCTCATATCTGAGCAGATTATCTCAACAGCCAATCGAAATATCGACAACAAACTGTAGACAAAGTTGTAAAAAGCGGTTGCAAAGTCGGTAGTTTCATTCGGGATTGTTACCTGTGATATAATATTAACAAGTCCCGTAGTTGAACATTCGAAAATGTGAATAAATATTTCGTAACATGCTGTTAAATTACCGTAGTTTTACTCCAAGTATGTAGAGGTCATAGGTCAATCTAGAAGATATTTGTGCAAGCAAATTCGCAATAATTTCATATAACCCATGCAGCTGTGGGGTTAGGCACTCGACAAATGTTTAAAGTAAAACACAATCGGGCGTGGTTAGCACTTGCATTGGAGACTCCCAGACTAAATGAACTTCTGAAATTTGTTTTTGTTTCAACACGCATATGGAAAAGATTTAAGGCAACGTTCCGGCACTTTTTCTTACTGTGATGTCAATCATTTATAGTGGAAAATCGAGGCATTTTTGTAACTTTTTCAATTAATGGAAAATTTTCAAATTCGTTCTAATTTTCACGAACAAGTTGTGGATGCTGTCGGCACGTAGTGGGTGTTACACTGTTAACGCATCGTGCAAAGTTGTTCAAAGTGATTACAAAGTAGTACAAAGTTATTGCAAATTTGGTAAATGCATTTGCATATATGACCAAGTTGTTAGCATATAAAAATCCGCATTTTTAAAGTAGGAAAATTTAATAAAAGCCCGTTAAAAGCAGCTTATAGATATTCAGATGAGGTGATTGTAAAATGTTAGAAAACAGCTTGCAAAGTTTGAAAAAACGAAGGAAATGTTGGCGGAGTTGCTAGTTTATTTAGCCTAAGTCATTGTAATGACAAACCCGCAGTTAAATTTTGAAAGCATTGAGTAAATTTTCAGATAACGCCTCATATCAAAGCAGATTATCACAAAAGCCAATCGAAATATCAACAACAAACTGTAGACAAAGTTGTAAAAAGAGGTTGCAAAGTAGGTAGTTTCATTCGGAATTGTTACCTGTGATATAATATTAACAAGTACCATAGTTGAACATTCGAAAATGTGAATAAATATTTCGTAACATGCTGTTAAATTACCGTAGTTTTACTCCAAGTATGTAGAGGTCATAGGTCAATCTAGAAGATACTTGTGTAAGCGATATCGATTTAAAACATCCAAAAACATGAAATAGCCGCAAATTCGGAATAATTTTATATAACCCATGCAGCTGTGGGGTTATATGTTCGACAAATGTTTAAAGTGAAGCACAATCGGGCGTGGTTAGTACTTGCATGGGAGACTCCCTGACTAAACGACCTTTTGAATTTTTTGTTGTTTCAACACGCACATGGAAAAGATGTAAGGCAACGTTCCGGCGCTTTTTCTTACTGCGATGTCAATCCTTTTTAGTTGAAAATCAAGGAATTTTTGTAACTTTTTTAATTAGTGGAAAATTTTCAAATTCGTTCTAATTTTCACGAACAAGTTGTGGATGCTGTCGGCACGTAGTGCGTGTTACATTGTTAACGCACCGTGCAAAGTTGTTCAAAGTGATTACAAAGTTGTAAAAAGTTATTGCAAATTTGGTAAATGCATTTACATATATGACCAAGTTGTTAGCATATAAAAATCCACATTTGTAAAAATAGGGAAATTTAATAAAAGCCCGTTAAAATCAGCTTATAGATATTCACATAAGGTGACTGCAAAAATGTTAGAAAACAGCGTGCAAAGTTTGAAAAAACGAAGGAAATGTTGGCGGAGTTGCTAGTTTATTTAGCCTAAGTCATTATAATGACAACCCCGCAGTTAAATTTTGAAAGCATTGAGTACATTTTCCGATAACGCCTGATATCTAAGCAGATTATCACAACAGCCAATCGAAATATCGACAACAAACTGTAGACAATGTTGTAAAAAGCGGTTGCAAAGTCGGTAGTTTCATTCGGGATTGTTACCTGTGATATAATATTAACAAGTCCCGTAGTTGAACATTCGAAAATGTGAATAAATATTTCGTAACATGGTGTTAAATTACCGTAGTTTTACTCCAAGTATGTAGAGGTCATAGGTCAATCTAGAAGATATTTGTGCAAGCGATATCGATTTAAAACATCCAAAACATGAAATAGCCGCAAATTAGAAATAATTTTATATAAACCATGCAGCTGTGGGGTTAGGTGCTCGACAAATGTTTAAAGTAAAACACAATCGGGCGTGGTTAGTACTTGCATGGGAGACTCCCAGACTAAACAAGGTTTTGAAATTTGTTTTTGTTTCAACACGCACATGGAAAAGATTTAAGGCAACGTTCCGGCACTTTTTCTTACTGTGATGTTAATCATTTATAGTAGATAATCGAGGCATTTTTGTAACTTTTTTAATTAATGGAAAATTTTCAAATTCGTTCTAATTTTCACGAACAAGTTGTGGATGCTGTCGGCACGTAGTGGGTGTTACACTGTTAACGCATCGTGCAAAGTTGTTCAAAGTGATTACAAAGTTGTACAAAGTTATTGCAAACTTGGTAAATGCATTTGCATATATGACCAAGTTGTTAGCATATAAAAATCCACATTTGTAAAGTAGGGAAATTTAATAAAAGCCCGTTAAAAGCAGCTTATAGATATTCACATGAGGTGACTGTAAAATGTTAGAAAACAGCGTGCAAAGTTTGAGAAAAACGAAGGAAATGTTGGCGGAGTTGCTAGTTTATTTAGCCTAAGTCATTATAATGACAACCCCGCAGTTAAATTTTGAAAGCATTGAGTACATTTTCCGATAACGCCTGATATCTAAGCAGATTATCACAACAGCCAATCGAAATATCGACAACAAACTGTAGACAATGTTGTAAAAAGCGGTTGCAAAGTCGGTAGTTTCATTCGGGATTGTTACCTGTGATATAATATTAACAAGTCCCGTAGTTGAACAATCGAAAATGTGAATAAATATTTCGTAACATGCTGTTAAATTACCGTAGTTTTACTCCAAGTATGTAGAGGTCATAGGTCAATCTAGAAGATATTTGTGCAAGCGATATCGATTTAAAACATCCAAAACATGAAATAGCCGCAAATTCGCAATAATTTCATATAACCCATGCAGCTGTGGGGTTAGGTGCTCGACAAATGTTTAAAGTAAAATACAATCGGGCGTGGTTAGAACTTGCATTGGAGAGTCCCAGACTAAACGACCTTCTGAAATTTGTTTTTGTTTCAACACGCATATGGAAAAGATTTAAGGCAACGTTCCGGCACTTTTTCTTACTGTGATGTCAATCATTTATAGTGGAAAATCGAGGCATTTTTGTAACTTTTTTAATTAATGGAAAATTTTCAAATTCGTTCTAATTTTCACGAACAAGTTGTGGATGCTGTCGGCACGTAGTGAGTGTTACACTGTTAACGCATCGTGCAAAGTTGTTCAAAGTGATTACAAAGTTGTACAAAGTTATTGCAAATTTGGTAAATGCATTTACATATATGACCAAGTTGTTAGCATATGGAAATCTACACTTGTAAAGTAGGGGAAATTTAATAAAAGCCCGTTAAAAGCAGCTTATAGATATTCACATGAGGTGACTGTAATATGTTATAAAACAGCGTGCGAAGTTTGAAAAAACGAAGGAAATGTTGGCGGAGTTGATAGTTTATTTAGCCTAAGTCATTGTAATGACTAACCCGCAGTTTAATTTTGAAAGCATTGAGTACATTTTCCGATAACGCCTCATATCTAAGCAGATTATTACAACAGTCAATCGAAATATTGACAACAAACTGTATATAAAATTGTAAAACGCGGTTGCGAAGTTGGTAGTTTCATTCGGGATTGTTACCTGTGATATCATATTAACAAGTCCCGCAGTTGAACATTCGAAAATGTGAATAAATATTTCGTAACATGCTGTTAAATTACCGTAGTTTTACTACAAGTATGTAGAGGTCATAGGTCAATCTAGAAGATACTTGTGCAAGCGATATCGATTTAAAACATTCAAAAACATGCAATAGCCGCAAATTCGGAATAATAATCCATTCAGCTGTGGGGTTAGGTGCTCGACAAATGTTTAAAGTAAAGCACAATCAGGCGTGGTTATTACTTGCATGGGAGACTCCCTGACTAATCGACCTTTTGAAATTTGTTTTTGTTTCAACACGCACATGGAAAAGATTTAAGGCAACGTTCCGGCACTTTTTTCTTAATGTGATGTCAATCATTTATAGTAGAAAATCGAAGCATTTTTGTGACTTTTTTAATTAATGGAAAATTTGTCAAATTCGTTCTAATTTTCATGAACAAGTTGTGGATGCTGTCGGCACGTAGTGGGTGTTACACTGTTAACGCATCGTGCAAAGTTGTTCAAAGTGATTACAAAGTTGTACAAAGTTATTGCAAATTTGGTAAATGCATTTACATATATGACCAAGTTGTTAGCATATAAAAATCCACATTTGTAAAGTAGGGAAATTTAATAAAAGCCCGTTAAAAGCAGCTTATATATATTCACATGAGGTGACTGTAAAATGTTAGAAAACAGCGTGCAAAGTTTGAAAAAACGAAGGAAATGTTGGCGGAGTTGATAGTCTATTTAGCATAAGACATTGTAATGACAACCCCGCAGTTAAATTTTGAAAGCATTGAGTACATTTTCCGATAACGCCTCATATCTAAGCAGATTATCACAACAGTCAATCGAAATATTGACAACAAACCGTATGCAAAGTTGTAAATCGCGGTTGCGAAGTTGGTAGTTTCATTCGGGATTGTTACCTGTGATATCATATTAACAAGTCCAGTAGTTGAACATTCGAAAATGTGAATAAATATTTCGTAACATGCTGTCAAATTACCGTAGTATTACTCCAAGTTTGTAGAGGTCATAGGTCAATCTAGAAGATACTTGTGCAGGCGATATCGATTTAAAACAACCAAAAACATGAAATAGCCGCAAATTCGGAATAATAATCCATGCAGCTGTGTGGTTAGGTGCTCGACAAATGTTTAAAGTAAAGCACAATCGGGCGTGGTTAGTACTTGCATGGGAGACTCCCTGACTAAACGACCTTTTGAAATTTGTTTTTGTTTCAACACGCACATAGAAAAGATTTAAGGCAACGTTCCGGCACTTTTTTCTTATTGTGATGTCAATCATTTATAGTAGAAAATCGAGGCATTTTTGTGACTTTTTTAATTAATGGAAAATATTTCAAATTCGTTCTAATTTTCACGAACAAGTTGTGGATGCTGTCGGCACAAAGTGTGTGTTACACTGTTAACGCATCGTGCAAAGTTGTTCAAAGTGATTACAAAGTTGTACAAAGTTATTGCAAATTTGGTAAATGCATTTACATATATGACCAAGTTGTTAGCATATAAAAATCCACATTTGTAAAGTAGGGAAATTTAATAAAAGCCCGTTAAAAGCAGCTCATAGATATTCACATGAGGTGACTGTAAAATGTTAGAAAACAGCGTGCAAAGTCTGAAAAAAACGAAGGAAATGTTGGCGGAGTTGATAGTTGATTTAGCCTAAGTCATAGTAATGACAAACCCGCCGTTAAATTTTGAAAGCATTGAGTACATTTTCCGATAACGCCTCATATCTAAGCAGATTATCACAACAGTCAATCGAAATATTGACAACAAACTGTATGCAAAGTTGTAAATCGCGGTTGCGAAGATGGTAGTTTCATTCGGGATTGTTACCTGTGATATAATATTAACAAGTCCACTAGTTGAACATTCGAAAATGTGAATAAATATTTCGTAACATGCTGTCAAATTACCGTAGTTTTACTCCAAGTTTGTAGAGGTCATAGGTCAATCTAGAAGATACTTGTGCAAGCGATATCGATTTAAAACATCCAAAAACATGAAATAGCCGCAAATTCGGAATAATAATCCATGCAGCTGTGTGGTTAGGTGCTCGACAAATGTTTAAAGTAAAGCACAATCGGGCGTGGTTAGTACTTGCATGGGAGACTCCCTGACTAAACGACCTTTTGAAATTTGTTTTTGTTTCAACACGCACATGGAAAAGATTTAAGGCAACGTTCCGGCACTTTTTTCTTAATGTGATGTCAATCATTTATAGTAGAAAATCGAAGCATTTTTGTGACTTTTTTAATTAATGGAAAATTTTTCAAATTCGTTCTAATTTTCATGAACAAGTTGTGGATGCTGTCGGCACGTAGTGGGTGTTACACTGTTAACGCATCGTGCAAAGTTGTTCAAAGTGATTACAAAGTTGTACAAAGTTATTGAAAATTTGGTAAATGCATTTACATATTTGACCAAGTTGTTAGCATATAAAAATCCACATTTGTAAAGTAGGGAAATTTAATAAAAGCCCGTTAAAAGCAGCTTATATATATTCACATGAGGTGACTGTAAAATGTTAGAAAACAGTGTGCAAAGTTTGAAAAAACGAAGGAAATGTTGGCGGAGTTGATAGTCTATTTAGCATAAGTCATTGTAATGACAACCCCGCAGTTAAATTTTGAAAGCATTGAGTACATTTTCCGATAACGCCTGATATCTAAGCAGATTATCACAACAGTCAATCGAAATATTGACAACAAACCGTATGCAAAGTTGTAAATCGCGGTTGCGAAGTTGGTAGTTTCATTCGGGATTGTTACCTGTGATATCATATTAACAAGTCCAGTAGTTGAACATTCGAAAATGTGAATAAATATTTCGTAACATGCTGTCAAATTACCGTAGTATCACTCCAAGTTTGTAGAGGTCATAGGTCAATCTAGAAGATACTTGTGCAAGCGATATCGATTTAAAACAACCAAAAACATGAAATAGCCGCAAATTCGGAATAATAATCCATGCAGCTGTGTGGTTAGGTGCTCGACAAATGTTTAAATTAAAGCACAATCCGGCGTGGTTAGTACTTGCATGGGAGACTCCCTGACTAAACTTCCTTTTGAAATTTGTTTTTGTTTCAACACGCACATGGAAAAGATTTAAGGCAACGTTCCGGCACTTTTTTCTTATTGTGATGTCAATCATTTATAGTAGAAAATCGAGGCATTTTTGTGACTTTTTTAATTAATGGAACATTTTTCAAATTCGTTCTAATTTTCACGAACAAGTTGTGGATGCTGTCGGCACGTAGTGGGTGTTAAACTGTTAACGCATCGTGCAAAGTTGTTCAAAGTGATTACAAAGTTGTACAAACTTATTGCAAATTTGGTAAATGCATTTACATATATGACCAAGTTGTTAGCATATAAAAATTCACATTTGTAAAGTAGGGAAATTCAATAAAAGCCCTATAAAAGCAGCTTATAGATATTCACATGAGGTGACTGTAAAATGTTAGAAAACAGTGTGCAAAGTTTGAAAAAACGAAGGAAATGTTGGCGGAGTTGCTAGTTTATTTAGCCTAAGTCATTGTAATGACAACCCCAAAGTTAAATTTTGAAAGCATTGAGTAAATTTTCCGATAACGCCTCATATCTAAGCAGATTATCACAACAGCCAATCGAAATATCGACAACAAACTGTAGACAAAGTTGTAAAAATCGGTTGCAAAGTAGGGAGTTTCATTCGGGATTGTTACCTGTGATATCATATTAACAAGTCCCGTAGTTGAACATTCGAAAATGTGAATAAATATTTCGTAACATGCTGTTAAATTACCGTAGTTTTACTCCAAGTATGTAGAGGTCATAGGTCAATCTAGAAGATACTTGTGCAAGCGATATCGATTTAAAACATCCAAAAACATGAAATAGCCGCAAATTCGGAATAATAATCCATGCAGCTGTTGGGTTAGGTGCTCGACAAATGTTTAAAGTAAAGCACAATCGGGCGTGGTTAGTACTTGCATGGAAGACTCCCTGACTAAACGACCTTTTGAAATTTGTTTTTGTTTCAACACGCACATGGAAAAGATTTAAGGCAACGTTCCGGCACTTTTTCTTACTGTGATGTCAATCATTTATAGTAGAAAATCGAGGCATTTTTCTAACTTTTTTAAATAATGGAAAATTTTCAAATTCGTTCTAATTTTCATGAACAAGTTGTGGATGCTGTCGGCACGTAGTGGGTGTTACACTGTTAACGCATCGTGCAAAGTTGTTCAAAGTGATTAAAAAGTTGTACAAAGTTATTGCAAATTTGGTAAATGCATTTACATATATGACCAAGTTGTTAGCATATAAAAATCCACATTTGTAAAGTAGGGAAATTCAATAAAAGCCCGTTAAAAGCAGCTTATAGATATTCACATGATGTGACTGTAAAATGTTAGAAAACAGTGTGCAAAGTTTGAAAAAAACGAAGGAATTTTTGGCGGAGTTGCTAGTTTATTTAGCCTAAGTCATTGTAATGACAACCCAGCAGTTAAATCTTGAAAGCATTGAGTAAATTTTCCGATAACGCCTCATATCTAAGCAGATTATCACAACAGTCAATCGAAATATTGACAACAAACTGTATGCAAAGTTGTAAATCGCGGTTGCGAAGATGGTAGTTTCATTCGGGATTGTTACCTGTGATATAATATTAACAAGTCCACTAGTTGAACATTCGAAAATGTGAATAAATATTTCGTAACATGCTGTCAAATTACCGTAGTTTTACTCCAAGTTTGTAGAGGTCATAGGTCAATCTAGAAGATACTTGTGCAAGCGATATCGATTTAAAACATCCAAAAACATGAAATAGCCGCAAATTCGGAATAATAATCCATGCAGCTGTGTGGTTAGGTGCTCGACAAATGTTTAAAGTAAAGCACAATCGGGCGTGGTTAGTACTTGCATGGGAGACTCCCTGACTAAACGACCTTTTGAAATTTGTTTTTGTTTCAACACGCACATGGAAAAGATTTAAGGCAACGTTCCGGCACTTTTTTCTTAATGTGATGTCAATCATTTATAGTAGAAAATCGAAGCATTTTTGTGACTTTTTTAATTAATGGAAAATTTTTCAAATTCGTTCTAATTTTCATGAACAAGTTGTGGATGCTGTCGGCACGTAGTGGGTGTTACACTGTTAACGCATCGTGCAAAGTTGTTCAAAGTGATTACAAAGTTGTACAAAGTTATTGAAAATTTGGTAAATGCATTTACATATTTGACCAAGTTGTTAGCATATAAAAATCCACATTTGTAAAGTAGGGAAATTTAATAAAAGCCCGTTAAAAGCAGCTTATATATATTCACATGAGGTGACTGTAAAATGTTAGAAAACAGTGTGCAAAGTTTGAAAAAACGAAGGAAATGTTGGCGGAGTTGATAGTCTATTTAGCATAAGTCATTGTAATGACAACCCCGCAGTTAAATTTTGAAAGCATTGAGTACATTTTCCGATAACGCCTGATATCTAAGCAGATTATCACAACAGTCAATCGAAATATTGACAACAAACCGTATGCAAAGTTGTAAATCGCGGTTGCGAAGTTGGTAGTTTCATTCGGGATTGTTACCTGTGATATCATATTAACAAGTCCAGTAGTTGAACATTCGAAAATGTGAATAAATATTTCGTAACATGCTGTCAAATTACCGTAGTATCACTCCAAGTTTGTAGAGGTCATAGGTCAATCTAGAAGATACTTGTGCAAGCGATATCGATTTAAAACAACCAAAAACATGAAATAGCCGCAAATTCGGAATAATAATCCATGCAGCTGTGTGGTTAGGTGCTCGACAAATGTTTAAATTAAAGCACAATCCGGCGTGGTTAGTACTTGCATGGGAGACTCCCTGACTAAACTTCCTTTTGAAATTTGTTTTTGTTTCAACACGCACATGGAAAAGATTTAAGGCAACGTTCCGGCACTTTTTTCTTATTGTGATGTCAATCATTTATAGTAGAAAATCGAGGCATTTTTGTGACTTTTTTAATTAATGGAAAATTTTTCAAATTCGTTCTAATTTTCACGAACAAGTTGTGGATGCTGTCGGCACGTAGTGGGTGTTAAACTGTTAACGCATCGTGCAAAGTTGTTCAAAGTGATTACAAAGTTGTACAAACTTATTGCAAATTTGGTAAATGCATTTACATATATGACCAAGTTGTTAGCATATAAAAATTCACATTTGTAAAGTAGGGAAATTCAATAAAAGCCCTTTAAAAGCAGCTTATAGATATTCACATGAGGTGACTGTAAAATGTTAGAAAACAGTGTGCAAAGTTTGAAAAAACGAAGGAAATGTTGGCGGAGTTGCTAGTTTATTTAGCCTAAGTCATTGTAATGACAACCCCAAAGTTAAATTTTGAAAGCATTGAGTAAATTTTCCGATAACGCCTCATATCTAAGCAGATTATCACAACAGCCAATCGAAATATCGACAACAAACTGTAGACAAAGTTGTAAAAATCGGTTGCAAAGTAGGGAGTTTCATTCGGGATTGTTACCTGTGATATCATATTAACAAGTCCCGTAGTTGAACATTCGAAAATGTGAATAAATATTTCGTAACATGCTGTTAAATTACCGTAGTTTTACTCCAAGTATGTAGAGGTCATAGGTCAATCTAGAAGATACTTGTGCAAGCGATATCGATTTAAAACATCCAAAAACATGAAATAGCCGCAAATTCGGAATAATAATCCATGCAGCTGTTGGGTTAGGTGCTCGACAAATGTTTAAAGTAAAGCACAATCGGGCGTGGTTAGTACTTGCATGGAAGACTCCCTGACTAAACTTCCTTTTGAAATTTGTTTTTGTTTCAACACGCACATGGAAAAGATTTAAGGCAACGTTCCGGCACTTTTTTCTTATTGTGATGTCAATCATTTATAGTAGAAAATCGAGGCATTTTTGTGACTTTTTTAATTAATGGAAAATATTTCAAATTCGTTCTAATTTTCACGAACAAGTTGTGGATGCTGTCGGCACAAAGTGTGTGTTACACTGTTAACGCATCGTGCAAAGTTGTTCAAAGTGATTACAAAGTTGTACAAAGTTATTGCAAATTTGGTAAATGCATTTACATATATGACCAAGTTGTTAGCATATAAAAATCCACATTTGTAAAGTAGGGAAATTTAATAAAAGCCCGTTAAAAGCAGCTCATAGATATTCACATGAGGTGACTGTAAAATGTTAGAAAACAGCGTGCAAAGTCTGAAAAAAACGAAGGAAATGTTGGCGGAGTTGATAGTTGATTTAGCCTAAGTCATAGTAATGACAAACCCGCCGTTAAATTTTGAAAGCATTGAGTACATTTTCCGATAACGCCTCATATCTAAGCAGATTATCACAACAGTCAATCGAAATATTGACAACAAACTGTATGCAAAGTTGTAAATCGCGGTTGCGAAGATGGTAGTTTCATTCGGGATTGTTACCTGTGATATAATATTAACAAGTCCACTAGTTGAACATTCGAAAATGTGAATAAATATTTCGTAACATGCTGTCAAATTACCGTAGTTTTACTCCAAGTTTGTAGAGGTCATAGGTCAATCTAGAAGATACTTGTGCAAGCGATATCGATTTAAAACATCCAAAAACATGAAATAGCCGCAAATTCGGAATAATAATCCATGCAGCTGTGTGGTTAGGTGCTCGACAAATGTTTAAAGTAAAGCACAATCGGGCGTGGTTAGTACTTGCATGGGAGACTCCCTGACTAAACGACCTTTTGAAATTTGTTTTTGTTTCAACACGCACATGGAAAAGATTTAAGGCAACGTTCCGGCACTTTTTTCTTAATGTGATGTCAATCATTTATAGTAGAAAATCGAAGCATTTTTGTGACTTTTTTAATTAATGGAAAATTTTTCAAATTCGTTCTAATTTTCATGAACAAGTTGTGGATGCTGTCGGCACGTAGTGGGTGTTACACTGTTAACGCATCGTGCAAAGTTGTTCAAAGTGATTACAAAGTTGTACAAAGTTATTGAAAATTTGGTAAATGCATTTACATATTTGACCAAGTTGTTAGCATATAAAAATCCACATTTGTAAAGTAGGGAAATTTAATAAAAGCCCGTTAAAAGCAGCTTATATATATTCACATGAGGTGACTGTAAAATGTTAGAAAACAGTGTGCAAAGTTTGAAAAAACGAAGGAAATGTTGGCGGAGTTGATAGTCTATTTAGCATAAGTCATTGTAATGACAACCCCGCAGTTAAATTTTGAAAGCATTGAGTACATTTTCCGATAACGCCTGATATCTAAGCAGATTATCACAACAGTCAATCGAAATATTGACAACAAACCGTATGCAAAGTTGTAAATCGCGGTTGCGAAGTTGGTAGTTTCATTCGGGATTGTTACCTGTGATATCATATTAACAAGTCCAGTAGTTGAACATTCGAAAATGTGAATAAATATTTCGTAACATGCTGTCAAATTACCGTAGTATCACTCCAAGTTTGTAGAGGTCATAGGTCAATCTAGAAGATACTTGTGCAAGCGATATCGATTTAAAACAACCAAAAACATGAAATAGCCGCAAATTCGGAATAATAATCCATGCAGCTGTGTGGTTAGGTGCTCGACAAATGTTTAAATTAAAGCACAATCCGGCGTGGTTAGTACTTGCATGGGAGACTCCCTGACTAAACTTCCTTTTGAAATTTGTTTTTGTTTCAACACGCACATGGAAAAGATTTAAGGCAACGTTCCGGCACTTTTTTCTTATTGTGATGTCAATCATTTATAGTAGAAAATCGAGGCATTTTTGTGACTTTTTTAATTAATGGAAAATTTTTCAAATTCGTTCTAATTTTCACGAACAAGTTGTGGATGCTGTCGGCACGTAGTGGGTGTTAAACTGTTAACGCATCGTGCAAAGTTGTTCAAAGTGATTACAAAGTTGTACAAACTTATTGCAAATTTGGTAAATGCATTTACATATATGACCAAGTTGTTAGCATATAAAAATTCACATTTGTAAAGTAGGGAAATTCAATAAAAGCCCTTTAAAAGCAGCTTATAGATATTCACATGAGGTGACTGTAAAATGTTAGAAAACAGTGTGCAAAGTTTGAAAAAACGAAGGAAATGTTGGCGGAGTTGCTAGTTTATTTAGCCTAAGTCATTGTAATGACAACCCCAAAGTTAAATTTTGAAAGCATTGAGTAAATTTTCCGATAACGCCTCATATCTAAGCAGATTATCACAACAGCCAATCGAAATATCGACAACAAACTGTAGACAAAGTTGTAAAAATCGGTTGCGAAGTTGGTAGTTTCATTCGGGATTGTTACCTGTGATATCATATTCACAAGTTCCGTAGTTGAACATTCGAAAATGTGAATAAATATTTCGTAACATGCTGTTAAATTACCGTAGTTTTACTCCAAGTATGTAGAGGTCATAGGTCAATCTAGAAGATACTTGTGCAAGCGATATCGATTTAAAACATCCAAAAACATGAAATAGCCGCAAATTCGGAATAATAATCAATGCAGCTGTGGGGTTAGGTGCTCGACAAATGTTTAAAGTAAAGCACAATCGGGCGTGGTTAGTACTTGCATGGGAGACTCCCTGACTAAACGACCTTTTGAAATTTGTTTTTGTTTCAACACGCACATTGAAAAGATTTAAGGCAACGTTCCGGCATTTTTTCTTACTGTGATGTCAATCATTTATAGTAGAAAATCGAGGCATTGTTGTAACTTTTTTAATTAATGGAAAATTTTCAAATTCGTTCTAGTTTTCATGAACAAGTTGTGGATGCTGTCGGCACGTAGTGGGTGTTACACTGTTAACTCATCGTGCAAAGTTGTTCAAAGTAATTACAAAGTTGTACAAAGTTATTGCAAATTTGGTAAATGCATTTACATATATGACCAAGTTGTTAGCATATAAAAATCCACATTTGTAAAGTAGGGAAATTTAATAAAAGCCCGTTAAAAGCAGCTGATAGATAATACATGAGGTGACTGTAAAATGTTAGAAAACAGTGTGCAAAATGTGAAAAAACGAAGGAAATGTTGGCGGAGTTGCTAGTTTATTTAGTCTAAGTCAAAGTAATGACAACCCCGCCTTTAAATGTTGAAAGCATTGAGTAAATTTTCCGATAACGCCTCATATCTAAGCAGATTATCACAACAGTCAATCGAAATATTGACAACAAACTGTATGCAAAATTGTAAAACGCGGTTGCGAAGTTGGTAGTTTCATTCGGGATTGTTACCTGTGATATCATATTAACAAGTCACGTAGTTGAACATTCGAAAATGTGAATAAATATTTCGTAACATGCTGTTAAATTACCGTAGTTTTACTCCAAGTATGTAGAGGTCATAGGTCAATCAGAAGATACTTGTGCAAGCGATATCGATTTAAAACATCAAAAAACATGAAATAGCCACAAATTCGAAATAATAATCCTTCCAGCTGTGTGGTTAGGTGCTCGACAAATGTTTAAATTAAAGCACAATCGGGCGTGGTTAGTACTTCCATGGGTGACTCCCTGACGAAATGACCTTTTGAAATTTGTTTTTGTTTCAACACGCACATGGACAAGATTTAAGGCAACGTTCCGGCACTTTTTCTTACTGTGATGTCAATCATTTATAGTAGAAAATCGAGGCGTTTTTGTAACTTTTTTAATTAATGGCAAATTTTCAAATTCGTTCTAAATTTCACGAACAAGTTTTGGATGCTGTCGGCACGTAGTGGGTGTTACACTGTTAACGCATCGTGCAAAGTTGTTCAAAATGATTACAAAGTTGTACAAAGTTATTGCAAATTTGGTAAATGCATTTACATATATGACCAAGTTGTTAGCATATAAAAATCCACATTTGTAAAGTAGGGAAATTTAATAAAAGCCCGTTAAAAGCAGCTTATAGATATTCACATGAGGTGACTGTAAAATGTTAGAAAACAGCGTGAAAAGTTTGAAAAAACAAAGGAAATGTTGGCGGAGTTGATAGTTTATTTAGCCTAAGTCATTGTAATGACAAACCCGCAGTTAAATTTTGAAAGCATTGAGTACATTTTCCGATAGCGCCTCATATCTAAGCAGATTATCACAACAGTCAATCGAAATATTGACAACAAACTGTATGCAAAGTTGTAAAACGCGGTTGCGAAGTTGGTAGTTTCATTCGGGATTGTTACCTGTGATATCGTATTAACAAGTCCCGTAGTTGAACATTCGAAAATGTGAATAAAATTTCGTAACATGCTGTTTAATTACCGTAGTTTTACTCCATGTATGTAGAGATTATAGGTCAATCTAGAAGATACTTGTGCAAGCGATATCGATTTAAAACATCCAAAAACATGAAATAGCCGCAATTTCGAAATAATAATCATTCCAGCTGTGTGGTTAGGTGCTCGACAAGTGTTTAAAGTAAAGCACAATCGGGCGTGGTTAGTACTTGCATGGGAGACTCCCTGACTAAACGACCTTTTGAAATTTGTTTTTCTTTCAACACGCACATGGAAAAGATTTAAGGCAACGTTCCGGCACTTTTTTCCTACTGTGATGTCAATCATTTATAGTAGAAAATCGAGGCATTTTTGTAACTTTTTTAATTAATGGAAAATTTTTCAAATTCGTTCTAATTTTCACGAACAAGTTGTGGATGCTGTCGGCACGTAGTGAGTGTTACACTGTTAACGCATCGTGCAAAGTTGTTCAAAGTGATTACAAAGTTGTACAAAGTTATTGCAAATTTGGTAAATGCATTTACATATACGACCAAGTTGTTAGCATATAAAAATCCACATTTGTAAAGTAGGGAAATTTAATAAAAGCCCGTTAAAAGCAGCTTATAGATATTCACATGAGGTGACTGTAAAATGTTAGAAAACAGCCTGCAAAGTTTGAAAAAACGAAGGAAATGTTGGCGGAGTTGATAGTTTATTTAGCCTAAGTCATTTTAATGACTAACCCGCAGTTAAATTTTGAAAGCATTGAGTACATTTTCCGATAACGCCTCATATCTAAGCAGATTATCACAACAGTCAATCGAAATATTGACAACAAACTGTATGCAAAGTTGTAAAACGCGGTTGCGAAGTTGGTAGTTTCATTCGGGATTGTTACCTGTGATATCGTATTAACAAGTCCCGTAGTTGAACATTCGAAAATGTGAATAAAATTTCGTAACATGCTGTTTAATTACCGTAGTTTTACTCCATGTATGTAGAGATTATAGGTCAATCTAGAAGATACTTGTGCAAGCGATATAGATTTAAAACATCCAAAAACATGAAATAGCCGCAATTTCGAAATAATAATCATTCCAGCTGTGTGGTTAGGTGCTCGACAAATGTTTAAAGTAAAGCACAATCGGGCGTGGTTAGTACTTGCATGGGAGACTCCCTGACTAAACGACCTTTTGAAATTTGTTTTTCTTTCAACACGCACATGGAAAAGATTTAAGGCAACGTTCCGGCACTTTTTTCCTACTGTGATGTCAATCATTTATAGTAGAAAATCGAGGCATTTTTGTAACTTTTTTAATTAATGGAAAATTTTTCAAATTCGTTCTAATTTTCACGAACAAGTTGTGGATGCTGTCGGCACGTAGTGAGTGTTACACTGTTAACGCATCGTGCAAAGTTGTTCAAAGTGATTACAAAGTTGTACAAAGTTATTGCAAATTTGGTAAATGCATTTACATATATGACCAAGTTGTTAGCATATAAAAATCCACATTTGTAAAGTAGGGAAATTTAATAAAAGCCCGTTAAAAGCAGCTTATAGATAATACATGAGTTGACTGTAAAATGTTAGAAAACAGTGTGCAAAATGTGAAAAAATGAAGGAAATGTTGGCGGAGTTGCTAGTTTATTTAGTCTAAGTCAAAGTAATGACAACCCCGCCTTTAAATGTTGAAAGCATTGAGTAAATTTTCCGATAACGCCTCATATCTAAGCAGATTATCACAACAGTCAATCGAAATATTGACAACAAACTGTATGCAAAATTGTAAAACGCGGTTGCGAAGTTGGTAGTTTCATTCGTGATTGTTACCTGTGATATCATATTAACAAGTCCCTTAGTTGAACATTCGAAAATGTGAATAAATATTTCGTAACATGCTGTTAAATTACCGTAGTTTTACTCCAAGTATGTAGAGATTATAGGTCAATCTAGAAGATACTTGTGCAAGCAATATCGATTTAAAACATCCAAAAACATGAAATAGCCGCAAATTCGAAATAATAATCCTTCCAGCTGTGTGGTTAGGTGCTCGACAAATGTTTAAATTAAAGCACAATCGGGCGTGGTTAGTACTTGCATGGGAGACTCCCTGACTAAACGACCTTTTGAAATTTGTTTTTGTTTCAACACGCACATGGAAAAGATTTAAGGCAACGTTCCGGCACTTTTTCTTACTGTGATGTCAATCATTTATAGTAGAATATCGAGGCATTTTTGTAACTTTTTTAATTAATGGAAAATTTTCAAATTCGTTCTAATTTTCACAAACAAGTTGTGGATGCTGTCGGCACGTAGTGGGTGTTACACTGTTAACGCATCGTGCAAAGTTGTTCAAAATGATTACAAAGTTGTACAAAGTTATTGCAAATTTGGTAAATGCATTTACATATATGACCAAGTTGTTAGCATAAAAAAATCCACATTTGTAAAGTAGGGAAATTTAATAAAAGCCCGTTAAAAGCAGCTTATAGATATTCACATGAGGTGACTGTAAAATGTTAGAAAACAGCGTGAAAAGTTTGAAAAAACAAAGGAAATGTTGGCGGAGTTGATAGTTTATTTAGCCTTAGTCATTGTAATGACAAACCCGCAGTTAAATTTTGAAAGCATTGAGTACATTTTCCGATAGCGCCTCATATCTAAGCAGATTATCACAACAGTCAATCGAAATATTGACAACAAACTGTATGCAAAGTTGTAAAACGCGGTTGCGAAGTTGGTAGTTTCATTCGGGATTGTTACCTGTGATATCGTATTAACAAGTCCCGTAGTTGAACATTCGAAAATGTGAATAAAATTTCGTAACATGCTGTTTAATTACCGTAGTTTTACTCCATGTATGTAGAGATTATAAGTCAATCTAGAAGATACTTGTGCAAGAGATATCGATTTAAAACATCCAAAAACATGAAATAGCCGCAAATTCGAAATAATAATCCTTCCAGCTGTGTGGTTAGGTGCTCGACAAATGTTTAAAGTAAAGCACAATCGGGCGTGGTTAGTACTTGCATGGGAGACTCCCTGACTAAACGACCTTTTGAAATTTGTTTTTGTTTCAACACGCACATGGAAAAGATTTAAGGCAACGTTCCGGCACTTTTTTCTTACTGTGATGTCAATCATTTATAGTAGAAAATCGAGGCATTTTTGTAACTTTTTTAATTAATGGAAAATTTGTCAAATTCGTTCTAATTTTCACGAACAAGTTGTGGATGCTGTCGGCACGTAGTGGGTGTTACACTGTTAACGCATCCTGCAAAGTTGTTCAAAGTGATTACAAAGTTGTACAAAGTTATTGCAAATTTGGCAAATGCATTTACATATATGACCAAGTTGTTAGCATATAAAAATCCACATTTGTAAAGTAGGGAAATTTAATAAAAGCCCGTTAAAAGCAGCTTATAGATATTCACATGAGGTGACTGTAAAATGTTAGAAAACAGCGTGAAAAGTTTGAAAAAACAAAGAAAATGTTGGCGGAGTTGATAGTTTATTTAGCCTAAGTCATTGTAATGACAAACCCGCAGTTAAATTTGGAAAGCATTGAGTACATTTTCCGATAACGCCTCATATCTAAGCAGATTATCACAACAGTCAATCGAAATGTTGACAACAAACTGTATGCAAAGTTGTAAATCGCGGTTGCGAAGATGGTAGTTTCATTCGGGATTGTTACCTGTGATATAATATTAACAAGTCCCGTAGTTGAACATTCGAAAATGTGAATAAATATTTCGTAACATGCTGTTAAATTACCGTAGTTTTACTCCAAGTATGTAGAGGTCATAGGTCAATCAGAAAATACTTGTGCAAGCGATATCGATTTAAAACATCAACAAACATGAAATAGCCGCAAATTCGAAATAATAATCCTTCCAGCTGTGTGGTTAGGTGCTCGACAAATGTTTAAATTAAAGCACAATCGGGCGTGGTTAGTACTTCCGTGGGAGACTCCCTGACGAAATGACCTTTTGAAATTTGTTTTTGTTTCAACACGCACATGGACAAGATTTAAGGCAACGTTCCGGCACTTTTTCTTACTGTGATGTCAATCATTTATAGTAGAAAATCGAGGCATTTTTGTAACATTTTTTAATTAATGGCAAATTTTCAAATTCGTTCTAAATTTCACGAACAAGTTGTGGATGCTGTCGGCACGTAGTGGGTGTTACACTGTTAACGCATCGTGCAAAGTTGTTCAAAATGATTACAAAGTTGTACAAAGTTATTGCAAATTTGGTAAATGCATTTACATATATGACCAAGTTGTTAGCATATAAAAATCCACATTTGTAAAGTAGGGAAATTTAATAAAAGCCCGTTAAAAGCAGCTTATAGATATTCACATGAGGTGACTGTAAAATGTTAGAAAACAGCGTGAAAAGTTTGAAAAAGCAAAGGAAATGTTGGCGGAGTTGATAGTTTATTTAGCCTAAGTCATTGTAATGACAAACCCGCAGTTAAATTTTGAAAGCATTGAGTACATTTTCCGATAGCGCCTCATATCTAAGCAGATTATCACAACAGTCAATCGAAATATTGACAACAAACTGTATGCAAAGTTGTAAAACGCGGTTGCGAAGTTGGTAGTTTCATTCGGGATTGTTACCTGTGATATCGTATTAACAAGTCCCGTAGTTGAACATTCGAAAATGTGAATAAAATTTCGTAACATGCTGTTAAATTACCGTAGTTTTACTCCAAGTATGTAGAGATTATAGGTCAATCTAGAAGATACTTGTGCAAGTAATATCGATTTAAAACATCCAAAAACATGAAATAGCCGCAAATTCGAAATAATAATCCTTCCAGCTGTGTGGTTAGGTGCTCGACAAATGTTTAAATTAAAGCACAATCGGGCGTGGTTAGTACTTGCATGGGAGACTCCCTGACTAAACGACCTTTTGAAATTTGTTTTTGTTTCAACACGCACATGGAAAAGATTTAAGGCAACGTTCCGGCACTTTTTCTTACTGTGATGTCAATCATTTATAGTAGAAAATCGAGGCACTGTTGTAACTTTTTTAATTAATGGAAAATTTTTCAAATTCGTTCTAATTTTCACGAACAAGTTGTGGATGCTGTCGGCACGTAGTGGGTGTTACACTGTTAACGCATCGTGCAAAGTTGTTCAAAATGATTACAAAGTTGTACAAAGTTATTGCAAATTTGGTAAATGCATTTACATATATGACCAAGTTGTTAGCATATAAAAATCCACATTTGTAAAGTAGGGAAATTTAATAAAAGCCCGTTAAAAGCAGCTTATAGATATTCACATGAGGTGACCGTAAAATGTTAGAAAACAGCCTGCAAAGTTTGAAAAAACGAAGGAAATGTTGGCGGAGTTGATAGTTTATTTAGCCTAAGTCATTTTAATGACTAACCCGCAGTTTAATTTTGAAAGCATTGAGTACATTTTCCGATAACGCCTCATATCTAAGCAGATTATCACAACAGTCAATCGAAATATTGACAACAAACTGTATGCAAAATTGTAAAACGCGGTTGCGAAGTTGGTAGTTTCAATCGGGATTGTTACCTGTGATATCATATTAACAAGTCCCGTAGTTGAACATTCGAAAATGTGAATAAATATTTCGTAACATGCTGTTAAATTACCGTAGTTTTACTCCAAGTATGTAGAGGTCATAGGTCAATCAGAAGATACTTGTGCAAGCGATATCGATTTAAAACATCAAAAAACATGAAATAGCCGCAAATTCGAAATAATAATCTATCCAGCTGTGTGGTTAGGTGCTCGACAAATGTTTAAATTAAAGCACAATCGGGCGTGGTTAGTACTTCCATGGGAGACTCCCTGACGAAATGACCTTTTGAAATTTGTTTTTGTTTCAACACGCACATGGACAAGATTTAAGGCAACGTTCCGGCACTTTTTCTTACTGTGATGTCAATCATTTATAGTAGAAAATCGAGGCATTTTTGTAACTTTTTTAATTAATGGCAAATTTTCAAATTCGTTCTAAATTTCACGAACAAGTTGTGGATGCTGTCGGCACGTAGTGGGTGTTACACTGTTAACGCATCGTGCAAGGTTGTTCAAAATGATTACAAAGTTGTACAAAGTTATTGCAAATTTGGTAAATGCATTTACATATATGACCAAGTTGTTAGCATATAAAAATCCACATTTGTAAAGTAGGGAAATTTAATAAAAGCCCGTTAAAAGCAGCTTATAGATATTCACATGAGGTGACTGTAAAATGTTAGAAAACAGCCTGCAAAGTTTGAAAAAACGAAGGAAATGTTGGCGGAGTTGATAGTTTATTTAGCCTAAGTCATTTTAATGACTAACCCGCAGTTTAATTTTGAAAGCATTGAGTACATTTTCCGATAACGCCTCATATCTAAGCAGATTATCACAACAGTCAATCGAAATATTGACAACAAACTGTATGCAAAGTTGTAAAACGCGGTTGCGAAGTTGGTAGTTTCATTCGGGATTGTTACCTGTGATATCGTATTAACAAGTCCCGTAGTTGAACATTCGAAAATGTGAATAAAATTTCGTAACATGCTGTTTAATTACCGTAGTTTTACTCCATGTATGTAGAGATTATAAGTCAATCTAGAAGATACTTGTGCAAGCGATATCGATTTAAAACATCCAAAAACATGAAATAGCCGCAAATTCGAAATAATAATCCTTCCAGCTGTGTGGTTAGGTGCTCGACAAATGTTTAAAGTAAAGCACAATCTTGCGTGGTTAGTACTTGCATGGGAGACTCCCTGACTAAACGACCTTTTGAAATTTGTTTTTGTTTCAACACGCACATGGAAAAGATTTAAGGCAACGTTCCGGCACTTTTTTCTTACTGTGATGTCAATCATTTATAGTAGAAAATCGAGGCATTTTTGTAACTTTTTTAATTAATGGAAAATTTGTCAAATTCGTTCTAATTTTCACGAACAAGTTGTGGATGCTGTCGGCACGTAGTGAGTGTTACACTGTTAACGCATCGTGCAAAGTTGTTCAAAGTGATTACAAAGTTGTACAAAGTTATTGCAAATTTGGTAAATGCATTTACATATATGACCAAGTTGTTAGCATATAAAAATCCACATTTGTAAAGTAGGGAAATTTAATAAAAGCCCGTTAAAACCAGTTTATAGATATTCACATGAGGTGACTGTAAAATGTTAGAAAACAGCGTGAAAAGTTTGAAAAAACAAAGAAAATGTTGGCGGAGTTGATAGTTTATTTAGCCTAAGTCATTGTAATGACAAACCCGCAGTTAAATTTTGAAAGCATTGAGTACATTTTCCGATAGCGCCTCATATCTAAGCAGATTATCACAACAGTCAATCGAAATATTGACAACAAACTGTATGCAAAGTTGTAAAACGCGGTTGCGAAGATGGTAGTTTCATTCGGGATTGTTACCTGTGATATAATATTAACAAGTCCCGTAGTTGAACATTCGAAAATGTGAATAAATATTTCGTAACATGCTGTTAAATTACCGTAGTTTTACTCCAAGTATGTAGAGGTCATAGGTCAATCAGAAGATACTTGTGCAAGCGATATCGATTTAAAACATCAAAAAACATGAAATAGCCGCAAATTCGAAATAATAATCCTTCCAGCTGTGTGGTTAGGTGCTCGACAAATGTTTAAATTAAAGCACAATCGGGCGTGGTTAGTACTTCCGTGGGAGACTCCCTGACGAAATGACCTTTTGAAATTTGTTTTTGTTTCAACACGCACATGGACAAGATTTAAGGCAACGTTCCGGCCCTTTTTCTTACTGTGATGTCAATCATTTATAGTAGAAAATCGAGGCATTTTTGTAACTTTTTTAATTAATGGAAAATTTTTCAAATTCGTTCTAATTTTCACGAACAAGTTGTGGATGCTGACGGCACGTAGTGGGTGTTACACTGTTAACGCATCGTGCAAAGTTGTTCAAAATGATTACAAAGTTGTACAAAGTTATTGCAAATTTGGTAAATGCATTTACATATATGACCAAGTTGTTGGCATATAAAAATCCACATTTGTAAAGTAGGGAAATTTAATAAAAGCCCGTTAAAAGCAGCTTATAGATATTCACATGAGGTGACTGTAAAATGTTAGAAAACAGCCTGCAAAGTTTGAAAAAACGAAGGAAATGTTGGCGGAGTTGATAGTTTAATTAGCCTAAGTCATTTTAATGACTAACCCGCAGTTTAATTTTGAAAGCATTGAGTACATTTTCCGATAACGCCTCATATCTAAGCAGATTATCACAACAGTCAATCGAAATATTGACAACAAACTGTATGCAAAGTTGTAAAACGCGGTTGCGACGTTGGTAGTTTCATTCGGGATTGTTACCTGTGATATCGTATTAACAAGTCCCGTAGTTGAACATTCGAAAATGTGAATAAAATTTCGTAACATGCTGTTTAATTACCGTAGTTTTACTCCATGTATGTAGAGATTATAGGTCAATCTAGAAGATACTTGTGCAAGCGATATCGATTTAAAACATCCAAAAACATGAAATAGCCGCAAATTCGAAATAATAATCCTTCCAGCTGTGTGGTTAGGTGCTCGACAAATGTTTAAAGTAAAGCTCAATCGGGCGTGGTTAGTACTTGCATGGGAGACTCCCTGACTAAACGACCTTTTGAAATTTGTTTTTATTTCAACACGCACATGGAAAAGATTTAAGGCAACGTTCCGGCACTTTTTTCTTACTGTGATGTCAGTCATTTATAGTAGAAAATCGAGGCATTTTTGTAACTTTTTTAATTAATGGAAAATTTTTCAAATTCGTTCTAATTTTCACGAACAAGTTGTGGATGCTGTCGGCACGCAGTGAGTGTTACACTGTTAACGCATCGTGCAAAGTTGTTCAAAGTGATTACAAAGTTGTACAAAGTCATTGCAAATTTGGTAAATGCATTTACATATATGACCAAGTTGTTAGCATATAAAAATCCACATTTGTAAAGTAGGGAAATTTAATAAAAGCCCGTTAAAAGCAGCTTATAGATATTCACATGAGGTGACTGTAAAATGTTAGAAAACAGCCTGCAAAGTTTGAAAAAACGAAGGAAATGTTGGCGGAGTTGATAGTTTATTTAGCCTAAGTCATTTTAATGACTAATCCGCAGTTTAATTTTGAAAGCATTGAGTACATTTTCCGATAACGCCTCATATCTAAGCAGATTATCACAACAGTCAATCGAAATATTGACAACAAACTGTATGCAAAATTGTAAAACGCGGTTGCGAAGTTGGTAGTTTCATTCGGGATTGTTACCTGTGATATCATATTAACAAGTCCCGTAGTTGAACATTCGAAAATGTGAATAAATATTTCGTAACATGCTGTTAAATTACCGTAGTTTTACTCCAAGTATGTAGCGGTCATAGGTCAATCAGAAGATACTTGTGCAAGCGATATCGATTTAAAACATCAAAAAACATGAAATAGCCACAAATTCGAAATAATAATCCTTCCAGCTGTGTGGTTAGGTGCTCGACAAATGTTTAAATTGAAGCACAATCGGGCGTGGTTAGTACTTCCATGGGTGACTCCCTGACGAAATGACCTTTTGAAATTTGTTTTTGTTTCAACACGCACATGGACAAGATTTAAGGCAACGTTCCGGCACTTTTTCTTACTGTGATGTCAATCATTTATAGTAGAAAATCGAGGCATTTTTGTAACTTTTTTAATTAATGGCAAATTTTCAAATTCGTTCTAAATTTCACGAACAAGTTGTGGATGATGTCGGCACGTAGTGGGCGTTACACAGTTAACGCATCGTGCAAAGTTGTTCAAAATGATTACAAAGTTGTACAAAGTTATTGCAAATTTGGTAAATGCATTTACATATATGACCAAGTTGTTAGCATATAAAAATCCACATTTGTAAAGTAAGGAAATTTAATAAAAGCCCGTTAAAAGCAGCTTATAGATATTCACATGAGGTGACTGTAAAATGTTAGAAAACAGCGTGAAAAGTTTGAAAAAACAAAGGAAATGTTGGCGGAGTTGATAGTTTATTTAGCCTAAGTCATTGTAATGACAAACCCGCAGTTAAATTTTGAAAGCATTGAGTACATTTTCCGATAGCGCCTCATATCTAAGCAGATTATCACAACAGTCAATCGAAATATTGACAACAAACTGTATGCAAAGTTGTAAAACGCGGTTGCGAAGTTGGTAGTTTCATTCGGGATTGTTACCTGTGATATCGTATTAACAAGTCCCGTAGTTGAACATTCGAAAATGTGAATAAAATTTCGTAACATGCTGTTTAATTACCGTAGTTTTACTCCATTTATGTAGAGATTACAGGTCAATCTAGAAGATACTTGTGCATGCGATATCGATTTAAAACATCCAAAAACATGAAATAGCCGCAAATTCGAAATAATAATTTTTCCAGCTGTGTGGTTAGGTGCTCGACAAATGTTTAAAGTAAAGCACAATCGGGCGTGGTTAGTACTTGCATGGGAGACTCCCTGACTAAACGACCTTTTGAAATTTGTTTTTGTTTCAACACGCACATGGAAAAGATTTAAGGCAACCTTCCGGCACTTTTTCTTACTGTGATGTCAATCATTTATAGTAGAAAATCGAGGCATTGTTGTAACTTTTTTAATTAATGGAAAATTTTTCAAATTCGTTCTAATTTTCACGAACAAGTTGTGGATGCTGTCGGCACGTAGTGAGTGTTACACTGTTAACGCATCGTGCAAAGTTGTTCAAAGTGATTACAAAGTTGTACAAAGTTATTGCAAATTTGGTAAATGCATTTACATATATGACCAAGTTGTTAGCATATAAAAATCCACATTTATAAAGTAGGGACATTTATTAAAAGCCCGTTAAAAGCAACTTATATATATTCACATGAGGTGACTGTAAAATGTTAGAAAACAGCGTGAAATGTTTGAAAAAACAAAGGAAATGTTGGCGGAGTTGATAGTTTATTTAGCCTAAGTCATTGTAATGACAAACCCGCAGTTAAATTTTGAAAGCATTGAGTACATTTTCCGATAGCGCCTCATATCTAAGCAGATTATCACAACAGTCAATCGAAATATTTACAACAAACTGTATGCAAAGTTGTAAAACGCGGTTGCGAAGTTGGTAGTTTCATTCGGGATTGTTACCTGTGATATCGTATTAACAAGTCCCGTAGTTGAACATTCGAAAATGTGAATACAATTTCGTAACATGCTGTTTAATTACCGTAGTTTTACTCCAAGTATGTAGAGATTATAGGTCAATCTAGAAGATACTT
Organism: Saccoglossus kowalevskii; assembly: GCF_978046115.1. Lineage (NCBI taxonomy): Eukaryota > Metazoa > Hemichordata > Enteropneusta > Harrimaniidae > Saccoglossus > Saccoglossus kowalevskii. Next base: position 5,669,977 of record NC_140644.1, read on the forward strand.
GTGCAAGCGATATCGATTTAAAACATCCAAAAACATGAAATAGCCGCAAATTCCAAATAATAATCCTTCCAGCAGTGTGGTTAGGTGCTCGACAAATGTTTAAATTAAAGCACAATCGGGCGTGGTTAGTACTTCCATGGGAGACTCCCTGACGAAATGACCTTTTGAAATTTGTTTTTGTTTCAACACACACATGGACAAGATTTAAGGCAACGTTCCGGCACTTTTTCTTACTGTGATGTCAATCATTTATAGTAGAAAATCGAGGCATTTTTGTAACTTTTTTAATTAATGGAAAATTTTCAAATTCGTTCTAAATTTCACGAACAAGTTGTGGATGCTGTCGGCACGTAGTGGGTGTTACACTGTTAACGCATCGTGCAAAGTTGTTTAAAGTGTTTACAAAGTTGTACAAAGTTATTGCAAATTTGGTAAATGCATTTACATATATGACCAAGTTGTTAGCATATAAAAATCCACATTTGTAAAGTAGGGAAATTTAATAAAAGCCCGTTAAAAGCAGCTTATAGATATTCACATGAGGTGACTGTAAAATGTTAGAAAACAGCGTGAAAAGTTTGAAAAAACACAGGAAATGTTGGCGGAGTTGATAGTTTATTTAGCCTAAGTCATTGTAATGACAAACCCGCAGTTAAATTTTGAAAGCATTGAGTACATTTTCCGATAGCGCCTCATATCTAAGCAGATTATCACAACAGTCAATCGAAATATTGACAACAAACTGTATGCAAAATTGTAAAACGCGGTTGCGAAGTTGGTAGTTTCATTCGGGATTGTTACCTGTGATATCATATGAACAAGTCCCGTAGTTGAACATTCGAAAATGTGAATAAATATTTCGTAACATGCTGTTAAATTACCGTAGTTTTACTCCAAGTATGTAGAGATTATAGGTCAATCTAGAAGATACTTGTGCAAGCAATATCGATTTAAAACATCCAAAAACATGAAATAGCCGCAAATTCGAAATAATAATCCTTCCAGCTGTGTGGTTAGGTGCTCGACAAATGTTTAAATTAAAGCACAATCGGGCGTGGTTAGTACTTGCATGGGAGACTCCCTGACTAAACGACCTTTTGAAATTTGTTTTTGTTTCAACACGCACATGGAAAAGATTTAAGGCAACGTTCCGGCACTTTTTCTTACTGTGATGTCAATCATTTATAGTAGAATATCGAGGCATTTTTGTAACTTTTTTAATTAATGGAAAATTTTCAAATTCGTTCTAATTTTCACGAACAAGTTGTGGATGATGTCGGCACGTAGTGGGTGTTACACTGTTAACGCATCGTGTAAAGTTGTTCAAAGTGATTAGAAAGTTGTACAAAGTTATTGCAAATTTGGTAAATGCATTTAAATATATGACCAAGTTGTTAGCATATAAAAATCCACATTTGTAAAGTAGGGAAATTTAATAAAAGCCCGTTAAATGCAGCTTATAGATATTCACATGACGTGACTGTAAAATGTTATAAAACAGCGTGCGAAGTTTGAAAAAACGAAGGAAATGTTGGCGGAGTTGATAGTTTATTTAGCCTAAGTCATAGTAATGACAAACCCGCAGTTAAATTTTGAAACCATTGAGTACATTTTCCGATAACGCCTCATATCTAAGCAGATTATCACAACAGTCAATCGAAATATTGACAACAAACTGTATGCAAAGTTGTAAAACGCGGTTGCGAAGTTGCTAGTTTCATTCGGGATTGTTACCTGTGATATCATATTAACAAGTCCCGTAGTTGAACATTCGAAAATATGAATAAATATTTCGTAACATGCTGTTAAATTACCGTAGTTTTACTCCAAGTATGTAGAGGTCATAGGTCAATCTAGAAGATACTTGTGCAAGCGATATCGGTTTAAAACATCCAAAAACATGAAATTGCCGCAAATTCGGAATAATTATCCATGCAGCTGTGTGGTTAGGTGCTCGACAAATGTTTAAAGTAAAGCACAATCGGGCGTGGTTAGTACTTGCATGGGAGACTCCCTGACTAAACGACCTTTTGAAATTTGTTTTTGTTTCAACACGCACATGGAAAAGATTTAAGGCAACGTTCCGGAACTTTTTCGTACTGTGATGTCAATCATTTATATTAGAAAATCGAGGCATTTTTGTAACTTTTTTAATTAATGTAAAATTTTCAAATTCGTTCTAATTTTCACGAACAAGTTGTGGATGCTGTCGGCACGTAGTGGGTGTTACACTGTTAACGCATCGTGCAAAGTTGTTCAAAGTGATTACAAAGTTGTACAAAGTTATTGCAAATTTGGTAAATGCATTTACATATATGACCAAGTTGTTAGCATATAAAAATCCACATTTGTAAAGTAGGGAAATTTAATAAAAGCCCGTTAAAAGCAGTTTATAGATATTCACATGAGGTGACTGTAAAATGTTAGAAGAGAGCGTGCAAAGTTTGAAAAACACGAAGGAAATGTTGGCGGAGTTGATAGTTTATTTAGCCTAAGTCATAGTAATGACAAACCCGCAGTTAAATTTTGAAACCATTGAGTACATTTTCCGATAACGCCTCATATCTAAGCAGATTATCACAACAGTCAATCGAAATATTGACAACAAACTGTATGCAAAGTTGTAAAACGCGGTTGCGAAGTTGCTAGTTTCATTCGGGATTGTTACCTGTGATATCATATTAACAAGTCCCGTAGTTGAACATTCGAAAATATGAATAAATATTTCGTAACATGCTGTTAAATTACCGTAGTTTTACTCCAAGTATGTAGAGGTCATAGGTCAATCTAGAAGATACTTGTGCAAGCGATATCGGTTTAAAACATCCAAAAACATGAAATTGCCGCAAATTCGGAATAATTATCCATGCAGCTGTGTGGTTAGGTGCTCGACAAATGTTTAAAGTAAAGCACAATCGGGCGTGGTTAGTACTTGCATGGGAGACTCCCTGACTAAACGACCTTTTGAAATTTGTTTTTGTTTCAACACGCACATGGAAAAGATTTAAGGCAACGTTCCGGAACTTTTTCGTACTGTGATGTCAATCATTTATATTAGAAAATCGAGGCATTTTTGTAACTTTTTTAATTAATGTAAAATTTTCAAATTCGTTCTAATTTTCACGAACAAGTTGTGGATGCTGTCGGCACGTAGTGGGTGTTACACTGTTAACGCATCGTGCAAAGTTGTTCAAAGTGATTACAAAGTTGTACAAAGTTATTGCAAATTTGGTAAATGCATTTACATATATGACCAAGTTGTTAGCATATAAAAATCCACATTTGTAAAGTAGGGAAATTTAATAAAAGCCCGTTAAAAGCAGTTTATAGATATTCACATGAGGTGACTGTAAAATGTTAGAAGAGAGCGTGCAAAGTTTGAAAAACACGAAGGAAATGTTGGCGGAGTTGATAGTTTATTTAGCCTAAGTCATAGTAATGACAAACCCGCAGTTAAATTTTGAAAGCATTGAGTACATTTTCCGATAACGCCTCATATCTAAGCAGATTATCACAACAGTCAATTGAAATATTGACAACAAACTGTATGCAAAATTGTAAAACGCGGTTGCGAAGTTGGTAGTTTCAGTCGGGATTGTTACCTGTGATATCATATTAACAAGTCCCGTAGTTGAACATTCGAAAATATGAATAAATATTTCGTAACATGCTGTTAAATTACCGTAGTTCTACTCCAAGTATGTAGAGGTCATAGGTCAATCTAGAAGATACTTGTGCAAGCGATATCGATTTAAAACATCCAAAAACATGAAATAGCCGCAAATTTGGAATAATAATCCATGCAGCTGTGTGGTTAGGTGCTCGACAAATGTTTAAAGTAAAGCACAATCGGGCGTGGTTAGTACTTGCATGGGAGACTCCCTGACTAAACGACCTTTTGAAATTTGTTTTTGTTTCAACACGCACATGGACAAGATTTAAGGCAACGTTCCGGCACTTTTTCTTACTGTGATGTCAATCATTTATAGTAGAAAATCGAGGCATTTTTGTAACTTTTTTAATTAATGGAAAATTTTCAAATTCGTTCTAAATTTCACGAACAAGTTGTGGATGCTGTCGGCACGTAGTGGGTGTTACACTGTTAACGCATCGTGCAAAGTTGTTTAAAGTGATTACAAAGTTGTACAAAGTTATTGCAAATTTGGTAAATGCATTTACATATATGACCAAGTTGTTAGCATATAAAAATCCACATTTGTAAAGTAGGGAAATTTAATAAAAGCCCGTTAAAAGCAGCTTATAGATATTCACATGAGGTGACTGTAAAATGTTAGAAAACAGCGTGAAAAGTTTGAAAAAACACAGGAAATGTTGGCGGAGTTGATAGTTTATTTAGCCTAAGTCATTGTAATGACAAACCCGCAGTTAAATTTTGAAAGCATTGAGTACATTTTCCGATAGCGCCTCATATCTAAGCAGATTATCACAACAGTCAATCGAAATATTGACAACAAACTGTATGCAAAATTGTAAAACGCGGTTGCGAAGTTGGTAGTTTCATTCGGGATTGTTACCTGTGATATCATATGAACAAGTCCCGTAGTTGAACATTCGAAAATTTGAATAAATATTTCGTAACATGCTGTTAAATTACCGTAGTTTTACTCCAAGTATGTAGAGGTCATAGGTCAATCTAGAAGATACTTGTGCAAGCGATATCGGTTTAAAACATCCAAAAACATGAAATTGCCGCAAATTCGGAATAATTATCCATGCAGCTGTGTGGTTAGGTGCTCGACAAATGTTTAAAGTAAAGCACAATCGGGCGTGGTTAGTACTTGCATGGGAGACTCCCTGACTAAACGACCTTTTGAAATTTGTTTTTGTTTCAACACGCACATGGAAAAGATTTAAGGCAACGTTCCGGAACTTTTTCGTACTGTGATGTCAATCATTTATATTAGAAAATCGAGGCATTTTAGTAACTTTTTTAATTAATGGAAAATTTTCAAATTCGTTCTAATTTTCACGAACAAGTTGTGGATGCTGTCGGCACGTAGTGGGTGTTACACTGTTAACGCATCGTGCAAAATTGTTCAAAGTGATTACAAAGTTGTACAAAGTTATTGCAAATTTGGTAAATGCATTTACATATATGACCAAGTTGTTAGCATATAAAAATCCACATTTGTAAAGTAGGGAAATTTAATAAAAGCCCGTTAAAAGCAGTTTATAGATATTCACATGAGGTGACTGTAAAATGTTAGAAGAGAGCGTGCAAAGTTTGAAAAACACGAAGGAAATGTTGGCGGAGTTGATAGTTTATTTAGCCTAAGTCATAGTAATGACAAACCCGCAGTTAAATTTTGAAAGCATTGAGTACATTTTCCGATAACGCCTCATATCTAAGCAGATTATCACAACAGTCAATCGAAATATTGACAACAAACTGTATGCAAAGTTGTAAAACGCGGTTGCGAAGTTGGTAGTTTCAGTCGGGATTGTTACCTGTGATATCATATTAACAAGTCCCGTAGTTGAACATTCGAAAATATGAATAAATATTTCGTAACATGCTGTTAAATTACCGTAGTTCTACTCCAAGTATGTAGAGGTCATAGGTCAATCTAGAAGATACTTGTGCAAGCGATATCGATTTAAAACATCCAAAAACATGAAATAGCCGCAAATTTGGAATAATAATCCATGCAGCTGTGTGGTTAGGTGCTCGACAAATGTTTAAAGTAAAGCACAATCGGGCGTGGTTAGTACTTGCATGGGAGACTCCCTGACTAAACGACCTTTAGAAATTTGTTTTTGTTTCAACACGCACATGGAAAAGATTTAAGGCAACGTTCCGGCACTTTTTCTTACTGTGATGTCAATCATTTATAGTAGAATATCGAGGCATTTTTGTAACTTTTTTAATTAATGGCAAATTTTCAAATTCGTTCTAATTTTCACGAACAAGTTGTGGATGCTGTCGGCACGTAGTGGGTGTTACACTGTTAACGCATCGTGTAAAGTTGTTCAAAGTGATTACAAAGTTGTACAAAGTTATTGCAAATTTGGTAAATGCATTTAAATATATGACCAAGTTGTTAGCATATAAAAATCCACATTTGTAAAGTAGTGAAATTTAATGAAAGCCCGTTAAATGCAGCTTATAGATATTCACATGACGTGACTGTAAAATGTTATAAAACAGCGTGCGAAGTTTGAAAAAACGAAGGAAATGTTGGCGGAGTTGATAGTTTATTTAGCCTAAGTCATAGTAATGACAAACCCGCAGTTAAATTTTGAAACCATTGAGTACATTTACCGATAACTCCTCATATCTAAGCAGATTATCACAACAGTCAATCGAAATATTGACAACAAACTGTATGCAAATTTGTAAAACGCGGTTGCGAAGTTGCTAGTTTCATTCGGGATTGTTACCTGTGATATCATATTAACAAGTCCCGTAGTTGAACATTCGAAAATATGAATAAATATTTCGTAACATGCTGTTAAATTACCGTAGTTCTACTCCAAGTATGTAGAGGTCATAGGTCAATCTAGAAGATACTTGTGCAAGCGATATCGATTTAAAACATCCAAAAACATGAAATAGCCGCAAATTTGGAATAATAATCCATGCAGCTGTGTGGTTAGGTGCTCGACAAATGTTTAAAGTAAAGCACAATCGGGCGTGGTTAGTACTTGCATGGGAGACTCCCTGACTAAACGACCTTTAGAAATTTGTTTTTGTTTCAACACGCACATGGAAAAGATTTAAGGCAACGTTCCGGCACTTTTTCTTACTGTGATGTCAATCATTTATAGTAGAATATCGAGGCATTTTTGTAACTTTTTTAATTAATGGCAAATTTTCAAATTCGTTCTAATTTTCACGAACAAGTTGTGGATGCTGTCGGCACGTAGTGGGTGTTACACTGTTAACGCATCGTGCAAAGTTGTTCAAAGTGATTACAAAGTTGTACAAAGTTATTGCAAATTTGGTAAATGCATTTACATATATGACCAAGTTGTTAGCATATAAAAATCCACATTTGTAAAGTAGGGAAATTTAATAAAAGCCCGTTAAAAGCAGTTTATAGATATTCACATGAGGTGACTGTAAAATGTTAGAAAAGAGCGTGCAAAGTTTGAAAAACACGAAGGAAATTTTGGCGGAGTTGATAGTTTATTTAGCCTAAGTCATAGTAATGACAAACCCGCTGTTAAATTTTGAAACCATTGAGTACATTTTCCGATAACGCCTCATATCTAAGCAGATTATCACAACAGTCAATCGAAATATTGACAACAAACTGTATGCAAAGTTGTAAAACGCGGTTGCGAAGTTGGTAGTTTCATTCGGGATTGTTACCTGTGATATCATATTAACAAGTCCCGTAGTTGAACATTCGAAAATATGAATAAATATTTCGTAACATGCTGTTAAATTACCGTAGTTTTACTCCAAGTATGTAGAGGTCATAGGTCAATCTAGAAGATACTTGTGCAAGCGATATCGATTGAAAACATCCAAAAACATGAAATAGCCGCAAATTCGGAATAACAATCCATGCAGCTGTGTGTTAGGTGCTCGTCAAATGTTTAAAGTAAAGCACAATCTGGCGTGGTTAGTACTTGCATGGGAGACTCCCTGACTAAACGACCTTTTGAAATTCGTTTTTGTTTCAACACGCACATGGAAAAGATTTAAGGCAACGTTCCGGCAATTTTTCTTACTGTGATGTCAATCATTTATAGTAGAAAATCGAGGCATTTTTGTAACTTTTTTAATTAATGGAAAATTTTCAAATTCGTTCTAATTTTCACGAACAAGTTGTGGATGCTGTCGGCACGTAGTGGGTGTTACACTGTTAACGCATCGTGTAAAGTTGTTCAAAGTGATTACAAAGTTGTACAAAGTTATTGCAAATTTGGTAAATGCATTTAAATATATGATCAAGTTGTTAGCATATAAAAATCCACATTTGTAAAGTAGGGAAATTTAATAAAAGCCCGTTAAATGCAGCTTATAGATATTCACATGACGTGACTGTAAAATGTTATAAAACAGCGTGCGAAGTTTGAAAAAACGAAGGAAATGTTTGCGGAGTTGATAGTTTATTTAGCCTAAGTCATAGTAATGACAAACCCGCAGTTAAATTTTGAAACCATTGAGTACATTTTCCGATAACGCCTCATATCTAAGCAGATTATCACAACAGTCAATCGAAATATTGACAACAAACTGTATGCAAAGTTGTAAAACGCGGTTGCGAAGTTGCTAGTTTCATTCGGGATTGTTACCTGTGATATCATATTAACAAGTCCCGTAGTTGAACATTCGAAAATATGAATAAATATTTCGTAACATGCTGTTAAATTACCGTAGTTTTACTCCAAGTATGTAGAGGTCATAGGTCAATCTAGAAGATACTTGTGCAAGGGATATCGATTTAAAACATCCAAAAACATGAAATAGCCGCAAATTCGGAATAATAATCCATGCAGCTGTGTGTTAGGTGCTCGTCAAATGTTTAAAGTAAAGCACAATCTGGCGTGGTTAGTACTTGCATGGGAGACTCCCTGACTAAACGACCTTTTGAAATTCGTTTTTGTTTCAACACGCACATGGAAAAGATTTAAGGCAACGTTCCGGCAATTTTTCTTACTGTGATGTCAATCATTTATAGAAGAAAATCGAAGCATTTTTGTAACTGTTTTAATTAATGGAAAATTTTCAAATTCGTTCTAATTTTCACGAACAAGTTGTGGATGCTGTCGGCACGTAGTGGGTGTTACACTGTTAACGCATCGTGCAAAGTTGTTCAAAGTGATTACAAAGTTGTACAAAGTTATTGCAAATTTGGTAAATGCATTTAAATATATGACCAAGTTGTTAGCATATAAAAATCCACATTTGTAAAGTAGGGAAATTTAATAAAAGCCCGTTAAATGCAGCTTATAGATATTCACATGACGTGACTGTAAAATGTTATAAAACAGCGTGCGAAGTTTGAAAAAACGAAGGAAATGTTGGCGGAGTTGATAGTTTATTTAGCCTAAGTCATAGTAATGACAAACCCGCAGTTAAATTTAGAAACCATTGAGTACATTTTCCGATAACGCCTCATATCTAAGCAGATTATCACAACAGTCAATCGAAATGTTGACAACAAACTGTATGCAAAGTTGTAAAACGCGGTTGCGAAGTTGGTAGTTTCATTCGGGATTGTTACCTGTGATATCATATTAACAAGTCCCGTAGTTGAACATTCGAAAATATGAATAAATATTTCGTAACATGCTGTTAAATTACCGTAGTTTTACTCCAAGTATGTAGAGGTCATAGGTCAATCTAGAAGATACTTGTGCAAGGGATATCGATTTAAAACATCCAAAAACATGAAATAGCCGCAAATTCGGAATAATAATCCATGCAGCTGTGTGGTTAGGTGCTCGACAAATGTTTAAAGTAAAGCACAAGCGGGCGTGGTTAGTACTTCCATGGGAGACTCCCTGACTAATCGACCTTTTGAAATTTGTTTTTGTTTCAACACGCACATGGAAAAGATTTAAGGCAACGTTCCGGCACTTTTTCTTACTGTGATGTCAATCATTTATAGTAGAAAATCGAGGCATTTTTGTAACTTTTTTAATTAATGGCAAATTGTCAAATTCGTTCTAAATTTCACGAACAAGTTGTGGATGCTGTCGGCACGTAGTGGGTGTTACACTGTTAACGCATCGTGCAAAGTTGTTCAAAGTGATTACAAAGTTGTACAAAGTTATTGCAAATTTGGTAAATGCATTTACATATATGACCAAGTTGTTAGCATATAAAAATCCACATTTGTAAAGTAGGGAAATTTAATAAAAGCCCGTTAAAAGCAGTTTATAGATATTCACATGAGGTGTCTGTAAAATATTAGAAAACAGCGAGCAAAGTTTGAAAAAAAACGAAGGAAATGTTGGCGGAGTTGCTAGTTTATTTAGCCTAAGTCATTGTATTGACAACCGCGCAGTTAAATTTTGAATGCATTGAGTAAATTTTTCGATAACGCCTCATATCTAAGCAGATTATCACAACAGTCAATCGAAATATTGAAAACAAACTGTATGAAAAGTTGTAAAACGCTGTTGCGAAGTTGGTAGTTTCATTCGGGATTGTTACCTGTGATATCATATTAACAAGTCCCGTAGTTGAACATTCGAAAATGTAAATAAATATTTCGTAACATGCTGTTAAATTACCGTAGTTTTACTCCAATTATGTAGAGATCATAGGTCAATCTAGAAGATACTTGTGCAAGGGATATCGATTTAAAACATCCAAAAACATGAAATAGCTGCAAATTCGGAATAATAATCCATGCAGCTGTGTGGTTAGGTGCTCGACAAATGTTTAAATTAAAGCACAAGCGGGCGTGGTTAGTACTTCCATGGGAGACTCCCTGACTAAACGACCTTTTGAAATTTGTTTTTGTTTCAACACGCACATGGAAAAGATTTAAGGCAACGTTCCGGCACGTTTTCTTACTGTGATGTCAAACATTTATAGCAGAAAATCGAGGCATTTTTGTAACTTTTTTAATTAACGGAAAATTTTCAAATTCGTTCTAATTTTCACGAACAAGTTGTGGATGCTGTCGGCACGTAGTGGGTGTTACACTGTTAACGCATCGTGCAAAGTTGTTCAAAGTGATTACAAAGTTGTACAAAGTTATTGCAAATTTGGTAAATGCATTTACATATATGACCAAGTTGTTAGCATATAAAAATCCACATTTGTAAAGTAGGGAAATTTAATAAAAGCCCGTTAAAAGCAGTTTATAGATATTCACATGAGGTGTCTGTAAAATATTAGAAAACAGCGTGCAAAGTTTGAAAAAAAACGAAGGAAATGTTGGCGGAGTTGCTAGTTTATTTAGCCTAAGTCATTGTATTGTCAACCGCGCAGTTAAATTTTGAATGCATTGAGTAAATTTTTCGATAACGCCTCATATCTAAGCAGATTATCACAACAGTCAATCGAAATATTGAAAACAAACTGTATGAAAAGTTGTAAAACGCGGTTGCGAAGTTGGTAGTTTCATTCGGGATTGTTACCTGTGATATCATATTAACAAGTCCCGTAGTTGAACATTCGAAAATTTCAATAAATATTTCGTAACATGCTGTTAAATTACCGTAGTTTTACTCCAAGTATGTAGAGGTCATAGGTCAATCTAGAAGATACTTGTGCAAGCGATATCGATTTAAAACATCCAAAAACATGATATAGCCGCAAATTCGGAATAATAATCCATGCAGCTGTGTGTTAGGTGCTCGACAAATGTTTAAAGTAAAGCTCAATCTTGCGTGGTTAGTACTTGCATGGGAGACTCCCTGACTAAACGTCCTTTTGAAATTTGTTTTCGTTTCAACACGCACATGGAAAATATTTAAGGCAACGTTCCGGCACTTTTTCTTACTGTGATGTCAATCATTTATAGTAGAAAATCAAGGCATTTTTGTAACTGTTTTAATTAATGGCAAATTTTCAAATTCGTTCTAAATTTCACGAACAAGTTGTGGATGCTGTCGGCACCTAGTGGTTGTTACACGGTTAACGCATCGTGCAAAGTTGTTCAAAGTGATTACAAAGTTGTACAAAGTTATTGCAAATTTGGTAAATGCATTTACATATATGACCAAGTTGTTAGCATATAAAAATCCACATTTGTAAAGTAGGGAAATTTAATAAAATCCCGTTAAAAGCAGCTTATAGATATTCACATGAGGTGACTGTAAAATGTTAGAAAACAGCGTGCAAAGTTTGAAAAAAACGAAGGAAATGTTGGCGGAGTTGCTAGTTTATTTAGCCTAAGTCATTGTATTGACAACCGCGCAGTTCAATTTTGAATGCATTGAGTAAATTTTTCGATAACGCCTCATATCTAAGCAGATTATCACAACAGTCAATCGAAATATTGAAAACAAACTGTATGAAAAGTTGTAAAACGCGGTTGCGAAGTTGGTAGTTTCATTCGGGATTGTTACCTGTGATATCATATTAACAAGTCCCGTAGTTGAACATTCGAAAATGTGAATAAATATTTCGTAACATGCTGTTAAATTACCGCAGTTTTACTCCAAGTATGTAGAGGTCATAGGTCAATCTAGAAGATACCTGTGCAAGCGATATCGATTTAAAACATCCAAACCATGATATAGCCGCAAATTCGGAATAATAATCCATGCAGCTGTGTGTTAGGTGCTCGACAAATGTTTAAAGTAAAGCACAATCTTGCGTGGTTAGTACTTGCATGGGAGATTCCCTTACTAAACGACCTTTTGAAATTTGTTTTTGTTTCAACACGCACATGGACAAGATTTAAATCAACGTTCCGGCACTTTTTCTTACTGTGATGTCAATCATTTATAGTAGAAAATCGAGGCATTTTTGTAACTTTTTTAATTAATGGAAAATTTTCAAATTCGTTCTAATTTTCACGAACAAGTTGTGGATGCTGTCGGCACGTAGTGGGTGTTACACTCTTAACGCATCGTGTAAAGTTGTTCAAAGTGATTACAAAGTTGTACAAAGTTATTGCAAATTTTTTAAATGCATTTAAATATATGACCAAGTTGTTAGCATATAAAAATCCACATTTGTAAAGTAGGGAAATTTAATAAAAGCCCGTTAAATGCAGCTTATAGATATTCACATGACGTGACTGTAAAATGTTATAAAACAGCGTGCAAAGTTTGAAAAAACGAAGGAAATGTTGGCGGAGTTGATAGTTTATTTAGCCTAAGTCATAGTAATGACAAACCCGCAGTTAAATTTTGAAACCATTGAATACATTTTCCGATATCGCCTCATATCTAAGCAGATTATCACAACAGTCAATCGAAATATTGACAACAAACTGTATGCAAAGTTGTAAAACTCGGTTGCGAAGGTGGTAGTTTCATTCGGGATTGTTACCTGTGATATCATATTAACAAATCCCGTAGTTGAACATTCGAAAATTTCAATAAATATTTCGTAACATGCTGTTAAATTACCGTAGTTTTACTCCAAGTATGTAGAGGTCATAGGTCAATCTAGAAGATACTTGTGCAAGCGATATCGATTTAAAACATCCAAAAACATGATATTGCCGCAAATTCGGAATAATAATCCATGCAGCTGTGTGTTAGGTGCTCGACAAATGTTTAAAGTAAAGCACAATCTTGCGTGGTTAGTACTTGCGTGGGAGACTCCCTGACTAAACGTCCTTTTGAAATTTGTTTTCGTTTCAACACGCACATGGAAAATATTTAAGGCAACGTTCCGGCACTTTATCTTACTGTGATGTCAATCATTTATAGTAGAAAATCGAGGCATTTTTGTAACTTTTTTAATTAATGGCAAATTTTCAAATTCGTTCTAAATTTCATGAACAAGTTGTGGATGCTGTCGGCACGTAGTGGGTGTTACACTGTTAACGCATCGTGCAAAGTTGTTCAAAGTGATTACAAAGTTGTACAAAGTTATTGCAAATTTGGTAAATGCATTTACATATATGACCAAGTTGTTAGCATATAAAAATCCACATTTGTAAAGTAGGGAAATTTAATAAAAGCCGTAAAAAGCAGTTTATAGATATTCACATGAGGTGTCTGTAAAATATTAGAAAACAGCGTGCAAAGTTTGAAAAAAACGAAGGAAATGTTGGCGGAGTTGCTAGTTTATTTAGCCTAAGTCATTGTATTGCCAACCGCGCAGTTAAATTTTGAATGCATTGAGTAAATTTTTCGATAACGCCTCATATCTAAGCAGATTATCACAACAGTCAATCGAAATATTGAAAACAAACTGTATGAAAAGTTGTAAAACGCGGTTGCGAAGTTGGTAGTTTCATTCGGGATTGTTACCTGTGATATCATATTAACAAGTCCCGTAGTTGAACATTCGAAAATGTGAATAAATATTTCGTAACATGCTGTTAAATTACCGTAGTTTTACTCCAAGTATGTAGAGGTCAATCTAGAAGATACTTGTGCAAGCGATATCGATTTAAAACATCCAAAAACATGAAATTGCCGCAAATTCAGAATAATTTCATATAACCCGTGCAGCTGTGGGGTTAGGTGCTCGACAAATGTTTAAAGTAAAGCACAATCGGGCGTGGTTAGTACTTGCATGGGAGACTCCCTGACTAAACGACCTTTTGAAATTTGTTTTTGTTTCAACACGCACATGGAAAAGATTTAAGGCAACGTAACGGCACTTTTTTTTACTGTGATGTCAATCGTTTATAGCAGAAATTCGAGGCATTTTTGTAACTTTTTTAATTAATGGAAAATTTTCAAATTTGTTCTAATTTTCACGAACAAGTTGTGGATGCTGTCGGCACGTAGTGGGTGTTACACTGTTAACGCACTGTGCACAGTTGTTCAAAGTGATCACAAAGTTGTACAAACTTATTGCAAATTTGGTAAATGCAATTAACATATATGACCAAGTTGTTAGTATATAAAAATCCACATTTGTAAAGTAGGGAAATTTAATGAAAGCCCGTTAAAAGCAGCTTATAGATATACACATGAGGTGACTGTAAAATGTTAGGAAACAGCGTGCAAAGTTTGAAAAAACGAAGGAAATGTTGGAGGAGTTGATAGTTTATTTAGCCTAAGTCATTGCAATGACAAACCCGCAGTTAAATTTTGAAAGCATTGAGTACATTTTCCGATAACGCCTCATATCTAAGCAGATTATCACAACAGTCAATCGAAATATTGACAACAAACTGTATGCAAAGTTGTAAAACGCGGTTGCGAAGTTGGTAGTTTCATTCGGGATTGTTACCTGTGATATCATATTAACAAGTCCCGTAGTTGAACATTCGAAAATATGAATAAATATTTCGTAACATGCTGTTAAATTACAGTAGTTTTACTCCAAGTATGTAGAGGTAATAGGTCAATCTAGAAGATACTTGTGCAAGCTATATCGATTTAAAACATCCAAAAACATGAAATAGCCGCAAATTCGGAATAATAATCCATGCAGCTGTGTGGTTAGGTGCTCGACAAATGTTTAAAGTAAAGCACAATCGGGCGTGGTTAGTACTTGCATGGGAGATTCCCTGACTAAACGACCTTTTGAAATTTGTTTTTGTTTCAACACGCACATGGAAAAGATTTAAGGCAATGTTCCGGCACTTTTTCTTACTGTGATGTCAATCATTTATAGTAGAAAATCGAGGCATTTTTGTAACTTTTTTAATTAATGGAAAATTTTCAAATTCGTTTTAATTTTCACGAACAAGTTGTGGATGCTGTCGGCACGTAGTGGGTGTTACACTGTTAACGCATCGTGTAAAGTTGTTCAAAGTGATTACAAAGTTGTACAAAGTTATTGCAAATTTTTTAAATGCATTTAAATATATGACCAAGTTGTTAGCATATAAAAATCCACATTTGTAAAGTAGGGAAATTTAATAAAAGCCCGTTAAATGCAGCTTATAGATATTCACATGACGTGACTGTAAAATGTTATAAAACAGCGTGCAAAGTTTGAAAAAACGAAGGAAATGTTTGCGGAGTTGATAGTTTATTTAGCCTAAGTCATAGTAATGTCAAACCCGCAGTTAAATTTTGAAAGCATTGAGTACATTTTCCGATAACGCCTCATATCTAAGCAGATCATCACAACAGTCAATCGAAATATTGACAACAAACTGTATGCAAAGTTGTAAAACGCGGTTGCGAAGTTGGTAGTTTCATTCGGGATTGTTACCTGTGATATCATATTAACAAGTCCCGTAGTTGAACATTCGAAAATATGAATAGATATTTCGTAACATGCTGTTAAATTACCGTAGTTTTACTCCAAGTATGTAGAGGTCATAGGTCAATCTAGAAGATACTTGTGCAAGCGATATCGATTTAAAACATCCAAAAACATGAAATAGCTGCAAATTCGGAATAATAATCCATGCAGCTGTGTGGTTAGGTGCTCGACAAATGTTTAAAGTAAAGCACAATCGGGCGTGGTTAGTTCTTGCATGGGAGACTCCCTGACTAAACGACCTTTTGAAATTTGTTTTTGTTTCAACACGCACATGGAAAAGATTTAAGGCAACGTTCCGGCACTTTTTCTTACTGTGATGTCAATTATTTATAGTAGAAAATCGAGGCATTTTTGTAACTTTTTTAATTAATGGACAATTTTCAAATTCGTTCTAATTTTCACGAACAAGTTGTGGATGCTGTCGGCACGTAGTGGGTGTTACACTGTTAACGCATCGTGCAAAGTTGTTCAAAGTGTTTACAAAGTTGTACAAATTTGTTGCAAATTTGGTAAATACATTTACATATATGACCAAGTTGTTAGCATATAGAAATCTACACTTGTAAAGTAGGGAAATTTAATGAAAGCTCGTAAAAATCAGCTTATAAATATTCACATGAGGTGACTGTAAAATGTTAGAAAACAGCGTGCAAAGTTTGAAAAAACGAAGGAAATGTTGGCGGAGTTAATAGTTTATTTAGCCTAAGTCATTGTAATGACAAACCCGCAGTTAAATTTTGAAAGCATTGAGTACATTTTCCGATAACGCCTCATATCTAAGCAGATTATAACAACAGTCAATCGAAATATTGACAACAAACTGTATGCAAAGTTGTAAAACGTGGTTGCGAAGTTGGTAGTTTCATTCGGGATTGTTACCTGTGATATCATATTAACAAGTCCAGTAGTTGAACATTCGAAAATGTGAATAAATATTTCGTAACATGCTGTTAAATTATCGTAGTTTTACTCCAAGTATGTAGAGGTCATAGGTCAATCTAGAAGATACTTGTGCAAGCGATATCGATTTAAAACATCCAAAAACATGAAATAGCCGAAAATTCGGAATAACAATCCACGCAGCTGTGGGGTTAGGTGCTCGACAAATGTTTAAAGTAAAGCACAATCGGGCGTGGTTAGTACTTGCACGGGAGACTCCCTGACTAAACGACCTTTTGAAATTTGTTTTTGTTTCAACACGCACATGGAAAAAGATTTAAGGCAACGTTCCGGCACTTTTTCTTACTGTGGTGTCAATCATTTATAGTAGAAAATCGATGCATTTTTGTAACTTTTTAAATTAATGGAAAATTTTCAAATTCGTTCTAATTTTCACGAACAAGTTGTGGATGCTGTCGGCACGTAGTGGGTGTTACACTGTTAACGCATCGTGCAAAGGTGTTCAAAGTGATTAAAAAGTTGTACAAATTTATTGCAAATTTGGTAAATGCATTTACATATATGACCAAGTCGTTAGCATATAATAATCCACATTTGTAAAGTAGGGAAATTTAATAAAAGCTCGTTAAAAGCAGCTTATATATATTCACATGAGGTGACTGTAAAATGTTAGACAACAGCGTACAAGGTTTGAAAAAACGAAGGAAATGTTGGCGGAGTTGCTAGTTTATTTAGCCTAAGTCATTATAATGACAACCCCGCAGTTAAATTTTGAAAGCATTGAGTACGTTTTCCGATAACGCCTCATATCTAAGCAGATTATCACAACAGCCAATCGAAATATCGACAACAAACTGTAGACAAAGTTGTACAAAGCGGTTGCAAAGTCGGTAGTTTCATTCGGGATTGTTACCTGTGATATAATATTAACAAGTCCCGTAGTTGAACATTCGAAAATGTGAATAAATATTTCGTAACATGCTGTTAAATTACCGTAGTTTTACTCCAAGTATGTAGAGGTCATAGGTCAATCTAGAAGATACTTGTGCAAGCGATATCGATTTAAAACATCCAAAAACATAAAATAGCCGCAAATTCGGAATAATTTCATATAACCCATGCAGCTGTGGGGTTAGGTGCTCGACAAATGCTTAAAGTAAAGCACAATCGGGCGTGGTTAGTACTTGCATGGGAGACTCCATGACTAAACGACCTTTTGAAATTTGTTTTTGTTTCAACACGCACATGGAAAAGATTTAGGGCAACGTTCCGGCACCTTTTCTTACTGTGATGTCAATCGTTTATAGTAGAAAATCGAGGCATTTTTGTAACTTTTTTAATTAATGGAAAATTTTCAAATTCGTTCTAATTTTCACGAACAAGTTGTGGATGCTGTCGGCACGTAGTGGGTGTTACACTGTTAACGCACCGTGCACGGTTGTTCGAAGTGATTACAAAGTTGTACAAAGTTATTGCAAATTTGGGAACTGCATTTACATATATGACCAAGTTGTTAGCATATAAAAATCTACACTTGTAAAGTAGGGAAATTTAATAAAAGCCCGTTAAAAGCAGCTTATTGATATTCACATGAGGTGACTGTAAAATGTTAGAAAACAGCGTGCAAAGTTTGAAAAAAACGAAGGAAATGTTGGCGGAGTTGCTAGTTTATTTAGCCTAAGTCATTGTAATTACAAACCCGCAGTTAAATTTTGAAAGCATTGAGTACATTTTTCGATAACGCCTCATATCTAAGCAGATTATCACACAATTCAATCGAAATATTGACAACAAACTGTATGAAAAGTTGTAAAACGCGGTTGCGAAGTTGGTAGTTTCATTCGGGATTGTTACCTGTGATATCATAATAAAAAGTCCCGTAGTTGAACATTCAAAAATGTGAATACGTATTTCGTAACATGCTGTTAAATTACCGTAGTTTTACTCCAAGTATGTAGAGGTCATAGGTCAATCTAGAAGATACTTGTGCAAGCGATATCGATTTAAAACATCCAAAAACATGAAATAGCCGCAAATTCGGAATAATAATCCATGCAGCTGTCGGGTTTGGTGCTCGTCAAATGTTTAAAGTAAAGCACAATCGGGCGTGGTTAGTACTTGCATGGGAGACTCCCTGGCTAAACGACCTTTTGAAATTTGTTTTTGTTTCAACACTCACATGGAAAAGATTTAAGGCAACGTTCCGGCACTTTTTCTTACTGTAATGTCAATCATTTATAGTAGAAAATCGAGGCATTTTTGTAACTTTTTAAATTAATGTAAAATTTTAAAATTCGTTCTAATTTTCACGAAGAAGTTGTGGATGCTGTCGGCACGTAGTGGGTGTTACACTGTAAACGCACCGTGCACAGTTGTTCAAAGTGATCACAAAGTTGTAAAAAGCGGTTGCAAAGTAGGTAGTTTCATTCGGGATTGTTACCTGTGATATAATATTAACAAGTCCCGTAGTTGAACATTCGAAAATGTGAATAAATATTTCGTAACATGCTGTTAAATTACCGTAGTTTTACTCCAAGTATGTAGAGGTCATAGGTCAGTCTAGAAGATACTTGTGCAAGCGATATCGATTTAAATCAACCAAAACATGAAATAGTCGCAAATTCGGAATAATTTCATATAACCAATGCAGCTGTGGGGTTAGGTGCTCGACAAATGTTTACAGTAAAGCACAATCGGGGTGGTTAGTACATGCATGGGAGACTCCCAGACTAAACGAGCTTTTGATTTTCTTTTTGTTTCAACACGCACATGGAAATGATGTAAGGCAACATTACGGCACTTTTTCTTACTGTGATGTCAATCATTTATAGTAGAAATTCGAGGTATTTTTGTAACTTTTTTAATTAATGGAAAATTTTCAAATTCGTTCTAATTTTCACGAACAAGTTGTGGATGCTGTCGGCACGTAGTGGGTGTTACACTGTTAACGCACCGTGCACAGTTGTTCAAAGTGATCACAAAGTTGTACAAAGTTATTGCAAATTTGGTAAATGCATTTACATATATGATCTAGTTGTTAGCATATAGAAATCTACACTTGTAAAGTAGAGAAATTTAATAAAAGCCCGTTAAAAGCAGCTTATAGATATTCACATGAGGTGACTGTAATATGTTAGAAAACAGCGTGCAAAGTTTGAAAAAACGAAGGAAATGTTGGCGGAGTTGCTAGTTTATTTAGCCTAAGTCATTGTAGTGACAAAATCGCAGTTAAATTTTGAAAGCATTGAGTAAATTTTCCGATAACGCCTCATATCTAAGCAGATTATCACAACAGTCAATCGAAATATTGACAACAAACTGTATGCAAAGTTGTAAAACGCGGTTGCGAAGTTGGTAGTTTCATTCGGGATTGTTACCTGTGATATCATATTAACACGTCCCGTAGTTGAACATTCGAAAATGTGAATAAATATTTCGTAACA